>NC_141535.1:227530000-228267500 GCF_021556685.1 Rattus norvegicus | reverse complement strand
GTTAAGTAGGTAATGTCTAAGTTGATTCCCTGAGAGGAACAAAGAATTGGACAACCCAGAGGATGAAGACCAAGTCACGGAGACAAGGAAAATAACTGCTTTAGACATTTTAGATGGTAGAAGCCCAAAGCCTGAAGTCTGTTAAGTGGATGCTGGCTTGGGCCTTTCATAGGGCCCCTGGGTTCTTGATTTTCCCTGTTTGGTCCACATGCATAGTTGACTTATATCCCCCCCCCTTTTTATTTTTAAAAATTTCAAAAATTTTTTTATTATATATTTCTTTACTTACATTTCAAAGATTATTCCCCTTCCCGTTTAGGAAGCCATAACCGGGATATGTCCATAAGCCCCCATTTGCTCCCTTCCCCCTCCCCCATACAGGTATTCCCCCTATACATCCCCCTTATTGCATCCCCACATTCCTCTGCACTGGGAGTCCAACCTTGGCAAGACCAAGGGCTTTCCCTTTCACTGATGCTCCAACAAGGTTATTCTCTGCTACATATGCAGTTGGAGCCCTGGGTCAGTCCATGTATAGTCTTTCCGTAGTGGTTTAGTCCCTGAAGCTCTGGTTGGTTGGCATTGTTATTTTCATGGGGTTGCAAGCTCCTTCAACTCTTTCAATTCTTCTTCCCCCTTTTTATGTTTTTTAAACTTTATTTTAAATTTTATTTATATTTTTCTTTAATATTTAAATATTTAATATTAATATTTTCTATAATATTTTTTAATATTATAATAACATCATTTTCCTTTCTTTTTGTCCCTTTTGTATGCCCTCCACTTGTCTCTTTTAAATTCATGACCTCTTTTTTATTCATTGCTACTGCATGCACATATGTATATACATTTATATTTCTAATATGACTTGTTAGGTCTGGGTAATGTTATTTATATATATGCTTTCAAGATTGACCATTGGCTAACCAACCGGTGTGCTCTTCACTGAGGAACACTACCGCTCCTGCTCTCAGTTGACTGTAGTCCTTTGTGTAGACTTGGGACCTCTCTCCTTCCACTTCAGCCTGTCTACAGAGTTCATCTTTGTTTAGGTAGCCAAGTTGGTGAGTCATTATGAGTGTAGCTTCTTACACAGTCTGACAGCAACTTCTTGACCCTCTCTCTAGCTCTGTCTTTCCGACCTCTCTTCAGCAATTTTTCCTGAACTTTAGGTGTGAGTTATTTTGTGGATGTATCTATTGTAATTGTGCTCCACAACTCATTTGATTATTTCTAGAATGGTATCTATCTGTTCCAAAGGGTAGTTTTATTGGTTGTAAGTGAGAACTACACTTCTCTGTGGATATAGGAACAAATATTTAAGAGGGAGTTGGATCACTGTGGCTTATTGAAGGGGCGGATGTGGATTCTCCACCGAGATCCATGACTTCACTAGCCCTGCATAGTTAGCCAGGTTTTCAATACCACATATGAATTCCACATTGTTGAGTGGGTCTTAAGACAAATTAGTCGTTGGTTACTGCCAAGGCATGAGTGCCACTACATCACCCATTGTGCTCTTGTGTTATTTTACCATGCTGGTCAGTGCTGTGGTTCATGGGCACCAGAGAGCTGGGCGGGACTGTTGGTTTGTTTCCCTCTTTTGTATAATGCCTTCTGGTGCCATGGGAGCTAGTCCTCAAGGAGGAGCCATTCAGGTTAGCTCCAGTGCAGGGTGACTCTCATCCTTGTTTCTGAAGTGCGTGCTATCTTCAGCAATAGGGACTTTCCTTCCATCTCCCGGGGGTGGGGGCACGCTTACGTAATAACAGTAGCCTATAATATTCTGGGAGTCCCTTGAACGGCCCTGATCAACAGTCTAAAAGAGGGCTTCTCCTGCCTGCTGTTGTCATTTTTGTTAAATTGTCTTTGGCCCTGGAAGAAAGCATTGCCAGTCCATATGGGAAAATTTCACTTCAACTCTATATGTCTGTGTATACACAGTTTTACATGCACCATAGGTATTTTGGGTAGATAATTAGTAGTATGATTCCTCATGACTTTTTCCAGACATCCTTACTGTTTTTTTTTAACTTCCCCCCCTCCTTCTTCCTTCCCTGTCTCCTTCCTCTCACTTATCATAGCACCCCATGTTTCACATTTACCCCTTCAAACCACTTGCACCCCATGGTTCTCTTCTCTATTTCTTTCCAAGTACCCCCAAATGGTCCCCCTTTACTTTCTTGGTTCTTCAGTCACTCTCATTAAATACTCACACGTGAAGATTTAGAATTAGGAGCCTTAAGAGAGGGAACATGAGACATTTGTCTTTCTGATGTGTTAGATTTATGTGCGTTATATAATCTCCTCTGTAATAGCAGACTGAACTGATATAGACAGTGTATTGTTCTATGTTGCTAGAACTTTCCCTGCTGGACTGTTGTCTTGAGAAATTTGACCGTATTCTTGTGTCTCTTTCTCTATGGGATGCACATGGTCTTTCTTCCCTTTGATGCATTTAACAGCAGTCTTTTGGCATTAAAGAACTGGAATCATCTTGAAAATGACTTAGGGCAGTAGATGTCTGGGCTCTAAATCAGATAAATTGTGTTTAACTCAAGGCGGCTTTGGGCAGTGGCAGTGTTATAAGCAGTGAGGTTTATTATCCAAGGCACGGCTGCTGCGAATTGATAACTTTCCCAAGCACAGGGGCCTCAGCAATTCATATTTTTGAGTCCCTTCCCAAGTAATGTTTTACCCACTGAAGTGTGAAAACCATCTTCCTATCTCATAACATTAATAAATTAATTTTATTAATATTATTAATTAATTAATAAATAAAAGAAATATATTATTATAAAATATATATTCTTTGTACTTATAAAATGGTTGTAAAATTATTATTATTATTTTTTATCTTTATTAACTTAAGTATTTCTTATTTACATATCGATTGTTATTCCCTTTCCCGGTTTCCGGGCCAACATCCCCCTAATCCCCCCCCCTTCTATATTGGTGCTCCCCTCCCCAGCCTCCCCCCATTGCTGCCCTCCCCCCAACAATCTAGTTCAC
Source organism: Rattus norvegicus (assembly GCF_021556685.1). Lineage (NCBI taxonomy): Eukaryota > Metazoa > Chordata > Mammalia > Rodentia > Muridae > Rattus > Rattus norvegicus. The sequence goes on along the minus strand of NC_141535.1, from coordinate 228,264,488 downwards.
TGGGGGTTCAGTCTTAGCAGGACCCAGGGCTTCCCCTTCCACTGGTGCTCTTACTAGGATATTCATTGCTACCTATGAGGTCAGAGTCCAGGGTCAGTCCATGTATAGTCTTTAGGTAGTGGCTTAGTCCCTGGAAGCTCTGGTTGCTTGGCATTGTTGTTCATATGGGGTCTCAAGCCCCTTCAAGCTCTTCCAGTCCTTTCTCTGATTCCTCAACGGGGGTTCCAATCTCAGTTCAGTGTTTTGCTGCTGGCATTCGTCTATGTATTTGCTGTATTCTGGCTGTGTCTCTCAGGAGAGATCTATATCCGGTTCCTGTCAGCCTGCACTTCATTGCTTCATCCATCTTGTCTAATTGGGTGGCTGTATTTGTGTGGGCCACATGTGGGGCAGGCTCTGAATGGGTGTTTCTTCTGCCTCTGTTTTAAACTTTGCTTCCCTATTCCCTGTTGTAAAAATTATAATTATATTTTACTTTCACATTTAATCCATAGTTTGCTGCAAAAATACATTTTACAGTGTTAAAATTTAAAACAAAAGCATAAGTCCCAATATTTTATACCTGTACTCCAATAGATTGTCTTTATGTCGTCATACTTTGTAGACCCCTGTTCTAAACTTGGAGGAAATTGATAAGGTGGGGTTTACTTTTAATTATTTTATTTTTTAAAAAGGAGCCAAACCAAATGCTCCAAATGAATTTTGTGTATTAATTCACAACCACGACGATGGCTGTCCTCATATCAATCAAAATATGAATCACTTAATTGGTATTCAAGATTTCAAAAGTGCTTTATGCAATCCCAATGTGCAAAAAAAGTTGCAAGCCTCCCTATTAGGATAGCATTTCTTCACCTTGGCATGCATGAGAATCACCTGGAGACCATGGTAAAGTAGGGATTCTTGGGGGCTTCTCACTCTGACGTCACGGTTTTATTTTAACAAGTCCCCAGGTGAAGCTGGTATTACTGGTATGCACAGTACTCAGCAGCTCCATTTCACAGATGAGGCATGTATCCATCTCTGAGAACAGAATAAAGTTAGAGTAATAGAAAACTAGTCTGGGACCAAATATTTCTTTAAAATGGTTTCTTATGTATTTAAGAAAACCCGATTATCACTCATTGTACACTGTGGGTGGTCTCCATCATGAAGTCTACAAAGTCAGTTTACAAGCTGGTCACATGATCTTGGCCACATGATGACCAAGAACAAGTTCTGTGGTTAATATTATACGTTCTTGCTAGATTTCTACAGACGAACTTTCTTCCTGTTCCCAGTGTTGGTCTTCCAAGGCATCTGGGGGACCACTTCTCAAATCTTGCTATGCATAAACCAAGAAGGAATGAAGAGCATTCTGACCTGACACTATCCTTTGTTGTCTGTAGATGTCCAAGAAAGGCATAGCTTATTTTCTGGCCCTTGTTTTCCTCATTTCTAAAACGAGTTGGGTAAAATGAATGTTCTTTTTAAGTCCCCTTCCACTTCTAAACTTGTTATCTTTTTCTTTTTACAAAATCTAGACTCTAAGCAAACACGTAGTTTATTATGTAAAAGGGCCTGTGATGGTTCACTAACTCAGTACATTAAAAAGATTGGCTCAAATGTCTGACTTTTGGGGGTTTTAGCATTTTAGCTTTCAGGAAAGAGCAAATCTGATTAAAATGGGAGCATTTCCATGGTGACTCGGCTTCATCCATCTGTGGCTGGAAAGCCTAGCCACAGATATCTTTGCAACTATTAAAACCACCAGTTTAAATCCTCCTCTGGCAAAAATAATAAAGGGATTCTATCTCCCTGGTAGAAAATATATCCTTTTGTATTAAAAGTCTATGTGCCAAGCAACAGAATTGAGAACATTATAGCCAGATTCAGAAAAGAAAGATTAGTGAAATTTTGTAAGGTTCCAATTGGCTGTTCTAAACCATTACCCACATGCAGGCTGCTGGGTAATTGCCAGTGACCCACGGTGAGGCAGAACTGAAAGGGTGGGATGGAGTTATTACAGATTTTAAAGACTAATGACCTAACAATACAGATGTGTATGAACAACTCTAGAAGCTTTGAGATGTTTTTAAGAAAAAAAGTAGACTCTAAGGTCACTCTCAACATTCTGGATACATTTCCTAAGGAATAGTTCCACATGGTAAAAGTTGTGCTCATGGCGAGGTTGAGATGAATTCATATGCACAGGCAATAAGAAAACAGCGAAAGCAGCTTACTGTTCAATAACAATTAACAAATGTCTAATCAAAGTTGATAAGTCAATTATTCTAGTTGGAGAATTTAATAGAATGTAGCCACTAACATTATTACAAAATGATAATGCACATGTGAAAGTAGTTACCAGTTGTGAAGTTACACAATGTAGTGTGGGATCAGTGATTTCCCTGTCAGCATTAGCAAGACACCACACTAGAGTCAACAGTCAAAGTGAAGAGGTGATTTTATCCCCCTTTGCTTTCCTAACTTTGCATAGCATGTCTTTTCTGTCTTAGCACCATGTACTATGAAGAACATGGTTTATCTGGAACAAGCAAATGAAGCATAAACTTTTCAACCACCCTGCTCAGATGCAAAATTGACGTACTTCGTATGACTTAGATAAATTGGAGCAACTTGGTAGCCTCTCTCCTTAGCTTCAGTTTATGTAATGTGAGTAATTTTAGCAAACTTTATGTTATACTTTAATGCATTAATGAATAACCAAAACACACTAGAGAATTTGAGATTCAATAATGTCTGTTTGCTATTTACTGTTGTCTAAAATAATGATTCGTTTTCTGTGAGTGTGCCAAGTTAGAAGGAGAAAATGTCTACTTTAGCTTACTGCCTTGGAGGTCTCAGTCCTTGACTAGATAGTTCTGTTGCTATGAGTTTGTGGCTAGATGTCACATCATGGTGGAAACACCTGGAGAGAGATCTCTTCTCCTCATGGCAAAGATCAGGAAGAGGCTGGAGTCCCATAATTCCCTTCAAGGGCACACCCTCATGATGTAAGCTTCCCAACAGGTCCACGTCTTCCTTTTTCCTGTAAAGATCGTAATGTGACCAAGTATGATCTCAGGCTCAAAATCCGATTATTTTAAAAAAAATATTTATTTATTTCTCTCTTTTTAAACACTCCAATTTATGTCTGTTGATTATTTGATGTAACAAGCTGACATTGATCAAATTTCGAATGTCATCTCAAATTTGTCATGGGCACTTGACTTGGCCAGAAAGTAGTTCTTTTCATACATTACTGCTTTCAAGGTACTGCTTAAAGTTTTGAAGAATGTCTAAATTTATGACTGATACTCACCTGGAAATTTCCTCTTTAAACTTCAAAATTGCCCTGAGTTTAATTTTTTGCCTTTTGATAACTCACTGAGTTCAATCAAGTTTGCTCGTATGAGTAGGATCCGGGGGCTATTCCTGGATCAAAGGCAATGTTCGAGTAGTTAACCCACTGAAGACAACGATACTCCCTGTCCTGACATCTGTTACCTGCCAGTGTTCCTTAAGATAGAGCTGAGATATCATTCACTCCTTTTTCTATCCATGCAGTAATCTTCATGGTTTCAGTCTCGCGTAGGTTTGTTGTGTGACGGTAACTAGAGCTTCTGTGAGTTCATGTGTGCAAAGGCCCTACTATATCCAGATGGTAGTGTTTCCCAGCACTAAACCCCATCTTCCAGTTCTTACAATTCTTTATGCCTTTCCTCTTTATGTTCTCTGAGCCTTGGAGGGACTGATCTAATGTACTATTTTGGGCCAATCACTCAATAATCAAGTATTCGCATCATTTTGGCCAGGTATGAGTATCTATATTAACGATTGCCCACGGTGAATGGGTTTCCTAACCCAGAACAGTTTTGGCTATAAACATAAATTCTTAGGAAGCAGTTTGAACTATGTTCATTGAGAAAAAGAACACTAGTAGCTTCCTTCAGGTCTCATGGCTTCACATGCTACAAGCTTTTGACAAGGTTTTCCATCATGAATCAATCAAGGAGTAGTTGGTTACCCTCATACTCGTCATGCCACTCTTGCATCAGCGAGCACATCGTGCCTGGTAAATGGATATTATAGCTCTCATGCTTCACAGCTTAGTAAAGTTGCTAGTGCCGTCTCTCCTCCAGCAGCGAACAGAGCGTCTTCCATTATAGTGAAAGCTGAGATAAGAGGAGCTGGAGGGGGAAAGCTTCTAATTAAGTTCCAGCTTGAGTTTTCTGCTTGCACCCAAAGTGTGTAACGTCTTAAATCAATGTGTATAGGGTCTTAACATATAGTTCTGGTGGGCAACCAAGACCGTCAGTAATGGAAACTACAGAAATTAGTCATCCCAAACCTTGGCTTGGGACTTTCTTTGGGTTTGATGCACTTTCCTATCTTGACTATAATAAGTCTTAAAACCAGTTGAACCAGTTGAGAACAAAGACAGCTTTGCTATAAAATCTGGAAGAGCTTCTGTACACGTAGAAATTTTCCTTAAATGCTTAGTTGAGCTCAATAGTGAAACAATCTAGGCTTGTTCTCTTTGCACAACATTTTGAATTGCTGACTTGATATTAAAATATATTAAAGCTGTTATTACTTATTTACATTTTCTATTGTCTGTTCTGATAATACGATTGGAGAACTCATGTTTACAAATACTAAAATGTGTTCACAGGATTAATAATAATACCCATTTTCATGACCTAATACGGCACCTATGTCCACACTGAACATACCATATATTTGCTTTCTATTTTGTTAGAATCTTTATTCCACCTTTTCCCTATGATCTGCATGATTACCATTTGTTACAACTGTTATACTTTGCCAGAGGTGACAGAAGCCTCTTTATTTTCTTTTTAATACTTAAAACATTATTTATTTATTTAATGACCTCTGCATAACCAGGCTTCCATTCCAAGAAAGTTCTGAATTAAGCGAGATGAATAGAAATACCTTTCTCCTCTCATCAGAGAACCTTAGGCAAGTCAAAACATGTAAACGGGGTGTGCTCTGCTGTTGCTGGCAACTGGGGTTGATATTGGAACTATATATAGGCTTGCTGGAAATCCACTGAGGTAGACTGGGTGAGAGATGGTTACGTTTTGTCTGCACATTGTTTCTGATTGGCTGGTCACTCCCGTGTGTACTGTAAACTACACTTTTGTTTGCTAGAGCTCTGACAATGTGATTCTGACATTTACCTGTTTGTCAGTATCTTTCTTTGGAGTTACCTTTTTTTTTAAATCTACTGGTGATGGATTTCTGAATCTTTCAACTAAGAACATTTATTTTCCTCTATGTAGTATTTCATTTGCATCTCATAAAGTTTTGTTGTGTTTCCTGCTTATCCAAAGAGGTGATTCTGAGCAGAATGAGGTGTGGCTGTAGCAGTGCTCTGGTATGTTTCATGGACCAAAGGGCTTATGCTCGACCTTGGCACTAAGCCTCAGATCCTGAGCCACTCAGTTGTGTCTTAGATGATGGTGTTGCTTCACTACAGGTTTTATCACCAGGGAAACAGGATCTAACTGACCTAGGACATGAATCTGTAGGACATGAATCTGATCCTCTTTTTCCAACTGGAATAGTGTTTAAGCTCATCTTCCAAACCCAACAGTGGGTCAACTGAGAGTCCTAAAGAAATGTCACCACAGACTGATGCGGAGATCGGATTTCTTCCCTTTCCTCCCATAATATATTGATGTCACTGGGACACTGAAATTCCAGCAGAGTAATTTTCATGTTAGCCTTTTCTCAGGGAATTAAAGCCATGAGAGAAGGATTTCTGGAAGCACTCATATTCAGCACCCACGCTGAAGAAAATATACACCAAAATATATGCAGTATGTTAGCAACTCATAAGGCTTTGGGGGTAGAGGTGTGAGGATGTAACAGTGTGCCTTGTGAGTGTTGATGAGGATGAGGGGAGCATGTAAAAAACATGTTTAAGCTAGACTACAGAGGATCTCCATATATCTACCTTGGGAAGCTTTGGACCTTAGATACCAATAGAAATGTTTTTATCTGTAGATGCTAGGAATATTGGGAAAGAGACAGTGAAATCTCTTTACCAGATGAGATGTAAGGGTTGGCTGGGTAGAGTGGTGCATATCTGTCATTCCAGCACTCGGAGAAAGGAAGCAGGAGGACCAGGACTAGACGCCAGCCCGTGCTACATAGAACCCTGTTTCTATCTCCTTTAACAAGAACAGGAGTATGGTGTGTTTCATTGAAATAGTGAGGACGATGCTATCATTCCTTGATGTCCCATGACATGTAACATGTAACATGTAATGTTTTGCCCACAAAAACAGCCACTGAGATGAGAGATTTACTACTCACCCAGTTCGTCAGACCACTTTTTCTGTGGATTCACCCCAGTAGGATTCTGGATGGTGTTTTACTCTGGGGAAGACCACGTAGCCTTCTCCTCTATGGCTTGCAGGCAAATGGTACCCAAAGGGAGAGCTCTGTGTATTGTTAATCCTCTGATCTGCAGCCAGATCATTGCTGTGTGTTTATTAAAGGCATAAATCTGTGCTGAATAGGTACAAGGGAGATTTGATTTGTGCAGTGTATAACAAAGGAGTCACTCTGCTTTCCAAAGGCAACCTTCTCGTTGTCTCATTAAGTGATCAGCACCACAGTGATATTTTCCAGTAGATGACATCGATGGCTGTTCTTCCTCTTATATTTTAAACTAGCAGAACAGGTGAGAGAGAGTCATAACCAAACCCAAGCTAGTACTCACTCTGTAAGTGGTGAATAATTCATTAGAAGTGAAAAATTCTGAATTGATCATTATAAAAGCTGCAGCTAAAAGTTAAACTCTCCAGCTATAAAATCATTCTCCACAAATATTAAGACTACTAAAGTAGGCGTGGATGGTAGGAGAATTAAAGACTGGAAGAGAGGAAAGTGAACCCATGCCTTTGTGTTTCTGTGAGGAGTAAGGCAATGATGCTTTCCCAGAGATCCAAGCGAGCGCTTCAAAAGTGCCACCAGCAGAAATATCAGGTAGAAACATTGTTGGGATCATATCGGTGATCAAACTATCCAAATCATGTGGCAGAAGACAATTTTTCAAAAGCAACATTGGCACTCCTATGTGACAAACTCAATCCCACCCACTACAGAATACTCACTCAGTAGCAAGGAAGGGTGTTCATATATGAGATGCAATGAAAAGGGCTGAGAGAGTAAAATGCTCTTGTGTGGTCCAGATCTGACTCAATTGCTTGCCAATCTGAAACCTCTATTTAATAGCTCAATGCAAGTGATGCCTTGTCTTACAGGTATGATAACCCTGTGCAATAAGGATCAGTATATGCACCCATTGACATTTGACGAGGGTAGAACGATGGCTTCTGTCTGTGAGGATTCTTCCTGGAGTCGTCTTTATACCTCAGCAACTTAGGTTGGTAATTAGCTTTCTTGAACACATGACCTTTCATGGTCATCAGGAATTAGCAACAGGGAGCCCCACCTTCTAGTCCTGCATACACTTTGATTACTTTTCTAATACTTTCTCCACTGGATTCTCCATTTGTTCATATAGATCTCTATTCAATCTTCTGAATCAATTTCTTCTGTCATTCTCACTCTACAATGTAACACTCATAGCTAGGCACTTATTAGTCACCCAGCACATCTTTATTTTTGTCCAACTTTACTATGTATATCATTAAAATTTTGTTTTGATTAGTTCTAGTTTGCATTTCTCTTGGGAGATTGTCCTTGTTAAAGAAGAGCACAGTAGTGGGTGTGTAACCAGCACCCGTCTTGCCGATCTCAATATTGTCTCTGTTCTCAGGGCTCTCCACCGCTCTCCTTCTCACTGTAAGCTTTTTAATACAGTATTAAAGGTATTTTGGATCCTCCTTGGCCTGCCTTTGTATGACCTGAAATATCCAGCCAGCCAGTTACAGGTGCTGTTTTCATCCTACTAACCATAGTCTCTCAGATCCCTATTTTCTCTTTGGTCAGTTCTTATTATTGTTGCTGTAGTTGGGATCTCAACTACCCAAGTAGAAGAAGATTGGTTGACAGCCTCTGGTGCTACTGGGTGGTGGTAGAGCCTGGAGGAAGAGGTGGGGTCCAGGGCACGGAAGCTACTTCATTGGGGTGTACCCATTGAGGAGTTACTGGGACACAGGCTCTTTGTCCTCTTTCTTTGCTTTCCAGATACCATTGAAACAAACATGTTTCATCTGTAACATGTTCCCCATCATGGTGTGCTAACCACCTATCACACCCGCAAATGTAACTTAACTTGATTTATCTCGTATATTTTGTCACAAAATGGAAAGCAGACTAGTAAAATTATCTATGCAGGACAAAATGAGTTCCCTTGGATACAGGCTATTTCAAGATAGTCTGTTGTTTAGATGGACACCTAAGTGCATTCAGATGCACATTAACTTTTTGGAGCTCAGTTTTGGTTTATGAGCCCTTCTTTAGCTTTTTCTGTATTTATCTTATTTCTTAGTCCCTAAAGTATAAATTATCAACTACCTGGATCTCATTCCACGAGCTGCATAGTTAAAAATTTGCCCAGTTCCCGTGTTTGGCAAAACTCTACTGCGAAAGATAATAATGCATTCAGAATAAACAGGATTGGCTTTGGGAATGAGTCCAAGTTGGATCTCTGGCAGGGCTGACTTCTACTGGAAATACAATTAACCAAAACTCTGGCTCAAAATCTCTTGAAAGATAAAGCTGCAGGATTATCCTAATGTATTCAAGGTGGCCATGTACTTTGAGTACAGCTAATAACAAGCTCCCTGGAAACACTGAGGAGAGCTTTGGCAGATTATCAAAGCTCAACAAAATCAACTTCAGATATGCCCAAGACGACCGTGTCCAAAATAGACTGGGGCTTTCACGTTTACCATTTCATTTGGAATGCTATCTTTGGGAGTGTGGGAGGAGGCACTTTTCATTATCATGAAGAAGGGGCAATAAGTTTAGCCTCCCACAGCCAGTGTGCTTCCTCATGTTTGATCATAATGTCGGAACTCATAGTTCCTTCCTGCAAAGAAAGAGGCCACCCAGGAGCTGAGATGACAGGCATCTTTAGAGGCCTTGGTGGCATAGTTTGACTACAGTCCCTGAAAGCCATCTTTCCTATACCATTGTCTGTCTGCCCCTCCCTCCCAGTCTCTCTTTTTGAGATAGGGTCCCTGTCTTAGCCTCCCAGAATCCTGTGCACTAGATTAGAGGTTTGAGCCACTGCTGCTATTTCTGTAGTTTGGGCAAGTGTTTAAGTAACATTTGCAGCTCCTCAGCTGGACAGAGACCCTACCTATCAAAGTCAGCCTTTAGGGATCTGAGAGGAGAGTTTGCAGAGTAGTCTGGGCTCAAAAGTGACTGAAGACTCCTCTTTGATCTTCCAAAATATAGAAAATGAATGAAAACCACCTCACATCCTAAAAATTTCTTTACTAAGCCAGCCCCAACCAACGTTCATAGGAAATACTTGATTTTTGACAACTGAATGAATAAAACCCCTTTCTTTTCAGGCAGCATGCAACCCCGGCTCCAGTCAGTTTTCAAGGGGGTCATTCTAGAAATCACCTGTGATACATTTTCAAGACATACATTCTTTCTCTGCTCAAGGCTGTTTTCTTCCCCAAGAATCTAGCTCATTCTTGTCTGGGGTGGGCAGCATGGACAGAATTTACCACGGATCAGCAGTTCCTTGTGAGAGTGGTTCGTGTCTCCAAAATATTGAGGGGGAGAAAAGGTGAAAGAACATAGCTCCATGTCTCTGAGGTATGTTTCTGAGCTGCGTCTTGAACTCTTTGGGGTGTAAGTAATGGATAGCTGTAGGCAATTTTCATTATGTTTTCTAGCAACCTTATGGAAACCGTACATTTTATTCTGACAAGGAAGCCGCTGCAGTTTCTGGCTGAGACCTCAGCTCCTGTCTGCCTGTGAAAATTGCATCAACTCATAAGAGTACGCTAATATTCAGTTCACAAGCTTTTGGGCAGAAGTGATGAAGGGCTACATACATGTTCACTGTTGGATGGAAACAAGCAAACAATATCTAGTTAACTAAGTCTGGCCATTTGATAGGTGAAACACTTCAAAACGTGAGTTCTAAAAAGGAAAAATAGTTAAGAGGTTATTGTCATGTAAAGGTTTGGAAGGCACTCTGGGCTGCAAATGAGAGACAACTGAGCCAGGGAAGGAATTTCTGATTTTTTTTTAATCAGTGGTTTCTTCATAATGGCAACAGGTGTATAATTGCACACAAGCATACATTCTGCTTTCAAATAAAAGGAAGAAAGAACAAATACATCAAGATGATTCTAAATTTCTACATGCTGCTTGTTATCACTTACTAATAGTCATCCTTTAAAATTCTGTGTGTCTTATTTACCCTGAGTAAATTTGAATTCTACACTCTGCTCTTCCTTGGATGGCTGATGTAGGTGGAGAGATTGTGGGAGGCTCAACCTTAGCGAGTCACTTCATAATTTTAGTATCGTAAACCAGATCTGGGTCTTACATAAGACATGAATATTTATCCTAAGAAGTGTATCTGAAAAATCCAAATTTCATTAATATAGCTTGCATATTTTTGGATACCACTTTATATATTAAAATTTGAATGCCATTTTCTCTTTTTCTTTGATAGAATTTGCAAGAATTTCCTCCAGAAAAATTGTCATTAGGAAAGTTGTTTGTAAGGTATGAAAATCACTGAGGAGTTGGAAACTATTGTGCTGTCATTGTGTTTGGGATGAAAAAGAGTATTTGTCGTTTTCTCTGTCTTCCTCCTGGTTCCATTTAAAAATGGATGAGAAGTGCGCACCCCTGTAATCCCAGCCTACGAGTGACAGAGGCAAGAGGATGAGGAACTCAAGATCACGGCAGCATAACAAGTATTGGTCAGCCCGAGCTACATGAGGCCCTGATTCAAAAACTGACACAAAATTAGATGACGAAACAGAGAAGAACAGAGCTTTCTGAAGTAACAATGAGGCCACAGCTACACAAGAGTGGCATGGTTCCAGGTGGACAATTTCCTGTGTCTGTCATGATGTCCACACTCCCTGTCAGGAGGCAATGGAGGTTGACCTGCAGATGAAGAAGAAGAAAGCATCTGATTCAGAACTGCAAAGTGTTCTAGAATAATTCTGCTTTTAAAAATAAGAGCAGGCTCGTTTTTAAATTCCTGGTCATCCTTTGAAAAGCGAACCTGACAGGTATGGGATGATACTTAGTTAGATGACTACAATCAAAAAGAAAAAGGGCTGCCCTCCCTACATAACAACTGAGCTTCATAATTGGATTGCTTTTATGCAGGGGAAGAGATTATGATTTCAACAAACAATAAAGATATTTGGTAGATAAAATATATAGTTCGTTACATGTGATTCTGCTGTATATTAACCATTTTTGTTCTGCCTTGCATAGTAAAATATTATTTTCTCCTGTAGAACATTCAACCAAACAAGACCAAACAGGTGACAGGATAGAGCTAACCAACACACTGAACCCTGGTTTCTCAAGGGCACACAGTTTTTCTGTTGACTGAGTCACTTATGGGACTTCTGCAAACTGAGATTATTTAAGCTGCCAGGGACAGAAGGGTCTGTGCTCCACAGAGATGTCTGCAGCCTTAGGAGTGGTTCGCCCTGCAGTCAGCATTCAAGGCTCTCTTCTCTATGGATCTGGGTCCCGACACACCAGCTGTCCAGTGTTGCTTCACTGTGTTCACAGACTGCTCAGCATTCCACCTCCTGTTCTAACAAGTGAGACTTCGTTTTTCTTATTGCTGCAATTCTAGAAGCTGAACTTTAACAAGAGAATGGCTGCCTCTTACTAAAGCTTCAAGCAACTAGAGTCTCCATAGCAACACATTTTGGGGGATTAAACATTTTGAAGTAGGAACTGATGAGGAGAGAAGGATACATGCAGTCAACTAAGATTTTGACTAGAGGCAGAAAAAATCCTGATGCTTCCCTAGAGATATGGGGGTTGAGGAAAAAAACCCATAGCTCATAAAGGCTCCCTGGCACAAAGCAAATCCATGTAGGAGGTGAATCAATGTCGTTCCTCAGCTCTCTGCAACCAAGAGTGAAATGGAAAGGTTTGTGTGTATCTGGTTCATTTCCTTGTCCAGGAACACATTTACTTTGTAATCTGTATTCTATTTACTTTCCTTTATCCTTTCTTAGATATTATTTTAGACTGCATTCTTCTCCAAGGCACAACTTAGGAAAGGGCACTGAGTGTATTTGGACTGGATATTGGGACTGTGTTTGGCATTTGTTCTAAACACAAGATGAAACAAATTTAATTCTTGGACAACAGAGCAAGATGTGGCTGCATCTTCAATACTCATGCCTTTCTCAAGGGACCTGAGCCTTGGAGTGGATTTCAAACCAACCCTTTGGCTTTTCGTTTTGTTTTTGGTTTTGTTTATTTAGTTCTGATGCCTTTCTCCTTCATCTCCCATATTCTTGAAGACTGAGGCAGAGTCAGTAAATGGTAAAGCTTTGTGTACAGAGATGTCCTTCAAGTTGGGAACCGTGTGTGACAGTTTGGAGGAATCCTGGAGTTCTGAGGGTTACAATTAGTGATATCACAGTGTGGAATTAGCACAAGTTAGCATAGTGAAGATGATAGTTATGAAGAGGTGGAACGAGACTGGTCCCACAGATTACTAAAATGATTATGAGGTGTGTACCATCCTATTTTGGATTTCATGGTACCCTGTAGTCAACTCAGATGCAGAACTTAATTGTAACTAAATGATTCTACCAGGTCCATGAAGCCAATAATTCACAAAGACGGAACTTCTGGGGCTTCTCTTGGTCTCCGAGAAAGTTAGGAGCCAGAGGTCTGGAGACAGTGATGAGGATTACAGTTCTGATTCTGCCTCTCATTTGATGAGAAATTGACTGTCTTGGCTACTCCCAGAGAACCACTAGCAAGGTTAATGAGTAGTGTTTGGATGGGGTATGGGTCCCTGTTTGATATAAAGCCTTTATTAGCATTTGCAAACAACAATAACAACCATAAAACCCACAAACAGAATAAGCAACATTTTATATTTATCTGTATCAATGATAACAAGATTTCCTGTTTGGGTCAATCAGAGAAAGGATCTTATTGTAGCACCTGAAATTTATTATTAAGGGCACAATTTTTGGATGTGATTATGTTTTAAAAATATTTACTTTATTTCTAATCATGTGTATGTGTGTATTTATGACTATGGGTACGTGAATAGGAGTGCAGTTACTATGGAAGCCAAAAGAGGGCATCAGATACCCTAGAGCTGGGATTACCCGCAGTTTTAACTCAATTTTGGCAGCTGCTAGAAACTCAATTCATGTCCTCTGGGAAAGCACTACATGCTCTTGACCACTGAGCCATCTCTCCACAGTCCATGGTTATGATTTTATTGCTGTTGTATTATCTTCTTATGTACAGTGAAAATATAATCAAATGGGTTAATTAGACACCCATGTATAAATAGATAGTATGGATAATGTATGAAAAGTATGGACAAGCTTTTTTATTAAATTTTTTTATCTTTATTAACTTGAGTATTTCTTATTTACATTTCCCTTCCTGGTTTCCAGGCCAACATCCCCCTAACCCTTCCCCCTCCCCTTCTATACGGGTGTTCCCCTCCCCATCCTCCCCCCATTGCTGCCCTCCCCCCAACAATCACGTTCACTGGGGATTCAGTCTTAGCAGGACCCAGGACTTCCCCTTCCACTGGTGATCTTACTAGGATATTCATTGCTACCTATGAGGTCAGAGCCCAGGGTCAGTCCATGTATAGTCTTTGGGTAGTGGCTTAGTCCCTGGAAGCTCTGGTTGGTTGGCATTGTTGTTCATATGGGGTCTCGAGCTTCAAGCTCTTCCAGTAGGACAAACTTTTAAGACTTACATATTACCACCATTGGTTAAAGAATAACTTCAAGTACATCTAACCAACATTTCTCATCACAGAGACCTATCTTGTTCACCCATTGTACAGTCTGAGGATGCTGAAGGTAGGCTGAAAAACTATTAGACCCAACACTGAGCAAAGTAGAAAATGTAAGGATTTTTCTTAAGCATTGGACACCAAGCTTCTATGACTGCCAAGTTCCAGCAAAGCTCCTGCAGTACACAGCACACAACCCATGTGCGTGTGAGGGGGACAGGGAAATATTCTGCAAGGCTTATTAAAAAATACCCAGAGGAAATTTCTACAGCTGACAGAAAACTTTCAAGTAACACAGCTACACTCAAGCTGCCACTGTGAACACACCAGCCGACGACAACCACGGTGGTTAGGGAAGGTATTCTCACTGCCTTCCTTAGCTGCGTCTGGGCTTCCGTGTGCTTGGCGTTTGGTACAGGATCTTACGGTGCAGCTCAGGGTGACCTCGAATTCATAATCCTTCCACTTCGGTTCTGAGTGTAGGGAGGAACAGATGCATCAGGGTCTGCCTTGCTCTGGACTTCTCTGTTTCTCCAGTTAGTCATATTTCTCCCTCCTTTTAGCTGTTTGCACAGGCTTCTCTTCTGAGGATTCTGCTGTTGTTAACCCTCTTGGTTAGTTCCTCTTCCTTTTGTCTTGGTATAGATTAGCATTGGTTTTCAAGGAGGGCCTCAGGATGCTCCAGATGACAGGAGACTTTTTCTGAGATTCGCTTAGGGTGTGACATATTTTGCTCCTATGCAGCAACCATCTTGTATAGTTTTTTTTTTACTTTATTTTTATTGACAATGTATATGAAGATTGTGAAATCTATAAGGGATGGATGAATGTTTCTTCCATAGTCTCACTATGTATTATATGCCCAGTGTGTGTTAGAATGTGTTAAATATCACACATATTAATGCTTTGGAAGACAAACTTATTTCTTGCACCCACTAGAGGAAGAAAAGCTCCTGATGAAATTAAAACTTCATGCTGCCTGTAAACACTCAATAACCTTATTTTATAAAAAAGTCTCAGTCTTGTTTAGATATAGATAATTTAAGCACGTGTCACTTTCACATACATGTAAGGAGAATAGTTTATTTCTAAGATTTCTTCATGTTTAGTTTGGCTCTTAGATTAGCTTTTAACATATAGTTTAGGGACTTTTTTTCTGTCATGAAATATCAAGTGTGCAATAAAGGTCAGTGATGAGATCATAGTTTTCTTTTTCCTTTTCCTTTCCATTCATCTATCCATCTACCCATCCTTTATTCCTTCCTTTCTTTCCTTTTTGCCTCTTTCCTCCCTCCCTTTCTTCATTTCTTCTTTCTTTCCTTCTTGTCTTTTAAAGACAGACAAAATTCCTAGCACGGAGCTGCAAACAATGCCCTACACCCAGATGAGGAGTGATTGACATTTGGTCATTACTGCTGGAAGAAGAAAAGTCAGTTTTCTTTAAAAGTGAGGTAGGTATCTGGTTTGTCAGTCAAACTCTGAGTCCAGGAGTTAACCAACGAACATAAACTGTATGGGGTTGAGGGAGACAAAGAACAGGAAGTTGTTGGGTAGTGAAGTAGGAAGAAGGTCTGGGGAGAGTTCAGGGAACTCAGGGGGAAGAATAGATCAAATTACACTATATACAATTCTCAAATAACTAATAAAAACTCAAACAATTACTATAAGCGTGAATAACAATGAGTAAAATGAGGGCTGGGTGTACAGCACAGTGGTAGAGCACGTGCATAGCACATGTTACCTATCTTTTTAATCCTGTATTTGTGCTTCAGAGATAAAGAGACAGAAAGGCAGAGGTGACAGTGAGTAGCACAGGATGCACATACACAGAGAGAAGTCTGTGAAGATACAGATGCCCATCTGCAAATCAAGGGAAGAGGTGTCAGGTCTTAGAAGTTCAGCCTATCAGCTTATAAAAAATTAACCTTCTGTTGGTTAAGCCATTGGTTGTGTATTTTGTGTTGGACCAAAGCTCTCTGATGCTGCAGCAGAATGAATAAATTTAGAGAATTTCAAGTGAAGGAGAGGGGTCTTAAACATTTTAAGTAATTTATAACTGGGGTGGCCATTAGATAATATTGTCCACAAAGTCCTAGAAAAAGGAACTTCTCAAACCAAAGCATCCTTTCCTGAAGGCATTTACGGCCGTTGTGTGCCAGCGGCAGACTGCTCTCGCTGTGGTGTTTTGAAAGCATCTCCCTGGAGGACCCTGGCTTGTAAGACTGAGGGTGACAAGCACCCCTTTCAGCCCTGGATCACACCCACCTTAGGCCTTGATGCTTCTGATGACAGACAGCACATTGGGAAAAAGAAAGCATCAATCTTAGCACAATTAGGTTTTTAAGATTTCTTCTTTAGTAAATGTGGGCTTCAACTATTTCCCACAAAGCCAAGCGTTTGTTATCAAAATATTTACATTTATTGCTCCACGGTCTAGATTATTTTTCCTCCCTAACTACCAATGAGAGACAAGTATACAATGCGGGTTTGCTCTTCATTTCTGGCTTTGTTTGCCGTCTCCCTTCTATTTTATGCTTACCCTTCGCTTTCCCAGAAGAGAATTCAGGTTCTGTGCTGTATGTGGTTCCTTGGGAATCTGAATTCCGGCACTCATTCTCGGCCACCGTTTCTTAATTCTCCCGTGCTTTCTAAAGGGGCCACTGGGTCATGAAGGCCATAGGCTTTTGTAGATCAATACCCTGATTTCTGTGATACATCAGACTTGTGTGTGTGTTCTTTTGTTGAGACTTTATTGTCATGCTCGGTACCTACACCGGGGCTTTCTTTCCTAGGCTCTACCAACTCGATCTGCTGTTTATTGTTTTGTGAGGCTGAGGATAGAATTGTCTTTGATCACACTGCCCAATCCATTTGAGCGACTTGTTTGTTCAATATTCTCCTACACATGTTGAAAGAGCAAATTAAAGTCCGTAATATTGACGCTTTGCCTGGACTTTAACGGGTTTAATCTAACTCTCTTCCACTGGGGTTCAATCTAAGACACCCACACAGAAATCCTGACTCTTTGAACAACACAGATTGATGCTGTAGAAGAAAAAAGTAGTCCCTGGATATGCTCGTCCAGGGGCTTTAACAAGTCATGTACTGAAGACCCATTTCTATATTCTGGCTGGCAGTTACCTGAAGATTATAGACTCTGCATATTTACAGAAGAGGTATGATGTATGGTGCCCGGAAGGCTGTGGGGAGAGCATGTTGCTAGACTCACAGTAAACTTTGGACAGCCGCAGTGACCGCTGTGTTGGTTCACATCCTCCTCCTGAATGGGGCGAACCTGGGGACCGTCTCCTGAATGGGGCGAGCCTGGGGAAAGAAAAGATTGTTCAGCTTCCCTTGCGTCACACACATGCGCAGAGACATTGCCAGTTTCCATTTCACCGCTTTTAGTCTAGTCTCAGGCAATTTTACACATTTGTCCTCTCTTTTTCTGACTTCTGTTTAGGTAATAATTTTGGTTGTTTTTCTACCCACAGTGTCTAGAATGTTCTAGGTGCTCTAGGTAAATAATTAACAAGTGTATAGTTACTACAATTGTATTAGTCAGGCATTAGGAATGTTGCATTGGGAGAACTTTCTGGAAAAAAAATACCATCCTTATTGTGATTAGCTTCCTTGGTTATATTTCTGTGACCTGACAAAAACCTAAATGCCTTTATCTGGAAACCGTGCTGTTAACAAAATCATCACAAGTTGACTTATTCATCTCATAAGCATTAAGATACTATTGCAGATGCTCTGTCATGATAGGATTCTTGCCTGTCCCATGAATAAAGATGTTTGGCAATGATGAAACATTAGAAAATGCTTACAGGGCATTATGAGGTATTGCCAGTTATGTAAAAAGGATGAGACGGGATATTAAAAAAGATAACAAAGAAGATACAGTGAGGATCTTTAAAGAAAGCCATCAAGATCAAGAGTCACAGAGAACAGAGCTGGTAAAAAGAGGGTTCTGGGTGAGATAACAAAACCCAGAGTCTGGGATAGTAAAGGGGATGGCAGGTTTCTCTGCACTGGAGAAAGGGTTGGAGTAGGCTAAGTGGGTAGGTAAAGTGCTTGCTTTGCAGGTATGAGGTACCCAGTTTGGCTCTTTAGTATTCAGATAAAAACCTGGTCACAGTGGTCCTGTAATACTATTGTCTGGAAGAAAGGAACAGTAGGTAGAATCCCTGGGGGGTGGCCAGCCATGCTAGCTGAATTAATAAGTTCCAGATTCAGTGAGAGACCTTGTCTCACACACACACACACACACACACACACACACACACACACACACACACACGCACGCACGCACGCACAGAACACATTGAAGAAGATATCTGAACATCTGATATTAACCTCTGGTTTATACACACATAAACATCTGAATACATGTGGGCACATACATGTGAATGCACAGACACCTTCACAAACATGTACAGCAACTGCAAAATAGGGCAGAAGAAAACTAGCACGGATTTGTACCTATGTGTTGCTGAGAATAACCTTGTCTTAGAATGTGTGGATTGTGCCAGATTCAGAAGGAGGGCTGCTTATAAGACAGAGTGATGATGAACCAGAAAGTTATGATTATGGGGCGGTGAGAAGAGTATGTGGGAAAGGTTATATAAGTGGATAGTTCTTTCCTGGAGAAAATAGATTTTAAAAGAGAACATTTTAAGTTACTAGTAGGATGAAGTTCGTTTTCTCTCTCTCTCTCTCTCTCTCTCTCTCTCTCTCTCTCTCTCTCTCTCTCTCTTCCTCTCTCTCTCCCCCCCCAACCCCTTCTCTCCCCTTCTCTCTAACGCACTTAAACTACATGAGCTAGAGTTGCAGTTGTGTTTCTGCCTTATTTAGTTAATATTTTTTTGGTGTCTACTGAAGTCTAGTGAAAAAAACTTAAAAAAATAATTTAAAAAACTAAGGTATAGACTACGATTTCTTAGGAACCCAACACAATAGTCAGTCAGCATGTTAGGAAACATGGTGGCTTTTCAAGGTACTAGAGCGGTGATGTGCTGAAGAAGTGTACAGTCTTAACCATGACTGTGACGTTGGGAACCGAATTCAACCGTGGCTTTGGAGGGTGACTCTGAAGATCATGGGCGATTTTCTTTAAATAGAGCAGAATGTGAAAACAAACATAAAAACAGCCAGCCAGATTCTTTGCCAACATTTGACGTGGGTTACTTCTAACTTGGTTTCCAATATCATCTTTGTTTCCCTTTGAAATCTCTTGAGAGTGGTCTCCACTGTCTCCTGTCTCTTGGCAAATCACCAACCTGGCACCAAAATAACCCACTGATCTGATTTCCTCGCAGCACACAGCATCCTTAGCTCACAATTCCAACTCTTCCACATTCCCGCCCACAGACCAGTTCCCAAGACCCAAGGATGACGTAAATTGGCTTATCACAGCAACAGCCCTACTCCTTGGTACAAACTTTCTGTATTTGTTCATCTTTTCACTGCCATGACTAAATGCATGGCAGAAGCAATCCAGGTAGCGAGGATTTGTTTGGTTCACAGTTAGTAGAGACACAGCCCATCATGACAAGAAAGACATGGTAGTAGGAACAGGAAGTGGCTGTCACATCAGTTCAATAACAGAGAGGAATGAGCACTGGTACTCAGCAGACTTCCTCTTTCTTTCTTTTTTTAAAATTCAGTCTGGGTCTCAGTCCGTGGTATAGTGTCTCCTACATTCAGGGACCATCTTCCTCCTCAATTAAATCTCTGTGAACACATCTTCATAGGCACATCTAGAGATGAGCTCCTAAGGTGAATTAAAAGTCCAGTGTAGTTACCAGTAAAGGCTGCCCATTATGATTCCAGTGTTGCTTTCCTTGTGTTATGTTATAGTTACTTGGGTGTCCTTAGTTCCACATTCTGTTGTTACGGTGTCCTCTGGTTATCCAAACCCCTGCTCAGCCTGAAGTGATACATGGATCTCATGAGGATAAGAAACGTTGTTATTAGGTTAGTAGGTGGTACATCCTGGCCTCTGAATACAGTGAAATTGGCTAAGGACATGATTAAGAATACAAAGCTCTTGTGGTTCAACAATGCTACCATCTCTAGACTATAGGCAAAGACTCCCATAGCATTGTGATAAACACATGGAGACCACCACTACAATGGACTCTCTATGTAAGGGATGGCAATGTTTATTTTTAAATTACTTATATGCTATAAAATTAAACCTAAGGTGAATACAAGCTACAATACCAATGAGGCAGATAACATATTACGTTGTTGTTGTTGTTGCTGTTGTTGCTGTTGTTATTGTTACTGGGCATATTAAGTGAATGGATTAATAATACCTTGATCCTGAGTGTTCTGGTAATTAGAGAAGTGGGAAACATGTTGGTTTCATGCTCTCCAGCAACTGAGATTGTCCAAGTTTATCTTCAAGACAAACTTAAGTGGCACAAACTGAAGGAGGCAGCTGTTGTGTAAATCTTTATGTAAGGGATATGTGCTAAAATATCCAGCTATGATTTCAGTCAGGATCCTCCAGAGAATACATTCATGATGTGTAAAGCTGAGCTTTATGATTCTGTTACCTGTAAAGTTAAGGAAATACCGTGAGAACGTCACCGCAGGTGAGTCCTGCAGGCAGATGAAAGACGTTCTCAAGAGCGTCATCCAAGGGAGACATCCTGTAGTACACTTCTTGAGACTCCGTCTCCATTCAAGGATTGTCCCGCAGAACTATGAGGATTAATTAAAGGATCCGTTCTATTATCTCTATGATAAATCATTTACTTAAAGGGTTAACTTTTCCTATGTGTCTGATGAGAACTTGACTCAAAGACATGCATTTTATTGGATAATTACTTTATTCTGGAAAAGATGAACATGCAGTCAGCCATTTACGAGGCAGCCAACCTGGAAATCCACGTGAATTTTCACAAGTATTGTCATTCATTTGAGACCACCATCTTACGGGTTTTTATCTTGTTTGCCTGTTTCTTCTAGAACAACATCTATCCATTGGCTACAGATCTCTATGGCATTTAAGCACAGTTCAATAATTTTTACACTTTTAATGAATCGAAAATGCAGATAATAATGCAGAGGACAAGCTCAATCCTTATATATTTAAAGTTCAATCTACAGTGGCTATGGGTTGATGAGTATGAATTATTGGGTACACTTAGTTGACCATCAGGAATTAAGCATTCTTTTCAGAATCTTGGAAACTTTCTTGTTGGGAGCCAGATTGATACAAGGTTTTCTCAGAGGCTCTGATAAAAGCACAAAGGGAAGACTAGATTTATGCCCTTAGTCAGGGAAAGGCTTGGGCAAGGCCCATCTGGGGCTGGAGCCAGGGCCTTGAAAGAGTTA
Source organism: Rattus norvegicus (assembly GCF_021556685.1). NCBI lineage: Eukaryota > Metazoa > Chordata > Mammalia > Rodentia > Muridae > Rattus > Rattus norvegicus. The sequence goes on along the minus strand of NC_141535.1, from coordinate 228,243,196 downwards.
GGATTTCCATCCCTGGGAGCTTAGCTTTCTCCCATTAAGGGTTATAGTTATCAGTCTTGTGTATCTGATATATCCTGTGTTCTATTTGCCAACATTATTTGATTTAGCTTTCTGATGACTTTGGCCCCTTTCCCCATGCAAATAGTATATACTTTCCCCATGCAAATAGTATATTATTAAGAAGTACCCCGGACTTCTTAATAAATAATAAACTGGCTTGGAACAGTTTATCCAAGACCTCCTGGTTTCAAGGGTTTCATTTGCCTTCTTTATTTCCTGTTGCTGGTCCTCCACCTCGACACCTCTCTCTCTTCAGGACACTTATTCTTACAGGTCTGGGTTATTGAATTGAACCACTCCAGGGGTTTACTCCACCTCTGTTTCCATCCAACTTTGATTATCCATGCCTTCAGCTAACCTTTAGTCCTTGGCGTGTTTTAAAGTTTCAGGCTTATGGTATAAGCTCTTCCTGTGTCAACATATTCACTTTCATGAACAACTACATACATCCCAATGATCTAAATCTTTATTTCAAGTTAGAACATCTTTCCTAAGACCCAGAGTCATAAAACTCCCACCTCATCTCTACTAGATACACGGATACATATGCTTGTACCAAACGGGCTGGGCAAGCACTCCTTCTTCAAGACCAAACATCAGCTCAGTTCTCAGTTCTCCTGTTTCTTAACTTGGCTCAAACAGCCACACAAGTGGGCCATCTGGAAATTATCTAAGATGCATTCTCTTTGCTCATTTTTATAGATTGGATTATAGAATTCTCTATCAGTTTCCCCTGTCATTTTCTTTTACGGTAAATGTCATAGTCAAGGTTCTCATAAAGTTTAAATGAAAGTATAATATAGGTGAGTGATCCCCGAAAGCATGGGTACTTATCTCATTTCAGCTTCCAGAACATTTACTTCTATGTTCTAATGTTTACCAAATGGATGTGTAACTAGATAGAAAAGTTAGAGGACTCGTCACCACCTTCCCTTTTAAAAAAGACAATAATTTTGTCATTTGATTTATTTCCTCCTCTTCAGCTTCTTTGAAGTAGGGCTTTGTTAGTCTGGCTGTTTCTCTGTGATTTTGTAATAAATATCTAAGAGGAAGGGGAAAAGAGGAGGAGGGGGAAGGAGGAGAGTGAGGAGAAAGAGGGGGAGGAGGAGAGGGAGGAGGAAAGAGAAGAAGAGAAAAGTTTAGTTAGGGTTTGACAAGGAATTCCTCAGAGAAACCTTGGAGGAAGCTTGTAGAAAAGGAAGCGAATTTCTGAACAAAGCAGATGAGAGAGAAAGGGAGATTTCAGAACACTTAAAACGTGCTGCTGTGACCAGTAAATCCCCTCGTGTGTTACGAAATTCAGCTGAAACAACAGAGATGAAAGATGTAATTTGGAATGGCTTTTCACTTGCTTAACTGTGCAGCCAACCCGTGCACCTGCCACACGCTTCTGTGCCCACTGTGATGTGAGCCTTTCTGACAAGACTCCCAGTCATTGGAAATGCAGATGACTGGGTACAGAGTGCAAGAGAAATCGAAGCACAAATGATTGAACTCAGACCATGGACCTGAGTGAATGCAAAAACAAACAAGAGTCTAAGCAGCATTGCACCCAGAGAAAGGTTTTTCATATCTCTATAGATTTTATTGCAGCTTGGCGATAGATAAGGGAGAGCAAATAGAGAATTTATAGCATCCGAATTGGAAGAGACAATTTTCATTTAAAAAATGTCAATATAGATTCAGAATTATTTTATAATACCAAAGGTATTATAATATCCAAATAGCCAAAGGTATAGAATATTCCAATGAGACTACCAACACACAAACACAGGCAGACAGAAAGACAGACAGACAGACAGACACACACACACACACACACACACAGAGCCTGGATAAATGCACCTGTTTATTGATATCACTTAATGCTTTTCAATTCAACTGTATTAAGAAAGATAATCATTTCACATTTAACGACGTCTGTTCAGAGAGTTGTGAGTTGTGTGTGCTGATTTTCGTGTGTGCGAATGGCATCCAGCTAATTGTTCGGCTGCCTTTAATTCACCTTCTAGCTATGATAGCGAAACTGTCATTAACTCAGCAATAGATAACAGTTTTTCCTTTGCTAGTACATAGATGTATGTAATTACATAACAACCATTTAAAATTATGTTGCAGACTGGAGACTTTACACAGTTTTGGACATTTTTTCTCTGTAAGTGTAATTCTGCTTTCTATGGTGTGTGCAATTTTATAAGAGCCTAAAGGTAGCGTTAGCAGGCAAAGAGAGTGGTGAGGTCGCTTGGATCTCAGGCATCTTTTCTTTCTATCTTTCTTCCATGCCCCCCCTCGAAGACACGACTATGGTGGTATCCCACACTTTTCTAGGATATGACTTCTGCTCATTTTCGAATGTTTTATACCTAATTACTCATCTGTATTAGCTTTCTGACATGTGCTTTGATTTTGGAGTTGTAGTGTTTTGAACAAGAACTTTCTCCACAGACTCAGATGTTTGAACGTTTGGTGCTCAGTTGCTGGCACTGTTGGGGAGATGGTGCAGCCCCGCCTGTGGATTCGTGCCAATGAAGGTAGGCTCTGAGAGGTTGTAACCTTGGCTCGCTTCCAGTTCCTCATCTCAGTGTCTGGTTTTTAGTTAAAAATGTGATCTTTCATCTCTCTATCCCTGCTGGCATGCCTGCTCCTGGCAGCCATGTTTCCCATCATGGCAGACTCTTGCTTGTTTTGGAATCATAATCCAAAATAAACGTTTTCTTTGAAGAGTTGTGTTTGTTCATGGTGTTATATCATAACAGAACTGAATTAACAGATAAGGACATTATTATTTTTCATTTGTGATTATATACTAGGCATTACGCTAAATGATTTGCACTTATTATTATGTTACTTAAACTTCCTAACCTTTAGTTCCAAATTGGGCGAATGACTGATAGATTCCAGATGTGAGCTCCTGTCTAAACATCAGGACTCATCCACTACTATGTCCATGTGCAAACTACTATATGTAGTTTAATAGTGAAATAATTCCATGTGGCTTTCAGTTTTCTCCTCAACATTGGACTAGTTCATATACCAGTCTGTAAAGAACTTCTCATGTCTGTCTCCACATTCACTGTCTATATGAGACAATAAACTTTTGGAAGAAATTACCCCTTATTATGTCATTTTAAGACCTTGTACTTAAAGCAATGCATTGAGCTAATAGGATGAATTAGAATGAGGAGAAGGAGGAGGAGGAAGAAGTGATGGTAGTGGTGGTGATGATGGTGATGGTGATGATGGTGATGGTGATGGTGATGATGGTGATGGTGATGATGATGTGGTGGTGGTGATTATGCTGTTGCTGATGCTGCTGGTGGTGCTGGTAATAATGATGGTGGTAATAGTGATGGTGGTGATGAAAACGGTGGTAGTGGTGATGATCTAGTAGGATGATGAGATGTAGCTGTTAGCATTTGTACAGATGATATTTCAATAACTCTTCCCATCCCACACACAGTTCTTAAAACTTTGAGCTCGGAAAGCATCCCACTCTTCTCTTCAATTTGACTGCAGTTCTCTGCTCCCTTCACCCTCCGAACCTACAGAGTGGGAAGCTTTGCTATCAGAACCCCAGTCCCTGTTCTTTTGAGGTTAAAAAGTCCTGTCGATACTCAGGATTGGATCATGTCTGATAACAAGATGGATCGGAGCCTAAGTATATCCTCCTGGCATGCCAAAGTGGACATCAGTATCTTTCTTGGTCTACGATTCTCAGATAATGGCGATGTTTATTAAATGCAATGCACGCAGACCATAGACAGTAGTGGGAAGCTCAGCAGCTAAGTGGACTTCACTGCAGAGCCACACTGATGGCTCCTTCACATCCACCTTGTTTCCTAAGACTTCAGAAGTGATTAAGTGTAGTGGGAATAGACTAGCAGAGACGTTTCTTGTTTAAAATCTCTAATTAACTTTATCTTTGGTTCAAAGTCAAATGCAGTACCCATGTGTGGGGCTTGTGTTTATAATATAAATGCACAGGCAGCATGGATCAGCAAGAAAAGTATAATAATATATCGTCAGCACAATAGGACAACACCATGTATGTACACGTGTACATGTGCATACATCATACGCAGAAAAGCATAAACATCCCACCCTCCCACATGTATGTGCACATAAGCTCATTCACATAGGCATGTACGCACACAAACATACCTACACATACCCAAGCCCCAACCATATGCAAGCACACAAACACCCCTTACCTCTCCCAGACAGATGCACTTACACATTTTAGCTGATATTTTGTAAATAAGGAAATGAGTATATAGGCACAAATACATGGCATGGAGCAGACAAATCAGACATAACTTTAAATGTGGGTAAATTTTTGAGGCTTGAACAAATTGCAAATACTGTGTTGCAAAAAGATGATTAAATTAGAGAAATAATGTCTTCTTGAATTGCTAATCTTTATGTCTTCCTCATGACTGAAGCATACATCTAAGTATCAGTAATATTGAGAACTGGTCACAGGCATGGTTTAAGCTTTGACATGGCTTAAATCTTTGTCAGACCGAGCTTCTTTAGTTTCTTTATGCTGAAGTCTTGAGGAGTTCAAGGGGAGTGGCCAAAAGGACATTTGAGAAATATTCTAGTTTTATTTCTGTTACTGTGATAGAATATTCTGAAAAAAAGCAACTTAAAGGAGGAAAGTGTTTTTTAGCTTACAATTCATCATTCCAGGGGTATCAAGACAGGAACTCAAAGGAGCTGGTCACATCGCACCCAAATTCAAGAACAAATAAGAGTGCATTCATGACTACCTGCTTGCTTGTTTTCTTTCTTTACTGTTATATGGTTCATGACCCAGCCTAGGGAATGCTGGTACCAACAGTGGGCTGCGTTGTTCTATAGATCAGGACAATCTTTCACAAACATGCCCATGGGCTAAACTGTTCTAGACAATTTGTCTATTAAGACCTTCCTCTTAGGTAACTCCAGATTGTGTCAAGTTGATAGTTGAAACTACTCATAACTGGGACAGAGTGTGTTTATTTACTGATAAGTGTTGATACATTTCTTCATTGTTCTCTACTAGAGAATTTGATCAGCTTATCTGAAGAATGTCAGCCTTGCAGAAAGTTATTAATATTAACAGGTGGTGCTAGAAATAAATTATTTCCAAGTTTAGATAGATCTATTTTAGTGGTAGATTAGAGGGGTTTAGTATATTTGCCTTTTTAGATAGAAATCTCAGGTTTGGAAAATTTTTCTTGAATATAGTCTTTCCCAGCTGTTAGGAAAACCAGGAAAAGAAAATTATTGAAAATCAATTTGCTGCTAATGTTAAGAATTTAGGAAAGTATAATAGTTGCCATGGTTGGCATTAGTAAAGAATAGGACATTGAGTAGATGAAATAATAGAAATCTACTTTTAAAAATCCAAAATGGTGTCATTAGGGATGGTTATTTCATTAGGGATGGGTTATTTCAGTGACTTCTCTTGATGGCTCTCAGATGACACATTTACATCTATGACTACATATAGTCTTACAGTGAGTGTGTGTGTGTGTGCACGTGTGAACGTGCGTGTACTTGCATGCGTGTGTGTGTGTGTGTGTGTGTGTGTGTGAGCGCGTACGTGGCTACCTGCCTTCTAATTTCCCATCCTTATGAAAACACCAGTATTATTGAATAGATGTAGGATGATGTCATTATGCAACAAGGCGGGTCCAGGATAAGGCATAGCCTATCATTGGATGAGAAGCAAGGGCAGTGGGGGGGTGTAGGAAGGAGGGAGGAGCAAAACGAGGGTGGGGGGAGAACCAAGATGGAGACAACAGAGCAGTATGATCCAGATTCAGGTCGACTGGGTCAGTTTTGTTTTGTCTAGGTGGGCGGTTTAAATCTTTATTAATTGGCAGTGAATTTGTTGTGTGGATGTATTGTGGATTGGAGCTTTGATTTTACTGGGCTAAAAAGGACAGCGTGTGAAAGAAATGGCTGAGAGGCAGTTGGAGTGTGCGGATCTGTTGCCCTTGAGGAGTGAGAACGTGCAGGGCCCGCAGAACGAGATGTGTATGTGTGTGTCAGGAATGGTAACTACCTCCTAGTGGACCCCGAGGAGAGTAGCCACCAGAGTGAGAAGATCTGGCTCGTGGGAACTGAAAGAAAACATTCTTTTTAAATTTTTACTGCAACAAATAGGTCTCGTTCTAGAGATTTTATTTGCTTTTAACTATGTTTTTTAAAAAAAATAAACCTGTCTCCAAACATGACAGGTTCTGAGTTACAACTTTTGTTCCTGAATTTTAAGAGACAGCTTAGTAGAATGCTTGCTGCCCGTAACAGAAAGTTATCAATTTAACATCATTTTTCTGTATCTAAATTATTGTGAGGTCATTAATACCACTTAAAGAAGCCCTTTCTCACCCTTTACAGTCAGTGGCAACAAGGATCACAGACATCATCATGGCTTCAGGTGGCCTCACAGACCCCAAATATCCACATGGGCTTCAGTGGTAACACAGGCTACAGACATCCACATGGCCCCTGGCAGCAGGACCAAGGGCATTACCATGACATTTAGGGGGAGCACAGAATGGGTATCCAAATGGTCTCTGGCCTCAGCATGAACCACGGTCATCGTCATGGCCTTGGGTAACTCAACAGCTGAGAATGAGGAACATAGAAGGCTTCTGTGACAGCCCCTCAAAAAGAAACAGTCTAGACAGAAGAAAGCCATTGTAAAGAACTCTTACACTGTGTGATGGAGATTCTGAAGTATAGCTCCTCACAGTTGATGGATTCTGGCCGGGGTAGGGGTGGGGAAGGACTCGGTTTTCTCTCAGGGGCTGCCCACTGGGAGTTTGTTCACGTCCCAGGGAGTATAAGTTGGACTTGATATTTATTTGGGCTTTCTTCTTCTTTTGTTTTTTGGGATGTCCCAAGAAAGCGGGTTAGACCAGGGAGGACAGCAAAATGAATGTGATATTTACAAACAATCAATAAAGTCAATTTTCAAAAATAAAAATGCATTCATTGTGAGTGTACAGATTAGCTATTTTCAAAGGTATGTAATCAATATGTATATTCATATAGCCAACACCATCACCAAACTGTAGAGTAGTATTACCCCCACAGCTCCCCTATGCTTTTCCTTATCACTAACAACTCCTTCCCAATCCTGGCTCCAGGCAGCCATCAACTTATTACATTTTAGAATTTCGTGTAACGGAGCCACTCTCCTTCACTGTTCCGTGTCTGACCTCTTTTCTGCAGCCGGATGCAGACTTCCTTGAAACACAGTTTGAGGGGAACCATATCGATGGTCTGTTCCATTTCATTTTACTCCCTAACAGTGTTCTATTGTGTGGCTCTACCCCACTCTCTGTTTATTGTTTATAGCTTTAGTCAGGAAGCACCAAAGATACTAATGAACAGTTGATTATAGGTGTCTGTGTAGCCAGGAAATAATTTTAGTTGTCTTAGGTAACTACATAAAGACAGAAATGCTGGATCATGCGAGAAAGCCATGCTTATTTAAAAACAAAACAAAACAAAACAAAACAAAACAGAACAAAACAGAGCAAAAGAAGCCTGAGTTATCCAAGAGGCTTTTAAAACATCTCAAGCTATTGGCATTGCCTTTGGTTTCCCTCCACAGAGGTAGAAGGTAGGTCTCTGTTACTGAACACACCATGTACCGCAGAAGAGGACAAGAAGCCCCCAGTGGGTCTCTGACCTGACTATCTACTCCCTGAAGACTATCATTCATGGTGTCAGAAGGCACCATGCAAACATCCAAAGGAGGACAGCAAACAGCAGTCCTACCCAGCCATCATGCCCATGAAACCACAACAATGACCAGAATGGTACAGTAACCAACTCTAAAGATACAATAGGCGCACACATATCTTGCCACTCACCAAAACTCTCTAATTAGACTTAAATCCACTCGTGTTAACTACTCAGGTCTAGTAGTCAGGTCTACACACACAAGTGACTAAAACTTGCCCTTACTTGTCTATGAGGCTTCACTCTCATCCCTCTGGCTCTTCTCGATTCCCCATAATCCTCTCTTCTTCATTCTTGTCACATATATTCCATGCCTTACCATTTAAAAACATTCTTTCTCTTTTCCTTAAGATTTTTTTAATCTCTCATAATCTCCTTCATATTTTCACAACCTATATACATCCTATATCAACATACACACATTATCTATGCACACACATATGTATTTACACACATATATAAATTTAGTACTAGATTCTGAATTTAAGAAAAAAGATGCAGTGATTATCTTTCCAATTCTGGCTTATTTGATTTAATATAATTTTCCAGTTTTATTAGTTTTCACCTCCCAAAATATCACGATTTTTTCCTTATGATTAACAAAATTTTCTGGGTATACATACCATATTTTGTTCATCCATTTATCCTTTGATAGATATCTTGGCTGGTTCTTTGTCTTAAGCTTTAGGACTAGTACAACAATGACACTAACAAGCAATTACTGTCACCAAACCAAAGCAAACCAAGTCAGCGTGAGTAAATGTCTCTGTGGTATGTTGACTAGCCCAGGAGTCATACGCTGTTTCATATCATTCTAGTCGTACCACTTTGAGAAACCTCCACCACACCAATTTCCATTCCTGGAAGTGGTGTATAAGGCTTCACTCTTGTGACTTCCCAATCAGCATTTGTTACCACCTGTTGATAGCCAGTTTTCTGAGATGGGATAGACTCTCAAACCAGTTTTAACTCACTTTTCCCTGCTAGCTGTGGATGGGGAACATCCAATTAAATATTTATTGGCCATTTGTGTTTCTTTGGGAACTGTCTAATCAATGCATTTATTCTTTGGATGGCTTGGTGTTTTGGCATTTAACATTTGGAGTTCTTTGTGTGTTCTAGATATTAATCCTTTGTTTGATGTATAACTGTGAAGAGTTTTCTCTCTGTAGGTTCTCTTTCACTCTGTAGTTCTTTTTCTTGCTGCTGCAGAAGATTTTGTTTTTTTTTTTTTTTTTTTAAGTTTCACACAACACTTTCTCAATTCTGTGCTTTTGAAGACCTTTTTTAGGAAGTCCTTGCTATATCTTGGAGAGTTTGCATATACTTTTCTTAGTACTTTCAGTGTTTCAAGTCTGACATTACATGTTTAATTTAATCTTAAATTGATTTTGTACAGCATGAGAGACATGAATTTAGTTTTATTTTTCTACATGTAGGTATCACATTTTCCTGGCATAATCTGTAGAAGTGCATCTCTTCTTTCCCAATGTAAATTTTTGATACCTTTATCAAAAACTACGTGGTTGCTTGTGTATGTTTATTTTGGCATCTTCTATTTTTTTGGAGGGGGGGAAACCTGGCCTTTGTGTCTGCCTTTGTTCCAATACCATGCTGTTTTGCTAACATAGCTTTGCAGTATAGTTTGAAATTAGGTATTTTGGTGCTTCTAATATTGGTCTTCAGGCTTAGCATTGTTTGGACTATTGGGAATATTTGGGCTATGCCATTAGAATTTTGAGGGAATTGTCTTCACTCTGCAGAACACTTTTGAAAATTAGGCATTTTCTCAGTATTAATTCTGCCATTTCATGGACATGGGAGGCCTTTCTAACTCTAATTGTCTTCATTTTGTTCCTTTATTGTCTTAACATTTTAATTGTGGAAGTCTTTAACTACTTTGGTTAGAGTGTCACTAGATGTCTTAAATACTTGAAGATATTATGAATGTACATTTTTTCATGACCTCATTTTTGGCAAGTTTGTTATTGGCTATTGATTTTCATATGCTGATTTTATAGTGTTATTTTGCTGAAAGTGCTTATTAGGTCTAAGAGCACTTGAAGCATTTCACATTTTAAAAAATGTTTTATCATGCAATTCGTTATTTGTATCCTTTGTAATTGGTTTATCTTGTCTTATTGCTCCAAGATTTCAAGCATTACATTCGGGGAAATTGGGTCATAGTGGGCAACCTTGCCTTAATCATCATTATAAAGGAGTTTCTTTTATTAGTTATTCCTATTTATTGTAATATTGTTAGTATTTTGTCATTAGTTTTCTATTCAGGCATGTTCTATTCCTACCTCCTGCCAGGGTTTTATATGAAGTGATGTCGAACCATGTCAAGGGGACGATCATGCAATTTCTGTTCCTAAGTTTATTTATGGCTTGTATTATTTACTGATTTGTATATGTTGAATGGACTTTACTTCTGAGAGTGGAAGACAGTTGTTCATAGTATATGATCTTATTAATGCAGTCTTCACCTTGACTTGCAAGTATTTTGGTGTCTTTTTTAACCAGTGAAAATAGTCTGTCTGTAGTTGAGTGTGTGTGTGTGTGTGTGTGTGTGTGTGTGTGTGTGTGTGTGTGTGAGAGAGAGAGAGAGAGAGAGAGAGAGAGAGAGAGAGAGAGAGAGAGAGAGAGAGATTGATTCTCTGGTTTTGAAATCAGAATGAGCTTGACAGATCTCCTTCCTGTCCATTGTGTGGAAGAGTTTGAGGAGTATTGGCATTATCGCTTCCTTAAAAGTTTGACAGACACAGAGAAAGTCTCATTCTCCATGTCTATTTCTGACCTACTCACCACAACAGAGAAATGCGGTCAGCCTAGTTCTTTATCAACAGACGAATGAATAGTGAAAATCTGATACATAGACAAAATGAAATATTATTGAGATATAAAGAAAAATGAAATAAAATCTGTAAGAGTATATATAATACTGAAGTCACCCAATCTCAGAAAGAAAAAAAATCACATTTGCTCCTTCAAACGCAGAGCCCACCTTATAATGTATACATACATATATGTAACAGATTTAAGTGTGGGTATATTATAAAATGTATTAAGAAGAACAAGAGAGTGGACTATTAAGCTATGAAGAAGAACCAATGCAGGTAAAGGACACAGGGCATTTGAGAGAAGATGAAAAGCTAATAAAAAGTTTAAAGTCTGCCATGGATTTTTTTCACTTTTGTGGCTGGTAAACGCATAATGATGTAGTCGATAGTGTAAGCACATGGTCCAAAGGGAAGCCCCTGGCTTCAGAATGGATGCTCGAACTCCGTGAAATGTCACTCAGCTGTACCAGACTTGGGCCTGGAAAAGTGCCTGTCAGAATGGATATATTAATCTAACTGCATAATGCTCTTTTGTAATTTGGCATGTTATGTACAATAAAGTGATTTTAAAATGATAGAGTCCACCAGTAAATATGTATGGTCCTGAGGTTTGCTTCGTCGGGAGATTTTTCAATGGTTGCTTCAGTCTTACTTATTTCTATAGAGTTGATTTAAGTTGCTTATGTACTCTGGATTTAATTTTTGATCACACATATCAAATAATTTCTCCACAATTATTTTAAAGACATTTTGATACCTCTCCTCCCAACACCGATGTTTGAAATAAGAAATAAAACTGAGCATCCTTTTTATTTTTCAAATTTAAGTGGAAAATTTAGATTTTTTTAAACATTTACCTAAGAGTAGGTTTCTCAAAAGTGAGCCTTTTGCTTTTATGGTAATTCTTATTAACTTGATTTGATAAAATACTTTATCATGAATGAATATCAGATGTCCCTTGCTGTCTAGTGAGATAAAACACAGCATTTTCTTTTTTACTTTGCTAATTGCCTGATTTATAATGATTGATTTTCAAAGAGTAGATGCTTGGATCTCTGGGATTAATCTCACTGCCAGAAGTTTTTAAAATGTGCTAGATTTGATTTACTAATATTTAGTTAATAGCTTTGCCATTCCCATTCCTGAGGATTATTTATTCATTCCTTTTTACTTTTTCCCCTTTCAAACATCTTTGCCTAGGTGGCTGTTTCTAAGTCAACACTGATCTCATCAAATTAATTGTGAAATTCTCATCTTTTTATTTGACTATGAATCTACCTTATTGACTAATTTTAATAATAATTATAGTTCCTTTGTTTCATGGGGAGAATATACAAATCTATCTATCTACCTATCTATCATCTATGTGTCTAAATTTAGGTATGATAATATCTGAAATTTATGTTGTGTTTTATGTTGTATTTTGTTGTCTTTATAAAGATAGTCAGATTTCAGGAAGTCTGCCAAATGTTCAGTGGATTGGCTTAAGTCTTACAAGCCATGCTTGCAAACTATGTTAGGGCTCATCCAGAGACATCCTCACTCAGCAGTATTCGGACACCTCTACTAAGGTGTGAATATCTGGGGTCATTAATCAAGGTGACCCAGAAGGCTTTTCAGGCACCATTTGTTACATCTGAATGGTTTCTGGACTGCATCTGAGGCTACCAGCACACATTCTGCAGCTCCAACGTCCTTAGTAGTTCTCCTGGTCTCTCAGTTGTACTGTGTTGAGAGTTTGTTTTCCTATCAACAGCAGATACAATTTCCTGCATGAAGATTTTTGAGGGCTTTTCTCTGCGTGAGTTCTTATCTGATTCTGCATTTCACCAATCCCAGATGCTTCAGCTCCCTTCCTCTCACACATTTCTCCTCAGTCCAAAAGAGGAGCATACTTTGGTTAAGGATCCGTCTGTTTGCTACTGGTTCAGGCTGAGTTACCATGAGTGCCCTTCAATGGTTTCTCCTGAACTTGTGTTTTAGGTCAGGGTTCCCTGCAGTGTGTTATCTGAGATCATTGTTTAGGTTTTTAAGTGTTAGTGGTGGGATGCTCTGTGTTCTTCCCATTTTTAACAATTGGGACTGGGAGCATCCTAGTCTCACTGCTTTGTGTGGTTCAGAAACCAGAGGTCTGTAACCACAGAGTAGAGAAGTGAAGAACAGCATGGTGGTTGCGGGCTGGGGTGCACAATCTTCCCAGTGGTTATTCAGCTTTCTATGTTAACTTCACGCATGCATCTTTAGAGGAAGACGCTTCTGATACATTGCCAGCTGTGGCGTTTGCAGCACAGTGCAAGGTTGGCTCACTGCATTGGACACGGTGATACCTGTCAATTGTTTTCATTATTGCTTTAGTAGAATTTTATTTTAAAACAAACAGACCCTGCTTTGAAATGTCTATGGCCTCTTCCTCGTTTCTAAATGTTAAACATGTTCTTGGCAACTTTCTTCTTCTTATTGGTGACATTCATTTTGTTACAATTTTTTGCTTCAAATCCCGGAATGTACCATTGAATAGTTTTCCATGGCCTATTAAATACTTTTTTCCTTTCGAAATTTATGCCAGAAGATAAATTAGTATGTTCAAGCACACAGAACCCAAAAGTGTGCTCTTTAAATGGGATGGGAAGAAGAGCCGCCATATCCTGCCCCTGAGGAGGTTTTAAGGAACAATTATGTGGATATTCCATCCAAGATTCTTCATTCAGCATACATGTCAAAGGTTTCATTCATCCTGTGGGAATTACATGTGTTTTAGGTCCTGATACACTTCGTATTGTGACTATTTCACAATCATCCATGTATTACAGGCTTGGGTCCACAATGTACTGCTTTGGAAGGTGGTGGGCTCTTTAAGAGGTAGGGCCTAATGGGAGGTACTGGGGCCACTGGGGTTGTGTCTTAGAAGGTGATTGTGTTTGTTCTCTTTTATGTCCTGGCCATGAGAACTGTGATATCACTCCTTCATGCTTTTCTATCAGGACATGTTCTATTGCCGCAGGCAAATGGTACCAAATGGTCATGGGTTGGAGCCTTCTGAACTGTCAACTTTTGTCTTTAGAGGTTGACTCATCTTCGTGTTGGTTGTACTGATGTAAAGATAACACAATCATTGATTAAGACTACAGCAGGCCCTTGAGATAATACTCACAGATAATTGGTCTTATTATCTCCTGTGGTATCCCAGGGGGGAAAATATCTGTGGATACTCAGGTTTCTTCTATAAAATGATGACATATTTGCATATAAACAATGCATATTTCACATGTGCTTTAAATTTTTCTCAGATTATAGTGCTAAAATAACTTAATGTAATATAAATATACAAACTGATGCCAGACTGTGTATTTATAGAACAAAGACGACACAAAATACACTGTACATGTTTAGTGAAGACACAAGTCTTTTCCTACTCTTTTTCATCTGAGATTGGTAGAGAATGGGAGCTGGTGAAACAGAATACTGTATGACCACTCAAAACACAAATTTGTATGTGTATATATATGCATATATCTTCCGTGTTTCATCATAGCTGGGATATCAGTATCCCAATTCCTGCTTAGCCTTACTGACATGCATAATCATGCTTGTCATTAATATCTATCTATCTATCTATCTATCTATCTATCTATCTATCTATCATCTACCTATCTATTTATCTAATCTATCGTCAAACTGTATGTATTTATTCTGGGCATCAAACTCAGGGTTTCATGCATACTAGGCTATTGAACTGTATCCAGAACTAATCACCTCTGAAATCTAAGTGACAAGTAGAAAAGAGACAGAAAAAAGTCAGAAGAGCATTAACACATCCATCACTGAAGATTAGATGATGTCAGAAGCTGATCCTCATGGACTTAAATATAGATGATAGGAAGATAAGAGATGTGTTAGCCACATCTAAGGCAATATTTCAGCTCAACAAGGGGGCACTTAGAAGTTGTGCCTTGCCAGCAGTGACAGCTAGAATGTCAGCCAGTGGCACTCACTTGTTTTCAGGTGACAACATTGAATAATTAGCTCTTGCTGATTTTTTGATTGTTGATAGACTTATGCTCATCTTGTCATGCAGCACAAACATATGGAAGACCCTGATTTTTATCTAAATGACTGCTGAACTGTAAATTATTATAAAAACCTCGTGAGAACGTCAGGTATAGGAATTATTTATCCAATAAATCATCAAATGCCAGTAATGGTGTTACTGACTTGAAACAAATACTTTGTCCTTTCCAACATTTAAGTTGTTTTAAGTACAAAGTTGAGATTTCTTTGAAGTTGGTGCTACAAAATTACCTGAGAATGTCCTAAAATTCTCTGTTATCAGTTTGGCCTTCAACACAGATCTGACACCTTGGTTGTTGGTTTAGAGCAATTAATTCCCTTATGACCAGCTCTTAATCTGGAATGATCAAATCAGAGTCAATGCGGTTTATGAAAGTTAGAAAAAAAGTCATTTTGCCTGAAGTAAAAGAGTTTGTTTCTTTGCCACACAAAAACTATTTTGACAGGCTTTTGCTGAGGTGGTCATTGGAACAATCTAAAATAATTCCAAATACCCCCGTTGGGGATGCTGCAACCACTCTCTTACACTTTTAGAGCCTTGTAACCTAAGAAATAGTCCCAAGGTGAAAGTGTATGTGGTGTGGATTCTTCTTTTTCCTTTTTCCCTCCTATCCTGCTATCTTTCTCACAGAAAAATAGAGAGGAATGCATGAGAATTTTATGTGTTTGCTTGATACCTTTGATAAGATGCAGCTCAAATATGAGGAAGATAAAAATCAAAATGATCACATACCCCTAAAGCTGAAAGGTTTCATTACATCACAGTAAAAGAAAATCAACATGACCCTGTAACATATGTCTTTCCATCTCCACCTTCCCTCAAATCAGTAAGATAAGCTTTCATTGAGTTCATCTGAAGAAATTATAGATTTGCGGAAATTTCCCCAGACCTCCAGCCATCTTGACATTTTGATCTCATGTGTCAAGAAAATGGTCAAGGTTGATCAAGGTTTCAATAGCAGAATCTGTCCTTGAGGGGGGTCAGTGCTATGTTTTTATGAAATTTTTAGGAAGGTGACTCATCAGAAAATAATATTTCAATTAAGCACTGTTGACATGTTGATTTTCTAGAGACTGGAGTATTGCTTGCCCCACATCTGATATTTCTAAAAATAAGTAAATAAAACTAATCACAGAGATAGTGTCAATGAAATGGATCAATCAAAGCAATATAACCCTGATATCACCCACCCAGACATTCTAGTCAGATGGTATGAATTACAAGTGAGAGAAACCAAAGAAATGGCAATTTCTTACCCTCGACTACTGGCTTATACTTTAGTTCGTTGGTCTTTTGACAGTTGCTTTTGCATATTCTGATGAGCTCCAACCCAAAGCTAGCCAAAACGATGGGGCTCCTATGCCTGCACGCACCAGTCATGATACAATGTTTAGCATGCTGAGTACAGCCATGATTTATTAAAAGTAACACCTGAAAACATGAATAACATACCTGTCTCTACAGAGAAACATGGCATGATTTCTACTTAACATTTATTAACACACTTGCAAAACGCCCTGCATTAACACAGTGGGAAACAATAAATACCGACAATGGCTAACATAAGAACACAAAGAAAACAGGCAAGTCTCCACAGATCGCGGCTATAAAACCCGGAAGTCTAGACTCAGCTAAGGCATGTCTAAACTCAGCAGGCTACCTGCCCAGGCTGGGGGATCACGGTTCCTCCTAGAAAAGTCCTTGAAAACTAGAGTTGTTTGATTTTCTACGTCTCACACAGAAGATGTCCAGAGTTCTTTATGATTCTATCAGGTGATAGTATGTCATTCCTTTGCTGGGACAGGCAACTCGCGTAGACTGGTGAGAAGATTGGAAATTGTATCGGTTCCGAGGACTTTCTTTTCTCCACCCTTGGAGTTTAGAAGCTGAAGATGAAGCCTGTGAACGGCAACAACAACAAAAGCTCAGACCTAATGAAGTGAAGAACCCAGAGGGAGTGTGGAGTACTAGGTCTCGGCAAGACAGGCTAGAGACGTCATTAAATCGTATTATGCACAGTAGTCACGTGAATGGCATACACACTTCAGAGTGAGACTCTGAGCAGAGAAACATATCTTCCTCAAACTGGCCTTTACGTCACGATCCTGGTCTCTGTTGCTACTTTTGTGATTCACACAAGCCCACAGGCTGGAAGTGCGGCTGGCATTAGCAGCACTGTTTCTATCCTTTTTCCAACCCACATCCAACCAATCAACATGCCTAAGTGCTGAACCCTGAGAACAGGACCTAGTACATCCCCCAGTACGACACCAAGTCTGAGGTATAAGAGCACTATTTTCTGGAGCCCTATCGACCTTTCTATGGTTATCAATGTAGCAGATGGTAGGTGTGATGGTTTGTATATGCCTGGCCCAGGGAACGGCACTATTTGAAGGTGTGGCCTTGTTGGAGTAGGTGTGCCACTGTGGGCGTGGGCTTTAGGACCCTAATCTTAGCTGTCTGGAATCCAGTCTTCCATCAACAGCCTTCAGATGAAGATGTAGAGCTCTCAGCTTCCCCTGAACCATGCCTGCCTGGATGCTACCATGTTCCTGCTGTGATGATAATGGACTGAACCTCTGAACCTATAAGCCAGCCCCAGCTAAATGTTGTTCTTATAAGAGTTGCCTTGGCCATGGTGTCTCTTTGCAGCAATGGAAACCGTAAGACAGTAGGATGGATTTGAATTTATGAGATGATATCGTTCTGTAATTGTTTTATTTTTTCTTTCTTTTAAAAAAAGATTGATTTATTATATATAAGTACACTGTAGCTGTCTTCAGACACACCAGAAGAGAGCATCAGATCCCATTACACATGGTTGTGAGCCACCATGTGGTTGCTGGGAATTGAACTCAGGACCTCTGGAAGAGCAGTCAGTGCTCTAACCACTGAGCCATCTCTACAGCCTGTTTTCTTATTTCTTACATAAGATTTTATTCTCCCAGTTGAAGTCAAGGGTCATAAGTCTCTTGGAATTCCTGTCTGCCCTGCTGATTCGCACTAAATATAATTACCTGAAAAATATAGATGATCAATAGCTCAAAGAGAAAGTGTTAAATATCCTTAGAATGTTCATTTGAGGTAAAAAGTTTGAATGTAAGCGATTGTCTGCACAGTGCTGTTGCACACAGATTCAGAAAGTTCTTGTCTCCTTCCGTAATCCTGGTGAACTCAACCCAATTCATTATGAGTCTGCACTGATATCTGATTTCTTGCTGACAGCCTGGAAATCACTCACTGGTTATTAAATTCTGAGTACAGTGACAGAAATATGTATGTTGAAGAGAAAGTAACACAAATAGATGGTGCGATTGGCAGATGCCAAGCTTGCTTCTTCCCACTCCTTTGTGATCTTTACTTTTCGGAAGATTGTTACGCAATTCCCAACTTATTCAGAAGAGCAACAGGAGTCCTGCTAGTTTTGTGAATCAAAAGACAAGAAATCCTATCCCCTGGAAGGAATATACTATCTGTGTGTACAGTATGTATATATTATGTATGGCGTGGCTATATATGTTTAGGCTTGTTTGCACATACCCAGGCACATGTGGAGGCCAGATGTTGATGTCTGCCTCAATCATCCTCATTATATTGAGGGTGGGCTTCTCACTTGAACTCAGCTTATCAATTTGGCTAAGAGGGCTAGCTAGCTTGCTTGCTTCTGGGACAGCCTGTTTTCACCTCTGAGAGCTAGGATTACAAGGGGACTGTCACACTCATCCCACGTGTACATGGGTTCTTGCAATCAACAGTGTGTAGAGGAAGTTTGATCCAACAACATGGCTACTCTGATCACATCCAAAGACCTTTGAGGTCTTTGTGATCCAGCTGGAATGCAGACAAGTCCTTAGTACACAACTTTTTCTCCTCTTCCTCTTTCAGCCCGCTCATCTGAATAGAAGGGAATTTGTTTTTGTGCAGATTGAACAATTGGATTCTACATTTTCAATACTTGGTATGTAAGAAAATGTCACTCTCCTAGGTCCTGGAAACTACAGGTGGCTTTCAAGGAAACTTCCTTTACATGAATTAATTCTCATGTGTTAATCACACATTACAACACCCAGTTTCTCCAAGTGAGTTTCTGAAAGTGACCATTAAGAAAAGGAGGGATGATGGCCTAGATTCCTCTCTCTGTAATACACACCTAGTAACAGGCTAGAGGCGGATGAGATTATTATTATGATGATGGTGATGTCTGAATCTAGATAAGCCTCTCTACTGCTGTCTGCTGTTCCTGATGAAGAAGGCTTGGACACGCCCATGTATTCGGCAAAGTGTTGGTTAGATGACCAGATTAATAGCTGGGCAGTAGATACAAGCACTGCACTGAGCAGGGACACTCTGTGCCCTGGACTTGTTACTCATGTGAAGACCAGGTTGGTCAGGCCAGTACTGGACATGTAAGTACTTATTGGTTCATTTGCTTTTTATTGTTTATTATGAAGGATATGTTTTTCTGTATGTTCCGTAAAATAACAAATGCCGTGACAGCATTTAGTCAATGCTTTTTATAAGAACTAAATCAAGATCAGAAAGTCTCCTAATCTGCTTCTAGGAAAGCCTCAGGCAGTTTCATAAGAAGCAATTCCAGAGGAGCCTTTTCAGGAAATAAGAAAGGTACCTGCATTGCACTGGCTCCTGGCCCAGACAAGCAGCATGTTGATGAAAAGAATTTGATGCTTCTGAGGATTTCCATTTTTTTTAGTAGCAATTATGGCAGCATGAAATTTATCATTTCTATCTAGTCTCCTTGAGTTACTAGAAGGGTTATGGTCTTCATGTGGTCATGTAGCTGAGCAAGTCTTTGCAATTAGTTGGGAATTAAGAAACCTTAACTGAGATGGCATCTTTCTGTTCAAATGGCTTTGTACACATGTCTGTGGTTCCTAGCTCCAGAAAGTAAGGGCCTCCTGATTTGATCCCTACAGTAGAGAGATGGTTGGGTCTTCTATGGAGCTTAACCACCAGTTGTGAGCCAGCCTATGGCAGAGAGGCACAGCTTCAACGTCATCAGTTACTGTACGGTGTCACTTCCAACAATAAACTACAGGTCTGTCAGCACCGTCCCTGTGTCCTGTAAACTGTCATAGAACCTTGCCTAACCCAGGTGCAAAAGGACTGTACTCACAAGCATCGTCCAGAGGAAGGGAGCATGAACTCTGCCTTTCCTTAAGCCAGTAGGAAGGGCTACTGGAAGAATGTTCTGCAATCAAGACAGCAGTTGTCTTTCTGGCAGCTTTTTTAAAAGTTTGGTTTTAGACAAATAGGCAACGATGTTCTCGTTGACACCAACCATTAAGTGTTCAGGGTTTGAAAGTCTTTGAAGTAATCTGAGGTATAGGCTAAGGAAACAGATGTTAATGAATGGAATTAGGAAACTTACTTATTTATTGCCCAGGTGTAAGGAGGATCCATCACGATGTCAGTTCTTGGCTTTCCCCTGTGCAGAGTGTTCGCCTAAGAACAGAGGATAGGTTTGATCTATGTGCTCAGCGAGATGAAGTATGAAACTAAAGTTGCCTGGGCTTCCTTTTTGTTGAAGAAAAGTTCAACTTTTTTTTTTCTACAAGAATGTCATTAAAACCACCGTTTGCCTCTTGGTATTGCCTGGAAATTATTTAGTAAGGTTTATGAGTTTTCTTTAACTGTTATTCCTTTTCACCCTAAAAAAGCCTTGCTTACCAACTCCCTGGGGGTAAGAGCGTGGATCAGGGGACACAAGAGCAGAGAAGCCAGGTGGTTCATTATTGACTCTCCTGTTACACAAGGCGCCTTTCCCTAGGCAAACCCACACTCTACATTTAAAGTTCCATTTAATCAAGAAGGTATTCTTGGGTCCTTCTGTTTAAATTATTCAGTGGAAACTTTGGGGAAGTAGTTTATAAGCCCACACAAACACTTTAGTGACATTCAGGGAAGCATATAGGTGATATCCTTCAAATTTTCAGCCATATTCTGCTATCAAGCTTGAAGGTAAAAGGGTGAACCTGGGTAGTGGGAAGATGAGAGTCCCAGAGCAGTTTTTCCATGGCACTAAATTCACGACAGGAGTGTTCCTTCTGACCTGTATTCTTCTGGGAATATCAAATATTAGTGCCCATCACTATCTCTTGGGGCAATATGGGAACGAGTCCCCAGTTCTTAGGATGCACATCATCATTTTCCTCTAGCTTTTATCTGCCAGTGATTAACACAGCTGTCTCTGGTGACAATGTATATGTCACCAGCTACTTTCACAGGTGTGCCAGCAATCAGTAGTGTCAGAGAAGTAAAAGACAGACTTGAGTCTCTTCCCAGTTATTCTCCTTAGGTCGTCATGTGCTGCAAAAGTTGCTGAGCACAGCGTGACAGCCCTTGCAGCCCCGACCACACTGCACCCTTCTCCTTGCAACTGTTTCGTTTGCCAAAGGCGCATCACTTACCTGGATCCCATGGCAATGAAGTAGAAAAACCGGGAATAAACAAAATACATTTTTATTTAACCCCTTCTACCTGATATTACATGAAGGATACAAGAATTCATTACAAGCCTTAATATTTGACCTTATGTTCTGTCCAACAACATCATGATTTGGGTAAGAGTTATTATAGTAATGACATCTGTATGCAATGATTTGGGGGTGAAGCCTTGCTGGGGGTGGGCTTTGAGGGCGTAGAGCCTTGCCATATTTTCTGTTCCCTATCTTTGTTCTGTGCATGAAAATGTGGTGTACTTCCTGCTCTTGTTGCCATGTCATGCCTTCTCCACCACAAGGACTCTCTCCCTCTGGAACCATAAGCTAAAATAAACCCTTTTTTCTTTAAGTTGACTTTGGTCTTGTTATTTTATTGCAGCAACAGATAATAGCTAACACACTGTGACATAAACAAAAAGCACATCCGTGTACCAAGGGCGGGAGGAGCAACTGGCAGGCAGTAAGGCAGCAAAGGCCAAGAGTGGTTGCATCAAGCTTGGGTTTCACATGTAATTTAAAATCCATTTCATATTATCTTTTTACCCCTATTTCATAGTATACATAATGTGGTCAAATGCTTTCTTCAAATTTCTTATACTCTTCTTTGTATGCTAAGAGGGAAGAGAAACGTACGGTTTCTGAGTTACAGTCTGAGAGTCCCATTTAGCTAATCACGTTAGACATATATTCTGCACTTAGACACAGTGGTATTTAACTTGGCTAGATTTCCTACAAGAGCCAAGCACATCCTTCTGAAAGCACAGCTTTCTCCTAGTGTCGCATACTGTTTCCCTTCTATGAAGACAAGCTCCATCTCTAAACAGGAATGAACCACATTTTCAGCAGCAGACTGCTTGAAAAAGAACACAGAGAAAGGAACCAAGGTGTGTGGGCGATGGGTATGGAGACCCAGCCAGAGTAAGAGGGTTCAGGGAAAAGAAACTGTTGGCATTGGGAAAAAATAACAAAAATTTATCCAGCATCCTTAAAGCATCTAGAAACTAAAATAATTCAGCATACATTTCAATTTTCCTTGAAAGTATAAGGCTGTGGAGGTTTTTGTTTTGCTTTGTTTTTATTTTCTTGGAAACATTTGCTTATTGACTTCTATCATAACATAATTAATTTTGAAATTGAAGTCCTGAAATTCTATAGTGAAACAATGACCATATTCCCAAACATTTATGACTTCTGAACTCTAATTTTATTGTCCTCTCACTTAAGCATGTTAAATGACACTGTATGCCTTAGACCTTAAAGTAAATAATGTAAGCTGTAGCAATCTCCGATTGCGATTTATGAGTGGCCTGAGGTCTTCTTTATCAGATGAATTTTTAAAAAAATATTTCGAGATGATCATATGGGTGATGGTAGAACAATTGAGCTAAACTTCTGAAATTATATTCAATCCAATAATTTCAGGTTCCATTCTAGTTCTATTTTAGGAAAGATTTCAACATCGGTTCTGAGAAAAATACAAAATAATTTTAAAAATGAAATTTCTTATAAGTGGTGAGAATGATTTTATTAAGAAGATATGTTTGAATTAGTTCAAAAGGCGATGAGAAGACATTTGATTGGGAACACCGAAGTAGCCACCAAGTGCTGATAACAATAGACTTTAATCAAAATTCAGGCCATTTGGAGGTCATTGTACTTAGCTTAATTCTAGACTATTACAATCTATTTGGTATCATCAATTTCTACCCAATCCAGGCGTTTTCCCAGGGGAAATAGCTGGATTATCTTTGAGGTAATTTTGAAAGCAGTGTGGTTTCCAAATCCAACTGGGAAGCAATGAAATTATCAGAGACTACTTCTTAATATTCCCAAGATAATGTCCCTGCTTTATACCTGGGTCCTGACAACTTGTCTCGGGAGAAAATGAAAACTTACAAGTTTGAATGTGAGAGAGGCAAAGCTGTCCTTCAGTTTACAAAAAAGAGGGTTTCATTTTGGGGCTGTTGTTGATAGTGGTAGTGGTAGTGTCCTCTTGAGAAACCCATGATTCTAGTGAGAGTTGTCATTTTCTTGGAAATGGGTGGGAGAGAACCTCGAGTGGTCTTTATTATAGCCTGCTCCCTGCAGGTATCACTAGGAGTTCCTGCAAAACGCCTCATCTTATGGCTCTAGTAACGCAAGGCCCAAGACTCCATTTTATGAAAATGACATTTCCCTTCATAACAGGAATTTGCATTTCTTGAGCGCTACAGCTGAACTCAAGAAGTTCTGCTTTGTGTTGCATTTCACGTGACCAAAACTCAACATTGTGGTTGGACTTCTGTGTAACCATTTGTCTTCCAACCAAATGGGAACTTACCAGACTCATGAGAGATTGTCTTAACGGTGAGCAGCTTTACACTCTCTTTATCAGACTGAGGCCTGTTTGATACAGAAACACTTAGGTTAGTACCACAGTCATGTGCCGTGTGTCTTCACGAGGAAGCAGAGGTGGCCCAAAATGAAGAAAAGTACTTGTTTTTCTAAGATTCTACAGCAAAGGCTGTTTATCTTTTCTACAAACACACATGTACTGTGCATTCTTCTCCAGTATTTTTTGAAGGAAGATTACAGGTCACAAGACTGTCACACTGGCAACCATCAGTTTAATCATCACCTGGATTATGGAAACAAGTCACTAGGTCAAAATTTCCTGTGTCTCCAGTGCTAAGTTAAGTGGTAGAAGACACGGAAACTTTTTGATCAGATAGTGAGTTCGGGGGACATTCATTTTCATTAGATCTCATAATTTTAGTGTCCGAACCAACTAATTTAAAGAAACCTGCTTCCCTCCTTGGTCCTGCTAAGACTGAACCCCCAGTGAACGTGATTGTTGGGGGGAGGGCGGCAATGGGGGGAGGGTGGGGAGGGGAACACCCATAAAGAAGGCGAGGGGGAGGGATAGGGGGATGTTGGCCCGGAAACCGGGAAAGGGAATAACATTCGAAATGTAAATAAGAAATACTCAAGTTAATAAAAAAATAAATAAATAAAAAAAAGAAACCTGCTTCCTGGATTCTAGTTCCAAATGCAGCTCCTTTCCCTAGACATCTTGAGAGCCTCCATTTGTAAGTGAGATGCTTAGGTAGTCAAGAGCTACTGTTTCTGTAATGGTTAGAGTCTAGTGAAACTAAACCAAAACAACAACAGCAAATCCCCCAAATACCACTACTGTAAATGCTTAGTACATGTTCAGGCCAACAATGAAATCCCTTTTCATCAGTAACACAGTGGATCCTGGCTTGTCATCCCCTTGCTTGCAATAGCTTCCTGGTTCGCTACCAGCCGTTCTGCTTGCTTTGACACTCAAGGTAGAGTCGTGCTTCTGTTCAGGTAAAGCTGCTCAGAGGCAGTGATAGTAACACACACTGCTTCCCTTAGCTGTGGTGAGCATGTTGAACATCTCGCCAAGAGAATGGTCTTAAAATGCTAGGCGTGGTTTATCTATTTTGCTTACTTATATTTATCTTCTGCCCCCTCACTTAATCTTTTCTTCATCACTTTTTTCTTGTTTTCTATCTCATACTTTATCTACACCTAAAAGAAACTTTCTCTTTTAGTTGTCTTTAAGTAGCTCTGACAAGTAGCCAAATTCCACCTATGGTAGCTTCTTTCTATTTTTTTTTAAAATAAATACATAAAATGTTAAGTATAAGTTCCGAAATTTTCTCTATGTGAATGGAAGACTTGGAAGTTGGGGTTGGGGGAGATCACGCAGCCCGACTTACTGATCATTTCCACTTTCTGGAGTGCCTAGAAAAGAAAATGGTTGTTATTAAAGCTGAGATCTTGGCTGCCTCCTCTTTCCATTTTACTTGTTACCCAGAGGCCTTCCCTCAGGCTTAGTCAACACTTATTCTGGCATGGGGCAGTTATGTAATCAACAAGAAAGTTAGTTCTGGTGTCATCCTTATCTTAGAGTATCACATAACTTTGAGATACACCTTCTAGGATTGTCTATCACGGACACTAGAAACTTCCAAAGAGGTGATATCTCTGAGAAACTTCTCAAAGCATTGAGTTGCCTTTTCAGTCAGAGAAAAGGACTTTTCCTTTACACATTACTCTTTCTTCCTTCTTTCTTTCTTTCTTTCTTTCTCTCTTTCTTTCTTTCTTTTTCATACAGCAAATGGTTAATACCATGAGGTTTATGAGATTGAAGCCTCTGTCCTCTGTAACAACACCCATTGTTTTATTATTATTTTATTATTATTATTATTGGTGTTGTTGTTGTTATTAACTATTTTATTTAATTACATTTCAAATGTCTCCCTTCCCAGTCTCTGCCCTGCCACCCCCATCCTACCCCCCTCCTTTGCTCTAAGTAGGTACTCCCCACCCACTTCTTTCTTGGGAGACAAATCCCTGTATTTATGGTGAGTAAGGATGGAGAGATCCTTTGTGTTGGATTGTACCCCTGTGATTCGGCCTCTCAAGAAGTGGCCTTCCAAGTTCACTGAGGTAGCTAAATTTTGGCATGCTCTGCCTGGCAGCTTCCAAAGCATCTGATAGAAATCCCTTGGGATCAGTCTGAGTATGGTTCTTACTGTATGGTAGGACCATGGCCTCCAGGAAGCAGATGTGAGGCTGTTTAACTCTTTCACTTTGCTCCTGGATCCACTCCATCCTGCTTGGCTCCTGTATCAGTTTCTTGTCATGTCTAACATAGCTCATTGTTGGGCTTCTTGTCTGTCTAATGTAGCTCATTGTCGGGCTTCTTGAGTGTTACTTTCTTCTGCCTTTGAGTGTTATTGTTTCTTTTATGACGAGCTTGGCTAACATTAACATTGGGGTTGCTTCTATTTCTGTTCCCCAAAACAAGACGTCCAACTAGAAGTCTAATTACCTAAGATTAACCTATCATACCCCATGCCGCCCACTAATGGTTTCCTACCATGTTTTCCCCATCAGCAGGGTCCAGCTGTAATGTTTATTACCATGAGTGTCAATGTAATATTACTTGTGCTGTCCATAGCCTCTCTTCAGAGTGAGCTGATAAATATCTGAATGTCTATTTTAGCATTTATCCTAAGAGTATGGTAACAGTGGGTTAATTAGCAAAGAAATGCCTTCCAACAAACTTTCTGCATATATGCCATGCTCCTGTTGAAGCTCAATCTGCGATCAACATTATTCAGATAAGCTTAATTTCCAATTTCTGATTCATTTTGTTTTCCAGAGCGCAGAGTGAGCTCACTAATTGTCTGAATGTAATGAAGTCTCCTCCACATACTCAAAGAGTGATTAACTGCAGGTGTTTAATGGAGCTAATTTAATGATAACAATGCTTGAGATTCTGTGTGGAAACAAGGCTCGCAGTAACCAAACAGAGTTGGGTGATTATATAATTTCCATACTTGGTTTTAGAACCCCATACATCTCCAGAATAACTGTCGGGTGATATGGCGTTACTCCTTAAGAGTCAGCTTTGGTAGAAAATGCCACTTTTAACTCATGCCTTCTCAAAATTTCCAGTTTAAACAAGCCTTTTGCAGTACACATCATTTTTCTAAGTGGGTTTAACATAGTAGTTTTGATCCATTTTATAGACTCAACCCCCACAGGGTTCAACTGTGATGGCTGTATTCCCATAGACATAAGATTGACAGGTTAAAAACATGAGGAAAAAGCTGGTTTATGCAAGTACTATTTTCTCTTTGGAAACTGGATAAGAAAGAAGCTTTCAGGCAGTGTGAGGTTTACTCACTTGTTTCTACAGGAAATCCCACTGCTTATTATTTATTCCTTTATTTTCTCTTACTTCCCACCCAGAGCTCAAATGAATGCCACCATGGTGCTCTGTTAACTTCTCCTTTTGCTGCCATGATCCTGTCTGTGAGATGCACAGTTAGTGGCTGGCCTAAACCACATTCATTAGTGTCCTGGGGTAAGAAAGTAAGAGTGCAGTTTATAAGCTGTATAAAAATAAATACCTTTTACCTTCTTAATAGCTTAAGAGGCTTAGGTAGAATTTTGTTAGTGAAATAGAATGAAAATTAGGGGAAGATGTATTTCCCTGGCCATTTTAAGATAGAATAAAGTCTACTGATATATATCTAGCATAATGCAAGGTGAATTTTATAACAGGACAATTATTGATGGGCTTACAGGCAAAGCAGGCACAGAGCAGAATACAAATTCTACTGCACCCTGAAGGTGTCATCCAATTTTGTAAACTAAAAAATTAAAAGTATGGTGTGTTCTGCTTAATGAAGTGCTATGTCACCAAAAGGTATGATAGATTATTGTAGGTTGAATCCTATAGGGTAAGTTGCAAGTGTGTTCTAAAACCCTAGGGGTGGGTAGGGATAACATTCCAGGAAAATGCAAGAATGGATAAATGTGTGAAAACTTGAACTTTGTGGCAAGTCCGGGGCAGAGGACTGGAAATGGGCAGATGAGTCGGAGTCATATGGCAGAACTAAGCAAGCAAAGGGAGGTGTGGCCAAAATACCAAGTCAAAAGGCAGCATTACCCTTGGACTAGGGAAACAATTAAATAAAGAAGGAAGGAACATGAATAAAATAGAGATTTTTGTTTAGACTAATTCATTAACATTGGCTCCTCAGCTCCAACAAATATGCTGTTCTAAGCTAAACTGATTATGAGGACAGATGATGACTGTGGTTATTTTTGTAGATGATGTTGATGATGATGATAATGATGAACTCTAGATAAGGAATATGAGGAAATGTCTTAACTTTATAACTTACCTACTTTAAAATAGTAATTTAATCTACTCTAAAATGGAAAGTTTATTTAAAGGAAGGATAAACTGCATAATACTATCATGGAAAGTACCTATGTTGGAAAGACATTGAGCCTCTTAAGGAGAGAAAGGGGGTCCCAGAGATTATGGGCTTCTAAACTAAATTTCCACATACCTTTGCTCACTCTGACTATGCATGTTATTGCACATGGCCTTTGGAGCATACATACACACACACACACACACACACACACACACACACACAAACACACACACACACCTATGACTATCTTCACAATTGAAGCTGTTTCATCAGTATGAATTGCTTGTCTATATTTGCTCTACCAACAAATCTTAATCATTGTTCCTTCCAGCAGCACGGGGAGAATTTCGCCACCTGCTCCCCCTGTCCTTTGCGATTGCGTGGCATGATATCTGTCGTTGCTATAACTCTTCTCCTTCTGACAGATGAAGTTCAAGGTTTCCCTAAGCAACCGTTCATCCTCCCTTTGGGAAAACAAAATGAAATGAAACAAAAAGGCCAGTGCTTACCTGGGTCTCTTT
Organism: Rattus norvegicus; assembly: GCF_021556685.1. Lineage (NCBI taxonomy): Eukaryota > Metazoa > Chordata > Mammalia > Rodentia > Muridae > Rattus > Rattus norvegicus. The sequence continues at coordinate 228,214,744 of NC_141535.1, read as the reverse complement.
TCCAGCATATTCGATACAAGCCCACCAGAGTAAACACCAAGACTGTTATAACAATCAGCGCGATAACCACGGGCAAAATAACACCTGAAAAGTATTGGGAACATCGTCAGCTCCAGTGGTGCTGATTGCATACAGATAGACCACACCGGACAGAACATGTGTGCTTTCTTCTTTAAACAACATTTTATCAAACCACTAGTATATTTCAGGCAATAATTAATATGATTTATGGGTTTGCTCTGCTTGTCATTTCTGACATATCCACTTGATGTCACCCTTGTAGCCTTTCTTCAACAGACTACCAAACCTCAGAGAGATGGCTTCCCATCTTCCGGGTGGCTGGGGGAGTAAGGAGAAAGACTAGAGGAAACAGTTCTCTTTATTATATCTATATATATTTTTGTATTTTATTGTAATAAAGTTACTTGAAAAAATACAGCTTACTGGGTGGTTCTAATTCAAAGGCTGAGACTTGCAAATATCTTTTCATCGTGTTGCCTTGAAGATAGAAAATGTGCAAAGGAGCATAAACAGATGGATGAAATAGCTTTTTAGAAAGTCTAAAACATAGCTTGAAATAGGTGTGACATTATTAGCTCTTCAGAAAGAAAGTGGCATTTATCAGTGGGTCAGTTCTTTTTGTGATTCCTTAATTAATGAAATGCTTTTTACCGACACCAAAGATACTCATTTGTACCTCCAGCTTCCCACACGTTCACCTTACTGTTACTTACTATAACTATTGAGTATCTTGAGTATTCTTTACTCAGACTTAGCACATCTGTGAGGTGTTATATTCTTAGACATGTTTATGTTAAAACGAAATTAACTGCAACCGATATGATAAAATTTCATCAAGGTTAAAAAAAGCATTGTTTTTATTATTGGTTGCTGTAGGAATATTTAATTGACAAAGGAAGGCGTACGGCATGATGATTTGCATAAAAGTTATTAGCGTGGAGATTTTGCCTTAGTTGAATACACTCCCATTAAGCTTTTAGTTGCCTCTTCTGGTGATTGCTTACCACAGGACAAAAGTGGAAAAGAAACAGAAAGAGAAATTTAAAAAAAAAAAAGAAAATGGCCACAGTGTGGTAACTAAGATCAGGCTTATGAGGAATTTTTAAGCAGGCTGTAGTGAGGATGACAATGGAGTCACATGTTGAGTAAAGTTGGGAACAGGCTATCCACAGCCCCATTCCTTCATTGTTCTCACTCACATATTCTGTGTGTCTGTTTCCAGGAATGGAAATACATATGCTACTCACTGGAATAGGAGGGGGTGGTTGATGTAGTGGCTGTGATCTTCCCATCCTCAGTATCTGTTATTTTGAGAAAGAACATAGCTAAAGTCACCTTTGATAAATATGATAATCCACATAACCCTCCCTCTGCTCCCATTTAAGGATATATTCATGATTTATCGTTATGATGTCGCAAATGCAAAATTTTCTGTCACCCTGCAAGAGTGTGTCTCAAAAATGAAGATGGATAGTATTTATTCCATAAAGAACAGTGAAGTAGAAGAAGTTTCCATCTAGATACACAAAAATCATACCCTGAATCTGTGAGATGGTTTTTGCAGTTGTTAGCGATGCAGAGGGCGTCTCGGTGGTCTTTGGTTTTTGGTCATCTGGCAGTTGATTGGTACCTGTAGGAAAATCACAAACCAGGCTCAGTTTAGGCACTGAGACTTCAGTATTGGGTTTCTTTGTAGATTTAAACAGTCTGCATTTTGAAAGATCTGGGAAAACACTTTATTTCTGTATAAGAGAGATGCATGAAATGGTAATGCTGAACTTGACATCACGTATTTCTTCTGGAAAGATAGCAGACTTTGGCACCACGTGAACTGGATATCGACATTACGTCATCCGGAGAACTGCCTAAGAAAATGTGAGCAAGTCTCATATTCTGGTCCCCATTTCACAGAACCAAAAGCATGAGGTTCTTGTGAGATGTCAATCTACGATAAACACTAACCACACGTCAGATATTTTTGACCTTGGTAAATGCTATTTTGTCTATCACACATGCTTAACATAGATATAAATGTAGAAAGCTTCTGATTTTATGTTATTTTCCAATGGTCGAAGATAAAAGATCACTACGTAGCCTTTGATAAGAAGTCCAGGAGAAATGGTAGAGACTCCTTGATTTCCCTCCATAAGTTGCTACAACTGTATGAGCATCTTCCATTGAATAATGACTGGTAGATTGTATCATTGATCATGATCTTTTCTTCCTTTAAGGAAAATGTTCTTTCCTTATTTAATCAGAGGACTAAGCAGATTATTATTAATAATAAAAATTATTAAAATTTTAAATATAAGACAACATAGATTAATATATGTGACATAAAGCACTGCATTTCACTGTCTTTGTATCATGGCTGCTGGCTCATCCTTCCACAAAGCTCCCAGAGTGCAAAAGGCCTCAACATCCCTCCCACCAATTCCTGCCTTAGCCAGTGGGCACTAAACAAGACTGACTGCTTCCCTGCACCGACAAATCCATTTTGCTGAGGATCCCGTAGAGGTGTTGAGACCCTGCATAATGGCACCAGAGAGATTGATATTTCTAGGGCTGCCATGGCTCCTTTCTCCTCTGCCACCCACAGCATAGCACACGCTGCATGCTCTGTGGGGGCAGAATCATGTTGGGAGTCGACACTCTGCTTGCCAGGCAAGAGATATGTGGGAAGGAGCTGGATACATGCCCATAGGAACAAAGAGAAATGTCAGGCTAGTGCACAAAGCAGGGGGGAAAACGAAAAAAGGAAAAAAAATATTAAGCAAAAGTGCAGGAGCTAGCCGAGAGCTCTGTACTGTTAGTTTTGTTTTCCTGTGTCAAGGGCTGTGTGGGGGTGAATAGTCTTTTGGGTGTTTAGGTACAGGACAAGATGGCTTGCTGAATAACCAGTGCTTGTTCAATTTAGAACAGCTAGTTTTCAAGACTCCCTATACTCCCTCATTACCTCCTTATTTTCAGGCCAAGGGTGGACTGAGGACTCTTTCTGATTCAAGCTACGCCACCCCAAGCTTTCTGTAGAAAAGCTGATTTGATTGTCCAGGGTCAGTGGTTACCACTGTGAGTCAAAAGATTGCTTTGATAACATTCTTAAGTGAATGGTCAGGGCGGGTGAAGTAGAAACTTCCAAGTTTCTATTTTTGTTTTTCCTGTAACTGGAATTCTTAAGAAATCTTTTCTGACTGGAATGATGGCTCAGTGATTAGGAGCTCTGACTGCTCTTCCAGAGGTCCTGAGTTCAAATCCCAGCAACCACATATTGGCTCACAACCATCTGTAATGGGTTCTGATGCCCTGTTCTGGTGTGTCTGAAGACAGCTACAGTGCACTTATATACAATAAATAAATCTTTAAAAAAAACAAAATAATATCTTTTCTGAATTCAACACCACACACACACACACACACACACACACACACACACACTCCTGTGACTATAACAGAGGGATTCATAGTGTGATCTGATGATCTTGAGCTTCATTTATTGTGTGAAAAATGTGCCACTGCAAATTTCTACCAAAATACCATGGTCAGGGAAGGTCCAGATGAAGACTAATGCGGTAGGTAAGAACATGGTTCTGAAAGCCAGAGTCAAACTCTAACTGCAAAGCTTACTTCCTGTGGAGACTTGACAAGCGATTTAACCTCCTTTTGTCTGATTTTCTTACATGTAAATGGGGCTAGAATAGTTTAACATTATATTGTTGCCATAAAGATTAAATCGACTAGGAGAATAAATGATCCTAGCATAGTTATTTTAAATTATATAACATTATGTAATATAGGCTATATGATATTGTTATAATGTATGATTATGTCTTTTAGGAAGGTAAACTTTTCAACCAAAGACAGTTTGTCTGATTTCCTAAAAAAATTCAGAGTATAGCCATGTGAAATTGACTTTTCAAACATCTCTGTTTCAGGTGCCTTTAAAAAAAAATGCCTGGAGAAGTCAGGAGTGGGAGAAATTAGAACTCATGCCCTTCTTAGATCACGTGTTTGCACTGGGTCCTGAGTTTCGTGATTCTGTTGGTTAGTGATCTACAGAGGCACTCCATCACAACTTAAATGACTTCAGGTCAAAATTCACATCAAACTATGTGAAGCAAGTTCTCTTAGAGCCAAATCTCTTGCACTGAAATGTGTTTGTGTTTTTCCCATACGTGCTGAGAGAGGCCACGTTCTGGTTTTGAGGACAAGGTTTCATTATACATCTCTGGCTATCCTGGACTCGTTAAGTAAAGGAGATGGCTCAAAACTGCCCCTTCCTCTAGAGTGCTGGGATCAAAGGCATGCAGCACGATGTACACGTTTTTCCTGTAAACTTCATAAGTCGTTTGAACCTTCACTAATAGAAGACTTCAATGGTAGCTGAAGAAATCTGAGTTTGACCTGAGAATTGTATTCAAAGGCCTGAAGTTATAGAAATGTAGGTGGCTGTGATTCCCCAGGCTGGATGAAAGTCTGGCCAAGGTGACAATGCCCACCACTTCCTGAGAGCCTTAGATACCTTCCAAGATTCTTTTGGGCTGGAGGATTCCCTGATGACCCTTTAATAACTTCCTAAGCATGAATGCCAATCAAGGAGGCTTTTGCCCAGCTCTCCTCTTCTGCCCTCCCCCAACTTACCTTTCTGCTAGTGGCTTCTCCAGCCCCCTACTACATTCATGTATTTATTATTATTTTTATACAAGCGCATAAATATATAAATACAGCCCATTGAGTCCATTTAATGTTGCCTGTATGTTTTGGTGTTTTCCACTTGGTATTAGATAACAAGTACAGGTGCTGATGCTGACACTGGCATCCTGATGTTGAACATCCTGACACCCAAGGAAGGAATGAAGTCTATGCTGGGCTCTCCTTATCAGAAACGAAATGGTGGATTAGAAAAGCAGCCAGAACAACATAGTTCAGATGAGGGCTACTATGTACTATGCTTGCAATTGGTGTAGCTCTGTTGACAGAGGAGAGTACAATGGTAGGAATCCTAGAACTTTCTTCCAGCTTTAAGAATGTAGATTCTTGTCAGATGATGCTTTGCTTTTTCACAGCTCTTTTGTGCATTTTCTGGAGATGTCTATGTTACCAGTAGAACATCAGAGGGGAGTTTTTCTGCCTTTACTTGGTTTAGATAGATTTCTATTCTCCTCAGAGCTTACCTTTGTAAACTGGGACAATTTATACAGGAATGGGAAAGTTTTACCCCAAAGTCATTCACTTTACTTTGGGATATCAATGTGACTAACCTGAGATAGTAACATATGCTTACCTGGACATTATTATGAATTGAGATCTATTCACTTTGGATAACTCTATAGAAATTAATATTAAGGGAGGGTTTCCTCTTCCTTAATCAGTTTAAATAGTTATTAAGTGCCAGGAATTTGTGCATGAGATGCAAGAAAAAATGAAGCATGATACTATTATTGTATATGTACCAGGTAATTTTATCCCTAAGGAAGTATATTTAATCTTGTGTTTTAAGAATGCGAGATTCTGTGGTTCAGGGAGATAAGTTAACAAGTCTGACAGTAAGAGAGAGGTAAAGTAAGTTAAATATACTCTAAAACCACTTTTATATCCCTTCTATTCTGTCCCAGGATAAACAGATTCTAAAGACTATTCTGTTTGTTCATAAATCTTACATTTTTACAAAGTGAAAACCGAAGCCCAGAGAGGTTAAGTATCCTCTCAAGACCACACAGTAAGTAGACTGGAGAGCAGGTATTTCAATGCAAGTTTAGAGCCAATTACTTATTTTGATGATATAAAGCCATAAGCTACCAACTCTAGATAGCTTACCGTAGGCGTATTGCTAGCATGAGTGGATCCTCACTGAGTAGAAATGTCAGGATTCTGCCACTATAAGATAGGGAGATCAGTGGAGAATACTCTGCACAGAGTGCTGCATTCCTCACTTTTTAGAGCTTCCTGGAGGTGAGTACAGCGTGGTTTCTCCTATCTAATGGTCTGAGGGATGGTCTTCTTTAGTTATTACTTCTGCTTTCCTACCAAGTTTAATGTCCACATTCCAATCACATTGCTAAGAGTCTAACTTGAAGAAGGTACCGTGGAACCCTTATAAAGTGTGCTGGACACTGGAGACCAGAGATATTACTGTGATCGTTGCCCATATATGGCATATACCGAGGTCAGAGGGCAACCTTGGGTGTACGTCCTGAACTTCTATCTTGTTCGGGACAGGGTATCTTGCTTTGCTTCCCTGTGTGTCAGGCTGTCCGGCCAGTGAGCTTCTGGAGATTATTCTGTGTCAAGCTCCAATTTCGTCACCAATACACTGGAATTACAGACATGAACTGTGGCATTTGTTCTCACATGGCTTATGGGAGACTGAGCTCAGCTCCTTAACATTAAGGCCTCTGAGCCATCCCCTCAACCATTCTTCTGTGCTGCCTGATGCCACCTCATCAGAGTCCCTGGTTTCTGTGTCAGAAACCCGGGTTGCTATGACCTTGAACTTAGGCTGCTACACTGTCAGCTTGCTGGGAGCTTGTTCAATGCAAGGTCACATAAACTTTCAGGCTCCAAAATCCTTCCAAATACCTTTATGTACACATATCGTATTAGCCATATTTATCTGGAGAACTGAGACAAACAGTTGTGTTTATAAAATACTGGAGCAAATGATATCTTTTCCTTCAGTATAGTTGAGACATTATATTACATTATACTTTCACTCAGGGATGTTTTAAGCAGTTATTAATATTTGAGAATTTTATACAATGTATTTTGATCATATTTACTCCAACTCCTCTCCACAATTCCTTCCAGATACAGCCCCACCTCCTTATCCCCACAACTTCATTCTTTAAAAATAACCCATTGATTTCAATTTGCATTGTCAAAAAATCAGTCAGGCTGGGGCCATCCTTTGGAGCGTGTTCTTCCTACCAGGAGTCTCAGGGATGAGTTCTCTTGTCAAAGGAATAGAAAGCTCAGCTTTGAGAATAATAAGGCTAAGAAAAGGCAAATTACAGCATTGCTTAGAATTGCATTGTTATATGATATTATGTCTGTACCTCTAGGGAATCCATACCCCACACAAGGTTTTAATGGCTCCCCTTATGTCTCCGTTAGCTCTGAGCTCATCTGAAAATGAATAGGTAGAATAATCTGGCAGTTCGAAGTTTTGAAGTTCATTCCTTTGATGAACTCGATCTTTTTTTCTTAACTTCTTCTCTTCATTCAGGAAAGTATGTGCACCTTAATTGACCATTTATAAAGTTGCCTGAAGTTCACCTGGGATGAACCACTTTATATCTACATGGCTGGTAGGCTATTATAGCTATTTATAACATCGACCAATCTCCTTAAGTGACCTTTTAATGGTAGGCTAACATCTTTCTTAGTGTTATAGATAATGGAAATAAAATGAATGCTTATTGAACTGTCTTGGTTGGTGGTAGTTGATTAAATATGCAATTCTGCATATTTAGCATGGCATCATATTCAGTTTGAAGCCCTTTTGGATATTGTATCTTTGACCATTAAAGTTTGACTTTTTTATGTTTTAGAATCTGTCCATAAGTTCTTCATGTTGCACATGCATGCAGAAGCTACCCATTGCACAGTAACTTATTCTATTGAGTAGAAAGTACAAACATGTCTTCTGACCATGTGATTATCTTCATGTTAAAACATGGAAAAGCACATCACTCACTGAACCATCCCAGCCTCATTTTCTAATTCTGTATTAACTAAAGGGCACAAGGAATGAGAGCTTTAAGATTTGTCATCTGCAAGAGTAATGGAGAAGGAGGGAAGGTCACAGTTCTCTACAGATGCAGAAGGTCAAAGAGCACTTGGCCCCATCTTCTTCCCTATGCCAAGGGGCCCCTTACAGTTTCTATCCCTCCATTACTGAATGTTAATTCAGAATAAAAGTCAGGTGTCCAGACGTGGGAACTCCTTGGCATTACCATTTCATGTTTTATCTGTTATTTACAACATCCTTTTGAATGTCAGGACCAGGCTTTGTGTAAAAGTAGGTGAAAGCATGTACTCCTTTGAGAGGACACACGGCCAATACAGCCAGAACTGGGGAGCAATATCTGTAGGTATGGTTCCTTCCTCAAGGCTGGCTTTGCTTAGCTCTATCATAATCCCCAGGCATACCCTGGCTATCTCTAGTTTCAGCTTTTTAAGCTCAAAGCCTCCTGGTATTTAGTTATCTTGTACTGTTCTCTAATTCAGCTTGTTGGCAAGCTTGCATATGTGTGTATATATGTATACTCCTAGCTGGTCTCACTTTTGGCATATTCTGATGAATACTCTTGGAAGAGAAAATGAACTTACCTGATATTTCTGTTGTCCTGATTGAACTCTGATTCTCCGCTTTCAAGGAAAAATAAAAACACTAAAATTAAATGTTGAATATAATACCCGGTTTTACAGTTCTTTCAAAGGTAAGTTTTGTAGCTATCAACTTCGTTTGGATTCATTTGTCCCCCAGGTAACAGATTCATGCAGCTATGTCATTGCAGGAAACCTCAGAGCAAGAATCAATGAACTTTTCTTAATTTTTAAGCAACCGTTTTACCATGTCATTGTCACGGATACAAATCATTGTAACTTCCTCTAAAAGGACCGAATTTCTTAGGCTCTGTGTACTATAAAATGTCTGTTCCAACTTCTAAGCTCTGCTTTTCAGTATGAACTCAGTTATACACAATACCCAAGGAAAGGGTGTAATTGTATTTTTACAAAACTTTCTTTAGAAAAATACACAGGGGTTCATATTTTGATTCTCTAGTTTATAAAATCTCCATATAGGATATTTTTTACATAATTTTTACTCATGGAATACCTAGATATAACAAAATGAAACATAAGTACTTTGATTCCTGTGTGGAGGGGGGTATCTTAGGTTCATAGACACAGGGTTCTTCCAGACCCGGGTTTTTCTTGTTCTTCGGTGTGCCTCAGGGCTCTCTCAAGCCGCCTCCCTAAACTGCCTCTGCACACCTTTTCACACCAGTCTGCACATGACTTTTTTTTTTGCTCCACTTCAATTTTATTACCACAGTAATATTTACTCTCTGCTTGAAAATTTGCTCATTGTCTGATGGATTGTACCTCCCAGAGAATAGATTTCCTGTCTTCTACAGAGCTGTAATTCCGATACCTATTACCAGGACGGGCCATAGTATGCCTCTAGTAGATGGGAAAGAATAATGGATTGTAAATTTGATATTTATGAGAGATATTATTCCCATCTTTCAGATCTGCAAATATTAGCTGGGAGAAATTAATTTGCTTTCTTAAAGGTGGAATCACAATGACAGTTCAGGGCTTTGGTTCCAAACCCATCTACTCTTACTGCAATAGACGGTTTTTCGCCTCTTAAACTTTCTAAGTATATAGCTTATATAATAAATTCCTGCTTCTGATAACTCATTAAAATCCTTTTGAAAGTGGCATAATGATGATTTTGAAGATGCAGTTAAAATATTTATTAACAGATAGGATTAAAATACAAGGAAAATCAAAACCCTTTGTTCCTTTTATTAATATCAAGTCCCAATCTTTCCTACTGATAGACTTGTTTCAGAGTAAAAAATTTTAAGCTTGCATTAGACAAAACTTTCAGACTCTTCTTTATTTGAATTTTTCTTAGCCTCCAAAATGCATAATAATTTTTGTGAAAGTAACATAGGTAAGAAGGGTAACTGTGCCCTGGAACTTTTCTGGAATATAAAGAAACACATCAATTCATCTTATTATACAGCATAGACTGAGGTCAAGGCCCATACCAATATTTGCACAAGGGAGGAATAAAATATTGAGGTCAACATTCTACATTGTCATATTTTAATCAAAAAATAGGATATGGCTAGGCATACTGGCACAAGTTTATATAATTCCAGCACTTGGAAAGCTGAGGCAGGAGGATCACAAGTTTGAGATTAGTCTGAGCTCCTTAGTGAGATCATCTTTCAATAAATCAGGATGGGTATAACTTAGTGGAAGAGTGCTTGGCTAGCGTGCTCACCTGGCTTTGATCTCCATAATTCCAGGAAAAAACAAAAAGCAAAACAGAATGTGTGTCCCTTTCTTGAAGTAGAGGGAATAGTTAGAAGACAAAAAACTGTTTTAAATGTGCATAGTGTTCAAACCTAGACTCAGTGTGGAGAATATTAAACCTCAGTGCCAATGGGTGCTGTGGCATATGACTAAATGTAAGTGTCTCTGGATTTTATTTATAACTGTAAGGACACATATGTGCTGTCAGAAGGCCACACTTGGATCTCTAGAGGAAATGAGGCAAGTCACATCTCAAACGCATATGGGATGCTTTTGCTAATATCTCACAGTTGGAAGATCAGTCAACGACAGAACTGTTGAAGTCTGTTGTTGAGTTTTATTCTGTGCTATGAAACTGTGGTCTTGACAACTGCAAATATACTTCCAAAGCTCAGCTTAAATGCTATCATTTCAATCAGGAACCTTACCAGCAATGTAAGAAGTAGCTTTGCTGATTTCATACAAGAGACTGTGTTTTCAGATAATAAACAGTAGTGTCATGAACGTGATGCTAAATGCAGGAGAAGGAATAGAGAGAGCTATTTTTATGTATGATTGCCTATTTCTACTGTAAAGTAAGTTATGGCCAATTTACATTGTATTATTCCATAGTCTGATACTAAGACATGTGATTATTTTTGGTTTGTCTAAACTAGGGCATGTGACTAAGATGGTTATTGTTCTGTGGATTCCTCCTGTTGGTACCCGCAGCAGATGATATCAAACAGCTAGCCAGAAAAAGGAGAAAGTTATGGCTAAATCCTCGTGAGCGACTCAGGTAAATGGAACGGTTCATAAAGTAACATTGACTCAGATAAAGTAATGTTTTCTGAGTTGTCGGACAATCCCATAGCATGAGATGGATTCTCTATAATGGTTTGGAAAGAACGTTCAATAAGAGTGTTATTTCCTTTCATTTTAATGTTTATAAGGATGTTATGTGAATGAAAATTGTGTGAATGTGGTATGTATGTGCATGGTATGTGTGTGCATGTATGGTGTATGTTGTTGTTGTTGTTGTGTGTGTGTGTGCTGTTTTGTGTTTCAGTGTGTGCTTGTCTGTGTTTGTGTCTATGGAGTTTAGAAGTTGATGTTGGGTTTCTTGCCAATTGCTCTCCTCTTTAGTTTTGGAGCCAGAGTTTCTCATTGGTTGACCTAGAGACCACCAACAGCTAGAATGACTGTGGAGCAAACTCAAGGATTAGCCTGTCTTTGCCTTTGTCTTAGCCCGGGGTAGAGGCATATGCAATTCTTCCTGGATGTTGAGGGTGGTGCTATAGATCTGTTCCTCCTGCTTACACAGCAAGTGTTTTACTCAGTGAGCGATCTCCTCACTCCAGATTTATTCTTTTAAATATTCTCTAGATGGAAAACCCAAGACTCGGAGGAGCTTCATAGCTGACCAAAGGCCACAGCATAAATAAATGTTCATATTTAATATTTTTATTGGCTAAGCATTTTGAATTATGACTCATTACCCATACCCACTAACCCAATTTGCTCATGCCGTGTTCAGAGACACCACTGTTTGCTTTAAGACAGGTGTGGCACTCTGAAGAAAAGAGACTTGGGTGCAGTCTATTTGCATGGTCAGATAGGAGCACCTCTAAAACGTCTACTTGGTTATTGTGAATCGGCTCTGTTTTGTATAAAAGTAAGCTATACAATAAACCGTAAATAATCAGGTGATAAGGACATTTATTTGGGATTCTATTCATTGAATGTTATCATTAAAAAGTAGATTGCATAATAGTTATAGTATAGATTATTAATGATAACATTTATAAATGATAAATAGATTGCTAAATATATTTCCTATTGTATGTAGTGTATTTGCAATTTACCATCAATCCATAATCTTGCTCCCCATTCTCTTTCCTCAGCTGTGTCAGACTTCATTCTTGAAGAGGGAATAATGAACTCTCTCTCTCTCTCTCTCTCTCTCTCTCTCTCTCTCTCTCTCTCTGTCTCTCTCTCTCTCTAATTTCTGGCCACATAGAGACTGTCTCTTTCCAATCTAGTTATAAACACTGAGTTCACTTCTCCTACTACAATATCTGCTGATATTTTTACATGACATCATGATCTACACTTAAGAATCTTTGCCCAATTGAATTAGAGTTTAAGAAAACGATCTCAGAGATGTCTCATAATGTTTTCAATAATTTACGAATGTGTTCTCAGCTGTGTTCTTGGCGGTACTTGTGGGCCACAAGCCATGCATTGGTCTCTAATACCACTTCCTTCTGTGCTCTGTATGTTCTTCTTGCCTACCTGTGCTCAGACACTAACAAATTGACCACAGTTGTAACTACGTGGGACAAACTCCCTAAGAGAAATCAAGGCAGGCGTATTTTGGCTCATGGTATCTGAGGCATCAGTCCTCAGTTACTTGACTTTGTTGGTTTCAGCTGTGCTGAGGCACCATGTCATGATGGAGCATCATGGAGCAAGCTGACAAAGGTCACTTCAGCAAAGCCACCATAAACATAAAACCCCATTGTGAGGCAAGAGCCCTCATGAGCTGGTCACCACCCAAAAGTCCAACCTCTGCTCATTGCTATGTGCGGACCAAGCTTTTAAGATAAGAGTTTGGGGGATATATATGGGACCCAAACCATAATATCACAGGGAGTGAGAAAAGAGAATGTCACATTTTCAACACCTTAGTCCCAAACTAGAGACCTGGGATGAGAAGATTAATGGATTTATATGTAATACCAGTGCATTTCAGGTTTTGGTCTACATAAAAAAACAAACAAAAACCCCTCAGCTATTAGCATGTCTTTTGAACCACGTATCAGTGCCCAGGAAATTATTGCTTTACAGAAATGGCGAATGCTTGACAACAAAGTAGGGAACCCTGAGAGCCAATGCACTGCGATGCCTGTAGATCAGGGAAGGCTTGAGATCTATAGCACGTGTCTTGATGAAAGTACCAGCATAGCCAAGATGGATCAGAAGGAGCAGACATTGATGCACAGACACACAGGACAAAGGTGTCATGAAGACAAAAGCATATGTGTAGCAATGGGGGATGGGGAATTGGGGGTAGCAACCAAAAAGTCCCAGATGCCAGGAAAGAAAGAGCCTCTCAGGACCCCCCCAGGGATGACATTAGCTGAAATAACCAACAAAGGAGAGGGAGAACCTGTTGAGACCATAAGCAGAGGTTAGGCATGGCCTCCTGGTTGAGGGATGGGGCCACCCTAAAAATTTTAACCCAGAATTGCTCCTGTCTAAAGGAAATACAGGGACAAAGTGTGGAGCAGAGACTGAAGGAAAGGCCATCCAGAGACTGCCCCACCTGGGGATCCATCCTATATGCAGACACCAAACCCAGACACTATTGCTGATGCCAAGAAGTGCTTGCTGACAGGAGCCTGATATGGATGTCTCCTGAGAGAATCTTCCATATCTTGACAAATACAGATGCGGATGCTCACAACAAGCCATTGGACTGAGCACAGGGACCCCAGTGAAGGAGTTAGAGGAGGGACTGAATGAGCTGAAGGGGCCTTATCTGGCATCCATGGGAGGGGAGGCCCTTGGTCCTGTGAAGGCTTGGTGCCCCAGTGTAGAGGAATGCTAGGACAGTGAGGCGGGAGTGGGTGGGTGGGTGGGGGAGCACCCTCATAGAAACAGGGAAAGGGGTAAGGGATAGGGGGTTTGCAGAGGGGAAACCGAGAAAGGGGATAACATTTGAAATGTAAAGAGATAAAATATCCAATTTAAAAATGAAACAAAACAGAAAAAAAAGTCAAGAGCATATGTAATATACTACAAGCCAAGGTGTGTAAGAGCAGCCAGCCACCAGTAGAAAGGGAGAGAGATCCCATTCTAGGCTGCAACACTGAGCCCTAATGCAAACTTGACTACAGACTTTCTGACACTAGAATTGTGAGGGGATAAATTATTGACTACGGTCTTTTTATACAGCTGCATGTACATACCTCTATGAAATGGATGTGTGCATCAGCATTTAGTGTTAGTAAAGAAGAAAGGAGTTTGAATCATTCCTCTGCTATACTATCATTTTACCAGTTATTAAATGTGAAGGCATATTTGTACAATTGAGTTGGGTGTGTCTGTTTATTTTTACATGAGGAGTTGTCTTTAGTACTATAGGACAAAGCGTATCTTCAACATTCTTCAGTTGACTGATGTTTAAGTTTGATAACTATCATGTTATACCTGCCACCATTTATTAAGTACATAGAGCAAAATGGCAGAATTATGCATAAGACAATTTCAGAAATTGCTTAAATTCTGACCTAATCTCAAGCCAAAAATCATTTTTCAAATTTTAAAAGTTAATTCAAGTCAGTAACCCAAAGAGGAACTTAAAAATCAAAGTTCCTAACACAACACAACCTAAAGAGATAGTAATTTGAAATACGTATGTTAAAATAATGTTGGAAGAAAATATTGTCCTTTTTCCATAGTTATACTATTATGATTCTATAAAAACTCCATATGTACACAATGTACCACATATGTACCACAACAGCTCCCAGCAAGCTAAGTGTGTCTAATGCAGTGGTTCTCAATCTGTGGGTGGCAACGCCTTTGGTGGTTGAACGAACTTTGCAGAGGGGCCACCTAAGATAATTAGAAAACACAGCATTTACAGATGATTAATGGTTACAAAATTACAGTTATAAAGTGGCAACAGAAATAATTTTATGACTGGGAGTTACCACAACATGAAGAATTATATTAAAGAGTCACAGCATTATGAAGGTTTGAGAGTCACTTCCTTCATAGTCAAGGTTACTGTGAAGAATCACAAAGTATTTCCCTGGAACTAAGAACAAAAGCTTTCTTGAATGGGATATGAATACAGTCATGCATCTAAGCCTGGTGATTGGAGGAAACCAGAAATTCCCACCTCCATTCACGTGAACCAAGGACCACAGACACAGTTCATACACAGAAGTGAGCCATGGTGGATGGCTTTATACATTAGAGGGACGGGGTGCTCTTGGCAACCTATGAGAGCACTAGAGTTTATTTAGATTCCTGGAAATTCTTATTCCAGGGTATTCATTGGTTATCCACTAGCTAGTAGAGTAATTTCCTTTGTATAATATATCACATTTAGTGTCATCATGCAACTGTTAAAACTTTCCTGAACATTAATTAACTAATGGTAAGTTTTCAAGGTTAGGATATCCATTCATTCATATTTTCTGGTTTTCATTCCAAGGATTTCTATTTTTTGTAGGTAGTTTTGCAGTTAATTTTGTTTTATTGAAAATGTTTGGCATGCTTCCTCAACTTTCTTCAGGTTTAAGTAGTTTACATTTCAACACTCCAAATAATAAACTCCCTTTCCCCTAACACACACTTTCTGTTTTTAAATAGAATGCCTGAAATTTCAAATGTCAGATTTTATTTCACAACAAAAGAAATTTCTTCTTTAGTTGGGGAATGACCATTTAAACTCTGAACCATTATAACTGGAAGGCGATTCTGTTTTGTGAGCTAGCAAAGGGCACAGCGGGTTAGGTAATCTTTGCTCTAACGAGAGATGTACACACATTATCTAGCTGTTTACTGGAGCCTAGGACTGACATGTATCACGAACGTTCTCGTGTAAGCGGCCTGTCATCAAAAATGTCTCAAAGTCTAGACCTTTTCATAAAGTGCTGGTGAGACGTTTCGTGTGCTGACTTAACTTAAATGACTCTATTTAAGCCTCAAGTTATTTCTTCTAAACTTTTTTTTGTCTGACGTTAACCCAACTCCTGCAATGTGGGGACATCTCCCATTTTTAAACTCTCTATTTATATTTAAAGTTTATTTTTTTAAAAAAATTCTGAATGTAGTTGGGGCATATTTTAGTTCAATATAAGACTTACTTTTTTTTTTTTATAAGAGAAATGTGTAAGCCACTTCGTGTCATATGGTGTCATTTCTGTCACCATAGTACTTCATTTAAAGTTAAAGAGCCGGACATTTGTATTTAATTTCCTGTGTATTCTTTTTCCTCCTTTTATCAACTCCTTTTGGATTGGCATTTAATGAAAAACTCATTTCAATTATATGTACGTGTATGTCTGTTTAAGGGTATGTGCACATGCGCACATGTGCACATGCGCACGGCGCTTCGAGGAGCCAGAGGAGGGCACTGGAGACCCCTGGAGCCGAGGTCTGAGCTGACTGGTGCGGGTGCCAGGGATGAAAGTTCGTACACAGACAGGCCTGAGCCATCTGTCCAGTGCCCGACTGAGATTTCCTTTAGGATAACAAGTTGTCCGTTACTGAGCTTACAACAGTATAGTCACATCTCTCCACTCAGAACTCATGTTGTTACATTTATAATGTTCCGCACATTATTTACGTGTATGTCTTGCCTCAAACATGTCATTCTCTATGGGAGAATCCGAAGTGAGGTAAACGCCTTTTGTATCCACATTAGTCTGTCACTCCCAGAGCTCTTTCCTGAACTTCTGTCTGGTGCTCTTTCTCTCTTGCCGAATGTTTTTGTTCATAATGAAATGTCTCAGCTCCGCATGTCTGTAAAAGTCTCCACAGAACGCGAGGGTGACAGTTTCCCCTCAGTAGGGAAGAGGTTCTCTGTTGTTTTCTGGCAGGCATTGTTCCCAAAGAAGCCCTGCTGTCATTTCCCATGGTCTTTTACTTAATGCATCTTTTTTTTTTTTCAAGAGCTTATTTCAAGATTTTCCCTTTATCTTTAGTGTGGCTTCGTTCCGTTTTTTGTTTTTTGTTGTTTTTTGTTTGTTTGTTTGTTTTGTTTTGTTTTGTTTTGTTTCGTTTTCTATTTTGTGTTCATCGTCCTGAATCTGCCTGTCTGTTTCATTGTATTGGGGAAGTATTTTTTGCCCACCTTTATCAGTCTTTCTTCCAGCAGTTCAGTTACACGCATTTGGGTCTTTGGGTCACTGGGGCCCAGAACGTTTCAAATGATTGTTTCTTTCCTAGGTTTTCTTTGTAGTATTTATCTTCTCTGCTGCATTTTAACTGTAGTTTCTCCTACAGGGTCATCCTCCTCCTCAACCTCCTTCAGCCTTTCTCGAACTCAACCACAGGGGTCAGCAGCTTCTGTCCATTGGTTGGGTGCACATTTCTGCATCTGACTCTTTCAGCTGCCTGAAAGGCAGTCATGATAGGTCTCTTTTTGTCAGCACTCCATAGCCTCAATAATGGCGTCAGGCCTTGGGGCCTCCCCTTGAGCTGGATCCCACTTTGGGCCTGTCACTGGACCTTCTTTTCCTCAGGCTCTTCTCTATTTTTGTCCCTGCAGTTCTTTCAGACAGGAACAATTCTGAGTCAGAGTTTTTGACTGAGTGATGGCAACCCCATCCCTCACTTGATGCCCTGTCTTTCTGCTGGAGGTGGGCTCTACAAGTTCCTTCTTTCCATTGTCGGGCATTTCATCTAAGGTCCCTCCCACTGAGGTCTGAAAGTCTCTCACCTCCCAGGTCTCTGGCACATTCTGGGGTGACCTACAACTCCTACCTCCCGAGGTTGCCAGTTTCCATTCTTTCTGCTGGTCCTCAGGGCTTCAGTCTTCTCCCCCACCCCAATACCTGATCGTGTTCTCCTCTTTCTCTTCTTACTCCCTTCCCATCCAGGTCCCCCCTTTCCCCGTAGGTGATTGTTTTCTTCTCCCTCCCAAGTGTAATGAGGCGTCCTCACTTGGACCTTTTGGTTTGTTAACCTTTTTGAATTCTGTGGACTGTATCTTGGGTATTTTGTACATTTTATTTTTGGCTAATATCTACTTACTGTCATATCACCTTCAAAATCATGACTTTATATTTTACTCATCTACCTTATTGTTGTTTGATTTCAATCCATTAGTTTCATATTTCTTTTTATTACTTTTTTACTTTACTTTTTTTTTTAACCTCAGTTTCTTGAGATTGGTTGCTTAGACAATCAAATCTAAACCCCATTTTCTTTCCATGCATTTTGGAGTTATAGATTTCACTAGAATTTTGTCTTAAATGCAATACTGGATAATCTTTTAACAAATTATGTAAAATGTTGAGCCTTTCTAAAACCAAGTCCATGATACATTATGTAGGCCTTGTCCATATGAAAAGTATTAGCTTTCTATGTGTCCATTAGCTTGTATATCCATTAGGTTAATTTCTTTCAGCAGTCTTTGTGGGCTCGAGTATCAGATTTCAACATTGCTTCCATCAAAACCTTATTCTAAAAAGCTTGCAAATAAAAAAAATTATGCCACGAAATTAAACAGATCTAAAGTCTAAATATCTCGACAAGCAGTCGAGAACAGTTATAATTTTCTTGATTAGGTTTATTCCAATATATTTTGTTATTCTGGACATGTTTAACATTATTTTGTTTTCTTAATTTCCTCCAGAGGTCATTAGTCATCAGTGCAAAACAAAAATCATAATTGATTTTATTTGTTGATGATGTGGCCTCTACATCTGCTAAACTCATCTCTTAACCCTGGCATTCGTTTCAGTCTGTTCTTTTTTGTTTAGGATTATTTAACAGACAGACCCCATCCTCTCAGGTCAGAGCTGGTTTCCCTTTCTCTTCCCTATTTGCATCTCTCTTCTTCCTCTCTTTGTCCAGTTGCTCTGGACTCTGAGCGCTCTGTTTAAGTAGTGGGACTGGCATCCTTGCTTAATTCCTGGGTTTTGACTGAAGGCGGAACCTTTTTCTCCTTAAGTCTGAAGTCAGCCACATGCATCTCTCTTTTCTACATCCATGGTGTTGATGGAATTTCCTTTTACCCACTTCATTGAGAGTTTCTTTCATGAAGTAGTGCTGGATTTTGTGACAGTTCTGTTTGCGTTCATTGAGACGATTACATTTTATGCATATTTTGTCTTGGAGTGCAGTGAGTGTTTTCTGACTTGAAGTACCTTTTGTTCTATGAACAAGGCCACTTAACATCACACATTATAAAAATATGAGACCTAAGACTTCTAGCTCCAAGCTAATGAACAGTTCAGTAAAAGGAACTGATATGTTTTTAGAGCAATGAGTGCTCCCAGTTTTCCCTTCCTGTTGCTACCATAAAACACAGCTAAGGAATAAAGGGCTTATTTTGGCTTTGGAGGGTGTGGTCATCTGACGGAGGCAGTCGCAGAGCCCCAGGCAGGAACCTGGAGAACTGAAGCAGAACTGAGGTGCTAACTGACTTGCTTCCCTCAGCTTGCTCTCCTACCTTCCTGAAACTTCCCAGACTCACCTTTTCAGGGATGGTACTGCCCACAGAGCTCTGGGCCCTCCATAACAATCAGAAAAAAATGCTCATAGAGATGCCCACAGACCGGTTTGATGGAGATAATTCCTCAACTGAAACTCCATTTTCCCAGGCCACTCTAGTTTGTGTCAATTAGCAAAGTATATTGGAGATGGACTTAAGTCATTTTGCCCTTGGGACTCAGGGGCAGAGGGCTATGCTCTGAACATGTATACTCTGAATGTGAACTATTCCTTGCAAGCTTTGACATTAAACACTAGGTGACCATCTGACACTATTTTGGGAAATGATTGGCATCAGAGCCTCACTAAAGTAAGTTGGTACTGAGGTCACGGCAACTCCGATTTCATTCTATCTCTGCTATGGGATGAGGACTCCTTCCCCCACCCATACTTCCAGTGCTATGTTCTGCCCAAGTACACAGAACCAAGTGTCTGTGGATTGGCCCTTGGGACACTGAGCGAAAACCCCATCTTCCCTTAAATTGTTTTGGTCACGTACCTGTCATCATAATAAAGAAACCTGGAAAACAAAAAACAAAAACAAAAACAAAAAAAGCAAAAAAAAACCCTAAGTAAAAAGCAAACCAAACCAAACAACAAAATACAGTATCTAAAAAAGCCTAACACCACACACTTGTAAGCAACATGTGCCTTCCAATTCTGTATGTGTGTGTGTGTGTGTGTGTGTGTGTGTGTGTGTGTGTGTGTGTACAGTATAGAAAGTTTTTATCACACATTTACCAGTTGTTCTGTGATGACAATTCATAATAATAGTCTGTTATCCATTTCCAGTCAGATATTCTATTATTTTTAACAGTGATAAAATGTCGTTGGATTGATCCCTAGAACTGAATCTTGCTATCTAACCAGAACATTGTCATACCTACCCCAAACTGCTCTCCCCTTCAGTTTCCTGTAACTATTCTTCCTTTGCTTCTGCGTGTGCATCTTTAAAAACAAATTGAGACAGAGTCTTGCTAAGTTTCTCAGGCTGACCTTAAATACACTATGCAGCCCTGTGACTTAGAACTGGACTTCCTCTCGCCTCAGCTTCCTATGTTGCTAGGGTTTCAGGCCTGTACTTCCAAGATCAGAGGTGTGAAACCTCATGAGAGTCCACACATAGGCAATGTCATAAAACATTTGTATTTCTCACCTAGGCCTATTTCAGTTAGTTTGATGACCTTCAAGTTCTTCCACACTGTCACATTGGTATGTTTTTTTATCTTCATAAAGTCTTAATACTCTTTAATTTCATATACATTTCAACACATCTTTTTTTAGTATGTCATCTGTTGAAAGGCACTGATAGTTGTTCTCCATCTTGGCTATTGTTAGTGTGGTCGCAATTAACATGGAAATAAGCATATATACCCTACATACAGGTCTCATTTCTTTGGCTATTTCTATCTCTATATCATCTATATTATCTCTCTCTCTATATATATATATATATGTATATATATATTTCCATATACATTTGTATATATTTCCATATACATATGTATATAGAATTACCAGATCATATGGTAGTTCTATTTTTAATTTTCTGAGAAACCATCCTTATGGTCTTCCACAGTATTTGTACTAATTTATATTTCTACCAACAACCCATCAAGGTTTCTTTTCTTCCGTATCTCACTAACATTTTTCACCATTTTAATAAAAGTCATTCTAAAATATGATGTCATATCTCATTATGATTCAAAATGAGTTTGGATTTTTGGCTCTCTCTATTCTCTTATTGAGGCGTGTCTAAGTACTTTGCTCATTTTCTCAGTATTTTCTTGCAATTGCGTTGTCTGAGTGTCTTATCTATATTTAATATTAACTTATTAAATGCATGACGATTTCAAGTTAGAAGGTTTTCAGCATCTATAAAATATTACCGTTTCGTCTCTTTATTTATTCAGGTGATTTTTGTTATCTGTGATTTTATGGTCACACCCAAGAAATTGCTGCGGATTTTATGAACGTCTGCACCCTCACCTCTTCTAGATTCATAGCTTCATGTCTTTTGAAGTTGTGAGCAAGACCATGCTGATGCTCTGTTCTTTACCCTGTCCTCTTCATTAGAACTCACTGTTGGCCCTGAATAGACAAGAGCTTGATTCCTCCTCTAATGCCTCCCAAGTCTCTTTCATTGCAACCTCCACATCTCCCCTTTGTTAGTCAACCTAAACTCCTCTATGTTTGTTTCTCAGCTTCTCTTCTGCAGACATCATGTGTTTTCCCCCCTCTATTTAGTTCTCCCTGTTAACATCCAAGAGAGTGTCTTGACTCTAGAGAAACTTGCAGAATCACCATTGCTTCCTTTTCCTCCTTCTGTCTCATTATTAAGAACCCATCCATTCGTTATTACCAGGTTAGCATTTACCTCCTGTGCTGTCTTTCTCAACCACCACTAACTCTATGATGTCATCGTCTAGTCTCCAACTGTAACTCACGAATGAGAGTAATGGTGACACACGGGTTTTCTTTCAAAAGAGGGTTCACGAGTAAACCCATTAAACAACCCCACATTTCTTTACAATTTCAGAGGAACGAATCAATGATGATTTCTGTTTTTAAATTCTATAATTTTGGGAGCATGAAAGAGCATGAAAGAAATAAATGCGATTCAAAAGGAATGCTGAAAGTTATAGAGATATCTTACTTAAATTCTGTCTTCTCTAGAGTAGGTAAACAACAAGCCTCATCAGATCTTTCCTTTCTTCTAAAATATGCTGGCCTTTCTTTAGATGTTAGGATTGCGTTAGATGCAAGTCCTTTTATAGCCATGACCTGAAGAATTATTAGCCATAAACTTAAGGTGAGAGGAGAATTACCAGGCTCTGACAGTTAGCAATCTGAGGGACAGGGGTACTTGGAATAATTCTCTGTCATATTTTGTATAGGATTCCTTCATTAAGCAAAATAGCCCCAAGGTTCAAACTTGAATATTACAGCTGTAGAATATATTTAGAAACTTAGCTGTGTAAATCCACGCACTTTGTTTTTTTGTCAAAGCAATTTTGATTAGTCTATATCCTCATTTCCATACTAGTTTTGTATATATATGAATTTCTTAAAAATAATTCTGTCATGCTCTAAAGACTCTTCTGAAATATAAAGGGTTGTTTATCAATTTAGGAAGAACTCTTCAAATACTGTCTTCCAAGCCAAGAATATGTAATATCCAGTTACTTAGATATTGATCTAATAGAGTAGTGGCTGTTTTTAGTGGATAGATACTGCATTTGTCTCATTGAAATTATCCCTAAATGTATTGTACCATTTGATATCATTTTAAATGGAATTTTAAAAAAATTCTTTGTATTGGCATTACTAATATGTAAAGTAAGATTTTTAACATCTTGCATTTTGTGTTAAAATTACCTTATGACCATTATAATTTCATTGTGAGTTTTACTTCCTATACACATGATTGTTCCATATGCCAATAAAAATATTACCTTTTCCTTTACACCTGAATAATGCTCTTTATATATTTATCAATCTTTCATTCATCCACTTATATACTGTTTAGAGACTCTGGTTATAGTGTTTAGCAGAAACTATGTTTTAGATTTTAAAGAGGAAACATTAAATTTTTCAATCTTTCCTGAGTTTGGGAAAACTAATATAATTTATTTTCATAAATTAATGTGGGAGTTGTGAACAGTTCCAGTTTCCTTTTTAAATTCTTTCAACGTTAAATCTTTTCAGGTTATGTCTTTATGAATAATTTCAGTAGGTTGCTCTTTGAAAGAATGTTTTAGTTTTATCAGAGTTGTGAGTTTGGCTGACTGACTGTCTCTTGTAAACAAATGGTTTAGAAAACGACTACTCAACTTTATCTTTATTTGTCTTTGCCTTGTGGTTGTGGATAGACAGCACGTTAAGAATCCAGTCAAGGTTGCCAGATCGTTGCCTTATTTGATGATGAGTAGAAGGATGTGAAGGCAGAGAAGTGATCTTTTGTAACAAGGCTGGAAAACATTCTGCAGCAAGTCCTACCCAACAGATTAGCACAGCAGAGCAACAGCAATCACCCATACTTACTCTTGTTCTGGGGACTTGAGAGTGTTGAAACAGCATTCGAAATGGTAGGATTTGCCACTGTTGTTTTTATAGTGGAAACTTCATTCTTTATGACACCACGAGTTGTTGTTTCTATTATGTGGGGGAAAAAAGCATCTATTAGGGATATATAGATCACTAGCTAGTTACATTAACACTTGTGCCTACATCCATTCACAACTTCAAGATTCATTCCTGAAAATATTTTTGGCCAAGATTCAGAAATCCAGCACTCAAATAGTCACCACTAGAATGATGTGATCACTCAAGAAAGTGGAATGACATTAGAATTCCTTGTGTGTTTGCTATGACTGCTTCCATCTGTAATACTATTAATAACATGATAATCAATGAAAATTGTCGTATTGTGAGACTCAATAATTTGTCTAGCTACATAACTTTCATGTGATGAGAGTCATGTCTGTAATCTACTGATTGAAAAACAAAACAAAACAAAACAGAGAATCACTACTGGGAAGAGGAAGACACAGAAGTGGCAGCAGCTAAAGAAGACACTATAGTCCTCAGGCTTCCTAAGAGTGAATTTCATGCACACAGGCAAACCAGAGAAGGGGGAAGACCAGGAGAACCATAGAATCTATTAAAGCTTATATTTACTCAGGATTTAAAAAAATTAACAGCAAAGGCGAGTCAAGATTTTCACAAAACAATACTGGAATATGTTGATTTGAAACAACATCTATCTATACAATTATTTTAGAAATGACCAGTACTTTTCAGTGTTTTCAAAGTTCAGTATGGGGACATTGGGCTAGTAAAGGAAATTCATAATTGTCAGTGTACAATTTGTGCTACTTAGATATGAAATTAGCTGGAACTAGTCAGGAAAGCAGTTTTGAGAATTCTTATTGCAGAATGGGGTGGAGAAGAGATTTCTGATGCCCTCCAGTACAAAAAGTCTTAAAATTATGACAATAAGGAAGAATCTATAAAGTAAACCACTAGTGGTACTGAGGTATTTGTGTGGGAGAAACAATAGTTTAGAAGGGTTCTCAGTAAATAAATACATCCTCAGGTAGAAACACTTCAGGATTTAATATGCAAACAAAGCTGAAATTCAAATGTAAACATAGTTAATCCCGTATGAGAAAAAAAATATAGAGTTTATACTCAGAGGCATCATAAAGTGTAAATGTGAGGAAAATACTTGAGAAACTAGGGCTGGACCTTTCTGCAGAAGAACACACTGGTGTTTTTGATACCTCAGAAACAGGAAGGATGTCCACCCCCAGCCCCAAGGACAGATGCAGCACATGAGATTGGAAGGTACAAGCGGCTATTTATTACCCACTAACTTCTCAATATGTACTTGGGAAACATCCTAAGAGAAGTTCCTCTTCAAAAACCACTGGGTAAAGAACTCCTCAGATGATCTAAAATGGAACGTTAAAACCTTCCTGCGTGAGGTCTCCCAATAGCGCAAGCGAGGGTGCTGTCTTGCCCCCATGTAACCTCCACTTGTAGCACTGACTGGACAGATGATAATGCTTTGAGATCATTATCACACCTAGACCACCAGTACCAAATATTTAATAAAAAAATCATAGAAAATAATAAAATAAAAGCAACAGACTATCCAAAAATGAAAAAGAAACGTAAATAAAAATATCCAATAAAAAGGAAGCTGATTGACATAGAAAAAGGGAATAATTACTCCAAACAATGAGGTATCTAGGAATATGCCTAACTAATGAATAATAAAAGTTGAAAATACTGCTAAGGTTTAAAAATGCACAACATACATACAAAATGAAAAGTCCTTTGAAGTTCCTGAATTGGGAGACTATCAGCAAACTGTCCATTTTACCTAAAGCAAACTACAGTTAATGACTGCTCATAAAAATACCTGTGACATAATTTTTATAAAGTTACAAAAATTTACTAAAAACTCCTATGGCAGTGAAAGAGACTATGAAGAGCAAAAGTAAATTATAGCAGAAGAAATAATCTGAGACATCTGACTTCAAAATACACTATAAAGCTAGGGTAGTCACACTACAGGGTATTGGCATAAAAACAAACACATAGACCAGATAGGAACAGAACAGAGATCAAGACGATTTGCCACATCTACAACCAAATGATTCTCAACAAAGCAACCGAAAAGTACTCATTGAATAAAGAACAATAAAAGATTCTGGGAAACCAGATATATTTAAATGGGAGACTGAAACGAACTTTACCTTACACTCTGTTAAAAATAAACCAAACGATTTAATGGAGGACTTGAAATTCTTAAACTTATTGCAAGAAAACTGTGAGTGAATCACTTCAAAACAGTGTTCCAGGTAATGATCTTCTGGTTTGGACCCAAAGCACAGGAAGAGAAGCAGAAGTTGACAAGTAAGATTATGTCTTATCAGTTATTTGTGTTCAAGGACATGATGCACAGCCAAGAGGTATCTGGGTTTCTAGGTCAGAAGCTAAAGGCAAGAGTGAAATGATAGAAGACCCAGGGCTGCGGCACTCAAGATGTGACTTTGAGAATTGCCTGTTTAATATGGGATGTATGGAGGAAAGCAGACCAAAACCCCACACTTAGTCCAGGGCTGGTGTGCAGAGACGGGGACTAGAGGGAGACTTGGATGCTGTGAAGATGATGTAATTTAAAATGTATGTAGTAGATCGGGAGGGAACAGAATGAGGGTGTGGAGTGGAAGACAAGCACAGATGTAAAGGTTTGGCATTTATGGTGCTACATGCATATATGCTCTGAATTCTGACCTGAGGAAAGAAAGATCTACACATGCATGGTGGATGATTATTAACACACAATCATTGTCACACAAATACCCTGATGGGATCTTTTGGTTCACAGAGAGTATGTTCAAGGCTCCAGCTAGTGAGTACTGGATACTCCAGAGGGAAAGGAAGTCTGTCACAAAGGAGGCCTTTAGACTTACATATTGCATTCATTCAATTTTTCTGCTTTCTTCAGATTACGGTGTGTGACCCCTTGGACTGAACGTAACTTGTGTTGCCGCTTCAGAGCATGCTCTATACATTAAGTTTAATAAACAAGATTTAATATTTTAATTAAGTTCAGAGGATGCTATATGGATTAAATTCAATAAGCACAATTTAATGTTTTAATTAAATTTCTGTACAATCTAAATCATAAAGATTGTACATTTTAGAGGGATCATGTGCTTTTTTGATATATATCTTTATTGTGTAATGTTGAGATCAAAGTAAACATATTCCTCAAATACTGTCATTTCTTTATGATTAGAAGCTTTTAAAATCTTTCTTGTTTTTTTTAAATGACAATCTATTTTTATTTCTGGTACTCCATATGGTACACCTGAATAGCAGATCTGTAATTTTTATTCTTACCTCAAAAAACTTTTGTCTAATTCTCCCCCAGTCCTATTCTTTTTAGTCCTTGGTACTCATCTTGTAATCTTAGCGTCTATGATAATTATTGTAGAGTCATATACTTCCCCTGGATATCTATCTAGCGATGAGTTTGCTAGACCTTATCATTGTTTAAGGGTTAATTATTTTAAGAACTGTTTATGTGATTTCGCACTATAATGTCTATAATTGGAAAATTTTTTTTACCAGCATCCTGTTTACTGCTTTATGGTAAGAACCCTTCTTAGTGAGGTAAAGGGGTACTTTTTTGGCTTTTGGATTGCATTTTAATTTATAGGAGAACAAATATCTCAAGGTATTCCTACTTTTACTACTAAAACCTATGGTTTTCAAGTCCATGTCACTTGAAATCTCAGGTCTTGGTGTGGGTAGCATATGCAAGGGACAAGAAGAAATCATTTTTATCTGTATAGGTTTTGGAATAAGTGAATTTACTATGGAGCATACTTGAGGAAGTCATATCAGTACTAGATCAACATTAAAGGGAACTGACTTTACCTGTCTCCTTATAGTCAGCCATTGCTTAGTGCTGAGCACAATACAAGTGCAAAGTTAATTCCATTATTTGGGAATTTTCGATATGAAATTAATTTTATACATTTTAGAAATTGAATTTGTTGTGAGAAACAATGAATAAGGCATTGATTATATTAGTAATTTATCGTGTGATTATAAAAGTAATTTACTATGCGATTGGCTTAAGGGGAAAGGTTTATTATTTTTAATTGCATAGAAAGGATGATATCCTGCTTTGTATACAGAAAATATCTAGTAAACCAAAGCAAATTTGAGAAAGAATAAAAAATAGAAAACTTCATACTCCCTGATTTTAGACCACATTACAAAGCAATAGTAATCAAAATTTCATGGTAGTGGCATAAATCACATACATAACAGTGAACAAACAAACAAAAAGGAGAACCAGAAAATAAAAACAAATAAAAGTTGACATGACAGCTAGAGGTCACAGAGGAGAAAGAATAATCTCTTCAATAAAGGTTGCAAGAAATTAGATTCCCATAATCTAAAAATGAAACTGGACATCTATCTGATATCACAAACCAAAGTAAACTCCAAAAATTAAAAGGCCTACATGTGTTATGCAGTCATAAAGATTCTATAAGAGGTTTCCGAGATTCCATAAAACAAATCTTGTAGAACACAAAGCAAATATAAACAAACATAAAGAAATTAAATTTGTTTCTTATGTCTTTAAAAAAGTGATAGCTGTCAAAGACAGCTTAATTAATTAATTAATTAATGTCTGGCTCCCCTCAATGCCTTCTGGGATAATGGTGATGAGCTCGTGCTGAGATCGTGGGTTGTCCTGAGGTCTACACTAAATGTCCTAGGAAGATATTTCTAAGCATCGGCAGAAACAGGCAGCAGAAGCTTCTAGAAGACTCCTTTGGCTTCTTATTTGGGATGAAAAGTAGTGTATTTGTCAATTAATTTACATATTGTGCTAGCTGGGGACACTATATGTGAAAAAAATATAGGTCAAACTGAAACTTGATTCCTCCAGGATTCATTCCTAGGAACAAGAACTCAAGACACTGAAACCAAGCTACAGGGGTCCCAAGGATCCTGGAGAAGAGAATAGCAGCCAAGGGGCATTCAGACATTAAAAAAAATACTTGTTTGAGTGTGTGTGTGTGTGTGTGTGTGTGTGTGTGTGCACATGCGCGTGCACGCATGCGAGAGAGAGAGAGAGACAGAAACAGAGAAAGAGAGAAACAGAGAGACAGAGACAGAGACAGAGAGAGACAGAGAGAGACAGAGACAGAGAGAGACAGTGAGACAGAGAAACACACCCACAGAGACAGAGTCAGAGGGAGACACACACACACACACACACACACACACAGAGAGAGAGAGAGAGAGAGAGAGAGAGAGAGAGAGAGAGAGAGAGAGAGAGAGAGGAGGTACCACAGATGCGGCTGTTGTAAACTGCCCATTGTGGATGCCAGGAAATAAACCCAGGCCCTCTACAAGAGCTGTGCATACTCTTAACCACTGAGAAATCTCTCCAGACCCTGGCTTTGAACTTTTAAGAGGAGAAAAATGAGCAAAAAATTTATGTGCTCCTGGACAAAATAGGAGCCTTTAGAGTTACACACCCAGCAAAGGTTCTTTTTCCCTCTTGAAGAATACAAAAGGACTTAATTCAAGCTGTGGTTGGAGACTCGAGCACATTGCCCCTTAGACCATTGTTAGCTGGGTGATTGGCTCACCAGGTTCCTTTTTTCTGACTTGATTTACCAAAATAGAATTTTGCAGGAATTTGGGGTTGATCTGGAGCAGGAATAAAATATCACTTTATTTTAAATAAAGGGCCACTCCAGTTCTGTTTGAAGTGGCCCTGTGTATAATAACATTTTCAGGCATCAAATAAATTATAGTAGTTTAGTATCATTAAAGTGGTTCAGAAATAAAACTTGAACATTCCTTCTACCAGACTGAAAAGATGGCTAAGCAGTTAAGGGCAGTGGCTGTTCTTACACAGGTCCAGGTTCGATTCCTAGTACCCATGTGGTGGCTCGCAACCATTTATAACTCCGGGCCAGGCCATCTGTTACAGTCTTCTAGCTTCTGTGGCATGTGGTGCATATATAGCACACAGACATTTGTGCAGGCAAAATACTCATACACAGACAGTGCAATAAATAAATATAAGGAGTAACAAACCCCCCTGTTCTTTCTTAGAAATTCCTATATTGCTTCAAGCTTTTTCCATGATAATTTTGGACAGCAGATATTAAGAGTTTTCCCCTTTGTATTTCGACTTTCTATATTTTATGAGAGATCTTGCATATTTCAGAGTCATTAGCAACACTTGCTTAAGGGCTAACCTTGGAAGATTTTGGAGCATCTGAGCTGCCCCCAGTGGTAACTGAAGTTCATAGAAATTGAGTATGAAGTGGTGATGGATGAAATGATTTCCTTTTGTCTTTTACTGTGAATATGAGTCTTTTTAAGTGCCACTGTTATTCATAAAACTCTGCTTGTGCTAGGCCCTTTACAGAAGTCTCAAATCTCAAGTACTTTCCACTAAACTTGGTGGTAAAAGAGGAAAAAATGTATGTAGGTCTATCTTTCCTCACCTACTTATCACTTTGCTTTACATGGAGGGACTCAACTCCTACTTGTCCAAAATGTTGGCATTGGGCGTTCTTCATAAGACTTTGAGTAGACTATTTTCTTCTGATGAAAAGGAAGACAGATAAGAGAAGCCTAATTTAATAGTGCATTTCTTTAAATAGCACCTTGCCTTTGTAAAATGATGAAATCAGAAAATATTTCAAGCAAAATTTGCAGAGAAGGGAATATATTCTAATGCCATCTAATGAGGCTAACATTAAAGTGATATTAAAAGAAGACAACGGTCACAGGAAATCTACAAGCTTATATTATATCTCTTATGAAACGTCTTAGCAAAATAATACAAACGAGACTGGCCTCATGTAAAAGTGAAGATTTTTCACCGACGGAGCAAGGTTAGTTCAACATACATCAGCCTGTTACCTGTCATGTTCATCACTGAAGGGATAACATGACAACCTCAATATATCGAGAAAACACAGGTTTTGAAATTTAAAAATTCCTGCATGATAAAATCATCTTTGAAAACTAGTAAAGAGGGTCTAATATCACACTAAATGGAGATCGGATAGCTTTTTCTTGTAGTTAGGAAGAAAGCGGTGATGTCATCTCTTACTGCTGTTCAACATCATTCCAGCAGTTCTACCGAAGAGAAGTGGCAGACGATAAGTCTAAGTAGATTAAAGGCACCGAGTTCAGAAATGAAGACCTAGGCCTTTCTCTGTATTCAGATGACACTATGCTGTTTATAGAAAATACCTTATTAGACACAGAGACACACACAGATACACAGACATACACACGCATACACTCAAATATATAAATTTAGCAATAACAACAAAAACAGATCAATACTCACCATGTTTTGGTGTTGTCGGTGAATCAAGTGCTGGCATCAAAGGTGTTTTGGGTGTTGCACTGTTGGTCGTTCCTAGTTTGATGAGATAGATAATATTATTATTAACCATAAATATCATCACCAAGGAATGGAAGAAAATCAAGGTGATAAATGGCCTGCAATCAATCTGCAGATTACTAAGGGACCCTTTACTGTTTTCCAGCTTGTTTTATCTAAAGAAGAATGTGTTCATGAATTATTAAAAGTGATTTAAGCACATATACGCATGCATACACACATACACTTTCCATATGAATGATCAAACGGCAAGTTTGTACTGCAGATCATTATGTTGGTATCATGCGAAAAAGATGCAAAAAAGTATTTAAAAAAACCTAAATTTTAGTGATTTAAGGATCACTTTGGTTTTCCATGCTTTGGGGAAGGGGATTCAGTCAAATAGAATCATGAAATATAATTTCTATTTTAGAGTTATATTTTATTCCCTTAACTTAGTCATTCATAGTAACGAAAACTCTATATAAACCAGACATGGAGAAACTTGAAAACTTCTGTAATTAATCTGTTCATTCATTAGATGGGCTTTGAGTTCCTATTACATAAATTTCAGAGGCCCAAATGGTTTCTTCCTAGTATGACATGCATATGTGAAGCATGACTGTAATGTGTTCCACAATAAACACGGGACCTGATCCCTGAGTACGAAAGGGCATGGGGAAGCGCGGTGAGAAAGAAGCAAAGGTTACCGAAAAATAACCACCGTGAGCCGTGTTGACGGCGTAGGTCACGCTGCCGACCTTCACTGACTTTCATGCTCTTTCCAGTTTTTAATTTAAAAGACTATTTATTAAAGGCCAGGAATTGTTCTTGAAATTGTTCAGAGTATGAAGTTGCTAGAAAAATTGCCCACAAAATGTTGCAGGAAGCCCTGTTCTGCTAAGTCTCAAGCCTTACAAGGCATTTGTGTATGTGCATATGAGAGAGAGAGAAGGAGAGAAAAAGTCAGTCAGAGAGAGAGAGAGAGAGAGAGAGAGAGAGAGAGAGAGAGAGAGAGAGAATCTGTCTGCCTGTCTATGTGTGCATACATACGTGTACACATGTATGCTTGTAGTGAGAAGAATATTGTGATGAGAAGAGTAATACTTTTGTGGATTGTAGCTAACTTATCAATAACCACTTTCAAATATGTGTAGCACTTGACATGTGGTATGGTGAATTTCTCTTTATGTGCCAAATGCACTAAAATTCTGAAGAATAAATGCACATCATTATTGTGGGGAACTAATGGCAACTAATGGGAATTTTTAATAATTTCATGTTCGTAAACAGGTGCTTCGAGAATTGTTCAGAGAAACAGACTGACGTTGGCATAAACATAAGTGAATACTATATATGCATATATAGATAAGAATGTTTCATAACTACCATTGTTTGTTTAGTGAACTCGTATTTATAACACTTTCCACAGATTGTTCATTTTAAACTTAAACATAGAGATAAGAAGATGACAGAGAAAAGGAGAGAGTCTATGAAGAAAGATTACAGTCTTATTGAAGTTCCATCTATCCATACAAGTTTAAAGTTGTTCTGTTTTAAAATCTATTCTTGGGGCTGGAGAGCTGGCTCAGTAGTTAAGAGCACTGACTGCTCTTCCAGAGGTCCTGAGTTCAATTCCCAGCAACCACATGGTGATTTACGACCGTCTGTAATGGCGTTCTTCTGGTGTGTCTGAAGAGAGCAACAGCATAGTCACTTACATAAAATAAATAAATCGTTTAAAAAGCTGTTCTTTACAATTTTATATACTTACTTTGTACATATAGGACGTGAACTTAAATGTCACCATAGCAGAGCCTCATCAGAAATATCTCACTGGAAATACCTCTGACTATACCTGAAATTTAATGCCTATTTACTACTTGAGATTTTAGTATTTGTTCTGAAAACTTTTTGTTCTTTTAGCTGACTTATCTCATTAACAGCACTGCACTGCCAACCTTCATTTATTTATTTTACCAAAAGTTAGCGGAGTCAGAGAATTAGCTCAGGTAAAGCCAACCTGCTGACCTGAATTCAACCCCCAAAATCCACACCGGAAGGAGTGCATGTACGTGTGCACATAGACAGGATGAATAAACACGGTGAACTCAATGTTTTAAAATAAAAAGAGGAAGTGCATCTCCATCGTCGGATGTCTATTTCCACCACCTTCCTAATGAGAAAGAGGAAGAAGCTCTCTTTGGTAAACAGATATCTAACACTCTCCAGTGGTGAGAGGAGAGGAGAGAATTCACATTAACATGAGCTTATTTGAGTCCTTTAATCTTAAAATCTTTTCACTGAGGAGTCTTGTAGCTGGGTTTTGTATATAACTATGAACCTATACAGGGCTTTTGTTTGAATTTTTCGCAATTATATTGTATTTTGATGATACTACACCTGAACTCCAAGGTAAAGACACTGACTACCAAATGCTTCTGAAGCGAGATGAATAGCAATCAATGTTAAAAAAATATTGTTTTCAGATCTAGTTTTGCATGCCTGAAGTTCATTTTCTGACGTTGAGATGCTCCGCTTGCCTGATGGTACCTCACTGTTTGACCTTTGCACAGGTCACTTGATTGACGTCACAGTCAAGTTCCATCTGGGATTGGGCAAGCTCTGCACCAGACCCAGCTGGCAATCAGTTCAGCCATTATGGCTCTATTGCTACAAGGACAATTCTCTTCTCAGCTGCACACACTTGTTTGTTTGGTTGTTTGTCTTTTTTCCACTTCCTGTGAATTAATTAATGGAATTAATGCCATTGGCAAGAGAAAGGCAGTTATAAGCTCTGTGGAACCAACTCTCTTTTGACTTTTAACCATAGAAAATCTGATTAGGAAAGCTGAAAGTGAGAAGAACCAGCTTCTCTCATTTTTGTTTTGTTCGTAAAAACTCTTACTGTGGGTAAGAGCACTGTGTTGGTTTAAGAAAGGAAGAATAAGGAATGGCCTCTCTCTCTCTCTCTGTCTCTCTCTCTCTGTCTGTCTCTCTGTCTGTCTCTCTGTCTGTCTCTCTCTGTCTCTGTCTCTGTCTCTCTCTGTCTCTCTGTCTCTCTGTCTCTCTCTCTCTCTCTCTCTCTCTCTCTCTCTCTCTCTCTGTGTGTGTGTGTGTGTGTGTGTGAAATATTTTAGTCTATATCATGGCTGTTTAGGGGGAGGGCCAGACAGTTAAGCTGTTCATATGCATGGCACAAAGAAGCAACACACTAACACACTGCTTTGACTAGGAGGATCTGAGGCAGATTTTCCCTCCTGTTCATCACCGTGAGTGACCGTGTTGCCTTAGGAGGATGGGCTCAGCCAGTGCACATATTCCAACTTTCCCTAGTACAGAATGGTGTTAAACAAGCTAGGGCAAAGCACCTCATGTGTCTACCATTCTACCATTGCTTAGCACTTCTACCCACCCTCTTCAGCTGCCTGGTCATTCTCTTAGCCGTTTTCTCCCTACCAGATTTTCTCAGAGTGCAGGTAAGGCTGTCTTTCCCACTTGCTTGTCTCTCAATCACACACTGTTCACTTGGTTTCATCAGAGGTCCCAGAATGCACTTCGTTCCCCCATCAGCCTTCTCTCATTTCTGTATTCCTGGCTGCTATATTATGTCACTTAGACGTTCTCTTCATTGATGCAAAGTTCATAGTAATTCGGAGGGTAGGTTTGATAATGGCATTGTAGCTTCTCAATAACCTGTCCCCAAAGATGAGGCACGTTTTTAATGTGGCTTCCACAACATTTTACTGATTAAAGAAATAGACTGAAGTAAGAAGAAAAAAAGTCCATAAAGGACGAAAGTACAGATGGATAAAATCTGTAAAAACTGATTTAAGGAGGTGGATATGGGAGAATAATTAAAATATTCCTTGCTTAACAGTGTGTCTGAATGTTTTTTGATGTAAAGTTTACATGATTTATAACAATTTTACAGATGAAAGTCAGCAATTTTATATTCACTGGGAGAACTTTTGGGGGACCCACACCATGGTGTAATTCTTACTAAATGGATGATATAAATCATTAGCGATGTCTCCCTAAAGACTTTGAAGGGATATGTGTGTGTATACATTTGCGTGTGCTACATTGTGTCCAAGCACGCTACACCTTTGCCTCAGAGACAGGTGCTTCACGACCAACTATAGGACACACCTGTTGCAAAAAGAATAAAAACATCTGCTTTCTCTGCCTTAACAAGAACAGGTTTGAAATAACATCGGATCTCAGTAAAACAAGGTGTGTCCTGATATTGGGAATTATAATTCTGCCCGAATTCTTTTCAGTGAGTCCTCTTGTTTATGGTTCACATAACTAAACATCGTTCCAGAGTTTGTGTTATTATCCAGGTAGCACTTTTGACCATAGCATCATCTAGAGATGGGGCGGCAGTGGGGCGGGGGTGGGGATGGCTGGATGTGACTTAGCACTCAGGTTCTCTGACTTGGCTCTTACGTAAATCTCACTGCTCGAAAACAGAATGTGCTCTTGCCGACTTAGAGCCGATTTCATATTGAGTCAGTTGACGCTTAGGGGAAAAAGCAAATAGCTGTAGTTTGCAAAAACAAAACAAAACCAACCAACCAAACAAAGAAACAAAACCAGTTAGGCTAACTGTATACAGAGACGAGCCAGTCCTTCAAAAGGAAACAGAGTGTTCAGGAGGCAGCTTGAGACTTTCTGGGCTGTGATATCTTAACTGTGTCATTTGGAGCTTCTCTTTGGTGGAAATAAGATTCTCCAATATCCTGGAACTAAAATTCCCCATGCTGCACTTGTCGTGTATGCTTTTTCCTGATTTGGTCAAGAAGGTCTGTGAGGCCTGGTTTGTTTTCATTGTAGACTCACGAGTGGCAGGAATAGATGCTACTCATGATACCTTTTGTCAGCTAAATTACCAAATGCAAGTAAATTATTAAAGTGCAAGTCCAGATTGGTTTTGTTTTTTCTTTTTTGGTTTGTTTGTTTGTTTGTTTGTTTGTTTGTTTTTGGTTCTTTTTTTCGGAGCTGGGGACCGAACCCAGGGCCTTGCGCTTCCTAGGCAAGCGCTCTACCACTGAGCTAAATCCCCAACCCCTGTTTTGTTTGTTTTTATGTTTTAATGATTCCTCTTTAAATTTTTTATGTGCGTTGGTGTTTTACATGCACGCATGTCTATGCGAAGGCGTCAGATCTCCTGGAACTGGAGTTACTGATGGTTGTGTACAGCAATGTGGGTGCTGGGAATTGAACCTGGGTCCCCTGGAAGAACAGTCAGTGCTTTTATTTAACCACTTTGCCGTCTCTCCAGCCCCTTAAGTCCATATAGTTGATGGACTCATTTGTTGCAGTAAAAACTAAAGAGGGTAAAAAGGAGTGAAATCTGTGGAGGGGTGGTTTCAGCCATCACACACTCTAAATATTCAATTTTCTGGTAACTAGATAGCTAATTTGTTTTTTCTCCTTTTGAATACTGAGCTTGAATGAGATGTCCCCCATCCCCCCACTCCTGTGTTTCAAGATAAAAAAATGTAGCAAATATTGGCTTGGAAATCCTTTGAGGTTCTGAATGATTACAATGGCTTTTCTTTTGTTTTCCCCCTTGATATTTCATTATGAGCAGGATCTCTCTGTATAGATCTTGCTGCTTTGGAATTTGATATGCAGAATAAGCTAACGTCAAACTCATAGGGATCTATCTGCATTTGCCCCCCTCGCCCCCTGTGGTGGGATAAAAGTCGGGGGGGGGGCATTTCAAAATGTTATAGATGGTTAAGTCGTCTCCTTCAAGATTTTTTTTCTGGCATAGTTGCTGCACCATCCAGTAACAATCATGATAACTTGGCCACAGAAGTCTACAAATTAAATCTTTTATTAGCACACAATGACTCACAAACTCTGTCTGTTTGAACAGGTTCCAATTATTAGCTGTGCTATGTAGGTGGAGAACCGGGTTATTTACAAAGATATTTTAGGGCTTAGGTATGATAATTGTTTTCTTCTCTTAAAAAAAAAAAAGAACCCTTTGTTTATGTAACAGTTACAATGGGAGTTTTCCAAAACAGGAAGTGATCTAAAAGAGTATCAGTAAGGAAACTCAGCAAGGTCTCCAGATGCTATGTTCTGCTCAGAACTATAGAGGAATTTGTAAATAGAAAATTATTACTTAGTTTTGTAACAATTGTTCCCCATAGTACATTATATAGAATCTGTTTACCAATTTTGCTTTTAAAAGGAAAACTACATTCTACATAGAAAGAGCTTACCTTTAGGAGGTGTTCCGCCTGTTGATTTGTTTGTGATTGACACCATGTCTGGTGTTGTAGCCGATGCTTTTGTTGTGGATGTTTCTGTCAGTGCTGGAATAAAAATATTTTGAACATTTGAAAAAATACGTTTAAGTAATTTCATTATTAATCATGTTTTCAATCAACAGAGCAATCTACTTAAATATAGTAAACTAACAAAATTGAGTTATGCTATCTCTGTGTCTATCACACACACATGCGATGTACATTGTGATATAATAGATATGTTTTCTTTTAACCCAGTTAGCAGTGCAATGGCTTTGGGACCAATTTCCAAGTTGTTGTCAAGAGATCTTAGCTCCCCAGTGCTTTTGCCTCTCACAGTGGTGTGGAGTCTCCTGGATAAGTGGCAGAGTAGTCGGTATTTCTACAGTCGTGTAATAGCTGAGAAGACTATTGAAGAATGAGGAATGTTAGATGTGAAATTTAACACAATTTTTACTGTAACGGACCCTACCAGAGAAAATGACTAAATGTGAGCTCTCTAGACAGTGGCTGTTTAACTACATATTTTCATAGTACACTAAAGTCATTCATTAGTAAATGTCAATATTTGCATATATGTCCTTGATAATTCTTTATATCCTTACAATGTTTTTAAATTTTTTGCTGTCTCTCTCTATAAAGTATAAATTAATGTGATTATAATTTATTGTCATTTATATCAAACATATTTTGTACCATATAGCTTATACTATGTGTAGTTTTTAAATATGCATACATTTATAGTATCTTTTAGCACACAAGTTCTATATTTGTTACATTTTATACTTGTTTTATTTATTTTTTCCTTTTTTTCGGAGCTGGGGACTGAACCCAGGGCCTCGTGCTTGCTAGGCAAGCGCTCTACCACTGAGCTAAATCCCCAACCCTTGTTTTATTTTTTTAACATACACTTTGCCATATACATATGTAAACACAAGAGCGAACAAATGAGACCTTACAAAAAAGGCCAATAAACTGCAAACTAAATAATTTTGATAGCTTAAGTCATGGGGTCACTATAAATTCATATTTTCAAATTGCTTTAGTTCTCTAACATGCCTAGGCAACCAAAATTACGGAAATGTAGTAGTGAATTTTAGCCCACATTGTATATTTTTAATGACAATCCTTAGTGCCACATTTAGCGCACACGGGGAAAACAGCTTATAACAGGCAGGAACTGGGAAGTCACTGCTATGTCACCATGTTTCCAAAGTGAAATGTCTGAGGCTCAACTCTTAATAGTCTATGAAGAGATTAGTTCCTATCAATATTATAATTTAATAAGCCTTTGGCCCCATATTTTATAGGTCTCTGTGTCTGTCTGTCTGTCTTTCTGTCTCTGTCTCTCTCTGTCTCTCTCTGTCTCTCTCTGTCTCTCTCTGTCTCTCTCTGTCTCTGTCTCTCTCTCTCTCTCTCTCTCTCTCTCTCTCTCTGTGTGTGTGTGTGTGTGTGTGTGCATGCACGTGAGCGTGTGTCTTCAACCAGAAGTGGAATTGTTCTTCAATCAGAACAACTGCAGAGCCACAGTCTTTCCACAAAAGTTAGACTGTGGACACAAGGCATGAACGCAGTAAATAAATGTCTTCAGGAGTATAAAGAAATCAACCATACGATGAAGGCACTACTTTCTGTCTGCCATGATTTTTGCAGTGTATAGAGTAGATTATGGAAAGCAGATGGCTTTAGAGCAATGAGAACTTAGGTTCATGTCCTGAACTAGATATGTCCTAACAGTAAATGCGAATCAGTATGGAACCTCAAATTCACTTTGTATTTGAAGTTTTCTTTGACTCTGTGCCAAAGTAATATTTGGCCTGTCAGGGAAGGCAGAGTCTCCGGTGTCCTGAGGTAGAGGCATTTTCTGGTCATCTCATAGCCCTGAGGTGCTCGAAAGTGTTAGCTCCTAGCACCAACTTTGTTTATGGACACAGTAAATGGAAATTGCTTGGTACATCAGCTCAGGGAGATGTGTTTAGCACACACAGAAAGGAGAGCCGTGTTCTCACAGGCTTTACGGAAATCAAGTCTGAAGGTTTTTCTCTCTGCAGGTAAATCTTACACCTTTGCTTTGGCCTTTCCACACCCCTATCCCCCCTTCCCCATATTCAGTAGGGAGCTGGAACACACATGGGTGGGCTATCCCCTGTCTCACCCACCTTGTAGCTGTCTTTCCTTTAGTCTTTCATTTCATCACCTAACACAAATTTCTAAGTTTAGTTGGAAGTGGGTAAATTAGTCAAAGACAAGTAAGTATACAATGCTACTGGGATGATTAGTAACTTTACTAGGACATAGCTTTGTATGAGCCCTGTATGTAGACTTTTCCAACGGAAACAATTTTATTTCTGAGCGCCATTACGGTCTCCAGAGGTTTTTCTTCTCTCCTCTTCCTCACTCAACAAACAGGGTGACTACTTGTATGAAAATCGTGACCTGATATAGGAAAGGGCTCTACTGAGTTTCTCGTGGCATCAACCTCAAGTACCTTTTGCCCTGGTGGGGACCAGAATAGCAGTGTACAACAAATAACACAAGACATCATTGTAGGTTACATGGTTGTGCTAAGCAAAGGCTGGTGGTGAAAAAAAACCTGGTGGTGAAAAGAACAATATGGGTTTGTTTGTTTATTGAGAAAGTGTTACCCTATAAGGGAGATTCCTCTAAAAAGTCCTTTGTAGAGTGTTTGTACAATGAAAAAGAGAATAGAAAAGCCGCACGTGCAAGGAACAGCTTAGGTGCCTATTTGCCCCAGAGTTCAGGATGGGATCCTTTTTGTATCCTAAGGAAGCATGGCTTTGAATTTTTTTTTTTGCTTAGAAAATGAATTGTTAAAGGTTGTTTTCAGCTGGTAGAAAATTCAGCTTGTTAGCATTTCTGTAATCTTTATTGTATGATGTTTTTGTATAGCCATTTCCTCTGATTTCTACAGGATCAGGGGCTTGAGAGAAACCAAAAGTCACAAGTCTGAGGAAGTGGCTTATCATTCCTGAAGACCCTTCCCAGCTTTATAGAAGAGGTGGGGCACTGCTGGGTGAGGCCACTGAGCAGTCCAGCTGCAGAGAGAGGACTCTCTGACCGTGGGGCTGCTGCAACTTCTGCAAACCATCGACATGCTAGGGTGAGCTTTTCAGACGGTGTTGTTAGCCATCCTTGTTCCTATAAGTCACCCTCATGAGTATTTCTGTTAGTAGCCCAGTAAAACTTCACAGTAGTTGGTCTTTGTTCTGTAATGGGTTCCTATGTGAGATGTGTAGATGTTTATGCATGTGTGCATTCGTATGTATGTGTGTGCATGTATGCATAGATGTGGGCACATATGAGAGCATGTTGGAGAGTGCATATGTCTGTGTGTATGTGTGTGTGT
This sequence comes from Rattus norvegicus, assembly GCF_021556685.1. Lineage (NCBI taxonomy): Eukaryota > Metazoa > Chordata > Mammalia > Rodentia > Muridae > Rattus > Rattus norvegicus. The sequence goes on along the minus strand of NC_141535.1, from coordinate 228,174,354 downwards.
GTGTGTGTATTTATATGTATGTGTATGGGTGCATGTGTGTGTACATGTGCATGTGTGTTGTTGCTATCCATGAAAAGTCTGACATACAACAAAAGAATTTCTGTCTTTGCTCCCAGCTCCATAGTGATATTTATGTGCACTCGTTCTCTCAACTGTGTCTGAGAAAATGTTCATAGCACTATCTTTTCTAGGAGCAAAACATTCAGAAGAAAGGCTTAAACTCTTGAAGGAAAATGAGCTTTCTGAGGTGCACAATCACAGATGATCAGTTTGATTGCAGCCCTTCTCAAAGTAATAGCAGCCCTTGTCTTTTGACATAAGACACATCACTGATTCACTGCCAACGAAATTATGTGCAAGTAATTTTATTAAAAAGGAATCTTAATGTACAAGGATGCAGTCAAACATATGCTTACATTTTATTTCTCATAAGGAATAAATAAGGCATTTACTAGCTAACGAGTCATTTAACTTGATAAACATGCATTAAGCATCTATTTCAACAAGTTCAAAGAAAAACAAAAATGTATGAGTTGTATCTAGAGAAAGACCGAGTTCTGCTCGGTAAATTGGCTCTATATAATAATTAATGTACAGACCTGGCTGTATGCCACCTAAGTAACATAATATGCCTACAATAACCAATGACTTTGTGAGGGAGAGATTTTGACAGAGATTGGAATATTAGGCATAATGTGGAGATGTGTATTTCATATGCTAATAGAAGGGGAGATCCAAAGTAACAAATAAAGTTAGGGTCCTAGCGGGGACCTGGAAAGGGCTCTCGCTTGTGTCGGACAAACTCAAATCTTTGGGAAATAAAGACAGGAAAATCCCATTTTAAAATGAAGCTTCAAAGCTATTGAAAACTTGAAAACCAGGCTTTTGATGTACAGTTCATTCTCAATTAAAGCTAAAAATACTCCTGAAAGAGCAGAAGTCGTAAGAGGGCTTAGATAACTCTTATGTGGAATTAGTGGGGTGGAAGGAGAACTAACAGGAAAATCTCATCCCTCTCTGGAAAACACTTCGATACGTGGAGAAATTCTGAACCTGGAAGAGCCATCTTCTCGGGTCTCCAGCCATCTGTGCGGTGAGCAGGGAGGGCCAAGCCTGGCAGCTTGCAGGCAGTGACAGGTGTCTCAGCCACCTGGCTCCTCTGGGGAGAACAGGACTCAGGGCTGCATTGGTGAGTTTGTTAAACACAAGACATTATCTGCAAATGGACCTGAGGATCCAAGGCACTCTGGCTGACAAGCAGAGAGGTGCGAGAGGCCAGAAGCTGTTACAGGGCCAATCCTCTCCGCCCATCAGTATCCCATTCAATACTAAGGGGCAATGCCAGCAAGTTTCCATTTGCTAATGCAATTCTTTGAAGATCATGTTTACTAATGAGATATATTTAGACTTGGGAATTTATTACAAGACTTTTTATATCACGTGCTGAGTTTGACTGATGAGCATCTACTCCCCTTAGGCACACACTGGTTATGCTTGATATAACTATATAACTTAATATAGGGCTAAAAATAAAAGGGACAAGGAATGACCATTGCGTGCTCTTGGACTTTCAGACCTCTGCGCTAGGATCCTTTCCCCGAAGCAATTGTGAGTCAGGAGAGGAGCGGGTTCTACCGACCTGTGTTGAAATCTGTTTCGTTTTAACAAGGTACTGGGACTCAGCATCTTCTAAGTTTTGTCAAATGTCACAGGCAGGGCTCCCGGGTCATCTGGGATCAGTTCTGTGTCTGTCTGTTTTGTGGGAGCACTGCCTTGTGCCTTCCCTGGGACCTGCCAATCACAAACTCACTCTCACTCTCTCTCTCTCTCTCTCTCTCTCTCTCTCTCTCTCTCTCTCTCTCTCTCTCTTTCTCTCTCTCTCTCTCTCTTGTTATCAACCTGCACCTTCACCCTAACTCACATTCAGTTCCTGGGTCTATCAACTTTACCAAAGGTTTCTCCAGAAACACAGGTCCCGCAAGAGACTTCTGACTCTCAGATCACCCTAGTCTGGAATAGTGGCGTTCACTCGTTCACTTGGGAAAAGGCACACTTTTCTGCTGAGTCGGGAATTTTGTGAAACACAAGCTTCTGTTTCCACTCTCTCCAAAGTCCTAGCTGAATTTATATTCTCTTTTGAGCAGCCCAGACGATACATTTGGTGACAAAAGGGTGAAGTTGAAGAAGGAAGTGTCCCCCCATTTTCTGAAAAATTAAAGATAACCATTTCTTTCCCTAACAGTACAAAGGTAAATCATAGTTGAATATGTACATAACGTGCAAAAGTGATCTTACAGTTAAGTACTAAGTAGAATGTGGACTAACTCAGTAAGAATAACAAGGACAAAAACATCTTGAATGCTTACTTTTCTGTGGTTGAACCTCTAAAATTTGCCGACAGTGATGTTAAAGTAAATAATGTATACTTTGCAATATCCATCTCTGAAAAATCTCAATTATGTTCTCTAGTCTCATCAGCCATCGCAGCCACATCTCCTTTATCTCCAGCCTCCACATCCACCTTGCATCCTCTGCCTCCTTTCTATAAGATTATTTTACACATAAGCGAGGGAGGCTGTGTGTGTTTAGGAAGCCCAGATTACTTTCCTGAGCAAAATGATCTCCAGCCTCAGGCATAAGACGATGCCATGTCTTCCTTTTTTACAAATCCCATGTGCTTGCTACACGTGCTGCTGTATTCTTTTCTGACTGCCTAACATAAGCATGGCGAATAGTTCTGGGATACATGTGTGTTACAGGTGTGCGTTTGGCCTTCTGATTTCTTTGTTCATTCACCTGCTGTGGCATCGCCAAGTCACGATAGCGCCACTTCAGTGTACAAACTCAACGGTTTATTTATTTTATGTGCATGTATGTATGTGTGTGTGTGTGTGTGTGTGTGTGTGTGTGTGTGTGTGTACCATGAGCATGCCGGGCACCCATGGTGGCCAGAAGAGGGCACTAGATCCCCTGAAACCACAGGGTTGCAAACTTCCACGTCAGTGCTGGGAATTGAACCTGGTTCTCTCCAAGAGTCACTGGTGCTCTTATCCATTGAGCCATCTCCCCAGCTCAACTTCTCTTGTTTTTGTTTTTTGTTTTCTGGACTTTTTTTTTTGTTTTTTTTTTAAATGTATTTGAGTAATTTCTAAACTGCTTTCTATACTGGCTACCTTGAACTCCTGTCAACACTGTGCAAACATTCTCTTACCCGCTTAATATCAGGGTCTCTCCCTCCTATAGTTCTCTAAGTTCCTCAAGTGTTTTGGCGATCAACTCTTGTCAGAAGTGTGCTGGGGCATGCTTTCTCCAACCTCACCAATCTCCTCCTCCTCCTCCTTTTCCTCCTCCTCCTCTTCCTCTTCCTCCTCCTCTTCTTCTTCCTCCTCCTCCTCCTCCTCAGTCTGTTGGCTTCCATGATGTCCAGGTGCTTTTATTCTGATGCGACCCCTTATTATATTTTTATTTTCCTTGTGTTTGCTAGAAGCCACACCCACCTAGGCCGCGTCCCTTAGCTTTCTCCACATGCTTTTCTCTCATGGTTAGACACTTCCGGGTCTTATATACAAGTCTCTAATTTATCTGAGGTTGATTCTTGCATGTGCTGTGTGTCTGGGGTCCAATTTAATTCCCCGACACGTGGATATCTGGGTTCCCAATACCATTTACTGAGAAAGTAGCTCCTCTCTAAATCTGGATACTTGGTGACTTTGCTGAAAGCCACAGTAAATGTATCCAGTCTGGATTCATATTTGGTTACATTTATTCATGTGTCTGCTTAGACAATAGCAGTACACTATCTTAGAACTGTTGCTTCTCTGAGGAACCAGATGGGCTACAGATACAGGAGTTTATTGTGTTTCACACGACTCCAGAACACATCTTAAGACCTCATGGAGAAGAGAGGTCACTGTCACAGCAATGTTTATGAACGAAATGAGGCTTGGTGGGGAAAAAGAACAATAACAAAAAGGTGAAACTCTAGGGACGAGTAACATCACGATTGGACTGAAAGATGTGGGGGGATGTTCAGCAGGCGTGACGAGCTGAGGAAACAAGCTGAGGAAACAAGCAGCGGGCTCTAAGATAGACATTCCCTATCATCGGGTTTGGGGGGCAGAAGGACACAGGCACACACAAAAAGTAATAGTTCCAGTCTACAAAAGTTCGACACATCCATGTTCAATATTAATTTAAGAAGGAGGAGAACGTGAAAACAGGCCAGAAATGAATTGTAGAAATAATGACTGAAATTTTTGTAATCTGTGGAAAAGATGCTAACCTCCAGACACAGGAATCCCAAAGGGTCTTCAAACTGTGTTCACCTCAAAAGGAGAGTTCATAAAGACATGTAAACTGTACTACCAGAACTCAAAGTCAAAAGTGAGAGCAAGAAGAAATAAGAGATTGTTAAGTGGTTAGCACTGTTTCATTACTCTTTTTATTCAGGGGATATAGCTATAATCATAACAAAAATCTTTCATGTTGCAGGAGAGCTAGAAGTGAATTTCTTAGCCCACAATTCATATGTATATGTATATATGCATACATATATGTGTTTGTAAGTATATATTTACATGTATGTGTGTATAGTGTCCCTTATAAACAGAAGATAATAAATTAAGATAATGTATTAGAAAAAAGGAAGCATGATCCGTGCCTAATGTTGGAGTAACCCTGGGCCTATAGCTAGTCTTCAGCTCAGGCTCTGTCACTCAGCAGTTAAGTGGTCTTGTACAAGTTGCTTATCATTTTAAACGTCTGCTGGATTTGATGCTGATGGGCCTCAGAAGGCTCAGTTATTAAAGGGGTGTTTTCTGGATGAAGCTGTTGGGAAATGATGGACTCTTTAAGTGAGCCTATTAGAAGGTCCTTGGGCCTTGGACAGGAGCAGAAGGAAGGTGGTTCTCATGGGATTCCAGGATGGCTTAAAAAAGAGAGTTGGCTATAAAAGCTGACATATGTCTGTCTGCTTCTGGTCTCAGATGTAAACAGTCTACAGGATAGTGTTTTACAGTGCACGGACATGTAATACAGCCAAAACCCAAGTAAACACAGTTCCATGCCCTTGAGCCTTGAAAATGGAGTAAAAAAAACTTTCGTATTTATGAAGTATGTTGCCTTTGTTATTTCGTTATAGTGATAGAAGGCTGACTTATACAATGTTAGTGTTCAGTCTTATGGAAACAAACATCGTAGAGTATTACATATAAAGATAAATGATAAAGTCAATAAGCTTTTATAGTTAGGTTTAAAACCATTAGAAACATTGTTGACATGAAGGAAATTTTAGAGTTTTGTCACAGGGACACATAGATTTATACTACTTGGTAAGATTGCTATGACATGTTCGGGTAAACGAAATTTTCAACTTGGTAGGTTCAAGTTAATAAAGCTTTCTTTGAGGAAAACTTCTTTCAAAATTATAATTGGATTCTTCTAATTAGGTCTTTTCTTTGGTGACCATTTGACTAATTTTATGTTACTTTTATCGTTCCTTTTTACTAGAAACTGTGATTAAAGCGATTAGAAAGAAAGAATGCAGAGAAGAAGAAAGTGCACTTGAGAGCTAGCCTCAAATGGTGAGCAAGAGAGTTACTATGTGTCATAGTTCTGTCAGAATTTGATAGATAATTTTCCTGACGTGAACATTTGAGTATTGTGATCCAAAGTTTCAAACAGGAATCTATGGACTGATTCTCACACTACATAATGTCTATATGTTAATTCAATGTCTCAAAAATGTGCTGTTTTTATATACCAGTGAGCTCCATTAATAAGAGTATTTTATTTCTCTTTCCTTGTTCAGGGGATATAAATATGACTTAAAGGTCTTGGGTACTTTATTTGTAAACGGGGTATGTAAAACATTTCTTTTTCCAAAGTTGAGAGAACCATTGCCATAGGTCGTAGCTAGTATGTCTTCATAAGACTGAGTGAGAAATTTTATCTGTTTTTTTAGTCACCCCTATCAGTAGAATCACTTTCAGCACTAATGACTGATACTATATAGATAAAAATAAATAAGTGAACATTCACTCCAGGGAGCCATAGCCCTTTAGCTGTAGTATAGAGGAGCTCTGAGTATCAGCACACAATCCTGCCTTCTCTCTCTGCATATGTTCTCATACGGTGTCCCCACGGTGCAGAGAAAACTGGTCAGATAGAGCATGCTCAGTTGGAGAACACTGACTATTACTAATCTGACAGCAGAGTGGAAATCGTGTTTCTTTTGCATTTTAGAATTTAGAGATTAGCTTTGTAATACTATATTGTCTTTAAAAATAAGTATTTTGAAATAACCCCTTATGACAACATCAAAGAAGTCACTTGTGGGTTAATTATCTCTCACACATTTAAAAATTACCCTGCATTTTGTGGGACAGATGCAACAGACTTTTTTGTTGTTTTGTTGTTTTCTTTTTTAAACGTAGTAGTAGGCAATGGACATATTTCCAGGGTAAGCTCTCAGCTCCAGGCAGGAAGCATACATCCTGACATCCAGCAGAGAAAACAGGACTAGAAGCCTGCATTTGCTGGCAAGGAAAAGAAGTGAACTGCGTACTGCTCTTTCTAATTGACTCAAACACACCTCATTACTTACGGATAGGAACTCATTCTATGATACCCCCTTACGGTTTTCATTAGAAAAGTTAAGCACCTCAAGATTCCTCTCTAAACTTCTAGCCAGTCTTTACTGGGCTAGAAATGGCATTTATTGAGGAACATGTGGTCGGACTCACCTTTAGAACAGATAATCTTGCACATTTAAATTGATGCCCAGGACCAGATGTGAAAGACAGAACTAGAAAACTGGATTTGCTGAAAACCAGAAGCTACGTTTTAATTTCCGAGGATGCAAAGAAAAGGAATGACCAAGGTTGAGATGGAGAATTATGACAACACAGTAGCAGAAATAACAAAAATGTGCCCTTCACTTTGCTCCTCTCTGGTGGCAGCCTCCCTGCCTTCACTGGCGTCTACAGTATACACTAGGAGTTTAGTTACATTTTTTTGTCTGCTGCGATGAAGAAAAGGAGAAACACATTTTGGCTTCTGCTAAAGAGAAGTTAAAGGACATGCCCTACAGAACCAGGAGACGAGTAAGATTTGATGGATGCAGAAAGCTGGAAATAAAGATACGTGTGAGAATACTTCCCATCCTCCATCACACTTTCTGACATTTCCCAAGGGCTCAGAGTACATTTTCAGTCACATAATGGTATTGAATTAAGTAACGGGGAAATATAGGTAACATTGAAGTTACAAGAAATCCTTTTCTTATTCAATTAAATCTAATCTACTAAATCCAGAGCCATATATTTGCTGTGCTGTAACTCTGTGTTTGTGAAGCAGAGACTAGCTATAAATTGTCTCTGCACCTTTTCTTCATGGTGTTGGCTGTAATTTCTTTGCTTTAATAGATGAGAAGACCGTCAGAGGAAATGGACTCGAGCCCCTTGGTCCAGCTGCAAGCTTTACCCTGATCTGTGAGTCTCCAGCACTGAGGAAAGTGTTTTATAATGTTTCTCAAATCTTAAAGCCAGGAGGGCATACCAGGAAATACTTATGTATTGATTTTTGTTAATTTTGAAGATAAATTCACTTCATAACAATTAAATTTACTTTCTCAACAGAGATAAACGTAACAGAAAAATCAGTAGACATAATCTCACATTATCAATATATCATCAATATAGACCTCTGGAACATGTTTAATACAATTAAACATTTTAGGACTTTAGACTTACTATGAAAAATTGTGAGAATCATCATTTTTTTTTTCAGGTAAGCTTCATGGCTTTAACAGACCTCTGTGTATCTTCGTCTGCTAGTGGAGTATTTGTCATTAAGTCGTTAATGTTTATTAAATACTCGATAATAGTAAATTTTGCTTAAATTGGATAGGATATGTATAATATTACAATGTATAATTTCTACCCTGTAAAGTGGATTAGCACCTGGTAAAAACTGAATAAGGAACTGAATTTACAATGACCATGTGAAAGACCAAGAGGACATTTCTGGATTTACGTCTGTGTTCACAGCATTATTTCATATATTTATTACTATGTTTAAAGAAAACTCAGCTCCTCTGTGACCCTCATAGAGCGGAATACAGCACAAGCTTGGATTTTGGTTAAGTGTAGAGTCATTTTAAAGTCTGGAAATGTTTTAGCATTCCACGGGTCCGTGGCAGTTCTCATGTTTCCTGTGAGACTGTAATAGCAGAAGACATCACTCTTCGTATCCTTCTGTAATAGAGGTTGAGGAAAAATGCATTCGATGTGATCAGAGGGGTTGTTTATTAATCACCAGTGTGTTGTCGAAAACCTTGTCTATTGTCACAGACTTGGAGCTAGCAAAAACAAAAACAAAACAAAACAAAACAAAACCGCCCCATTTGCTTTGCCTGAGGTCTATGAAAGTTTGAGTCCTTAGAAACATGGGTGACAAATTCCAGCATCTCCTCCCCCACTTGGATTTTTGATACAGTGTGAGTTTTCATTGCTTTTCCTTTATCTACCATTACTCCTTTTTCTTGATATCAATCTGTCTTTTAAAAAAATCAGCTCACTTTACAATATGCAATGCTATGATATACGATATAAAATGACGTTACAGATCTTAGCAGAAGTAATCATACAAATAAATAGTATGAAAGCTACTAGAGCTGTTGTTATTGTTGTTGTTGTTGTTGGTGGTGGTGGTGGTGGTGTGTGTGTGTGTGTGTGTGTGTGTGTGTGTGTGTGTGTGTGTGCTTGTGTGCTGGGCACACGTGTTTTGCCACTGAACTATTTCTCCAGCCATCACTGTAGAACAGGCAGAATTTTTATTTATTATTTTTATTTTTCGAGATAGAATCTCGTTCTGCAGCCCAAAAAAGCTGTAGAGCCACGCCCATCTCAAAACCGCTTTCCTCCTGTCTCTGCCTCACAAATTCTTGGATTCTAGACACATGACTAAATAGCAGTCCTCGAATTTTTGATTGACACCTTTAATTATGATGGCTTCAATTCGATCCCTGCCTTCTCGACTTTGAAGCAGAAGTCAGCAAACATAGTAAAAACATAAGATCATCAGCCACAGCGACCTGCCCCAGGAAACCAGATGCATGTGGTAATATGGATCCATATTGTATAATTCTATGACTATTTAGAGCACCTAGTGACATCAGCTGTACCATTTCACACACACTGGAAATGGTGCTCCTGACAGAGCTCTCTAAGGTCGCCAACAGGCGTGGATGTTGTGTTGCACCAAGGCACAGCTTCTAATCTAAAGGAGAATCAGTCCCTTTGCTCATGTCTCTCCTTCTAGCAGGGTTTATATCCATTTCCCCTGAAGAACATAAGAATTAAGAACAGCAGTAAGGAAAAAAAAAAGGAAAAAATCTAAATTAGGAATGAAGATGAAGTTATGTGATATTTTATTTTTAACTGTACACGATCCCAAAGATCAGCATTATTTGAAGGACTGATAACAAGTAGAAAGTAAGAGTGGAGCTGGTGACTGACAATCGTTTCATGTCTCAAATAACAGTGCAGAGGTGTTATTTTACACAAAACAGAGACAATAGGCCTACAACAATCTAGAGAGACGAGTAAGACATAATTTCTCACTTCATACGCCATAGCTCGCAGCAGAACAGATTTAACTACAAAACGCTAAACTGCTCCATCTAAAGAAACATGGGAAGAACTTGACTCCCCTGACCCCCTGACCTCCTGACTCCACTTGGAATACACCTCACACTTGGGCCCTTTATATATGGCCAACTCTACTATGACCCCTCCAGGCTTTGGGACCTCCACATGCTCAGGGGAGTTCATGACATGAGTGGTCTAAGAAACCTGATCTTTACATTTGGGAGAGTAATTGAAATCCAACTTTGAAAGGGCAGTAAATGACATTTTAAAATATATTAAATAGTAAGGAAAGAGACAAGATGCAAATAAGAGGGAGAAATCATTGTTTATTTGTAGGATAAAGTTTAGAAGGGATAAGTATGATGTGAAAACCAAAATAAAAGAGGAGAAGTAGAAAATAGCAGGATGACATAAGAACTAAGAACAGCAGTAAGTGAGAAAAGGAAAAAAAAACATCTATGATTAGGAATCAAAATGAAGTAATATGGTATTTTATTTTTAAATTTTGATAAAGTTGTGATAGTTTGTATACTTGGCCCAGGGAGTGGCACTATTAGTACATGTGGCCCTTTTGGAGTAGGTGTGATCCTGTTGGAGTAGGTGTGGCCCTGATGGAGTAGGTGTGGCCCTAATGGAGTAGGTGTGGCCCTGATGGAGTAGGTGTGGCCCTGATGGAGTAGGCATGGCCCTGTTGGAGTAGGCGTGTCCCTGTTGGAGTAGGCGTGGCCCTGTTGGAGTAGGCGTGTCCCTGTTGGAGTAGGCGTGTCCCTGTTGGAGTAGGCGTGTCCCTGTTGAAGTAGGTGTGGCCCTGTTGGAGTAGGCGTGGCCCTGTTGGAGTAGGCGTGGCCCTGTTGGAGTAGGTGTGGCCTTTTTGAAGTAGGTGTGTCCCTGTGAGCATGGGCTTTAATACACTTGTCCTAGCTTCCTGGAAGTGAGTTTCCTCATAGCATCCTTCAGATGAGGATGTAGAACTCTCAGTTCCTTCTGCACCATGCCTGTCTGGATGCTGCCATGCTCCCACTTTGATGATAGTGGACCGAACCTCTGAACCTGTAAGTTAATCCCAATTAAATATTGTCCTTATAAGAGTTGCCTTGGTCATGGGGTCTGTTCACAGCAGTAAAACCCTAACTAAGGTAGTTGTGCTATATAAAAACTAGGAAGTAACCATGACCATTCAACCATAGTTTGATTCTTACAACCTTGCAAATTTCATTTTTGCTCATTGACTTTTAAGCCAGAGTAAAGTTATTAAAGAGAAACTAACATTGGTAAATGTGTAAATTGAATTCCAGGAGGAGGAGAAGTGGGATGTGGAATAAATAATATTTATAGCATCTAAATGAATTTATCTCGAAAGTCGAAACACAGTGTCAGTTTTCATTGGCAGCAGATGCATTACGTAGCTCATATTGCATTGTAAATTATCTCTACACATGCGTTTAAAAAAATTTCTTTAAAAAAATACTGCTCTTCAGAGCAGCAGTTTGACAAAAGCTTAGAACAATTCTGGCTTTGTTTTCATCACTCTCTGACACCTGTAAGGTGTTGGCTGGCACTGGCTGGGCTAAAGGCAGGATGAATTTGAAGAAGCCACATAGAAGAAAAAGATTCAGGCTACCCACAGGGCTGATTAAGTAGGTGCTGGCCTTGTGGGAAGAGCTCAGATTTTTCTCTACTTACATTCCTTGATTCTTCTCCCAGATAAGTCAAGCCAATAAACCAAGGTAGAAAAAGGCCCATTACTATGAACTGTTACTGTTCTTTGCTAGTTATGCAACTTAATTCGGATGAGTTGCACGCTTACTCAGATTTAAGAATACCACCAGACAGAGAGCAGTGGGTATGTGCTGAGCCTGGCTACCACAAGTTGGTGTCAAGACGGAGATAAGTAGATTTTAAAGCATGAGACAGGAGCCGGATGTAGATCGCTCCTAAGAGACACAGCCAGAATACAGCAAATACAGAGGCGAATGCCAGCAGCAAACCACTGAACTGAGAATAGGACCCCCGTTGAAGGAATCAGAGAAAGAACTGGAAGAGCTTGAAGGGGCTCGAGACCCCATATGAACAACAATGCCAAGCAACCAGAGCTTCCAGGGACTAAGCCACCACCTAAAGACTATACATGGACTGACCCTGGACTCTGACCTCATAGGTAGCAATGAATATCCTAGTAAGAGCACCAGTGGAAGGGGAAGCCCTGGGTCCTGCTAAGACTGAACCACTAGTGAACAGGATTGTTGGGGGGAGGGTGATAATGGGGGGAGGATGGGGAGAGGAACACCCATAGAGAAGGGGAGGGAGGGGTTAGGGGGATGTTGGTGGCCTGGAAACCGGGAAAGGGAATAGCAATTGAAATGTAAATAAGAAATACCCAAGTTAATAAAGATGGAGAAAAAAGCATGAGTTTCTTCATCCTAGAATAATTGTTGCAGTTTTTTCTTTTCTTTTTATAACTTGAACTTACCCTAGTTCCTATGGGCCTCCATCAGAGAAGCTGGACTCCCTGCCATCTCTTAATTAAGGCATCGCTATTTCTAATTTTGGCTGTACAGTCTTACATCTCCCTCTTTTTATTTAATGACGCCCCTCTAGAACTCAAGTGGTTTTTCCTCCATTAAAGCTCAGTGGCACCATCTGTAATCTCCCCCCAGCGTTCCTCAGCATCTTGTCCAGTCAATTCCTAGGGCCTTCAATGAGACACTTCGTTGTTTTCGTTCAACATTACTGAATGTCCACTATGTCTTGGGACTGTGCTATATAATGATATAAATGTTAGCTACCAACTAAAATGATTTATGTTTGCATCTTAAAATCATGGTGCTCCTATTTTGTGCATCTGGGAGGTACATTGCTCAAGATTATTTTAATGTCTCTGAGTGCACATCTTGTGTGCATAACTTATGTTTTTACAGCTTAATTTGTTTTTGTATGTTGACAGTCCATTTTTAAGTCACAGAAAAATACAACTATTTCTTGGCTAAACTTTTAAGTTTACTTTACATGTGGTACTTTGCTCTGTATTAATATAGCACATTTAGCATCACTTTTTAGGTACCCGTAGTCTCATTTACATCTTTTTGTTTTTAAAATTCTGGTCTGGAGAGATAACACAATGGTTAAAAGCACATCTTAATCTTGCGGAGGACCCGACTTCCGATCTGAACGCCTACACTGATTGGCTTACAGCCATCTCTAATCCCAGCTCTGGATTGATGCCCTCTTCTGGACACAATGGCAACTACACTCACAGGTAAATGCACATATGCAAAGTTAAAAACATAAAATCAAATGCTTTAGAAAGAAAATTTACAAGTTTATTATTAATTTAAAATAATATGTACCTACTGGCCTGTCTCTTAGGGGCTTGTAGAGACTGCATATATAAAGTTTCTTTATAATTCCCAAAGGATACTCAAGTGCTGCATTGTTATTAAATTCCAGTCTGAAACGCTTTGGTAAGGAAGAACTCCCCTGGGAGACAAGGCACACTGCTTTGCTTGGGGGTGCTTTTGATAAATGTGTCATCACTTTGCAAATGCTTTCTAAAGTACTTCCTCCTTAGATGGGGTTGTGGGGAAAATTAGAATTGAAAAGGAATTAAAGGTCTGTGAGAGAGTTGGAAACGTTGTAGGTAATGATTTCCTGTCTTCAGCACCAAGGAGCACAAACAAATCTGAACACGAACTGAAGAAGCCAGGGCTGAGCCCCACCATCAGCACTTCCGGGAGAATCTGGAGCGGTCCACCTACTCCTACGCCTACATCACTGATCTTCAGTTTGCTGAGACGGCAGATATCAGCCTCTATCATCATCGCCGGATCCATCAGCTAATTAAGGACAATGACTACCTCGGCTGACATCATTGGAAGCAGTTACATCTTGCAGAAATGTACCGCCCTACAGGGGAGAAGCCTGAACAAGGTGGTTGTTACCTGGTGGTCTCTAAAGTCAAATAAGCAAGGCTTAATGAGAAGCTGAAATTCAAGAGACGAAATGTGGATTGAAACGAAATCAATGGCACGATTCAAGCTCACAAGTATACACTATTTCTGTGTTAACAGACATTATTCTAGTGATGTGGAGAAATAGAATATCCCACAAATCATTTAGGACTGATATCATGGAGACTTATTTGGCAAAAGAACCTATTCTTGTAACAAACATTTGAGAAGGCTACAGATTTTCCTCTGGGGCTTTCTTTTCTAACGTTCCCTAAGGTTTTTCTGACTAAACATATTCAACCTGAGATAAGTGGTAATCACTCTTTAGACCTTGAAGACTCTTCTCTACCAAATAAGATCGCTTATTTTCATCTTAATAAATTGCAATTTAATTGTTAAACTTCTAAGCTCAGAATCTACATTCTATTCTGAGCTCAGGCAGTCCCGCCTGCCTGAAGCCTTGTTGATTAGTCCCGTTTGGAGTCCTTAGCTTTCCGATAATCTAATGCTTCACAATGAGATCTCACCTTCTCCACTCAGCACAGTTGCTGAGAACCAAGTAGTGGGACCGTGTTAGGGACGTTTCTTAGGTCTTTCTTGATGTCTTCAAAATGTTTGTTTTTATTATAAAAAGCCAGACACAGAAGTGAAAAAAAGCATATGCACATAAAATAAGTAAAAATCTTAGCTCGAGGCTGGTCTAGCAACGACCTGGGAGCTCTCTGGGAATGTGATTTTATGAATGACCTAGCTCTCACCTATATATAAGTAAACTCTACCTGACATTGTAACAATTCTTATTCTCGCTTTACAGATTCCATATTCAGTCAAGGGTAATAGGGTTTAGATTTGACAGTTACAATTTATGCAATTGGAAATATGTATATGTATTTTTGTGCTTTGGTCAGTAGAAGATTTTCCATCTTATAAATGATGGCTAAAGTAGGTGTGCTATTATTTCTGCATGCAGTTCAGTGAAGAGATGAAGAGTTTCTTGCTTACTTTTTCTATGTTGTTAGGATAAACTAGGATGAACAGAAACGACTTAAGGAAAAGGGGTTTATTTAGTGTATGGCTCAAGAGTCTGAGTCTGTAATGGCAGAGAAGGCATGGCATCAGGTGGCCGTGGCATGGCATCATTGAAGCTGGCCAATTGCATTTTATCTGCACAAAGCAAGACTATAAGCCTTCAACGCCTGCCTCTACTGATGTATTCCTCTATCAAGACTCCAACGTCTCAGAGTTCCATAGCTTCCCTCAAACAGTGCCACCTACTGGTGACTGAGTGCCCCCATATATGGCCCTATGGAGGAAGACATGTCATACCCAAATGGCCACCTCAAGTAGTGCATTTCATTCAACACTAACATCTGACCAACTCTGACCCTAACACTAAATGGTCATGGAGAAACCTGAAAAGGAACAGGGGGCAGGAACAGAATCTGTAAAGACTCTAGGTTGGATAAAGACATGGGCCTTCAAGCCTGATGACCTGAGTTCAATCTCCTGTACCCACATAGGGGAAGGAAAGAACCAGCTCCTGTGAGTTGCCCTCTGACCTCCAAATTCATGCCACGGCATGGATGCACTCATATACCCACACACTCAGAGTGAGTGGGTAGATATAAAAAGAAAATTTCAAAACACATCACGTGGAAGGCTCTTACCATGACTTACAGAACTGAAACTTCAGCTGTTATTTTTGATCACTTTCTAACTTTAAATTCATACATTCTTCTTCAAATTTAGTTTCTAACAGACCTAACTGTCCATTGTAAGACTGAGGGGAAAAAAGAATGTGTCTCCAATAGTTTCGTCAAGGACCAGAAATTTATGGTCAGCAACAGGTAAGCAGGAGATGGGAGGAAACAAGCAAAACTTAGTCTCAGGTTATGATGTGTGTTCGCTGTAATTTAAATAATTCTCTAAGTTCTCCGGTTTCTTAAGCCTATGAAATCATACTGTAAATCTGTGCTAGTAATTATTTATAGCAGTGATTTAAGAGAACTATTCTTCATCTTGAGAAACAGAAAAATATTGTACCAGGAAGCCTAGCTAGTTGTACAAAATAATACTGTAATTATGTATCAGGCACTAAACATCAAATGCATGGTGACAGCTTTGCATGCTGTATGCTGGTTGCTTAGACGCAGCAGTCAGTACACAATAGGCAGCAGTGCACACAGGCAGCCAGGTCACGGGAGGAACAGGCAGGGTGGAAGAGCTCACACAGCTAGGAAGGAGCAGAGTTTGTCTCCACAGAACACGTGCAACCCAGGAATAACTTACAAGTACGAGCGCTGGGGTTACTGAGGACAGCAGGAAAAGCCTCTCCTCTTTCCTATTGTCCTTTTCTTCCTTTTTCTTTGTGGCTATTCTGTGTCATTAAATTTCCTTTTTAAACAAATGTCTCTTGATGGGGGAGCATCCTCATAGAAGCAGGGGGAGGAGGACAGGATAGGGGGTTTATGGACAGGAAACTGGGAAATGGGATACCATTTGAAATGTAAATAAAGAAAATATCCAATGAAAGAAAAGGAAAAACATGTCTCCTGAAATTATTAAATGCTTTGTGGACACATGGCACAACTTCTCATTTCATATCATGGATGTCCAGTTTCCGATCTCTGTGGGACATTCCTCAGCCCTCCCTGTGTCTGAGCCTGATTTACTGAGTGTTATCAGGGTAGTGAACCAACTGGCTGAAGTCAGGTGTCATCTTCCTTCCAATCGCTGACACTTTTGTGCTCATGTAACTTAGGAGACACAAAGTCAGTCTCTGTGGTGATACCATTTCTGCCTCTGGGTGTCCTCGAACATTTTGTATCTTAACATTTGGCGTCTTAACATACGGAGGGGGCCAGCTTGGTGTTTGAATTGTCAGACACATCCCAACTGCATAAGAGACTCAGAAGAGAATGTGACATTGTTTTCCTCAGTTAAGTTATTATTAAAAGTGGATAATATTCTTAAGTAGCCTACAGAGTGGAAAGAAGGACTAGGCTGGAGAGGGAATGCCAACATCTCATGAGGAAGTCGTGAAGGGGACATTTTAAAAGGAGAGGGCCAGAAAACATAGGGATTTAAGCTGTGTTACCTAGGGGAATTTCAGTAGTTCAAATAATATTTTTCTTGGCCATGTCTACTTTCCTATTATCCTAAACTACTACAAGCCAAGGGGAAAAAAAGATAACGAATTCATACCACTTTTTCCCCTGAAAGCAGGAGAGCCTGATACTTTCCTCGAAAAGTAAACTCCCCAGTGCATGCTGTGAGGTGGGATAGTGAACAGTGTGATGACCGGACAGTGGCTACAGGCCTGAGCACTCTCCTCCCCATTGGAAGAATTTAGAGTCTCCTTCCATTGGTCTTATCTGCCCGGTCCCAGGTCTCTCACACAGGGCCTCTCCCTCTCTGAGCATGGTTTTTAAGGTCATTTTTAAATCTCCTTTTCTCTCTCAGGAACTCTTCTTGGGTGTAAAATCAGTGTCATTAAAACAGATGGAAGGATGTTTTGTTTACATGATCCCTGGTAGCACATTAGAGGCTTTTCACATGCCAGGCCACCTCCACCAGGCAGATGAGAATCTCTGGAGCCGAGCCCTGCTCCAGAACAGATATACCTGGCAGTGTCAGGGTGAAGGCGAGGCAAGGCAACATGGGTAGGGGGCAAGATGTACAGAAGCTGTTGGTTACAGTAAGAACATAAAACTGGAGATGTTGAAGGACCATTATCATCATTCAGCCTAAGTTCATTTGCCTTCTAGACATGAAAGATTCAGCCTGGAGAACATAAAAACTCAAACACAAGATAAACTGAAGTCACTGGCAGCTGAGACTAAGGACTCCTGGTTCAGGAGACAGTGAATTCTCCACATCGCTTAGTCCTAGTTGTGATACCAGGAAGGACTCAACCAGGAAACTTATAAGAACTCTGTTATGTTATCCAGTATGTTCTATCTTTTTTCTAAGATAATTTAGATAGTTTCTTATTAGAACAATACTTAGATGAATGTGTTGTGAAGAATTGGGTCTTTCTTTTACTTAGAAGACTTAACACCCATATCAACCACATAAATGGCATTAGGGCTGATTACTGGCCTATGGAAACTTAAAACTTCAGAATGACTGAAGGATCTAAGGTCTCCACTTTTGCAGGATTAAACTGAGGTTACCTCGAGGAGTGCTGGGTGTGAACAACTTAATGAATGTGCTTTTATTTGAACTGTAATAGTTCAGACAGACGGTGCAGGGAATTATGAGACCTCTTGTTTTTTTCTTTGTAAGAAGACCTGAGTCCACAGTTGCAGGCCACTCTGGCGTGATTTAGGGAGATGAATCCATCCAAAGGCCAACACAATCTATATCAGGGAGACTAAGGTTGGGGGCCAGCTCTACAGAGCCTGTGGAATAAATGTAACCAACCAAGAACATACCTCAAGAAGGAAGACCTCCCAGATTCTCTGTTAGCCAAGTGTCACAGTTGGTTCTTGTTAACACTCAGACATACCTTAGAGAAGGGAATCCCAGTTTTCTTAATTGCCAATTGATGTACAAGTGCCTGGCCTGTACAGTGCCAACCCTGGGCCTTGTGAGAAAAGTAGCTGAATTTGAGAATGAGATCAAAGCAGTAAACAATGCTCCTTCACGGTCTCTGCTTCAGTTCCTGCCTCTGCGTTGCTGCCTTGGTTTCCCCCAGTGATGAACTTTAACCTATAAGCCAAGTATGCACTCTCCTGAGTTGCTTCGGTCATGGTATGTTATCCCAGTAGCAGAGAAACAAACTAAGACATCAGGATTAAAATAAACATGTCCCCAAATAGCAGAACACATCTGGGATGCCCTGCGTCTTTTCAACTCTGATGATGTGCAGTGAAATAAAGTCTTCCAGACTAAAGCAAGGCCAGTTACTAACCGTCTACTGTACCCACAGATAGGGCCTGGGAAAAAGAAAAACAATCATGAGACATTGTCCTTGATGTCAGAAAACTCTTATACAGTTAAGTAGTGGTCTGATCATACTGACAGGGGGGTAGGTGGTTGACATCATTATATTTTATTATTCTTATTTTAATTTGCAATCTTTACGAGTTTTAGAATCTGACATAAAATTAGATCAAGTGAACAAAAGAGAAAAAGAAATCCAAAAAGCTCATTGAGTCACTTGATTTAATCATTAAATAGTCCGATCTCAATAGTGCAATTGCTATCAATAAATTCTAATTAACTAATTTTGTGTATTTAAAAAGATAACTCCCGTCTTTGAGATTTCATTTTCAGAGAAACAAAACAGGAGCTGTGCCAGAGTTGGACAGAGGAGTGGGAGCCCTGGAGGGAAACAGTGTGCTCTGTACCCTGGGGAGAGAGTCCAGGACTACAGTCTTTGCCCTCACACTTGCTCAATACTCAAAGAGCGCAATTTCACACTTCTTACCACAAAAACAACTTTCTTTTCCCACTTCGGTTAAAAATAAAGCCAAAGTGTGATACAAATGGTTTTATGTGTTTGTGGATTTTTTTTTATAACTCAAGCATTATTTTAAAACATGACCATTGGGATGTGAACACATAGACACACACACACACACACACACACACACACACACACACACACTAGCATAAGGTAAATGGCTATAGGAGAAGTGATGGAATGACAAGGTCCCAGTTATTAAGAAAGAATCCTGAAGTGTATAAATCTTTCTACTTATTGACTCTGTGGTTTCAATACTAGTTGCCATAAGCAGAGGCAGCACAATGGGAAGTCATAGTTTATATGGCATTTAAAAATTATATTTCTCCTTGCTGTGTAGCATGAGTGTTTGTCAATACATCTCCCTTTCTCTACTGTCTGTTGGTGTAACCAATGCTAACATACTGTCAGTGGGGTGGTCAAGCCTGTCACACACAGAAGCAAGACTAGACTTCTTGTCACATCATGGTCGCGTCTCCGTCACTGACACATCCCACCTCTCAGACGTACTAATACTGAGTATCATATGAAAGATGAAAAGCGTTCTTGGGGACACTGTATGTGGTAGCACATGCTTTCGATTCCAGCATTCTAGAGGCATAACCAGCAGATTTCTGTCCGTTTATGATGCCAGGCTCGTCCACACAAGGTTAAGACCATCCAGGGCTACTCGCTGATACCTTCCTTTAAAAAAAGTAGATATTGACTATTTTCAAGTAAAATGATTTTCCATTGAATATAATCTTTTAAAAATAATGTTTTATTAGTTCTTTGGGAATTCACTTTGTCCATTTTGATAACACCCACCCATCTACTTCACCTCCAAGATCCACACCCACCAGTGCATTCCCTTTCTTCTTTTAAAACCCACCATGTCCTGTTTGTGCTGTACATATCATCTTTGGGTGATATCTCTCCTAGAGAATGGTCAATGTATCATTACTGGAGTCTCACCAATAAAGGAATCTGATTCTCCCTTTATACCTACTGATTTGAGTGATTGATTAATGAAGCAAGTTTAATAACTTATGAATTTGAAAAATATTCTAGAAATTACATGAATTCACACATACAATTTTCACTTGCATATGTTTGTTGTGACTACAACCTAACACAGTGTCCATCTTCCTAGAATACAATTATATTGTGTGAAATTTTTTCATGAGCTTTTATTTTGTCATGTGAGAGTTAGCAATATATTTATTAATTGGTTCTAACTGTAATCAATTTGGAATAAAACCATTTTATCTAAATGATGGGACATAATGTGTTCTAGAACTTTAAGTCCCAAAGTAGAGTAAAAATTGTACAGGACTTGCTACCCATTCTATAGCATCTGCGTGTGTCACTTCACTTCCTCCTTCGGTGTCCCTATGAGACAAGGCTTGCACTTATCCCCAAGTTAACTTAGAATTCTGGAAGTTAAGTAATTCATCCAACAGACAGAATGTGAATCCAGGCAGCCTGAATCTAGAACTATTATAATTTGACATTAAGGGATTAATTCAGTAAGTTTCCACTTATTTCCTTCCTTCTGCTCCTATAAACCCCTTATCTGTTTCACTGACACTCAGAGGCAGGTCCATTTTCTTTCGCCATCATGACAAAAGGCAGGGGCCCAAGTGACTACAGTTCCTTCTAACCCATCACATGAGATACATTTGAACCCAGCATATTAAAAATGTTTATTTCTAAGCAGAGGTTCTGTAGATGCCATGAGCGGCAGAGTGATTTCTTAACCATCTCAGTGATTGGTAGGTCCCTAACTCCATTAATTTTTCATTATCAAGAAACTCAAGTTATTGAAATGTCACCGCACTGGAAGGCAGTTCTGAAGTTCTGAAGAGCTTCAGCCTTGTTTGATTCCATGCCACATGACCTCGCTATTACCTCACACTATTTTTGAACCTCTGCTCCTTAGTCAGTAAAGCAGATGTGACACAGATGGCCTGGAAATGCTGTGACAGAAGAAACACGTAAAGTTCTCAGCACCACCAATGGCGGATGCTCGCAGATGTTGTACAGACACTGCTCTTGGCTGATGTGGACCAGATTCAAGTGTGCTCAGCATTTTCAGGTCTTGAACACACTTTGTATAGGCTTCAGTGAGAAGATTACCGATTAGAGAGATGTATGAGCAGTGCACATGTCAGTAAAATCCATGCTATCGACTCTTTAGACATAAAACTCATTACCGAATCTATGCACACACTGCTGATTTCTTCAGAGAGGTTCCCTTTAGAATATTGTTTAGCTTGTCAACAAGAGAAGTATCAGCACTTTAAAGTTACGTAAGTAAGGAGACTGTAACTAATCTATACTGAGGCATACGCCATCGCCCAAGTCCAAATGTTTTCACTAAGATCAGTGTGCTCCCTGGGAAGCAGAGTATGAAATCAGGATGAGTTTCCCCTCAGTCTACAAAGGACTGTGATTGCAAGGCAGAGTGGAGACTAGAGCAGTGAATCTGTCGAAGTGAGGAAGTGTTGGATCTGGAAGAAAAGGAAAGTACTGGGTTGGGAAGATGGCTCAGTTGGCAAATTGCTTAAGATCCTCCCCCACCCCTCCAAAAAAAATGACGCAAGGTGGTGCACACCTGTAATTCCAGCATGAGAAATTTAGAAACAAGAAGATCCATGGAGCTCACTAACTGAACCATTGCATTCTGTGTTCATTGAGGGTGCTGTGGCTGGAAATTAGGTCGTAAGCCATTGAGGAAGACACCTGGAATCTACCTCTGTCCTACACATACCACTTGGACAGGAATCTCCTAACATATACACACACATACATACATACATACATACATACATACATACACACACACACACACACATACACACACACACACACACACACACACACATACACACACACACACACACACACAACTACAAAATGAAAGAAAAGGAAAGTACTGGGCTGGGAAGATGGGAATGGGAAAGGGTAAAGCATGCTCACTGAGGTCCTTCCTGCTTCATCCATTGACGTCTTGTGGGATGTTAATGCTACTGTACTAAATTTCAAAGATTTAAAAATAATCAGGTAGGATTCTGAAGCATATGTTAGTATCAGAATAGCACCAGACAGAAAGCTATTTTCGATGACAAAATAGAGTCATCGAAGGGAAGCAGATACTGTTCGTTTACACCTGTGTACAGAGGGCTGCTACAGCAATGGCGGGAGTTCACGTGGGCAGGGAAGCTGGTACGAGGAACAGCGAAGTAGGCGTGTAATTCTCACATGGTACCTCCTTCTATTTGGGGAACAGTTATCTCTACTGATGTAGCTGCTACAAAAGCTCCCAGAAGAGGAGTGTTGTTTAATTGGCCTTTTTAGATGTTATTAAAACACTAATTTTTCTCGCATCTAGTCCTCTGTCCTGGGCTAGAGTGCACTCAGTCTCCTCAGCCAATTGAGCTTCTAAGTTCCTCTTCTGAGAGATTTCACACTAGAAAGACATCACCGTCTGACTCAACAATACCAAAACGACCCTAGGAAATCAGTAGGAGGAAAAGAGAGAAGATGCAGGAATTTTACGTCCCAGTAAAATTCTTACTTTGAAAAATCAAGGCTTAGAAAGGTGCATTTCAAATCACTGAAGAGCCCATTGGAAATTGGTTACTAATGAGAAAGGCTGTAAGTCACTTGAGTCATAGAATGATTCATAAATTAAAATATTTACCTGAAGCTTGGGATCAAAAGGGAAATGACTGTTACCCAAGACTAATTTCTGAAAGCACCAAGCACTAATATTGCCTCAATTTTCTGAATGACTATGATCTCTAAAATAAAACTAGAAGAGAGTTTGTTGAAGAAAATGTTGTGGATGTCCAGAAAGTATTTCACACATTGATAAGTTTTAGATAAGGACCATTTTAAAACGAGTTACTGAGGGAAGACTGCTAAACAAACAACCTGCCGGGCCAAATACTCTTCCCGCTGGATTTTCTTCACATGGAATTACTATAGCAGATCGCTTATTCCAAGTGAGAAATATGGATGAAAATTAAGCTCAATAGAAGGACGAAGCAAATTCCTCTAACTATTTTATGCTATTTGTCCATTTTTATTATTGTATTATATATTATATTTGTATTATTTGTGTATTATATTATTTTATATACAGGATATATACAGTTACTGGTGACTGTATGGTGCTTGCAGTGTGAAGAACTAAGTAAGTGTAAGAACTAAGACGCTCCGATGAATAACTATCACGGAAAGTCAGTGCCATGCAGAGTGCGAAGCATGGGCACCGGGCGAGAGGGAAACAGGGCATCCATGTTGTCTCCGTGAGATCATTAACCTTTGCATGGAGAGCTAAGGAGCGCTTCACCTCTCAACAGCACCCCCAGCTCCTGGCCCATCCCAACCCCACTGCGGATCTCAGCCTGCATGCCTTCCCAGGATTGAAAACTCACCATCCTAGCACCAGCTTTTCCCCTGAACTATCTCTTCGGATCTTTCCTGGTCTCTGCTCCGAAGTCATTTGCCCAATTCTAGGAGTCACACGACCCTGTCTTGGATTGTCCCTCATCAGCAGTAAAAATGACACAGTGAACTGCGTGTGCTCTACATCTGTGAGGCTTTCCCTTGACCTGTCTTTACAAACACAATGATAGGCTTTCAGCCTTAGTGACTTGTAAAATGGCTTCTTGGTCTTCTACCTCTCCTGACCCCAGTAGTCTGATCTATATTCTGCTGAGAGATTGATCCTCCTGGTTTATAACTCGGATGATGAAAGCCCATCTCAAGCACTTCTAAAGGTCTTAATTGTCAACTATAAGAATCAATATTTATTTATTTGGAAGTGTGGGACTCAAACCCAGGGCCTTATACAAGTTAAGAATCTGCCTCAACCTGGGCTACCTCCAGGGATATTCATCTCTACTTTCCATGCTGTGAATTAATATCTCTTATACTATTCTTTGCACTCTGTTGTCTAGTATGCAGCCAGAATCAAGATATGCCTTCCTTATATTCCTAGACTAGAATACACTGATGCCTTAACAATGTCCTCATTTTTAAAAAATTCCACATTCACCTGGAGTCTCCCAAGTTGCAATGTTCATCCCATTCTTAGGAAAACTTGTGTGTTTCCCCAATACACCAAACTGGGCAACTTGTGAATTTTCTATACCCATTCATTATTTATTCCTCAAGCTCTACAATAATTTATATATATATATATACATATATATATGCACATATACTATATACATATACCACACACATACACATATTTCTATGTGTGTATATATATATATGTTCTAGTTGGTCATCCATTTTCTTGGAATCTTTATTTAACATCTCTGAGTCTCAGAGTTAAAAGCTCACCCCTTTAGACTTAAAAGTCACTGGAGTATCTGCTCAGTTTTAAATACAACATAAAAGGCTTCAAGAAAGAGTGACTGTTCCCTTTGGGAACCTCTGGGACATATTTCTACAGAGCAGCTTTCCATGTTGCAAGCTGCAAAGTCTTAGGACAGCATCCTAGAGACCAAAGCCTCTTGCAGCCATGCACATATTCTCTGGGTTTCAACAAAAGTCTCATTGCCTAGGTCGTGTTTATTTAAATCTGAGCTTGATAAAAAACACCAGCAAGGGAAGTACTCAATTTCTCAGAAGAAGATCATATTCAGAGATCAATTTCAGAGCAAAAAGCATGCTTTTGCTCGACAGTCTGAATTTTAGAGCCAAAATGTCTCCCTCCCCAACCCCAGTAATTGAATCTGCTGATAAATTTGTTTATCATCCTAACTGTGAGGGGACCATGAAACTCTGAACTCAATGTACTCTTGGTACAGGGAGTTAAGGAAAGAACCGACTAGGTGAACTTAGGAAATGCTTCATTTCCTGTGCCCAATCTGTGAAGGAAACATCAACTGGCAGAGCCAGGTGCATCAAAGCCATCGCGTCCACAGGAAAATCTCTGTGTCCCACCCAGGCCTCTCTCAAGGGTCCACCTGTAGTGCCAAGATACAACTTCCTTTTCTAGGATTAGTCTCTGACTCTGTCCCTGTCTCTGTCCCTGTCCCTGTCCCTGTCCCTGTCTCTGTCTCTGTCTCTGTCTCTCTCTGTCTCTTCTCGCTCCTCCTCCATCCATCTCCCTTCCTCTCTCCCTCACTCTTTCTCCTACCTCCTCCTCTGCCTCCTTCCCTCCCTCATTTCCCCCCACTCCCTATACAGATTTCAAGTTATCAAGTAGGTTTGTTGGCAGATGTGAAGGAAATACTGTCTAAATATTTTTACTGCCCAAGTGAGAAATTAGCCAGCATGGGCTAATAACTCATTAGAAAGCTGGGAAAGCAAGTGGACACTTGACCAGTGAGCAAGAGGAGGCTGGTATTTTCCCTAAATGACGGTAGAAAACAATCTGGGCCATTCTGCGTAGTACTCCATGGTAGCTTCTTTCTTTTAGTCCCAGTAGGGAGGCCAAGTCCACTGGCCTTTTTCCTCTTTGTTTTCAGGACGTGCAGCCCGTCCAGCATTTAAACCGTCTGCACACTCTGAGGTGTGTAGCCCCGACGTGCTGAAGCGCCGAAGCCCAGGCTTTCGGAATTTATATTAGTCAGGCACACAATTTTGAGCAGTGCCTAGCAGAGTTGACGTTCTCAATTGTTCTCAGATGTACTGAAGAGTTACTTAGAAGCAGGCCATTGCATTCACGGTCACTTTTGTAAGAGTGACTACATTCCTCATGGACACTTTGTAGAAACCCAAATTCTCAGTCACTCTTACAGCTTTCTAGCCAGATTCATAACAAGCAACTGAATGATGCTTCAGATTTATCCTAAATTTATAAAAGTATCTTTAAAAAAGTTACTGATGAAATGTGAACTCAGGTTGGACCATGGATTTTATTTTATTTTTTTCTAATTCTGACTGTTTATAAATTCAAATCTTGTAAGCAGTAAACTTTGGAAAAGGGCACAAGCAAATAAAATTAGAGCTGAGTTTTCTGGATTACTCTGCCACCCCCCCTCCACATATACCCTCCCACAGTGCATGCCCCCACCCTCAGAGTCAGAGCCAATCTCCCCCCAAATGTGCCTTCTTTGGGCAGCTTGAGTTTTACCTTTTGCACTTATTAAATCTATCTAATACTAGAATTGCTTACTTCTTTCTCGCAATGTTGCATTTACCATTGTGTGCAAGGAAAACACCTTATTCATTTTCATATTTTTTGCATTGCCCAATCCGGACCCCAATAAACCTTAAGAATAGTTAGAAATAAAAATGAGCATTCTTGTAACTGCCCATCAGTGCAGGGTAATGTGCATCTGAGTTTCTTTACCTGCCTCAGTGGTGGCTTTGCCTTGTTCTGAAAGTTACACAAAGTGTTATTGATTATGTGTGTATATATTTCTGTAAGAGAAGTGGATACATTTCAATCTCTACTTCCCCAGTCCCCTAAGATGCTAACACTCACCTAATAGCGAATCACCATTCACTTCTCCTCTTACCTACCAGAGCTGAAAGAGAGCTGGGGCTGTTGTTGAAGACATTGCCAACACTGTTTCAATGTTGGACTCTCACTCTTATGGGGTCCACTTATTACTCTGGGCCACTGACAGAAAAGAACATTATTTTGTTTGTTTGTTTTTGTTTTGACCTAGCACACTTTTTGCCAAAATTCTATTTTTAATGTAAGTTAAATGTAAGTTAATACATTTTCTAAGACATTTTACCAATCTGTTAAACACACTTTCAGGCCCTCATACCAGCAAACATTTCCCTTCAGTAGAAACAAGCTCTCTACTCCTGGCACGGCCTCCAGGGCCCCTTCCAAACCTAACTCCATGTACTCCATTCAGCCAATCAACCATCAACCCATCAGAACTGCAGGAGAAGCCTCCTAAGATCAACTGAGCCCAGAAACTCTCTACCTGACATTTTCACACCATCAGAAAGATATGAGGACTGTACCTTTGCTGTTCTCACCACGGCATAGACTGTTGGACAAAAGGAAGAAGAGAGCAGTCACTTGAAGCAGCCGCATGGTGCCCGGGATGTTCTCAGTGGCTTTGCTCTCCCGGGTAAGGCAGGGAGCGATTCCTCCCAGCCTGACCAGGCCGTATGAGCAAATGGAAAAGGTGCACTGGATGTGAGCAGACGCTGCCCATTCCTACTTATTTTGGGGATTCTGATAAAGAACTAGAGGAAATACACACACTCCCTTTGGGAGGTCAGCGGAGAGGAGATTTATTGTTTCAGCCCCTTACAGGAACTCTTTTTTTCCCCTCTCTCTTCCTTTGGCAGCTACTTGTGTTTTTGTTACCGCATTATTTTGCTCTTCTTCAACAAAAAGGTCAGGATGGGATTTGAACAGGAAGAGACCCTTCTTGAGAAAGGGCCAGAGAGCTTTCTAACTTTTGTTTTGAAAGTGTCTTTTAGAGAAGCTGTAAAGAGACCTCACCAAGCTGCCCCTCAGTTCGGTTCAAAAGGCTGTAACTTCCCGAGGGTTGGGTTTGAGCACAAAAATCCACAAGGAAGTTCGTTTCTTCTCTCTTCCAACTCATAAGCC
The DNA here is from genome assembly GCF_021556685.1 of Rattus norvegicus. Classification (NCBI taxonomy): domain Eukaryota; kingdom Metazoa; phylum Chordata; class Mammalia; order Rodentia; family Muridae; genus Rattus; species Rattus norvegicus. The sequence goes on along the minus strand of NC_141535.1, from coordinate 228,146,757 downwards.
AAGTCAGTGAAGACCACCTTGTACAGGCAAATGCGAGTACTAATTGGATTGTGCTGTGAGCTTGAGGAAGGAAGCTGGCTTCTTAGTGCTGTCCAACGAGGTTTTCAAGACATTTCTAACAGAAGTAAACACAGATCTAATGTTAGCCCCTTCTTATTGCTGGTTCTGAGGCCACCCTCTTAGGTTGCATGCAGGCTGAATTCATGTCAGGAAAGTGCACCACCACTAAGTTATATCCACAGCTGACATTCCTGGCTTTTATTAGTAGGTTTTTATGAAGAATGAGAAAAAATTACACTGTAGGTATAAGGGATCTGCCTGGGATGGCTTGGGTGGAATCAACTATCACAGGGCATCGGCGATGTTGGGAATTATGTGTTCTGTAGGACCAAACACCAACCAGTAGTTCCTTTGCTCTTAGTGATGACTGATTTATACCTGATGATTGCACAGCCAGATCCCTGAACACAGCCCTTGTGAAGAGCAGGGTCAGAAGATTCCTGAATTCCCAAGGCACAGGCTTCACATCGCAGTGGACTGCTCTTTAAAACACCTTAGGTAAGGCTTACTAGAGGATGCTAATGGGTTCTTACAGACTAAACTACACAATTAGACCTTAACCCATGTCTAAGGAGATCATCCGTTTCCTGTGAGACATGCTGCTGCCTCATTTCCTGCTTGCTGCTGCTGCTGCTGCTGCTGCTGCTGCTGCTGTTGCTGCTGCTGGGGAGAGGGGTGTAAGGTTTAGGGCCTTAGTGTTTGAGACTCTCAGCATGATTACCATGCATTTTCGCTAAGGGTACCAGACACCCATACCTGGAAGACTTACTCCTGATAGATGGTCAAGCTACTTTTACACATTTTGTTACTTGATTTTGATTGTGTGTGTGTGTGTGTGTGTGTGTGTGTGTGTGTGTGTGTGTGTACCTGGGGTACATTGTATATGTATGAACCAATGGGTGTAGGTATGTGGACCCATATAGTTGCAAGGAGAAACTGGAGAAACCAGAAGTTGATTTTTTTTTTTTTGAGACGTCTGTCCCTGAACCTGGCTGTCAGGTTAGATGAGCTTCTGGATTTGTCTCTTTTCACATCTAAGCACTAGGGGTGCACACACACTGCCATAGCTGTCTCAAAACTCAGGTCTTCACGATTTTGCAACAAACACTTTATCCACTGAGCCACCACACCAGCCCTATACACAAGGCGTTTAGACGACAGAAGACCACGTGCTGAAATAGAAAGGAACAAACTAATAAACACAAAACTGCCTGAGGTTAAAAAGAAATTCCAAAAATCTCAACCAACCAACTAAAACAACAAACAAACAAACAAACAAACAAACAAACAAAAACGTAGTAAAGTTGGCCAGCTTTGTTTCAGTGAGTGAGACACTGAAGCTTAATTGAAACAGTAAGGATCCAGAAGAGACATATCAATGAGGGACACCCTTCCTGGGTTGGGGGTCCCTTGACACTATGCATTAAAGCTCTTAGAAAACATGGATTAAAGTGTTGTTTGAGCCTTATTCATTTATTTTCCTTTGCAGAAGTTTTTCTGAAGCCACCAAGACAACTTGTTGGGTGGAGGTGTTTGCGGTCAATTGTTTCATCTCTGCGACAGACGTGGTGAAAGAGAGAATTGATTCCTACAAGTTAGCCAATGACTTCCACACATGGGCACCATAAATAAACAAATGATAATAGGAGATTTTAAATGTGTTTCTGGAACGAACACATATTATTTTTGTCTTTAAACCACAAGAGAATGTACCCTGCCTTTCAATTTTTGTTTGAGTAAATACTTGTAAAATTTAATACTTAGGTTATACATTTACACAGGCATTACCAAATATTTGGTGTTCTTAACAGCTTGAAGGTTTTAATCATTTTGTGGTATGTGACTTAAGGACAGTTTGATAAAAGAAAATAGGTGACAAGAACAATATTATTCTATCCTGAAAGAAAAAATTGTGTATATTTGTTTTTCTCACACATCACTCTAGATTTTAATCCAGAGTGTAAAAAAAAAGGATGCTGTTACAAATGAGGTCACAAAAGAACCATCTCACAGTTCATCTGAAGCACTCGCCCAGGGCTGCCTGTGACATCACTGACTCCTGAGACACTGGATGCCAAGACTGTAACCATGGTGACTTCTCTCAACCTGCGTGTCCCTGAGAAGATTCACTGAGATGGCGCTATTGTTAAAGCCACAAGGAAAAGCCTTCTCCATACGTGTCTCTGCCATCTCTTCATGATGAATAAAATAATTGTCTAAAGTAGTTGGAAAGCAAAGGGGAGATCTCACAAACTGGCAGATTCCAAACTCCCTCCTTGAGTGCTGTACTCAGGGGCTGAAATATTTGTTCTCTAAGTGCCTAGATTCCCCCCTACAAAACCAAGGATGAATACTACACCTCTCTCTAATACTGTGTGGTGAAGGAAGTGAGATTCTGGGAGGTCATTTCACAGTGCCTACTGAAATAAGTAAAACAAGAAAAGAAACCTGACCTTGTCTTCTAGAATCGTTAGGCTAAAGTAAGTTGTTTCAGCCCAGTGGTGTGTCTCCACGCCATTAGGATTCTACAGGAGGCATTATTTCAGAGGGATAAAGCTGACTTTGAAAGAAAGGTGTTGAGCGTCACAAGGACCTGAGAAGAGAAGATAGATAGCCTGAACTGTTATTTTAAGACGTTTGCTCTGTGCTCTGCTTTAATGTGTTCTGAGTGTCAGTGTTCTCAGTGGAGATGGGGCCTGGCACTTGTTACTGGAGAGATAAGAATTGGCTAGTCTCTTGTCGTCCCTGAGAACAGAACTACAACTCAAGGGACGTTTAGAACTCATGCTTGGAAAAATAGCAATTCTCCCTCCTACCAAAATGACCATCCATGATAAAGAAGTTAGCGATTGGACCAAAGCTATCCTACCAACAGTCCTGGTTCATTATTACTCAGGTGAGAATTGGGAATTGTGGTGAGCTGTCTTGGGCCTCCAAAGCCATTCTCTGGCACATTCTCTAACCACCCACCCCTGTTCACTCAACACTTAATGTTGGTCTTTTCCACATACACTGATTCCCTAAGTTTGCATAAATCTATCAGTACAGAGAGGCAAGAATCAGGAGTGTTATAAAAGCAATGGTTCAGGAATAAGATCTATATTTATTTCAGTGCAAATATAGAAATCCTCTCTTACAAACTTGGAGCCATCTCTCAGCAGATGGAATGATTGGAACGTTCTTCTTTGTGAGACAATCCAATCTCCTGTTTCAAAGGGTTCAGCATCCGTTCCCGAGCCCTTACCTGTGTTTATGACCTGAGAAAACTCTGTCACAAATGGAATCTTCCCATACAAAACTGAGCCTATTGATTATGTTTATCATACTAATAGAAAAGGTGGTGCTTTTCTAAGAAATAATACTTTCCCATGTGTGCATTTTCAAAAATTGACTTGGAATCATTTACCTCAGTGCCCAGAAGCAATATAGCATTAGCGTTTCATTTCATCACAGCAGCCAAGATGGCTATCGCAAAAGAGTTAATTTTTATAACAACTTTATTCAAATTTCTTTTTGGGTCAACTGCTGCCCGCATGTCACCCTGTGTCTGATATTTCTTATTTTTGGTGTGCAAAAAGTAGCATTTTAGGGAAACATTTTTTACGCCAGAATACATCTTTTAAAATGATTGAATCCTTCCATGTAGAAGTGTGAGATTTAGTGCTGGAAATAGGACTCGGGGATTTAGAGCACTCCTTGCGCTTGCAGAGGACCTGGATACGATTCCCTGCACTCTTCATCTGTAACTCCAGTTCCCCGGGGCAATCTGATGCCCTCTTCTGGCTGCGGTAGGGATTGTGCTCACGCAACAAAACACATGCAAACAATTATTTTTTCAGCGTGAGATTTAGGTGAACTACTGTTATACGTCATTCCATTTTCACGCTCAGTATGCTCCACCCACCTCTGCTAATTTGCCTCTGGCTGTGCACACATAACCTTTTCTGCCTCTGGCTGTGTACACCCCCCTGCCTCCCGACTCCCCCACCTCCCCGTCGGCGCTATGTCAGTTGCTCAGAGGTTCTGAAATATCCTTTGAATCTTCTTCTCCTTAGCCATTTTGTAACAATCAAAGAGTACGTTCAGATCAGCCAGTTTAAAGTCATGATGAGGTGATTTATTTGTTTTTCCCCTTTCAAGTTCCAGATCAATTGATGTTAGTTCTACCAAAAGAATGTGTCAGTTTTTCCTTTTTCTCCTTAGCAATAAAGAAAGCTAACTGCAAGCATAGCCTTGTGGTATTCCGGGAAGCAGGAATCTAGAGTTGGAAGTGACGTGTCTGGTGCTGATCATTGAACTCCCTAATGGCTCAGGTACGGAAGAGTTGCTTCTGGGAAGATGAACAGAGAGATTCGGGATGGGGCTGTTCTCCTCACGGTTGTGGCTACTAAATCAGCGCATGCCTACTGATCACTTAGTTTGGTTTTTATCTTCAGGTGCTGTGTCTTAGACTGGTGTTCTGTGAAGAGATTTTGCAGATGTTGGTAGACAGGAAGCTCACCAAATGGCAGACCTTTTGTGTCAGTCACCTCTCCTGGTTGTATGGGTAACAGCACAATCTAACTTTCTATCTTCGTTAGGCTGCCTTCTCAGCTGGGATCCTAATCTTCAGGGGAAGTTTTCAGTTGGGCCCAACCCCTCCCTACTCCGTTTACCTGCTGCAACCTACATCCAGCAACAGGAGCCTTATTGACGTTTTCTGGCTCCGAAAGAGGAGTCACCCATCCTTCTCTGGCCTTTGACTTAGTTTCAGTCTGTACTTGACTCTCAAGTTGCCCATAGATTTAGTTTCTGCCTCAGTTTTCCACATTCTTTTAGAATTTCAGGACATTTGCTGAATTCTACCAGGCATGACTCACAGTGATACACGAGGTGGGTCGAAGGGCCAAGTCCAGAAGGATCTTCTTGAATCATGGAAATGTCTACTTCACTGATGTGACGGCTCGGTGGGAATGAGGGCTGGTAATAAAGCCCCAATTCGTGTTTATTTGTTTTTCTCTTTTGTTTAGTGCTATTGTAACGAAACGCCTGACACAGGCTCACGGCTTGGGAAGGTCAAGGGGATGGTGATGCAGTTAGTAGAGTTGTCCAGTGTGTCACTTATGGGTGGGTGGCAATGTCAGGGACAGAGGGAAAGAGAGCAAGGAGGGGCAATATGGGTGGGAGAGGTGACCAGGTTGGGAAGGGGGCAGGGGCAGTAGGGCAACAGTGACTGGCTAGCTCTTCCTTACAACATCACCTTCTGAGGATGACAGGGTCTTTCAGGAGCCATGAGGGTTTCTATTTCACGCTCTCAAAGCCCTAAGGAATCCTACTAGGACCACCCATATTATTACATAGCACTTTCCAATACCCCTGCACTACAATACAAACCTCCAACCACAAGGTACCTGTAGTGGTTTGAGTAGGATAGTTCTCCATAGACTCATATATGTGAATGTTCATGGAATGGCCTTAGGAGGGTGACCTTGTTGGAATAGGTGTGGCCATTTTGGAGGAAGTGTGTCACTGGGGGTGAGCTTTGAGATTTCAAATGCTCAAGCCAGGCTAAGTCACTCTCTTTCTCTCTCTCTCTCTCTCTCTCTCTCTCTCTCTCTCTCTCTCTCTTTCTCTTTCTCTTTCTCTTTCTCTCTGTCTGCTGCCTGTAGTTCTGTTTGTAGAATTGTCAGCTACTCTCCAGCACCATGCCTGCCTGATTTAATGACAATGACGATAGACTAAAGCTCATAGCTGTAAAGGAGCCCCAGTGAAATGTTTTCATTTGTGAGAGTCGCTACAGTCAGGGTCTCTCTTCACAGCAACAGAACATTGACTGAGACTCTAATGGGGACTTAGCACGTGTGCGCGCTCACGCGCGCGCGCACACACACACACACACACACACAGAGAGAGAGAGAGAGAGAGAGAGAGAGAGAGAGAGAGAGAATTGGCAAATACCTCAAGCAACTGACACTCCTTGCATTCCTGTTCGGTCATGTGACACAAGAACGGAGAGCGAGAGGCTTCCTCCAGTCTTCGTTTATTGATCTACAAAACAACAACCCTCAGTTCTGAGGTGAAGGGGGCACATCCTATTCTGTAAACCATTTGAACTCGAATATCTCACGACTCATTTCTAAGTGAAAACCAGACAGCTTTGGTAAATTTTCTCAAATTACTGAGTGAATCTTTTGCACACATGAACGCAAACAGTCTTAGCAGCAGGTGTTAATAACTAGGGGATGGCAAAAGTAAAATCCCTCCACCCATCAGAGTGGAACTTTTTTTTTAACAAAATGCAAATTGTTTCCTTTTTCAACAAACTCCTCAGAACAAATCCTTTCCATTTTGCCACCAACCAGAATTGCTTACAAATGCCTTGGACTTCATTAAACGTGCACTGCACATACATGACTGAACATGAGACAGCCTTGGACCAAGAACAGAGCTGTAACCCATCCTTCCAAATGTTGCCTCTGCTGAGAGAAAATGACACAGCAGCGGCCATTGCAAGTGGACCACGCCACACCTGAGTGTGTTTCCAACTGTAAAATCCTAACTTCCCGTCCGGTGGGGTCTGGGGTGTTGATAGCACAGAGGAGCCTGCTGCTCCGGCACTGGCTTGCTGTGCATGTTTAACCTTGTCTGTGTTTACCTCAGTCTTGGCACCAGACTCGCCCCGGAGAGACCTTCAAGAACATTTCTATTTAGTGTTTGCTCTGAGGCATAGGAAGCCTAAGAAAGGATCCAGGCATATGTATGAGGAAAGCATCTTGACAATTCCAAGGGCAACTGCGAGTTAATAATTGCTGGCAAGGGGCGTTAGGAAATCTACTTTTTTAAGTGTTTGCTTGGCACCAAAAGGAAACATCTGCATTTCCTGGCCCTCACTGTCAGACTCACCAAGAAAGCCCTCAGTTGAAGATTCAATAAATATTCTTAATCGACTCCTACCAAGACTTCTGAGTACCGATATCTAATCTATGTTTAAAAAGCAGCAACAACAATATTTTTTCAAAGTCCACTTATGTAATATTTTCTATCACATTAAACTGTAAGTTCCTTTTATGTGGCAAAATGCACAGTCAATTAATATTGGTTTGATCTTTTCCAAACCAAGGAGGAAACTCCACAGGAAGGCACGGTTAGTTCTTTGATTTTGAGGCCTTACGTTTCAAATGTTCTTGCCTATTTGATCACATCTAATTGGCACGCTGGTTTACAGAACAGGAAGAAATACCTGTAGATTTATAGAAATGGTTGAAGAGCAGAGCTTTCATAAGACTTCTTCCTACTTGGCCAAGGCGTCTTATAATCCCTCAAGTTTGAGACATGGTGACTGAGGTGTGATCTCACTAGGATGCTGCTATCTCTAAATTTCCAATGATCATCCCATGTTTTATTTCATGCCTCCAATGTTACCATGGACATTTATACCAAGTGGAATTCTCTTGAGAATATTCTGTGCTGAGCCATCGAGCACGAGCCTTTGTTTTGAGGCAGTAATTATATTCCGTTCAAATGAACCTGTTAACACATGCTCTATACAATTAGCTTCTTTTGAATATGACATATTTAATTACTTATATCTGAGAAAGTTGGGTTTCTTGGCCTATTAAATGAAGAGCCAGACTTCATTCAGACCTGATTAAGCCATCCTTCTGTGAGTGTCACCCGTAAGGTGTCACTGGATGGACACACTATTTTACTGTCATTGTTCCTCTCCCTGTTAAAAAAAAATCCCAGAATTTCATTACGCATTGCACTACATAGAATGTCCTGCTTTCCTTTTTAAATTTGTTTCCAAAACAACTCCTTAAGCTTCAAGAGTTTTTAAGCTTGGGTTTTAACTATAAAGGAAAAGTTTGTAAATTTCCTTAATCTTGTTTTTCTACTTTTACGTGATGATATTTTCTTCCCCGTTTATTTGGGATTTTTAAAGTGACAGTCCACTAATTATCTGATTTGTTAAGTCTCCCATTTCTAAGTACTGAAGTGTTTTGACTCAAGCAAGCGTAGGAAATAACTTAGGAATCTTGGATTCCATTTAGTTTGGGTTATGCACACATCCTTTGCCTAACCACTTGGCATCCTGAGAGTGTTACCTACGTGTACTATAAGCAAACACATGTCCTTCTTCAAACAAAGCATCCAGCAGCCTGCTAGCAGTCTAGGCTCTCCACCTGTATTGTGCTTCTTGAATGTTTGCCTCAAACAATGGGAATAGTTATTTTCCTTAGCGACCCCTTGATAATGAGCTGTTACTATTCAAACACACACTGGGACACATTCAGTGAAGTAAGGGCAAAGGGCCAATCTGACCTGAATCAGTTTCAGGTGCATGTGCCATACAACAAATTGTCTTCTCCACACGGACTCTTAGGGAGACTATTCTGGTGGTAACCCTGTGTCTATGCAAAATTTGGCATGCATATTAGTACAATCAGATGCATTGAACCTGCCAATCAAAATAAAGAACACACATGTCCCCCAAATAGCCATACACCGTATAAGATGTCCCTGACCTTACTGCTAAGGCACATTCTGATTGGTTAAAATAGAAAGCCTATGGCCTATAGCAAAAGGCAGACTAGTAAAGTGGGACTTCTGGAGTGAGAGACTCATCCATCTAGACATGGAGGAAAAAGTAGGTCAGGAAGGAAGGGATAGTAACAAACCAGTCATGTGGCAGAACTTAGGTTAGTATAAATGGAATAACTGGGTTACTAGCTAATGGGAAACAAGGTCTAGCTATAAGGATAAAATCTCATAAATAAATATAGTCTCTGTGTCATAACTCCTGAATCAGGGCAGGCATAGAAAGTCCCCAAATTCCTCCTCTCTTGAACCCCCATAAAAGGAAACCCCAGTTGGGGATTTAGCTCAGTGGTAGAGCGCTTGCCTAGGAAGCGCAAAGCCCTGGGTTCGGTCCCCAGCTCTGAAAAAAAAAAAAAAAAACCACACACTTCAAAATCTAAAATAAATGAATCAATTTAAAAAAAAAAAAGGAAACCCCAAACCTTCATCAGGGGCCTTTAATACCATAACTCCTGATGGTTACTGGATTCTTGTCAATATATTCCTTCCATCCTGTACTATTTCTATATTCTGAATACAATTTTTTTTGCCACCTTTCAAACCTGTGTGCTCATTTCAGTTTTGTTTGGATGAATTCTTATCATATTGGGCATGGAAAAATTATAATAAAATGGAGTAATTTATAAAAACAACACATGAAAAAAGCAGCATGTTTTTATACTGACTTCTTATCCCAACATCGATATAAATATCAAGATTCAAAACACTGCTTTGGGGCGTGATGCTCACATTGATGGTGGGTGATATCTAAGTTCCATTCATTGTCTACTTGAGTAAATCTAGAATGGTCCAAGGGATCTATGAGGATCTCTGGATGCATCCGTGAGGGCATTTTCAGAGAGGAGTAACTGAGAAGGAAGATCCATCCAGAATATGGGTGCCACTGGCCATGTGTAGTTACAGTGAAATAAAATAAGAAAAAGAGAATGACCTCAATTTTTGCTACCTGCTCAGTCTTAAAGAAAGAACCCTCCTTGCCACATGCTCTTGCAGCCATGATGTTCTTCCCACTTTGCACAGATCATGGAGTGAACACTGAATTAAACCACTCTCTTCTTCTTTCTTCTTCTTCTTCTTCTTCTTCTTCTTCTTCTTCTTCTTCTTCTTCTTCTTCTTCTTCTTCTTCTTCTTCTTCTTCTTCTTCTTCTTCTTCTATTTCTTCTTCTTCTATTTCTTCTTCTTCTATTTCTTCTTCTATTTCTTCTTCTATTTCTTCTTCTTCTTCCTCTTTTTCTTCTTTCTTCTTCTTCTTCCTCCTCTTCTTCTTCTTCCTCTTCTTCTTCTTCTTCTTCTTCTTCTTCTTCCTTCTTCTTCTTCTTCTTCTTCTTCTTCTTCTTCTTCTTCTTCTTCTTCTTCTTCCTCTTCTTCTTTCTTCTTCTTCCTCTTCCTCTTCTTCTTCTTCTTCTTCTTCTTCTTCTTCTTCTTCTTCTTCTTCTTCTTCTTCTTCTTCTTCTTCTTCTTCTTCTTCTTCTCCTTCTCCTTCTCCTCCTCCTCCTCCTCCTTCTCCTTCTCCTTCTCCTCTTCTTTTTCTTCTTCCTTTGTAAATTTACTAAGTGATACTTAAATAAATGATAATAATGGTAGAAATAACAACAGGTTGTGTGTACCATACATACTGATCTTCTCCTTGCTTTTGGGAGACCTCACAATTCATGCATTTAACTAAAATATATTGAGCTGCAATTATGATGTAAGTGTGGCAGAAGGACAGGAAATATGGATTTCTTGTGTTGAAGCCTTTGCCTTTCAGTTACTCTTCTCAGGTGTTTCCTTATGATGACGCAAAGTGAAGTAACAAGCTTGCCTGGAAAAGCATCTTTATTTAGCACTTAAAAAGCAGATTATGATTCCAAAAATAGACAAGACTGTAGGAAGGACTCCTGGACTTGGAAAGACAATAAGGTAAGCATGCTAATACATTGGGACTAGCTGTTGGCTCAAATGTGATTGGATACTGGCTTGATTTACAGCCCTCAAAAGAGTTCAAGCTTGTTGAGCTAAGCTTGGAAATGCCATAGTTGTACATGTGTTGATTATGGTAGTGAATCACAATCCATCATTAAACCTCCAGAAGTGTCTGTCAGAAACAAAGATGAGGAGGAGGAGAAATAGGAAAAGAAGGAGGAAGAAGAGGAGGAGGAGGAGGAAGAGGAGGAGATGGGAAGGAGAGAAAGGGAAGGGAGGGAAAGATGAGAAAGGAAGAAAAGAAGGTGGAGAGGGGAGAAGAGAAGAGGTTTTAAGGCAAAATGTCTATGAATCATATCAAAAGAACTTTGAGAGGTTCACAGGAAATCTTATGCATACTGATTTATTAGAAGCACCACTATGGGTTTGTTCATTTTTTCCTGTATCAAGTTGTTGCTGCTGTTTCCCCTAAGGTTTCCTGCATGTAAACTCTAGGTACAACCTGGAGCTTGTCAATCAACAACTAAGAGAACCAAGCCCTTTTTTTTTCTCTTTTCTTTTTTTTAGAGCTGGGGACCGAACCCAGGGCCTTGGGCTTGCTAGGCAAGCACTCTACCACTGAGCTAAATTCCCAACCCAAGCCCTTTCACCTGAATAAAACCAATGCAATTTTTCTGAAGCATTTTAGCATACGTAGGTCATTGCAGATGTGCTTCAGAATAAGCAGCTCTCTCAGCATTCCAGAAGCCAGCCTTGTCCCACTTACATGCACATGGGTAAATGTGGGAGAGTTGGTGAGGAATGACGAAAAGAGGTGATGCTTTACTTCCCAATCCCCGCTAACTACAGCCTCAACTGTTTTTCTGTGCCAGTAGCCAAAGTGCAGTACGATTCATACTTGGACAATTTGCTCATTGCTAACCTGCCACTAGATGACTAGTTGTCTCCTGGGATGAAGTTCAGCTTATGCTTGCTATGATCAGAGATTTTTCTAAGGCCAGGGACAATATATAGAGCAGAAACGCAAGGCTGGAAAGGTGCCATCATTGAGATATAAGAACTCATAGCTCACCCAAATGTGTTAATTTCATATTTGAGATGTATATCTAATATGGTAAGTACATTTTATAGATAGAAAATACAGCCTCCCCGAAGGAACACTGCACGCTCTCCCTTTGGTTGAGTCTTGGCTTGATGAACTAATGAAAAATAGAAGCACTTGTTTGTCCAAGTATAAATCTATTTTCTCCTTGACATCCGAAGAGACAAAAGGTCATAAGAAGAAGATATGAGACTCAGATCCCAGGGCCTTAGGAGGCTCTACTAAGTCTCCAGTCTGCCAGAGGCCAGATTTTCTGTCTAATGTTGTGGCCTTTCCCAGTCTGATTTTACCATAAAACAACACAGGCTGATGGATGAGACCTCACCAGGGACAAAGTTGAGGACAGAGACAGAATTACCACAAAACTAATTTGGCTTTTAGAGTCTTTTATTTACTGATGTTCTTTCCAACTTCTTCTGGGTGGAACTCTGAGATTAATTTAGTCCTGTTTCTGCTGTAGGATTTGTGTTTTAGCTGAAGTCATGATTCCTCTTGACCCATTGTCCTACTTTATCTGAAGAATAGCACTGAAAATTGGTATTATGGGGATGTAGGTAGGTACAGTAGGGATATTGAGTCTGGTTAAGATTTGATGGTATATTTCTAGGGTTCATGGTCAAGTCTAGGGATTGAGTTATGAGTGACCATTTCTGTGTATTGGCATTTAATGCACTGACTGCCATTCAACTGAGCATGGTTATACCATGAATGTGTTTTATGACTCTCTATACTGGACTTTCTGTGGGTTGTGGAAGGAAAACAATGTTTGCAATGTACAGAGTGACAGGCTAGTTGGGTGATAATTCTTATACTTATCAGACATATCAAGTTATAAGGCCAAGCATGTTGTTTCATGTTCCCTTCTGTGAGTGACACCTAATAAATTCCATACACTCCACACATCGTGCAATGTAATTGTTTTGCCTTGATAAAATCATAATGAATAGAATTATGTTGTCCAAAAGTGTGTGTGTGTGTACGAAGTGTGTGTGTAAATGTGTGTATGATGTGTGTGTGTGTGTGAGTGTGTGTGCGTGTGTGTGTATGTATGTATGCATGTATGTATATATACTGAAATGGTTAGATATTACAACTGAATGTAACTTAAAAATTTTGGTAAATGCATGCTGATTATCTTTCTTTTCTTTCTTGAGAAAATGATTTCATATGATGTTTATCTTATAAAACAGTGGCCAAATATTACAAAGCCTAACTATGGAGAAATAATTATCATTGAAGAATATTTAATGTAACATTTCTAGTTCTTTTGACATTTATGGTATTAGTGGGATCTTAAAAATCTCCAGTTTGTAGTGATTTTTTTCATCTACTGTAGACAAACTGTATACTTTTAAAGTACTCTGGTACTTTACATTTTACATTAAATTTTGTAAGATTCAGAATTGTTTATGGCCTTCCTGGGGAGGATAAATGGTTTATATTAAACTGTCCAATGTGTCAAGTAAGCCAACTAAATAATGTGACTTTGAAAATTTCCTAGAACTGTGTGGCAAGTCCGAAACTATACCCGGTCTCCATCTTCTTCTCTGTGTCTCCTCTCCCTTCCTACGTGCAGGCTCATGATACACAGGCTGTCTAGACTTTACATACTTAGAAACTAAAACAGACCTCCACATTCAATGTAAGATCAGTTGCCCACAGTCAAAGAACTCTACAATGGACAAAAGCCCCCAAAACACTTACCTTCTGTTGACTCCAACTCATTTGACAAATTTCATTCTTCTTAGGCTTCTGTACAGAGCCTCTCTGTGCTGAAGCCATCTTTAACCTCTGCCTACATCCCGTAGTATTTGTCCCTCGTTATGAAGCAGAAAACAAAACAAAACAAAACAAAACAAAATGCCAAAACCACACAGAAAAAAGTCTTTCTTCTTGGGAAAACTCAGAATAAATAGACAACTTAGTCAGATAAACAGATCATATAATGAACTTTAAAAAAATGAACGACTGGGGTTTTATTTATTTATTTATTTATTTTTGGTTCTTTTTTTTTTTTTTCGGAGCTGGGGACCGAACCCAGGGCCTTGCGCTTCCTAGGTAAGCGCTCTACCACTGAGCTAAATCCCCAGCCCCTTATTTATTTTTTTTTACAACAAATTAAAGCAAAAAAAGAAGTCATTCAGTTGAACACCTTCTCATGAAAATAAACAAAAATGCATATTTAATCCAATCCTCACAGGAAGTTCCAGAAGCTTGTAAGTCACTTCCGGCCTCTTATTCAGTGTCCCTGTCCTAAGCCCATGTCTTTGTGGTTACTGTCCCACACTCTGTCCCATACCTGGGTGAGAAAGAGCAGAACCATTGTGCCAAAATATTCAACTTCAGTGTCTCAAAGCTGAGTTTGAGTTTGAGCTTTCTGGATATGTGGGGAGTGCACCCACGGGAAACGGTGACATAGCAATGCAGCAATAAGCTATGCAAAGTGAATCACTCGTTCAGAAAATACCTATTGAACACAAATTATGAATCTACTCTGGAATGTAGACCCTAAGTACAAAAGGATGAAATATATATATAATTAATACAAGATATAAAAATGTATTAGTATGCATTGTTTGAAAACAAGCCCTAATTTAAAAATCATGTAATGATACTTATTTTTTTAAAAGATAGAAATGTAATCATAAGGATTTAATGGTAACAATTACTGTTTTATTCAGACATGACTGAATGGATTTATAAGAAAATATATTGAAGAATGAAAATGTGCTATAAGGAAGCATACGTCTAATAATAGCATTCTTTGAGAAAGTTGCACTAAATCTATATCCAAAGAATGAGTGAATTTTTCTCAAGTGGAGTTTGGCAATTTTATAGACTCGCAAATTAAAAAAATCTGTTGCATTTGAGGCAGAGAAAAATAAGACATCCTCCCGTGGTTGCATAAACGTGAGCGAGAGGAAGGTGGCACAATCCCAAATCTGACATTTGAACAGGAGCAAGGGCCCTGAAAGGCTTGCCTTTAACTCTACGCATGGACCAAGAGACTTCACGGAAGTATCCCAGAAAACAGTGCGTTGTTGGCGTCGTGGGAGAACAAATGCTACTTTAACTCTAATTTGCAGAGTGAAGAGGAAAACTACACAATGAGGCTTGTTCCCCAGAAGAGAGGCTGGTAGACCAAGGCTGGACTGCAAATCTTAGGGATCTCTGTGACGGGAAGAGTCATGGGTTAAATCAGAAAAGCAATTGTGTGTAGAATGATGGGCTAGAGAAGAGCAGGAAGTGGAGCTCACGCCAATGGACTTTGGGCAATTCTCTTGAAAAGGAGTATTTACAGTTCTACCACAAATGTCGATAACAGCTTTGTTCGGCCTATCTGTCTGTAAAAAGGTGTCAGAGGCTGTGTTTTCCTCCAGGCTCACTATGGAGATGGAGTCTCAATCCCTGCGAGGATCCATGAGCCGAAAAGGAAGGAAGCAGGAGTCATAAGGCCAGGAGTCACAATAGCCACATGAAACAGCAGCGTTCTATGCAACAGGCTGTACCGAGCCCGGCGCTCACGTTCCTTCACATGGTCCTCATGGGAATCGCGTGCTGTAGTGTAATCTTTATTCCCATCTGTCAGAAACCGAGGCTTGGAGAGGACAAACAACATACAGAGGTCGCAGGTGCATTCGGTGGCAGAAACGGATTCGAATGCCAGGAACACTGCCATGGAGTTCAATCTTAAGGCGGCATCAGCGTGGCTTGTAGTCTCAAGTTTTCTGGCTTATTCAAATTCTCGGGAGGAGAGAAGCTCTGAGAGCCCCGTGCCAAACATATCCCTTAGTTTCTCAACATGTTGAATACTGGTGTGCTCAATATTGTCCTAGCCTAGGAACTAAATGGTCAGTGCTAGCAGGATCCTCAGGCTCACACGTTAGCAGGCAAGGTCATAGTGAGGAACAAGCATTTAATCACAAAGCATGCATATCATAAATATGCAGACCATGTCCTCTTCCCACATCCTTTTCCTGCAGTATGCTTTGAGAATGTACTTGTAAATTTTGTTTATCGAAATCTGTATACAGACAGGACTTCCCAGAAGAAATTACAACTTTGTTGGAAGAGTTAAACAGTCAAAAGAAGGGACCATCACTTTAGGCAGTCTCTTAAAGGACTTCTGTAAAGAGGAGGCACAAAAGGGGACAGCGGGAGGTCACTGGGTCTGACTGTGACCCAAAGGAGAGAGACTTAGGTATTGCACAGGTTCAGTGGGTGACGTGAGTGTTAATGGGCTCTTTTACCTCAAGGTTGTTCATATAGATGTGGATTTTGAAAAAGATCGCCTGTTACTTTACAGCAAAGGGATGTGGCAGATGCCGGAACAAGTGTGGTCTCGTCAGAGATCTTTTCCAAAGCCAGTGGCGATGTGGATATGCTGATGGAAAGGTTATTGATTCTCAGCCATGAAATAGTAGGAAACATAAGCCAGAGTGGAGGTAGTAAAACAAAGAGAAGGGGACAGAGTTGGCAGGTCTAAGAGCTGCTTTTGTGAGCACTTGAAGGATAGAATTCAGAGGACAGGGCGAGTAAACCCTTGAGAAGTTTCTAATGCCCTCAGTTTAAAGAAATACGGTTTTAGTCACAGCGCTAACAACAAAAAATATGTACTTTTCAGGAGGGTGTTTCTGCTTGTGTTTTGAAGATGTTGAGTTTTGAGGAGACTCAAGTAGGCACAAGCTTCTTTCCATCCGAAAGCAAAACAAAGACAAAAAACCCCACAACGGGAGGCAATGTGTATCTTGTGTACACTGTCATTTAATTAACAGCCATGGATGAAACTGTGCACAGAGAAGGAGCCCGAGGTGAGGCCAACATTTAATTGCTTAGTGAAGGATAAGGAGCTCACATAGACACAATGAATGTCCAGAGAGATGAGACTGAACTTCTTGACAGAGGAAAAGGAAGGAAAGGAAGCTGCCCCTCACTCCCACCTGCTATTGAAGTAAAACAAGAACGCCCTGTGGGGTTAGCGAGCTGCCATGCTTAGGAAAGCACACTAAGTGATGGCGACAATACAAGGCACCGTGTCCGCATGTCCACACAAACACACGATTTCCTTCTCTAGCCCCCATGATTCGGGTGCAAGAATGAGTGTGGAGAGTTTCCTTAGACCACAATGGTCTCCAAGGTAACTTCTCTTATGATTTCTGCCGATGAAATCATCCTTTCATGATTTAAGGCTATTTACAACAACAACAACAACAACAAATTAGTAAAAGGCTAATCTTTTTTTTTATTAACTTGAGTATTTCTTATATACATTTCTTTTTTTTAAATTTATTTAATACTTAATAATAATTCTTTGGTTTCCGGGCAAACATCCCCCTCCCCCCTCCCCTTCCCTATGGGTGTTCCCCTCCCAACCCTCCCCCCATTGCCGCACTCCCCCCAACAGTCTAGTTCACTGGGGGTTCAGTCTTAGCAGGACCCAGGGCTTCCCCTTCCACTGGTGCTCTTACTAGGATATTCATTGCTACCTATGGGGTCAGAGTCCAGGGTCAGTCCATGTATAGTCTTTAGGTATTGGTTTAGTCCCTGGAAGCTCTGGTTGCTTGGCATTGTTGTACATATGGAGTCTCGAGCCCCTTCAAGCTCTTCCAGTTCATAAAAGGCTAATCTTAAGGGACTCAGATAGCATTTATAGGCTGTTAAATATGTGGTGCACAGTTTGAATAAAAAAATACATCATTTTCATACTAACAGGGTAAGCTGAAGTTTAGACTTTAAGTTACACTTTTTTTTTAAGTATCTTTATTTTTCATTTGGGAAGAGTTTGTATTTTTGGCAGATAGGTGGCTATGTATCTCCACATGTTCTATCGGGCCAGCAGTTATCCTGCTCGGGATCCTGGTATGGGAGTGAGTACATTTCCATTGAATTTTCCAGTTCCAAGAAATAGGAGTCATCAGGATGAGAAGCTTCCCAGTTGAGACAAATAAGTCTCCTTAGCTCAGGAAGTTAGAGCCCTCTGCAGTGGTGAAGCCGGATTACAGAGGCTGCATGTTAATGAGAATTCAAATAAGGTTCCCAGGTCTTCAGTTGCAAACAGCTATGCAGCGTTCCCATAGCTAGAGTTGTTCTCCCTTCCAGTACCGGGCAGCGAAGACCCTGTAGTGTCTAAGCTCAAGCTCTAATGTATAAGGGGTTTGTGAGGCCAGGCCCTTAGAATCCTGTTTTAATCAGCACCACAGCCAATTCTGCCGTGTTTTGTTGACACATCAAACATAGACAATTGTTGTGCAATGTGCCTCAGGAAAGTCATGACTTTATCCTCTAAATGTTCCTCAAAGAGGAAGGATCAGAGGTTGTCCAGTCCTTTTTACTTTTATCTTAGGTCAACTCATAACACCAATGGTTGTGTTTGTTTTAAAGCTTTGTAAGGAAATTGGAGCAGCAGTTAGTAGAGGGGCTGAGACCTATGGAGCTAGGCAAAGTGAAGAACCGTCATGGAAATTAACAGTTGAATTCGTCAGGAATAAGGACAACCTGACATCTTTCCATGGGAACCGGGGGACTGTAGTCCTCTTCAGATGGCAGCAAACAGATACCAGACACCCGGAGCTCCAATGGGCAGCACCACGGTGCAGACTCACACTATCTCTTAATATTGGAGGATTTGGTCATTTTCTGTCTGTGTTGAGGACTCTTGGGAAGTTCACCGAATCTCACAAAGAGACTAACATTAAGCATAGATTAGAGTGGACATTATCAAGAGAAGAGCAGATTTGTGGCTTGGAAAGACTTTGGGCTTATGCTAGAATTGGCCTGCCAGTCTCTTCCCAGGAGGGTCCCCTGACTGAATTTAGCATGAGGTCTCTGCCTCCTTCCCAGAGTCAGGCAGCCATGTGGCTTGAGCTGCTGGCTTGGCTCAATTACTTCTGGTGTATCACCCTATGCTTGTGGTCAGTTCTCAAGTATCCCAGCAGTACCACCAATTTCTGTAGCAGCTCCTCTCCCCTTCCTCCTCTCCCTCCTCCCTCTGGTCCTCCCTCCTCCCTCCTCTCTCTCTCTCTCTGGAGTAAAACCTTGGTTAGTTTGTTTTGTTACATTTTTCTTTTTCTTACTTTGATACTTCTGTTTTATTGAGTTACACGAATCAGTTTCTGGTCCATAATTTAACTGAAAGTCACTGTCAAGTTTATTGATTATTAAAATATTGATTTTATAAAACCTTTACCATTGAATTTTGGCTCTGTTATTTCTGACCAGTCCAATATAGCAGAAAACTATCAAACTGGTTACTGAGACTAGACCTAAATATCAGCAGTTTTGACTTCTAATTTTTCCTGAAATGTTTACTTTTGAAGGAACTACTCCATTCTGAGGAAGCCAGGCAAACCCATGAAGAGTCCATTTGCATTATCATAGACAATACTAACTGATGAGGTCTGAGTCTCCTTCCATAAGTGATTGACAGGCATGTAAATGAACCAATCTTTAGAAGATGTCACCATTCACCTTTATGTCACCTATGGGACTAAATCAGCATTTATCTTTATGTCACCCATGCTTCAGGCAGATGACAACTGTCCCCTTTGAGTCTCATTTTGTGGCTTTCGATAAGAATGAAGTGATAGTTTTTATGTTGTCAGTAACTTTTGGATGTTTCATTACTCAGTGATAAACAATTGGAATAAAGATGTTTACTGTTTAAAGTGAGCTTGGTTGTTTCTTTCTCTTTGACTTTAGGTGATCTTAGTCTATTCAAGATGAAGACTTTGTCAGATACGCGTGCTGAAGATCATTTTCCCAGTCTATGACTAATATTTTTTTTCTTAGCAAGTAATCTTGTCTACAAGAAAATTTTAACTTCATGTTGTACAGTTTAATATTTTAATAGTGTTTTCTGTAACATTCTGAACAACACTTGTATACTCAGATATCTTAATATCTTTACTTCAAACCAACTAATTCTTATTTCCCATTGATTTTTTTGAAAGAGGACAGATTCTTTTTTAGCTTGACTGACATGAACTTTCAGAGAACCTTAAAAGAAGGCAGTTAAGTACTTTCGATGCAGTTATTTTTTCAAACTGTATCAATGATTCAAAAACCCTTTTATTTTTCTCATTAATTTTTCATATATTCACTTCACATCCCTATCATATCCCCTTTCCCATTCCCCTCCCACACAACCCTTCCCTTTCTCCTCCTTCTCTGAGAAGGGGGAGCCCTCCCCGGTATCCCTCCATCCTAGCACATCAAGTCTGTGCCGAATCAGGTGCATCCTCTCCCACTGAGGTCAGACAAGGCAGCCCAGTTAGGAGAACAGGATCCACACGTAAGCAACAGATTTAGGGACATCCCCACCTCAATCGTTGGGGGACCTGCATGAAAACAGAACTGCACATCTGTTATCTATGTGTGGAGAGGCCTAGGTCTAGCCTATCTATGCTCTTTGGTTGGTGGTTCAATCTGAGAGCCCTGAGGAGTCCAGGTTAGATGACTCTGTTGGTCTTCCTGTGGAGTTCTTAACTACTCTAGGCCCCTCAATCCTTCCTGCAATTCTTCCATAAGATTTCCCAAGCTCTGATCAATGTTTGGCTGTGGGTGTTTGCTCCTGTTTCAGTCAGCTGCTCTGTGAAGCCCCTCAGAGGACAGTTATGCTAGGCTCCTGCTCATAAGCATAACAGAGTATCATTAATAGTGTCAGAAATTGGTGCTCGCCCATGGGATGGTTGGGCCAGTAGATAGTTAGCTTCCCTCCATCTCTGCTCCATCATTGTCTCTGTATTTCTTATAGATTTTTAAGACATTTAAATTGTGTAACTATATAATAGTGGAGACGAAACCCTAAATAGACATTTTATGCCACCAAATAAAAACTTCAGTGCCAGGAATAAAATACATGTTGTTGAGTCATTGGCCAAAAACATCCCATAACCACCAGAACCTTCTGAAAAATCACAAGCTATTGTTGTCAATCCTGCTTTTTTGCTCTATTACTTGATGGTAAGATAATAACTTTGGATGTGCAAGTTATGGGTTCAATCTCATGGAGTAGGTCTTGAATCTAATTTTTTAATGATAACTCCCATAACACTTGTGTAACTGTCGCATCAGTCTGTCTTGCATAGTGGTTAAGTTTTTAGTTGGCCACCAACTCAGCTTCCCCATCATTAGTGGCATGCTGCTGTCTAGTTTTCATTGGAAGGTACTTTACATGTAACCAGAGCAGAAAGGTCATCTTCAATTTCATCCATCTACAAACGCTGTGACTTATAACAGAGGCCTACATGCAAGATATGCTAATGCAATATTTAAGATTTAAGGTCTACTCCATGAGATGGCCCCTATCACTGACCCTTCAGGAACTTGAGATTAGATAGGTCATGGACCTATGAGAAAATCTATTGATATTTTGCTAAAAGAACATCAATAAAGTATCTCCCAGTGGCATATTGCTATACTCATAGGACAGAGCATTGCTGAATCCTAATTAGGAAAGGTTACTCTTGTGGCAATGTAGTTAACAAAAAGATTCACAACTGGGCTATGTGTAGAAGGTGAGACTTAGGAGTGCTCAATTAGGATGTCTTCTTTCTCTTTGTTCAGAAGAAGCCTACTCTCCTGGATCAAACTGACAGCGCTAGGCAGTGTGAGAAGATGCTGCCCAAGTATCAGCCTTTGCTTTCACACTTGTTCATTTTTCAGACCATTTACATTTTGTAGAGACAGCTGTGGAAATTTCTCTAGCATGTCTAATTTTTAACAACAGTAGATTAAAATAATGAAATATTAAGTAGCTTTGCACACACAATCTGTGACTCCAAGCATAAGGAAGCATACACTAAAAACCATAGTTAACATTGAATTTTATTTAAAAAACTGGAGAAGTAAATGTTAATGTTAGAGGCTATTGATGTAATATTAAGGGAGAATATTATTTATGTTTCCCTTTGTCTTTTTCAAACATCCTTAGAAATTCTGAACTTACATTAATTAGAGTGAAAAAGAGTTTGAATAAGACAAGTTTCTTTTAAACAAACAAAACCAAACAAACCCTCATCATTTGGAAAAGCTATTAGTGCAATATCCATGTTCCTCTAAGTGTGTGTGTGTGTGTGTGTGTGTGTGTGTGTAACAATAATAATTAAAGAAGAGAACATGAATTTGAGAGTGAGTACGTTGAAGAGGCATGAGAGAGGGGTATGGAAATGGTATAAATAGATACTCATGTATGAAATTCTAAAAAAACAAAAAATAAATTGGAAGAAAAGATTATTTGATTATTAGGTGATAATGAGTTGATTTTACAGGTGAAATTGAGAATTTTTTAAATCTTTTTTCCACATCATATATTGTAAAATATTTTTATCAGCATATCACCATAAAATATTTAAAGGGTCAGCCCTTTATGTTAAATTGCACCTATACAGATTTAACTGACCTTGGTATAATTCAGGAAAATATTTATCTATACCAAATATGTATGTGCATCTTTCCTTGATGTTGTTTCCTAAATAATAAGGTGTAGAAGCTATCTACAGAGTATTTATATGGTATTAGATATCATGTGATCTTGAGATAAGTTAAGCCACATGTAGGTGTATAGAGATTGTACACAAATACTACCACAGTACCTGAGTATCGCAAGGGTTTGGAATCTGTGAGAAGTGGAATTGTTGTTTATAAAGAGTTGCCCTCAGACACGGAGGGAAAATTACATTTTTTAGATATGCTTTTTACATTTGCTAGTAGAGGCGTTCTCATGTTGAGTTGCATGTAGATTGATTTTATAGTTTCCAAATGTGAAGTCTTAAAAATATCAAAAATCTTTAAACATAGCGTCCTAATTGCATCACATACTAGAGAGTACATGCAGCAGCTCCTTTGGCCGTTGTTTTCATTGTTTCCAACACTGTAAAGAATGTTTAAACAGCTCCAAGCAGAATGTCAGCTGTTTGACAAGAAACAACTCCTATTCATCTTCCACTGAGATAGGGACCAGCATAACGTAAGCTCTCAGGGATATTTTAATAAATAATTAATAAATAATTAATAATAATTAATAAATTAATATTTTAAAATTCTGGTATTATGAAGAAGAAAACTGACAAAGCTGAATATTTTAAGATTATTAAAGGAGGGGATATAGAGCTTCTTGGCAGTTAAGAGCACGTTCTTCTCCTGCAGAGAAACTGAGTTCGGTTTGTAACTCTCATGTTGGGTTATGCCTGATATTTTATCTCCAGGACTATCTGATATTTATGGCCTCCGCGAGCACCTATACATATATACACATACTCTCAGACACAAGCTCATATACATCACTAAAAAATAAGACAAATGTTTAATAAATAATTATTAAAGAAGAATAAGTGTCCCTTGATGATTTATTTAAGTTATGGCCTGCTAAGTTGACTAGACATAGTAGCATGTAGGGGCTTGGGAAATAAGGCAGATCCATGCAAAGAACCTCATTAAGTGTGTAATCACAATTTCACGATGTGTTTAGAGAATTGAAGAGTCTCTCTGGGAAGTCAAAAATTAATTTGGAATGGAATTGAAAGTAGGGGTACATGTTGCTGTATAAAAGATTCTGTATCCCATAAAGCTCCTTAAACATGTGTCTGAGCATCCTGTCCTCTGCCCATGAAATAAGAAACAGCATCAGTCTTTAGTTCCTGATACTCACACCCTTGGGAGTATTATTACCTCATCGTCTTTGCTCTCTCAGAAGAAACAAATAGAAGTGTATGTGTTTGGATCAGGCTTTAACTTTCCAGAAGACTGACAAATAAAATTTCAACATAGTCAGATATAACCTTCATCTTTTTGTTCAAAAGGAGCCTGCTTTTCTGGGCCTGATTGAGAGCTTTAGGCCATGTGGGAAGTTGCTATCCCAAGGGTCTCAGCATTTGCTCCGTAGCTATTCTATTATCTAAGTGATCAATACATAATAATGAAGATTCCTGTAGCATTTTCACTCTTTATTAATAGTGGTTCACATAATGACATATTAATTAAGCTTTATAAACCCATGACTTCAAATGCAGGAAAATATATATTGGAGACTAATTAATATAGAAGATTTATTTTAAAACATATTGCAGAAGTAAATGTTAATGTAAGATGCTATTGATATAATGTTGACCTATAGTATTTTAGTGATTAAAATCTCATAGTTTTAAATTGATACCCATGAATCTAAAATGATTCATTATACAAAATTTTAATGTAACCAACAGTTAATAATAAATAAATACTAAGGAAAATGGAGTCTTTTCATTTTAATTTATTTCTCATTTTTTTATTTTTGTGGTGCTGGGAATAAAACCTTACACATATCAGAAAGGTGCCCTACCACAAATCTACAATCCCAACTCAGGATAGGATTTCTAAAATTACTATAAGACCCAATGGCTTTCTCTTGCATTTCCACGAGCCTGAAAGTAAACATCAAATCCATGGCTACACACAGAGAAACATGCAGAAGGTATACGCTGCATAGCAGTGAGAGAAACACTGAGAAGTGGATTCACAAGCAACTCTACACATACCAAAGCACCAAGCAGTGTGGCGGGGTCCCCAAGCACAGGCAAAGGCTCATGTCCTCAAGCAGAGACAGTAGAAACAGAATTCAGATAGTGGGGCTGCAAGAGCAGAAGCCAGAGAAGAAGGCCAGTGTTGGTGGCCCTTCTGTGCCTGCCACACCCTGGTAATGGAGGAAGAATCCTGGGAGAATTCTACCACAAAGCTATTATAGCAGAAAAAGTGGACACTCATGGGGAATTATATTTGCAGATGCCTAGGTCCTCTCTGACTAAACAGTTAATGACCCCACAAATCACGTGATCAGTGACAGGAGCTGACTCGCACACTGAATCAGTGGATACAAATATACTCAGGCAAAGACTGGGGGACACTGATGGAAAAGCAGCCTGTGCTCGGGAAGGAGACTCTCTGAGGAAGGATACACTCTCCTCAGGTCCTCAGAGTTGGGAGCAAACACCTTTACCTGCTGAGACATCTCAGCAGCCCCAGCCAACTTATGTTTTATAAAGACGTCAAAAATATTCATTGGAAAAATGAAACCAGCCTCTTCAAAAAGACAGTGCTGCAGAAATTGAATTCCCATGTGCAGGAGAAGGTAATTAGATTCATATCTCTAACCTTGCACACACACACACACACACACACACACACACACACACACACACACAAATCAATAGAAAGTAGATCAAAGACTTTAATATAAAACTCGAGATGCTGCAACGATTAGAGGAAAACAGAGAACACATTTCAAGCTATAGGCATAGGTAGGAACTCTGGTTAGAGCTCCAATAGCACAGGAAATAACTAAGAAGTGACAAATGTGAACTTAAAAAGCTTCTTTTGCATAGCAAAGAAAACATTCAGCATACTGAAAAATGGTCTACTGGGTGATAGAATGTTGCCAGCCATACCTATAATATAGGCTCCTGTAATACATAAGAAGTACAGTGTCATTATTCAGGCAGTTTAAGGACATACCATTGATGGAGGAAGAGGTATATTGAATAAGAAAAATGTGAAGTGTACGAATGAGAAAATTCATAACAAAATGCAAAACTCAGAGTAAGTAGGGGTTTTAAATTCACTGAGGGCAACAGAAACGTCTCTGTTTTTCTACTTTTTACACCAAGAGGGTATAAGGAAGGGTTAGTCTTGGACCAGATGCTGTGATGTTAAAAGGAGAAGGGGAATAAGCCAGTATTTACTTTATTTCCACTTTCCATATGAAAGGCAGATCTTCAAAGTCCAGGAGTAAAACTTTGCCAAGAAGAAATTAGGCTTAAGGTGGCCATAAGGGAAAACATAAAAACCAAACTTCCACACATCCACTCTGTACTGCACGTTCAGCAGTCACTGTTTAGAAACACACTGTACACTCTCTAACAGGCTCTGAGAGACACCCCTGAATAAGTTAAATGAGTCAATGAGGTCAAGGAGCTTTGAGACACAAGGCTCATGCGTTCCAAAGAAGTTCAAGATATTACTTTCCCAAAAGATGAAGTTGAGGCTCAGAGGAGGACATTCAGCTATAGGAAGATAAAACGAACATGTGATGCAGACTTTGTGACTTACACCCAAGTCTACCCCATCTCCTAAGCTACCCAAGTCTAATCCAACCCTTAATCTACTCAAATCTACCCCATCTCCTAAACTGCCCAAATCTACTCCAGCCTCTAATCCATCCAAGCCTACTCCATCTCCTGAACTATCATATCCCTTCTATTGTGTGGTCCTCTAAAAATTAGAAATATACATTCGTACAAATTTCAACCTATGACGTTCAAAGAGGCTATATATAAAATATCCATTAACACTTTAAAAGTTAAAAATATTTTTAACTTTTAGAGCAAATAGCAAAGGCTGTTATTCAAAAGGCAATGTTTATGTACACACACTCCAGGAACTATTAGGTAAATAAGAAAAATGTAGAATATATTTATAAACAGTTTTATCAATAAGAACATTTACAATTAAGTGATAATTGTTAGAAAACCTTATAATTTTCAGAAATCCATGAACACTGATCATAACTCTGTCCCCGCCAGCGGGGACCCAGTTATTCAGGGTCCCGAAGAGGCTTTCTACCTGTGGGCCAAAATGGGGGTGAAGAGAAGAAGGAGACCAAGCAAAAGTTCTGTTGTCAAGGTCTCGTTTATTGGGATGAACATTGCAGCTTTTAAGGCTTTCAGGTAGGGGGAGTGACCTTTGTGAAATATGAAGGAGGGGGAGATGAGGGTATAGGCAGTGATAGCTGGAGGCAAAGAAGTCAGGCGATGAGGTCAGGTGGTGGAGACACTGGGTGTTGACTGAGGAGATAACTGGTATCTGCTCGAGCTGAGGCATCCCTTGAATGTTATACTCCTGTGCCGTAAATTCATGGGAGAGGTTTTATCCAACAATCTTAAGATTTATGGCAGTCATCTTCGGGGTGAGTCTCTGTGGCCAAACAGCCCAGAGTCACTTTGAACCATGCAGTCAAAAAGCGGCTAGGCCCAAATCCAATATGGCTCCGTGCATAACTCAAAAAATGTTTGAACACAAAGTGCGAACATTTTCCCACAAGTATTTTGATATCTTCATGTTTCTTGATACAGGAAGGTGTATATATTGCTGATGGTTGAAAATTACTCAACAAGATCACTCTAAGAAAGTTGTTGGTGGCATACCCTAAAATTCTGTTGTTGGTTCGTTTCTTTGAAACCCCCATCTTGAATGAATACATACAATCTCATTTAGAAAAATAGCAGATGCCGAAAATTTGATATATTGCAATTTCTGTATAGAAAGGAAATATTCTGAGAAAATAAATTTTTTAAAAAGGAATAATTTTTGAGAGAGTGTTAAATTTTTAGTATTAGTTGAGAAGGGAGGATTTATAGCTCCACATTTCAAGTGGAAAAATAATCTAAAGCCTAGGGTGGTGGCTTTCTAAATGATAGCTTGTGCAAGTGTGAGAACCAGAGCTCAGCGTCCTGGTAGCCATGTGAAAGCTGGTGGGCATGGCAACACCCCGGTAATTCCAGCGCTTGGAAGGTGAAGCCATCACATCCACACTAGCTAGGTCGACTAGCTATAGTCAGTGAGTGCTAGGTTCAGTGAAGGACCCTGCTATGGTAAACAAAGAATGGAGAGCAATCAAAAAACAAACCAGACATCAATCTCCATCAATCTCTGGCCTCCTCATGGTTCCACTCACCTGTGCCCCCACACTTGGAAATATCACACACACACACACACACACACACAAAACATACATACATACATGAAAGAATAACAATATTCTGAATTTTCATTATTGTAAATCCAATTGTGGGATAATATGAAATAATTTTTTTCTCAATCTCAGCCTAATTTCCATCCACTGAGATGACCACATGAAAATATATTCAAAATTAAACATTGATGCCAAAGACAAGGATACAATGTTCAACAATGTTTTCAACCCTTCCGTATCTTCATAGCCTGCCTATGAGTCTGGAACAAAGAGGGTCTTCGGTATTTGTTGAATCAATAAGTAATGGACTATGTGAGCTCTAGTTAAAGAGGCTGAGAAGGTTCATCTGGACAAAGGTTTGATGGAACAATTGCAATGGCCATTAAGGAAAGAAAAGGGTATAGGTAGAAACTGACCGAGATCCTTTTCGAGGAAATCCTGAGGAAGTAAAACGCTATTTCTTCTTTTGTATTTGGATGTCATCCTTGGAGTGGTTGCAATGATCTCAAAATGGAATAGGAACATTGCAAGCGTGAGTCCACTGCTGAGTGGGCTAGTGAGGTAATAGCAGACTGAAGGGAGATGCAGGCAGGTGTCTGCTTTAAGCACGTTTAATGAAGCGTCTTTCGGATTCTACAGGTGTGTTCAGTTTTCTTTATTGACTGTGGTACATAGTTACTTCTTTTCGCAGCTCACACTTCTTAGAAGAGTTTCAGTGGCATTTCTGGAATGTACACCTAAAGAACGTTGGTTTTCTCTGTTATACCATCTTAAGTTCAGTAAAGGCTACGTTTTTAGTTGATAATTGAAACCAAAAAATGATTTCAATAAGGATGGCCAAGAAATTCAAATGAGTTGTTTTAAACTGGAAGTTAAGAGCAATAAAAGCCTAGTTCTGAGAGAAGTAGATTGTCATGGTGAGCTGTCATACGTTGCTGGACTTGCACATCTCAGAGATGCTCCCTGTGCAGTCCCGCTGTCCCAGTGTTCAGTGTTCTCTGTCAGAATCCCCATCGCAGTCCATATTTACTAGTAGCTGTCTCACAAGACTCCTGTTCCCTGGAAAACTGCAATCATATTAGCTGCAATCCTAGAATAATATGGAACCACTGAACCAAACGACAGTTGCTGACAGACGCTGCACTCAACTAATGGGATAGGAAACTGAGAATCTTCCTGTTTTTAGAAAATGTTGGTAACAATGAGCATCCCAAATGTGTAAATACACAGCCTATGAGTAAGACGGGATAGGTATATTGGGCAAATGCTAAAGAAATAAATGCTGGGCAGAGAGGTCTAGTGTAGGAGGAATGTCATGGCTGCCTCTGCATAAACACCAGGGACGGGGTTTACGTTGTCCTCTCAGAGACGAACTTTGGGACCTTGATCACACATCTCCAGAGAGATAAGATGGACTCACGGGACAAAAGACAACTGTCACCACCATATTTTCATGGTGCCTTGCTTATCACAAGGCAGACAATACTCTCAAAAGACAAGTGAGGGTACAAGATTGGGGTTCTGGTCTCAGCAATAACTGAGACAGCCTTTTGTACCAGGTGATTTTTAACTCCTGCATAGAAAACAGACTGGAGTTGTTGACGAGTATCCTGCACACACATTTATTTTTCTGTAAAATTACTTCGAGTTCAAGGATTTCATGCATGAACATACCGTCTAAATGTGGCAGAGATTTATATAAACACTTCAATTCAAGACAGAGGACTAGCCCTTTGTCTTCTCTAACCTTCTCCTTATCTCCTGTGAACTAATGTGAGGCTGTTGTTCGAGTCGGAAGCACTCAGGTTCTGCTAGCTCTAACTGCAGGCCTATCTGCAACCTCTTTTCTTTAAAAAAAAAAAACAAATGCACCATAGAGATGAATAGACTGGTTTCTTTTATACTGACGATATTCAGAATTGATGAGCACGGCAGACTTGCTCTTTACAGTAAAAATAATGACATTTTCAAGGTAAGTTGCTGTCGTGCTGCCTACCTGGACAGAGATTACAAGAATGGTAACAGTAATTACAAGTGGGCTTGCAGGGGAGAGCAGAAATTCTGACTAGAATTACAGCAATTATTGAAACCCTCTTCTCACAGTGTGATTTTCACCTCCGAGATTTCAGATTTCTTGCCAGGAAGGTTTTAAGCGTCTGCACAGAGCCCAAATAGAAATAGAATTTATTTATGGACCTTAATATTTAAAGTTCAGTGTCCACTGCAACTAACAGAGAAAGCATGAGTTATGTACGTCCACCCGTTGTCATTATGACCTTGAGCAAACTGTTTCCAGTTTGTTTGTCTGTTTTCTACTCTGTTGTAGAGGTGACCTTGTATCTGTATATTCGATTGTTAATTGCTGAACTGGCAGGGAACTAAATGCTCACAGATTCTGGTATTGTCATTGTCATATAACCCATAGCTTACCTCCTGTTTTGTAAATCCTAAAGAAAAGATCACACTGTCCTCTATCTCTAGACTGCTTAAGAGTTGTATCAGATGTATCTCAGGGCTGATTGGTTGTTAGAAAGACTTGATGGCCAATAGCTATGGCAGGAAGTGGAAGGTGGGATTTCCAGGCAGAGAAAGGGACTCTGTTAAGAAAGAAATTAGAAGGACTTTTTGATGGGAGACACAAGAGATGAGAGACTTGACTATGTGTCTGGAAGGTATAGCTAGGCATGTGATAGGACAGAGCTAGGTGGCCTGATTAACTTAGTTAAATGAGTTATTTGAGAGTCTGTCCAGTTAGTGTCTAATGATTGAAATATTAACAAGCCTTGGTTTCTTTGTTTTTGACTGGTGGGTTACCAGGATCCTACCATAATCTGTGATGTAGCTTCACTAAAACTATATGATTATATGAAAGAGCTGGGGTGGTAGCTTTATGGGTATAGTTGCTCATATGCTACATGCTTAGTAAGTGTTAACCACAGTGCCTAACACCAGGAAAGGGGTCTGAAAAATGCAAGCTTCCACTTTATTTGGGGTTTGAAAAGGACTGTGAAGGGTCCAGTAGCTCTGTAGGTTAAACAGTAACCGAGGGCTTCTGTGGAGACACAGGCAGTAGGTCTGTCTGATTTTATACTTTGCCTCTCGTTTCTCAGTTCATTCCACTTCTGGTTGCTATAAATTCACCAGCACCAACAAGAAAATGGCCTTACAATTTTTATTTTATGAAATATCATAAGTCCCAGCAATTATGATTTATTTATTGTTTGAAGAATAAAAATATGTTCCAAAGCAGTTTTGAAGGTGGCATAGATAAGAAGTTGATAGCAATTCTTGTTGTGTGCTATGACTTTGGTAAAACAAAAACAGAAAGAAATGATGCAGGACTTAGGATGACATGCGCAGTACTAAGTCCGGCTTTTGCTTTTTTTCTTTTTACAGTGAATTGTCACATTTGAAAACTTCACTTAAATATATGTATTGGTTCATACTCCAACATTTGCTTACTCAAACAAGTACTGTACTCACTTATGGGTTTTAACGTGCTCCAAAATTCTAGTAAATATTTTAAATACTCTGTTATAAAATGCATCTTAGTAATATTCATAAAATAAAAAAATGCATATAATACAAGAAATACAGAAAAGAGAATATAAAAAAGAAATACAGATATAAAATATTCTTTAGTTGAACTTGTGTGCATGGCTGCATAAATGAGAAAAAGTAAATATGACAATGACACTGAAATCTTAAACCAGATTCTTTGGCTCCAACTGGACTGATGACCACAGATCCCAGAAATCTTTCAGACCTGAACTAACTACAAAATCACCCACCCTTGAGGACTAGGTAGTCATTACTTCTGAGCTCCTCTAACGAAACAGTGACTAAACTTTAATCACATTGCATAGTTCAAAAATAGAAAAAGAATACATATATGCTTATGAAGAGCTGGTACTGCAAAGTTCTAGCTTCCATCTGCTTCCAGAATGATTAGCCGGTGATTAAAGACACCCTTCTTCATCTTTGTAATCACCAAGTTCACATTTCTCCCAGTGTATTGTTCTGATGCAGGAATCCAGCATAGGCTAATCCACCGCAGTGTAGATTGCCTCTCAGTGTTTTGTGTAGGTTCACCTAATGCCCCAGATCTAGCCTCTTTCCTATTCTAACTCAGCGACACCATCCATAGCTTCAGATTAGTCTAAAAGGATGGAAACATAAAGGAGACCAGCAAGAACAAGAATCTGAAATGATTCTTTAGTATGACAATGGCTGGACACTAATGAGTTCTCCGCGCAGCCAACTGTCCTCCAAGCGAGCTACAAACATCTCAAGCAGTGGAGAAGATGCTTTCAAAACATCCACCCTATAAGGACACAGAATTGGAAGTTGAAGTTTTACAGTATTTGGAAATGACCTTCACATAGAACACATCAAAAATGCAGAACTCATTAAGAAGATAGACAAAAACTAATTTTCAATTCTTGCCTCATGGTAATAAAGAACACATTCTAAGTGGGTTTTATGGTTGGTTTAATATAATTTTTATTTTGACATCTGCCAAAACTGAGGTGCAATAATCCTTGAACACGTTCACAGTTCAGTGGATATTACCAGTTGTGTCTGCCCAGAACCACCACAATCATCAACACACAAACACTCGTACAACTGGTGTAACTAGCTATTTTTGCCCTTGTTCAGGAGATTGCTCCCATCACCTCAGACCAAGTTAAGTAATACATTTTAGACCATTATAGATTAAGTTGCATTTTACAGTTTAAAATATGTAGAATCATACATTATATATTCTTTCATGATGAGGTATTTTTCTTTGAAAAATGATTTCAAGACTCCAGCACGGTGTTACATTCATATCAAGCTTGTTTTCCTTGCTAAATATCTACCGTTGAGTGTATACAGGATGGGTTAACTAGTCTCAAAATGGCCCAATTTTACTATTGCTAATCTGGGTGACTCATAAATAAAGTGTTTTTGTTGTTTGTTGTTATTGTTGTTGTTGTTGTTGATGGTGGTGGTGATGGTGATATGTGTATGTGTGTGTGTGTGTGTGTGTGTGTGTGTGTGTGTGTGTGTGTGCGTGTGTAAATTCTTAAGTGTAGAACATTTGGGTTGCATGGAGGGATGCTTAAACTGGTTGAAACTTGACTGGACCAGGATTGACTAAGAGATATGCTTCTGGGTGTGTCTTGAGGAACACTCCCTGGAAGAATCAACTGAGGGCAAAGGCTGTGTTGCAGAGTGGGGTCACTTTCTGTCATTGCCCCGCATGTACAGAGGTCTGAGAGAAAAGCGATTTTTTCCCTTAGCCTCAGGCTGCTGAATGCATCTGTCCTGTTGCTGTGGCTGCTATGTCTGGAGGCATCCTTTGCTGAAATTGAACCCAACTTCTTTGGCTTGTCATCTCAGCGGGAAGGCCAGGAAACCATGGAATTCTTCAGACTTTTGACTTCCAAGGCAACCAGGCTTAGGAAAATGTAGCTACCAGATTCTGAGTCTGGCTAATGCGATGACAGCTATTGTTGGACTACCCGTACCCAGACCACATCCTGTAAGCCAATCTCACAAATCTCCTTTGAATGTATGTTCCGTCTATTGGTTCCATTCCTGCAGAGACACATGGGTTTGTGTTTAGTATTTTAAACATGTGCAATAACATGGTTACATCACGACATCTGAACCCGGCATGTTGGAGGATTGCAGCTGCACTTAATATTCCCCAAATTTTAGGTGGCAGTCAGTGGTCAGTCCTCTGTCTCCTAGCAGCCCCAGTAAAAGTCCCATGAACCATAATGAAACCGCCCAGAACACAGGTTTCCCAGTTTCCGGGGGTTCCACGCATAGGCCTATGCCTCCCACTCATCCTGTTGAGATGTGGTTGTTGTTTGTGGAGCAAATACAACAGACACGGATTTACATTAGGGCCGTCTGAGCGAAAGGATTCCAGGAGCCTACCGATCAATACACTTATGTCATCAAGTCCCATAATGCATTTCTAAGCCAGCTAGAAATGTTTTTGTTTTGTTTTGTTTTGTTTTGTTTTGTCTTTTAACTTAGAAATGTACAATTAGAGGAAAAATCTGGTTTTGGTTGGAATGATAGTAAAACGGAACAAAGCACTGAATAAACACATCCAGGACGTTCCTGAAGAGGCTGGGGTGCGTGTGAAAAAGGCATTTTAAGTCTTCTCTCTCCCTTCTCTCCCTCTCGCTCTCCCTCTCGCTCTGTTTGTCCTTCTTCAAGGAAAGCTGCCTTAGGCGACTGTGCGTGCAGGCTGGAGGCAGACCTTACAGTTCTCCTCAGTAGCAGTAGAGTAAGCTGAAGGTGGGGCAGATGCCAGATGTGGGGTTTAGAAAAGTGAGAGGAGGACAATGCTCAGGTTAGAGATCATTGGGTTTAGCAGAGACAGACCTGCGGGAGGGTTCCTTTGATGCCTTGTAGTCTAGGACCTCTGCTCATTACTGTTAGCATTTGTGCTTTGGGTAGTAAGGGAAAGAGAACCATTAGCTGTAAGTTCTATTTTTCAGCGGGTTACAGTACTCTGACCAACTTCCTTTGTGGGTATAGAATCTGTAGTCACACAACTGTTCTCTACAAACCATGTGTTTTCCATAGAAGCTGTTTATGAGATGATGAGGTGGTGTAGAGAGAGAATATGCATACTTCCTACGCAAGTCTGGTGACCTGAGTTAGATGTGAACTTTGAGTGGAAGGAAGAGAATCAACTTTCGAAAGTCATCCTCCAGTCTCCAGAGCTAGGCTTTGGCATATGCACATCTACACTTATATACAGTCATTATGCAAAAATTAATAAATTAATTAAAATGAAAATTGTTTGAAATAATGGAAGGTAATTTTACTGATATTATATATTCTATTTTTCCTGCTCTTCCTACTTCCTGCTTTTCTTTATGTATCCATACCCTTAGGACTGGAACTCCTAGAACCCCAGTTCTCAGCACAATGGCACTGGGAGAGAATATTTCCATGGAGAGCCATAAACAATCTATAGAAGACCTAAATCCAGGAACAAGTTGACTGGACAATAATTATGGGAGTTACACAGAGAGACGTGGGGTGGTTTAGACTTGAGGAGAAGAAAAAGTGGAAAGGAATTAATATTGAGAGGACATTTTTGAATGTACATTCAGTAGAAATCTTTTTTAGATAGGAAGGTCCTTATATTTTATCCAAAAAAATTGGATGAATGTTAATACCACACAGGTAGATGAAGTAAAAACAAAAATCACTTGAGAAAGGAAAAAAATTAGTTTTGTTTTAGTTTTATAAACCTATGATTAAGTAAAAGGAACCATTTAATACTCATTGGTGGTTTTGTTTCTTTAAGGTTCACAAAAAGTTAATAGTGATAACTAGTATATAGCACATTATGAATGCATATTAATAAAAACATAGGATTACTTGGGGACATTATTTGGATAATCTGGGGGAATTTTCCAGCTTTTCTGTTCATCAACATACATCTCATATGATCACAGCCTCTCCCCGGGTTTAGGAAGTACCATGGGAAACATCAGAAATGTCTATCTTCATTGCATGGTAAATTTACCTCTGACATTGACTTCCTTTCTGGTATGGCTATCAGGTCTAAGCATAGCTGGGAACATTCGGGCACAGGAGTTAGCTCCATGTAATATATATATATATATATATATATATATATATATATATATATATACATGGCAGTGAGGGATCTGTTTTTGTCCCAGATATTCTCACCTCTTGGGAAATACCAGTTCCTCCACTGTGAGGTAATAGTCATAGTGTCAAGAAGAAAAACTTAAATAAAACATCTTTTGTCCTGGTTACTCTGAAGCCATTTAAGAAAAATACCCAGAATGATATTTTTAGTCCTTCTCTTTTTATACTTCCCAAAGAGTCAATAATAATAACTTGGCAAAGATTTATTTTGTTAAAAGTTCCTATGATTTCAAACTATTTCTTCTTTGAAGGTCATAGGTAGGAAGAACATTTTAAAATTCTCTTTCAGTTAATCTGTAGTCTAAAGTCTTTGGGGGGTTATTGTTTATGGAGGCACACCATCTCGGACTGGTGATTGAACTCATAACCGAGTCTTTTCTTTCTTTTAATTAATTGTCTTTTACTAAAGACCTTGCAGGACTGCCTTCCAGCTGCTGCACAGCACCTGTGAAATCAGACGACAAGGCTGAATGGTTTTTTTTTTTGTGTTGTGAGCGAGAAAGGAAGGTGACATCTGGATGTACTGCTTCAGAGCAATGGCTCTCCGTTTGGGGTAGAGTAACGGAGTGGAAGGGGGAGGAGGAAAAATAGAAGACAGACTGAAGACAGATTTTGAAATACCAGGAGAATAAAAAAGCAAAGTTAAGCCAGAAAGTTGTTATTAAAAAGTAGTTTTTGTGGTACTTGCAAACTACTGTGACCCATTTCTGCCCTCCATACATTTGGAAGCCAAGAGGAGCACTTTGCTTCAATTTATCATGCTTAAAGGAATTTCAGAAGCGAATATAAGCAGTATGGCCAATTCCCAACATGCTGGAATATAAATGATTCCACAGTGCCTGCCCCCGTCCATGCCTCCACCTGCTTAAATTAGCAGGAAGACCTACCTGAAATATATATGCTATATGAAGAAAAATTTCTATAGGTCTCAACTAGCAGAGGTGTTAGGAATGGAATCAAAACTACAACTCAAAGGCATCTTCTCTGGGACCCGCCAATGGCTGCTCTCCGGCTGGCTGTGCAGGGGAAGTTTGAACTTCATGTTGTACAGAGGTAGGAGACCATTGAGCACGTAGAACCGGGCTATCAGAGTGTCGTCTACAACTCATGTGCATTCTTCGTACTCCCAGCCAGGCTAAAGGGCAGGGCAAAAGGGCAGTTGTTAAATGATGCTCATTGTATCAGCACAGCATAGTTTCATGGGAAAGTGAAAATTAGCTTTTGTGGAGATGGAATCTTCAGTCATTTTAATAAAGGAAAGAAATAGTAACTTAACTAGATATGCACTGAAATGAATGTTTATGTCCCTCAAATTCATATGTGGAAAACTAATTTCCACCAGGATGTAGTCTCATGGATGGAATAAATTTCTTTATTGAAGATACCCTGTCACTCCCTGGACAGTTTTGCTATGTGGAGATATAATGTGGAGATCAGAATCTATGGATTAGGAAATGAGTCCTCATTTAAAAGCTAATCTGTTGGCACTGTAACCTAGGACATGTTAGGCTTCCAAACTATGAGAAATAACATTTTTGTTGCATGTAAGCCAATCAGCCTCTGATGCATTTCTTCCAGTATCCGTCTCAGAATAAAACAGGAAAGGGCATAGTCAACATAGCAGAAGATAACTGACAGTTCAGTAAGAAGAGATAAGGATGCCAGAGGTCTTGGATGTCATAGAAGAGGACTATCTGTAGCTCTGCTCTCCGAGAACATTCTGTCCTTTATTGCAAGGTGATTATGGCTTGTGTGGCCATAGAGAGATGTAAAGGGCTGCCTGCCTTCTTATTTTAAAATCGGAGAGTCAAGGAGGCTCCTACAGAGACCCGGGGGAACAACACTTACTGAACTGTATGGGCAGGATCGCTACCACAGTGAAATCCTAAAGATGAGCCCAGCAGCTAAACCTGGAGCATTCAATCCAAAAATGACTGCATTGCTCTTAGGCCTCTAGATGTAAAGGAACTCATACTGTTGGCTTTGACTTCATTCTGGACTTGTCACTTCTCTCTCCTCTCTCCCTTTTGGGACAGAAATTTTCTCTTATGCCTGTTCTGCCCACTGTAGTTTATAACTATATATGTAGTGTTTGATTTCATAGCTGAGGACAACTTTGCCTCAATGAATCATATCTTTTTTTTTTATTAACTTGAGTATTTCTTATATACATTTCAAGTGTTATTCCCTTTCCTGGTATCCGGGCAAACATCCCCCTCCCCCCTCCCCTTCCTTATGGGTGTTCCCCTCCCAACCCTCCCCCCATTGCCGCCCTCCCCCCACCAGTCTAGTTCACTGGGGGTTCAGTCTTAGCAGGACCCAGGGCTTCCCCTTCCACTGGTGCTCTTACTAGGATATGCATTGCTACCTATGAGGTCAGAGTCCAGGGTCAGTCCATGTATAGTCTTTGGGTAGTGGCTTAGTCCCTGGAAGCTCTGGTTGCTTGGCATTGTTGTACATATGGAGTCTCGAGCCCCTTCAAGCTCTTCCAGTTCTTTCTCTGATTCCTTCAACGGGGGTCCTATTCTCAGTTCAGTGGTTTGCTGCTGGCATTCGCCTCTGTATTTGCTGTATTCTGGCTGTGTCTCTTAGGAGCGATCTACATGCGGCTCCTGTCGGTCTGCACTTCTTTGCTTCATCCATCTTGTCTAATTGGGTGGCTGTATATGTATGGGCCACATGTGGGGCAGGCTCTGAATGGGTGTTCCTTCAGTCTCTGTTTTAATCTTTGCCTCTCTCTTCCCTGCCAAGGGTATTCTTGTTCCCCTTTTAAAGAAGGAGTGAAGCATTCACATTTTGATCATCCGTCTTGAGTTTCATTTGCTCTAGGTATCTAGGGTAATTCAAGCATTTGGGCTAATAGCCACTTATCAATGAGTGCATACCATGTATGTCTTTCTGTGATTGGGTTAGCTCACTCAGGATGATGTTTTCCAGTTCCAACCATTTGCCTACGAATTTCATAAAGTCGTTGTTTTTGATAGCTGAGTAATATTCCATTGTGTAGATGTACCACATTTTCTGTATCCATTCCTCTGTTGAAGGGCATCTGGGTTCTTTCCAGCTAATGAATCATATCTTAATCTCCCCTATCACATTTGATTAGATGATATTTAGACTTAACATTCTGAGTTGACTATAGAATGAGTTAAGACGTTCAGTGAGCATGATTAGGTTGGACCAACTGTGTTTTGCATGGGACACAGATATGACTCAGGGCAATGGGGTCTAATGTCACAAACTGAGTGGCTCTGCCTTCCTATAACTCATTGAATCTCATCTCCACTGTGAAAGTTATTTGGCAATGAAGTCTGTGATGGGTGAGTAGACATGGAGTCTCTGAAATTGGACTAACATCCTGACAGAGCAGGTAACAAAGAGCTCTTAGGCCCTTGCGCCACATGCAGATATAGAGCGCAAGTCTCCAACCCTACATATGCTGGACCTCTGACTTCGAACTTCTAGCATCTAGCTGTATAAGAGACACATTTTGTCATACATAACTCAAGCCCTCTTATGATATCTGTTAGAATAGCTATGAACTACTAAGAATAGACACAAAATAAATAACTATGACCAAGGAAACAAAACAGCATGGCGCAGAATCCTTGGCGTTTCAGATCTTGTTCTATGGAGGTTCACTTGAATAAATTTGCCAGAAATGCTCTCTCAGTACAATGTGGCTCTTTTCCTTCATAGAACATTGTAAGCTTTCAATCTCCCCTCCTTCCCAGCATACTAGGAAAGGGATAATTTATAGCACTGAAAATTTACTGCCATTGTGGTAAATTCATTTCTGCCCACAGAGACAGCATCGCCTTAGGCTGTCTGTCTGTCTGTCTGGGGCTCTGCCTCAACTAGCTTTGGCTGATCCTTGTAACAACGTGTGCCCTATAGTCTCCTCCTGTGGGAGCCTGGATGCTTGATCCTCATAGAGTACATTATGTTCCAACTTTTTACCACTTTACTTCTGACACTTAAAAGTGGTGACAGCTACTTTCCATGGCTTGGAAGAGAATGTCTTTTCCTTTAATCTGTGTGTAATGTAGTGTGTGTATGAAGAACCTCTTCATAAATGAGTAAACCACTTTAATACTATTTAGTTGTATTTATTTTCCTATTGGTAGTAGATGATAGAGAATAAAACATTTCCT
Source organism: Rattus norvegicus (assembly GCF_021556685.1). Taxonomy (NCBI): domain Eukaryota; kingdom Metazoa; phylum Chordata; class Mammalia; order Rodentia; family Muridae; genus Rattus; species Rattus norvegicus. The sequence continues at coordinate 228,107,540 of NC_141535.1, read as the reverse complement.
CCAACTCTCTTTCCTCTCTGTGCTATTCTTAATGCTATCCTAACTGGTTCTACAAAAAAAAGTTTTGTAAATAGAAACAAGTTCACAAAGGGTGTAAATATGCTTTAATGTAAGCTCTTCTAGCCCTTTGTGGTGTTCTGGAATGTTCATACACTATGTTTAATCCTATTCATTCTAGAACTTCTAGTATTGTCTGGTGAAGTGGTTGGGTGCAGTGATTGAAGAACAAGCCCCGGGAGCCTGGAAGGGAGAATGCCCCTTGTCCCCTTCTTTTGGTGACTTCTTGTTTCACACTAGCTCTCCACATTCCTTTCATTAGTATTTACCTGACATGACTTTCATCTTTGTCTGAGAACAGAGTTTTTCTTTGTAATCCAAGTGGAGAATGATCTTAAGCCATTACATGAGTTTAGCCTAATTGTCTTCTTTGATAGGAACATTGTTTTCTGTCTTGTTAACGTTAAATTCCTTTGGAGCTTGCAAGTTCTGTATGTTTCTTCTTGGTGTTTAAATATGCCTTTGTCTTGACTTTGCATTTGTGGAAAAGAGGTCAGTATATTGGCTCCTCTAATTTTGGTCAACAATACACCTTACTCAAGATTTTAATATTTATTCTTGGAATTGAACTCACGGTCTTGACATTTGCCCCCGTCTTTTTCAGCAGTTAAATAGATTTGAGACTCACCACAAATTTCCCCTGTGGGTTTCCTAGTCAGTTTTTCCCTAAATGTTTATTTTTTTGTTTCAATCAAGTATATTTATGTGTATCTATGCATGGATATACACACATGTGTTCAGGTACCTATGGAGACCCAGAGGGGGCTTTGGATTCCTTGGAGCCGGACTTACAGGTGGTTGTGAACTTCTTGGCATGGGTACTAAGAACTGAGATGAGCCATCTCTTACTTTCTCTGTTCATGTCGTAATTAGTTAAGCTTCTGTTACCTTGTTTACCATCAAATTTTTTAGAACAGTTGAGAGTAATTTCCTTTCAAACCTTGGTATTCAAATTAAAACTTGGTGTTCTCTTTAAATATATGTTGAAAATTTTCTCGATTTCAGGGAATGCTTTAAAATATTATAGATCTACATATCTGTTTTTTCTCTTTTTATTTCAATTTATTCTTCTATAAGTTCCTGGTTCGTTATCCAGGGCCTTATCTTGCATATCTGTGAAGATATAGTGGAATATTCTTGGCTTTTGATTAATGTTTTCATTCTCTGTGTGTGAAGAAGAGAAACTAAATGAGAATTTAGGTCATGAGATGCAAATAGATCTTCTTTCAGTATTAGTAACTAGATGGCAGTCAGACTCCAACCCGTGTGTAACCGACAGCCTTCCCCAGGTTGCAAATGTTAAACTGAGCTAGGGAACGGTCAAGGGCACTGTAGGTTTTTTTTTCTGTTGAAGCATGAAGCAGAGGCTTTGCTCGAAGCATCAAGTATCATCGTGATTGATGGGAAACACAAGCCCCTTTAGATGATGTACACAGAGAAGTATTTCATCTACTGGCTTTGAACTATAAATTCAAAAATTAACTTTAATTAAATATTTGTCTCCTAAAAAAATGACAAAACTTTGATCTGTTACTATTACTTTCAAATCAATTTCTGGGTTTCTGGAGTAATATTTATAAGGGTTCATGTTATAAAATCTTAATTCTCTATAACAGATATATGGCACTGGCAATGAGAAAGAGTGAACTGGAGTGTCTCCAAAGGAACAGGAAAATAAGAGACCTTTCAGCTTTCATGTAGCTGATTTATTCCAGATAGGTATAGGCATGAAGTCAAAGAATAAAACCATGTTGTCAAACAAATTCCTAACATTACTGGCTTAGACCAAGCCCGGAGCTAAGGGAGAGCAGCCAGCGCAGTCCTGTGCCAGATATCTACTTTGGGTTGTTTTGAGTGACATTTGATTTTTCAGTTCTTACTCAGAAGGGCGTGGCCCATGGCAGTTTGTAACTCACAGGCATGAGAGCATGGAAGAGACTCCAGGTCCAGGTTCTGCATGACAAAACTGAAAAGGAATTCAAAGGAAGTGAGTGGGGCCTGTGAAGAGTGCCAAGAGGGCCAGCAACTTAAAATTCTTCAGCTGCTCCGTGAATTACACATCAGCCATTCTGTGGATATCACACAGTTTCCCTTTTCTGGGGTTTCCTCTTTTCACTCTCTGCCAGAGATAGGAGATAAGAAAGCACTTCTCCCAGCACATACTGAAATCAATTTTGCCAGGAAGTACAGATCCTAAAATGAAACTGTCTTGACCCTCTCATAAAAAGAGGCATTTTCAATTGCTTGCTGATAGCTATGAGGCATACATCATTTTTCATACTCATAGCCTTAGTAATCTGTCAGGTGTCTGGACATTTCATTACCAGAAATATTTTACCATTTATCTGCTCTTCCAAGTGCTGATTTTTAACACAGAGACAATAGGTATTAACCAGTCAATAAAGAGGTATCCTGATATATGATGTTTAAGGCAGGTGTACTGGTATCAGAGAATGTGATTCTTCTGGGCTGTGTACTAAATTCTCTCTGAGCATTGAAAATTGGTGTCATACAAGTACATACCCTGTAGAATTACGCTGAGGAGTAAATTTTTCCTCATTTAATAGTTTCTACATGACTGGATAGTATGATACGTTTTATGATATCAGTATTAAAAACTTTAAAAGATGCTATGAAGAAAGCATGAAAAGGGGACAGAATGACAGGGTGGCACTTTGGATACAGTTGTCACACAAACTGCTCTGGGAAGATTTTGTTTGGGAAAGGACTTGAATGAACTGAGGAAAAAAAACAAAATCACTGGAAGAGAGGGTTATGGGCAGAGGAAAGAGCAACGGTGAGGGTGCCAATTTGAAACAGTAATGGATTACGTTGAAGAAGCTGGCATAGTTTGTGCTGTGTCCTTCTGTACTTGGTCCTTCTGGAACAGAAGAGAGGGAGAAAAGTGGGGAGAGATATAGAGAGAGAATGGGGAGGGAGATAGTGAGCGAGAGAGGGGAGAAAGGAAGAGAGGGAGAGAGAGGAAGAGAGGAAGAGAAGAAGAGAGGAAGAGAGGGAGAGGGAGGGAGGAGAGGGAGGAGAGGGAGAGAGGGAGAGAGGGAGAGAGAACACTTGATTTCATGGATAGATAGAGAAGATAGAGTGTGAACAATTTTCTTGTGACACTTAGAAACCATTCACCACCTAATTTGGCCATCACCCCAGTAAGATTCAGGTCCTCTGTGATGCAAGGCAGCAGTCTTCCAAGTACCATCTTGGTCCCAGTGCTAACAGCATTTTTGGAATCTTGTAAATAGTACTCATTATTGGGCTCCAGGTCAAGCCCTGACAGGATATTTGATGACACTGTGATCCCTGAGATTGTGTTATTTACTGAACAAACAAACAAAAAAGCCCAACTGTTACTGTTTCTAGTTACAGTGTGGCCCAGCCCTTAGCACACACCTTTCATCCTATACACCTTTAATCTCAAACAGTGAAGGTAAAGTTAGTTTTAGAGACAAGTGCCCATGTATGAAAGTGATGTCTAATTGAGGAGCAGATCAAGTGATGAATCAGAGAAATATATGATAGGATATGCCCAATTCTCATGAGAAGAGAGAAGAAAGGGAAGCTACTTAAAGGGCAGTGCAGAGAGGGGAGGCAGTTTTATTGGAACAATTATAGAGAGACAGGTTGCTGAGAGAGAACAGACTAGAAATAAATGAAGACAGAACGATCCAGAAAATGAGAAGGAGCCAAAAGACTAGAACATTGCCACAGTTAACAGAGGCTGAGCAGAGCAATTCAGAGGCAGAAAAAAGACACCAGATTGAATCAGTTAGCTCGGAGAGAGGTTTGAACCAGAACACCTGAGTTGTACCAACCTGCCAAAGATCAGAAGGAACAGGAAAGGGTAGTTTTATTCAGCAGCAAGTCTCAGAGGGGGAAAACATTCTAGACCTAGATTAGATTGTACAGAAGCTAGAAACTTCCAGGACTAGGCCTAGGTTGGCAGACAGAGGCAGTGAGCCTTTGAGATGACATTTACATCTGGAGAATAAAAGTTGCTGTTCCACCAGACCCAGTGGAAGAGAAATTCTAAGAGTATGGCCCAACATTTTGCTTTAATCAGACTCCTAATGTACATTAAAACCAGACCATCAAAGGAAGTAAGGTCTTTTTTCATGACCGTTGAACCTGTCACTACTAATAATCAGACATGACCTCACCAGGTTCATGTATGTCTCTCTCTTTCACTCTCTTTATACATGTTTACACATATATAGTTGTGTGTTTTCATATATATATGAATGTTTTCATTATATATGTATATAGTGAATATATATACATATGCATATGTGTTTGTATATGAAAATTATTAAAAGCAGAAGTGAACCAACATTATCCTGCTTATAGATTAAATGATCTCACATAGATTAAATGGTCTTTATAAAAGCTAGAAAAGGATCCTTCAAGCACCTATTACAAACAAGTGCTAAATGAAAAGATAAGAAGACAAGTATTTTCCTGCTTCACAAGATGAGACAGGCAATTGGGTATGTACATGCTTGGTTGACTGAATATGGTTTTTTTCATGATGACATGAAGTTGGGGCTCAAGGAAGAGAGGGGTAATTCTGTTTGGGAAGAGCAGAGACATGGGTCCACTTTCCTAGATGTGACATCGATACAGAGCCAAAGCTATCCTTAGTCTAGAAATCATGGAAGAGCTGGGATTACTGAATTCCTAAGAAGAAATTATTTTTGTATATGTCATACACGAGACATGAAAGTGTCAGCCAGTTAGCTACCTCATTGCATGCAATAAGAGGCAGACGGAATTCACAGAGGAAAAGGTAAGTCATTAAACATCGAGAACAAGAAAAATGAGGACAGAGCTGGGCACGGATCTCAAGGGGCCTTTACATTTCTAGTGTACGACCAACATCAGTTTCCCTACTTTCCTCTAACTTTTCTGTTTTTGAAGGAAGTCTGGAGGAAGCCACGTTATTTTAACAATAGCAAGAACGAGGGAAAGAAAAGGCAGAAGTGCATCTGGAAGTTGAGCCCAGATCGAAAGGGCCTTCAGGGGTCAGCTTTTCCTTCTGTTCTCATCCCTTCCTTTTCCAGCCGATGTCCAGAATGACAAGCTCTCAGCCTTGATAGAGACTGTGGGATGGGCAGAAGTAGGGTGGGAATGGAAACAAATGGAGGCAAAGGAGAGAGAGAAGGAGCGAGAGAAGCAGGAAGTCCCTTGGAGATTCACTGTTCTTAGGCCTGGCAGCCGGGAGCAGGGTTTTTGACACTAAAGTAACCGAGTCTTAGAGTTTTGAATCCTTTGTGGCACATTATTTATGACTGAGTTCTTTGTAAGTAGTTATTTTTAATGACTTTGTTCCCACACGAAGCCCTTGGTACCACTGTGCCAGCACAGCCTTGTGAAAAATTGACCACTTTGTTCTGTTTATAAAGGATGACGGATTTACGGCACTGAAAATAAAACCCGCAGAGTCCATAAAGCCGACATTCCTGGTCCTGGGTCTTACCTTACTCCACATTTAAACAGGTTTTCCCAGCCACAGTCATAATCACGGTTTGCTGCCCTGCTCAAAGATGGAGGCTTGCAAACGTTGACGCTCTCTCCTAATTAGAGTCAAAAGTATGGGCTTCTCTCAGTTCCTGTTCTCAGATTTCCTGGTAGGACGGCAGGCATGATGAGGCTTAATATAAACATTACCAGTGTGCATTACCTCTCAGTAGTTTGAGGTTTGAAATTTTCCACTCTTAACAGACACTTAGCACATTTCCAAGGAAAACAAAGAAGCCTTACTTTAGCACCATAATGTGTAGTTTCAAATATAATTAGATTGCGTACACATAGTCACACTCAGGGAGAAAGAGGATGTCAACTCCTAATTTGCTACCAAAAACATTGTCTTCAGTTATTTTCCAGAGATTAGAGTGGTAACTTCTGTAATTGAAGAGGGGGATAAACAAAGTTAGCATCAAATTATAGTCTGACAAAACTTTAAATTCTCCATTTTAAGGTCTGCATGAACTCATCTGTCATGGGTCCCAAAACAAGTAAGTGTCCGAGTGCCTGAGATGGAAACAATGGTATAGTTAAAATCATCTATGTAAATAAGCAAATGAGTCAAGTGCCCAGAATGCCTTCTGCTAGGGGCAAAGCTAACTTATGAATAGGCAAATGTCCTACTTAATGTCCCTTATACACAGGAAGATTGCTGAACGGTCACAGAAACACACACTTTGGTTCTCTCTGTGACATAATAATAATAATCATGTGGGTAAAGTATGAATAACTCTGAGTTCTATGGGTTATGAGTCCTGATTAGATTTGTTGGTGCTGATGCTTTAGACCTTGAATAAGACCTGAACGAAATCAAGCCAGTGAAAATTCTAACACAAGTCAGGAAGGAGCACACATGGCCCCCACTCCTAGCTGAGGAGCTATTGATGGTCGCTTTGGCGAGAGTCAATTTTCCTCAGGGACATGCCCTTGGCTAGGTTGCTCATGCACCAGTGGGTGACTCTCCACCCAGGAGAACACAGGCAGCACGAATTGCACAAGTAGGTTATAAAAGCAAACAAACCAAACCCAAAAGAGAACAGGAAGCAGAGAGGAGAGGGTTCTGGAAGGAGGTGGAGGGCAGAATGGATGTGATCAAATTACAATGTATACGTGGATGGGTTTTTAAAAGAATAAATGAAAACAAAACAAATCTAGCAATTGAGAAGCACGGAGAGGGAGTGACACGGGAGACTGGTTGTCTGGAAAAAGCAGTACGGAACAGGAGACAAGGTCAGGGCTGAACAAAGAGCACCAAGAAATGGGACGCCTTACATTCTTCCTGTTTTCTTCTCTTGAGTCAGGGTCTCACTGTGGAGCCTTGGCTGGACTCAACTCACTACTTAACTAGGCTGGCCTTGGACTCAGAGATCTATCTGTGCCTTCCAAGTACTGGGATTAAAAGCATTTGCTACCATGTTTGAATCTCAACTTATTTACTATAGCATGAAGGTTTGCCTCCCCCATCTCTAACTTCTCAGCTCTCACCCATGACTACTGCAGCCCATTCCCCACTTGCTCACATCTGTCCACCTTGAGCTGCTTTTCTGCAATTTAAGCCTGCTGGCAATGCTTCTGCCTCAGGGCACTTCAGCTTTCTGAAATGATCCTTTCTCCCTTACAGAACTAAGTGTTTTCTCATTTATAACTCTTTGGTCCAAAGTTTCATTTGAGTAAGTAAGGCATTTCATTACCACTTTATTTAAACTTAAATTTAAATTTAAATACAATCAAATTCATTTTTCATTGACTCTCAAGACCCTTCCCTTCTCAGCTTTTTACTTGAGTGGTTATTATCCCTTTTCAATGACAGTTATATATTTTGTTTCTTTATATTAGTCATTCCATGAGGGACTAAAGTATTTGGTGCAAGATATGTAGTTCCTTAATAAATAGTAATTACGATTTTTCTTAAAAGACTTTTAAATCATATCAACTAACACTTAAAAACCCAACCCACTGTGGATGCTCATTATGGATGTTTACAAAAATCAGGGTGTCCAAGGAGAATAGCCTAGAGGTACAGATACAGGTCAATAACTGTTCAGAACTAAACAGGTAGAAAAGCAGCCTGGGGATACAGGCTCTCTGGAGAGATGGATGTCCCATGCTATGACCTCATCACTCTACAGAGCAATTAGCCAGTTACATCTGTACCCAGGCCACAAAAATGTCATAGTATAATGTTTAGTAGCAATTACTTAGGAAAAAAAAACTAAAAATGGATTGAATAGAAATTAGCAACCATTATTTCCTTAAATTTATACCATATTCACAAATATTTCAAAATCTCAAAGATACCCCATGAAAAACACATCTGTCTGACGAATATTGGTGCTGCTGATATGAATTTCATTAATGTTCCATATGTGGTTTGCTGTTCTTGGCTTTGGGGACTCTTTAACAATTCTTTGCAAAGGCTACTGTGACTTTATGTAGGCCAAAGACTCACCGTGGACATTTTAACTTGTCAAACTTGGGTCATGGTAAGAGTTTACACGGTACAGCCAAAGAAATGGATTGGTTGAAAGAGATCAGTCAGTGGATCATTCCTACTTTCCCCTTTGAGCTGAGAACTATTTTACACTGAGACCCTCAGCCTGCTTTGTAGGTTGTCTGAGACCCGAGTCGTATGACGGGATCACAATACATACTGCCGTCTACCATGCATTTCTTTGGACAGCTCTCTGACTTCAAGCTTCTTTTACTGGGGAAATAAGTTGGGAATAAAAAGGGAAATGTGTAGGCGACCAATAGCTTTTGTAGATAATCCTACTCTAATGAGTGGACTCAAGACTGTCTCCTAGCCTGACACGAGTCATTTCACATTTAGAGACACTGAAAGGGCTTCTGATGCACCAAGGACTCATATTCCTCTGTAAAAGCATGGAGCTATTTCTTACGGCTCACTGGAGAGATCTGATCACCAGAATGACACACCATTTCTTGAACAGGGTTCTCAAGAGGCCTATAACTGCCCCTCGACCCTGTTATTTGCAGATAAAACACCTCGCTACAGCATGCAGGTGGGAGAAGAACATCTTTAAAAGAGCCAAAGCATTCAGCCAGGAACATCTTAGAAATCCAGACTGCATCCATGAGGTACCAGAACACCCACCCAGAGTTAGAAGCTTGTCCATGACATTGTGTCTTATGCTATCTCTCCTTGAGAAAGGTGGTAACCTTCCTTTCAGTTAAAATGAACCAACAGTTAAAGCATGTCTTCCAAACCCCAGGAGGATTGAATTCTTCCACTATCTCCTCTTGACAAAAATGGTTTGCAATATGTAACAGTGCTTGCTGAAGTTGCTGAGGGCCTGTGACATCCAGGTTTTTAAATTACACTTACTGTTGCCTTGTGTCCTATTCTCTCTAAGCTTCATCAGCATCCCGGGTACAGCACAATAGAGTTCAGGGGCCAGCTTGAGAAAAACAGAACTCAGTTAAGAACATCTGAAGAGCCAGGCTGAATAAATATTCATAAACACATTCACACTACCTGCATCAGAAAGGGCTATGAACTCCCAAACACACTTCAAGGTCAGTGATTCTCTTTCATCTGTTTCCAGCACTTTGCATAGCTGGCAGCCCTCCCTCCTCTGGGGAGGCAGGCAGGACACCAAGAGAGCACCGGACTCATATTCTCAGCCCGAATTTCCATAATCACATCAACAGATGGGATAATCATCATTCACTGAAGTTGATGCACAGGCTTCTGGCCTAAGGAAACGTCTTCCCGATTCTTTTCAGAATTGTTTCTTCTGGCTCTGTAGACATAAAGTGTTCTCCCTTCCAGGAAATGTTACAAGTTAAGGTGATTGTAAAAGAAAGACGTGTAAATCCCATGACATTGGAGCGCACTGTGGCTGGCCCACAGTAAGAACTAAATGGGACGAAAACCTTTTTAGGTGATAGGGAGCCGTCACTGGGAGGCCACTGTCCCTGGCATGACTGTCTCCTGGCCACCTTGGCTCTGTCTCCTTAGCAGTTTCTCCTTAGGCAGAAGCACCCTCCCCTAGTCTCAGGCATGCTCTCTGAATTATTCATTATTCTATGGAAAGCCAGTAACACTGAGAACATTCTGAATCAATGCACCTCAAATCATACTTCCTGATACATTAAGGAACTTGATGCCGAACTTTAGCATAACAGTGCTAAATTTGCCCCCAAAGCTGCAGATGAACATTAAACACAGTAAAGTTGAAGCACACAATTATCAAACAGCAACTGTGTAGTACAGATTTATAAAAAGTTCAGTGCTTAAGGCACTGTTGATACCATGAGTTATCTGAGGATGCTTTTATAGACAAACATTCATTTTCCTAGTTATCCATATGTAAGATAATCTCTTACAATGTAATCTCAGACACAGGCTGTTGAATAATGGTGACATGGGAGAATAAGCACAAACTGCTCTGGTCATAAGAATTCATAGACGGAGCTGCAGTTATTAGTCCGTGTCTGCATGGCATAGTCTAACGAACAGTGACTTGAGGAGGGAGGGAGAGCGCCCAAGGACAGGTCAGCTACATACAGTGCAAATTAGTTGATCAGCTACTCAGTTACTTTCTGTCTTCTGCTCTGAGTAGGTAACTCTAAGTCTGACTGTTGCTTTTCTATTCTGTGCCTATCTACTGCGATCATCTCTGTGATCAGCCTTACTGAAGACCCTAAAGAGAATATAGGCTTTCTTTGAGTTTTCTTATCTGTGCCTTGAAGTTCACATCTTTTATATGGCTTTAACGGAAATCAATGAGTGTGTGAAATCTGAATTTTCAGCAGCATCCTGCCTTCCATATTTTAGCCCAACGTTCACAATTAAATTTGTGAAATTCGGGGTTGGGGATTTAGTTCAGCGGTAGAGCGCTTGCCTAGCGAGCGCAAGGCCCTAGCTCCGACAAAAAAAAAAAAAAGAAATTTGTGAAATTCATCTTAAATTAAAATTTTTATTTTAATTTAAATATAATATTTCTCCCTTCCCTTTCCTCCTTCCAGATCTTTGCACATACTCCTTTCTGCCCTCCTTCAGAAAGTTAATGACATCCTTTATTCACAAATTGATATTGCATTGATATTACATGAGTATACACACACACACACACACACATATATATATATATACATATATATATGTATGTATTCTTAAATAGACCTGTTCAGACTGTATAATGTTATACATATGTATATTTTCAGCACTGAGCATTTGGCATCAAAAAACCAATTAATGTGCTTTTCCCTGAGGAAGGCCACCCCTCACCGTCTCACCTCTCAGCTTCCCTTAGTTGTTTATACTTCTTATAGGGTTTTTTTTTTTTTGAGAGGGGCAGGGATGTTAAAATGTTGCTAGTAAACCTGTACATGAATGAGTTAATTTGTCCCATCTTTGTGTTGCCTACTTATAATGAAAATGGAGCTGTTATGCATTTGGCATTCAAATAAGACCAGGCTTCCTGTATTCTAATTTGCTAATTCCAGCAGACTTAGGAGTGGGGATCAGGATGTTTTTGTTCTGGTATGCTTTTCCTTAATTCTGAATGTAATCAAGACCTAAGAGTTTCAAGGATTCTTATAGGGCATAATGTCAAAGGCAAAACTCCTCAGTATGATCTTACACTTCATTTGAAGGGAAGAAAAGACCAGAGACTTAGTGGAGGGACAGATTTCCAGGAGGATTTAGGTTAGAGATGAATAGGTCTTGTCTTTGTTGGGGGCCTGACATTGATTTAATCCTGCAAGGCTTTGAGGGAAGGATTTTTGGAAGGCTATAGGAGGCAGTGCCTAAAGCACAGGAATTTCTACCTTATTGTCTTGAAGAGTGGCAAGGAAACAATGTAAGAGGTCTCTGCCCAAGGGGTTCTTGGTGAAGGCAAAGCCAATGTTGCCTGATGACTACTAAGGTTCCACTGTGATTTTCCACTGTGTTAGTCAAGGGTTTCCAGAAAGGAGGAGACAGTAAAAAAGCAGAGATTTGTCGAAGAGTCAGTTTTACATGATTTGGGATGGTGAATAATCCACATGGGATTATCTATGGACTAAGAGCCAGGAATGATAGTACAGTTGCTCAGTTCCAATCCAAAGTCCACAGGAAGCCAAAGAGTTAGGGTTGCTGGTGTAGGTCCTGGAGACCAAGGGCCAGAAAACCCTATCTTCTCAGGACCACAAGCTGTGATGAACATGTCTTAGAACAGGAGGGATGGGGTATGGCATCCTGGACAATGTCAGATTGCCTATACACATTAGAGGTACATCTGCCTCACTTGTCACTCAACTGCACATGCCAGTGTCCTCTGAAATGATTCCATAAATATACTCCAGAATAATGCTTTTCTAGATAACCAAATACTTTCTAATTCAGGTTGGTTAACACCAAAACTAACTTTTGATAACCTTGCACCAAGTGAAGACACAGTGCATATCTCCTTGTGTATAGAACTCTCTCAGCCTTATAGTCTAATGCTAACTAATTGTAAAATGCTACAAAAGGACACATTTCTCCTCTTCTACATCTGTGAAATCAAATTCAGACTTTATTTTGATAGATATTGACTCTTTTTTTTTTTTTTTTTGGTCTAAACATCTCTTCTCAGATTTACCACTGCTGGTGGGTTGTTTTCCCATAAGAACTGAACATGCTAGGAGCTGCCATTTTATCGTTTTTGTTTGGGTTGTAAGAAGGTAATCCAGTTTGGGCTACTGACCCCTGAACCAATATTCACCTCAGTAGAAATCAAAAATGTAAACAAGAATCTTTTCTGCCTTCCTGAGGACTTGGTTTTGAAGGGGTGCCAACAAGATTTGTACTAATCATATTTTGATTTTAAGGAAACAAACGTGATAAGAAGAGATAATATTTCCAAAGGGAGGAGGTCAACGTTCGAAGAAATGTGAGCTCATGAGGGTAACTGAGTTATTTAACAGTTATCTCTACAAATTCCCTTCTTCGGAAAAAATACACATGAGATAATGCATCTTAAAGGTGCTGCTTGGCTATTTCATGGTTTGCTGAGAGAATTGAAAATGACACACTGTTGTTAGCACAGATTAGGTTTCCAGGAATGGCTATCCAGATAGCTGGGGTTCTATGAGTTTATGAAGGACAACCAGCTGTATGAAGAATGAATATTTCAATAAAGGACATGAACTGATGGAGAGCTCCCGGGGGCCTTTGTTCAATGGAATGTTGCATCCTAAAAGGTCGCAAACAGCAGAAACATGTGCTCTTAACCTTGCTCCATCACAGGCAAGATGCTTGATAACATGACTTTAGGCTGAAGATTCCTGTGAAGATAAGGTAGACCTGCTGGGCAAGACAGCAGGACTTTGACCTCTGACAGCTGTATTTTACAAATGTGTGGTGGTTTGAAAGAAAATGCCCTTCTAGCCCATACAGCCTATACAGAGTGGTACTATTAGAGGTGGGCTCTAGTTGGAGTAAATGGGGGTTTGTAGAGCAGGAAGCTCAAACTAGTCCTCTTCCTGCTGCCTGTGGCTCCTGATGTAGATTCTCAGTTCCTTCAGTACCATATCTGCCGACATGCCACCATATTTCCTGCAATAACAATAGCAGACTAAATCCCCAGCTAAATGTTTTCCTTTTTTTTAGAGTGTGGTCCTGGTGTCTCTTCCCAGCAATAAAACCATAACTAAGACAGCAAACATCCTTCCTTGAAGAGTAACAGAGGTGTTATCACTACACCTGTTCAACATGCACAAGTCTACATAAGCGTATACATAAATGTGTGTCAGCATGCATGCGCTGTACCAGCCACTACTCCCTGTGCCTGTACCTGTACACTCCTACATCTCACATTTAATATTACAAAAGTTAAAAGTGGCTCTATTTCTGTGTCTGTAAATGTAGGTTGATTTGTAAAACCACTTTTTCCTTGTCTCTACCCAGTCAATATTCAAGCACAGTAGTATCTCATTCAGAGCACATTTCCCACTTTGTTGTTGTTCTTAGTGAAATTCAAGACTTATGGCGGCTCACCAAGGGCTGAGTCACTGAAATTGCTAATTCAATTTCACCTCAAGATACTACTGTCAAGTCGTTTTGCTTGTAGCATAGATCTTACTTTTTGTTTTCTCTTTTAAGAAGTCTACAAGTCCAGTTATTTCTATTAAATCTGAACAAATTGTTTCTTTTTCCCTCCTAAGTTCCTCAGACTTTGTCTCTAACTTATATAAGATAAGCAAGGAGTTGGTCAGAAATTCCAGTGAGATAAATTCTGTATATTCTCTTTCAGTTACATCATCTCAGAAACCTTTCTTTGTTCTTATTTATGCCTTCTGAAATGTTAGTAGATCAGAACCTAATCAGTATGCCATACCAGGACATACTGGTTAAATGTCAGGTTTCATTTTACTATATCACAGATTTTGCTTTCGTTATGTTTTCGTGACCGGCTTCCTAATAAGCAGAGGAAGCAGATTCTTAGGTACCAGGAGATCAGTGCAGAGCAGACTGCATTTGGGCATCACTGTGATCAGTACACTTGCCTTGCGTATGGGCTAGAAGATGTTCCAGAACCAGAGTACGCACTGTTTTTTTCCAGTACCATCAATCTGGGACTACTTGGATGACTTCTGTCTTCAATGTGTGCTAATGGCTTCCTGTTTATGCCCAAGTGTCCCTGCTGCAGGCGTGAAATTCTGTGGAATTCACCCGGTGTCTACACAGGCAGGCACACCAATCACAGTCAAAGAAACAGGAGAGAGTCAGGGTTGTGGAATCTTCCTGGAACTGACAAGAACCTTCCCTTAAACTAAGGCTGGCAGTTTCCTCCTGCTCCTGGAGGTGACCCGGTGCCACAGTCCTCTGTACCCAGATCCCGTGGGGAAGAGTGGGACTCTCAGAAGTGCAGACAATCCTGAGGGCACAGGGAAGACCACCACTTCTGCTCACATTCCTTGCCCGAGAGGAAACCTGGAGCCCTTTGGACACAGGAACTGAGGAGCAGTCTGGGACAGGATCTTTCCAGTTTCCACCTGTGCCTAGAGCTGACCCTGTGACACAGCTCTCTGTATCCAGACCCTACGGGTAGAGAGCTGGATTCTCAGAAGTATGGAAACGCAGGCTTACAGGAGGGTCAAGCCACTTTCAGAGACAGCAAGACCAGCTAACACCAGAGATAAACAGATGGTGAGAAACAAGGTCAAGAACCTAAGCAACAGAGACCAAGGTCATTTGGCGTAATCAGAACCTTGTTCCCCAACCCCAGCAAGTCATGGATACCCCAACACACCAGAAAAACAAGACTTTCATTTAAAATCACAACTCATGATGATGTTACACAAGTTTAAGAAGGACATAAATAACTCCCTTAAAGAAATACAGGACAACACAGATAAACAAGTAGAAGTCCTTAAAGAGAAAACACAAAAAACCCTTAAAGAATTACAGGAAAACACAAACAAACAGGTGAAGGAATTGAACAAAACCTTCCAGGATCTAAAAATGGGAAAAGAAACAATAAAGAAATTACAAAGGGAGACAACCCTGGAGATAGAAAACCTAGGGAAGAGATCAGGAGTCATAGCAGCAAGCATCAGCAACAGAATAGAAGAGATGGAAGAGAGAATCTCAGGAACAGAAGATACCATAGAAAACATCGACACAACCATCAAAGAAAAAGTAAAATGCAAAAAGCTCCTAACCCAAAACATCCAGGAAATCTGGGACACAAAAAAAGCAAGAAAGTAATCTTTTTTCAACTAACCCAAAAGAAGAGAGCCATAATAACATAATTTCTCCACTTACAATAAAAATAACAGGAAACAACAATCACTATTTCTTAATATCTCTTAATATCAATGGACTAAATTTCCCAATAAAAAGACATAGATTAACAGACTGGATAAGTGAAGAAGATGTGGGGAAGAGCCTCGAATACATGGGCACTGGGGAAATCTTCCTGAACAGAACACCAAAGGCTTATGTTCTAAGATCAAGAACGGGCAAATGGGACTTCATAAAATTGCAAAGCTTCTATAAAGCAAAGGAGAGTTTCATTAGGACAAAGTGGCAACCAACAGTTTGGGAGAAGAACTTTACCAATCCTATGTCTTGTTGAAGGTTAATATCAAATATGTACAAAGAACGCAAGAAATTAGATTCCAGAAAATCAAAGAACCCTATTAAAAATGAGCTACAGAACTAAACAAAGAATTCTCAATTGAGGGATATTGAATGACTGAGAAGCACCTAAAGAAATGTTCACCATTTTTTGTAATCAGGGAAATGCAAATCAAAACAACCCTGAGATTCTATCTCCCACCAGTTAGAAACTAAGAACGAAAACTCAGGTGACAACAGATGCTGGTGAGGATGTAGAGAAAGAGAAACACTCCTCCATTGTTGGTACAATCACTCTGTAAATCAGTCAGTTCCTTAGAAAATTGGACATAGTACTACTACCTGAGGACCCAGCTATACCAGTAATGGGCATATACCCAAAAGATGCTCCAACATCTAACAAGAACACATGCTCCACTATGTTCATAGCAGCCTTATTTATAATAGCCAGAAGCTGGAAAGAACCCAGATGTCCCTCAACAGAGGAATGGATACAGGAAATGCATTATATTCACACCATGGAGTACTACAGAGCTGTTAAAAGCAATGACTGCATGAACTTCATAGGTGAATGGATGGAACTAGAAAATATCATCCTTAGTGAGGTAACCCAATCACAAAAAAACCCACACATGATATGCACTCACCGACAAGTGGATATTAGCCCCAAAGCACGGATTACCCAAGATACAATCCAAAGGCTACATGAAGAAGGACGACCAAAGTGCAGATGCTTCAGTCCTTCTTAAAAGGAGGAACAAAAATATTCATAGGAGGAAATATGGAGACAAAGTTTGGAACAGAGACTGAAGAAGAGGCCATCCACAGACTGTCCCACCTAGAGATCCAGCCCATATACATACAGCCACCAAACCCAGACAATGTTACTGATGCCAAGAAGTACATGCTGACAGGAGCCTGATATAGCTGTCTCCTGAGAGGCTCTGCCAAAGCCTGACAAATACAGATTTGGATGCTCACAGCCAACCATTGAGCTGAGCACAGGGTTCCCAATGGAGGAGTTACAGAAGGGATTGAAGGAGCTGAAGAGGCTTGCAATCCCATAAGAACAACAATACCAACCAACCAGAGCTCTCAAGGACTAAACCACCATCCAAAGAGTACACATGGACAGACTCATGGCTCCAGCTGCATATGTAGCAGAGGATGGCCTTGTTGGGCATCAGTGGGAGGAGAAGCCCCTTCTTGCCAAGGCTGGAAAGTCCCTCCCCCCGAGTGTAGGGGATGTCAGAGCAGGGAGGCAAGAGGGGTGGATGGTTGGTGGGGGAACACCCTCATTGAAGAAGGGGGAGGAGGGATGGGACAGGGTTTTAAAAGCATGGGAAACTGGAAAGGGGGATAATATTTGAAATGTAAATAAATAAATATCCAATAAAAAGCAAAACAATGCTAAGACTGACCCAGTTTCATATGGAAGAATTGTTTGCTTTTATTATTAGGTTGCTCAATGGATTTTCCACTTCATTTTTTAAATTTCTGTAGACATCTTCATGGATGTAATAGAGTCTTATGGCCTCATTTCCCAACTAAGTCATGACTCTCCATCTCCACTGACGCAAAGGGTAGCCCTTTAAGTTTACAGCTGTAATTTTTATTAATGTATTTCACAACTACACTAACTAGCTGAATGTATTTTTAATTGTGGCAGAAAATCAATAACCTCTTTGAGAGCAATGTCACAATTACTTCAGAATGAACCCCACTGTACCAAGGTTCCACATAATCCTCCAAACTTATCACACAGCCTTGTGACAGTTGGTGATCCTGAATGGGCATATCGCTATCACATGATTTTGTAGTTTCCACCAGGGGTTACTCTTAGTACAATCAATAAGTTTGGATAAGTACATGTTGATATCTTTCTATCATGATGGCATCATCATTGCTATTCTGGAAGTCCTCTACAAAGCAACCTACTTATTGGTCCTTTCCTCACCATGCATCTGTGGTAGTTACTCATTTTTTTTCTTTGACCATAAACTTTCCTTTTTCTTAATGAGAATATGCACTATGTGGTCGTGTAGTTGTTTTGCATTGGGTCCTTTTGCTTAACTGTACGAATTTAAATTTCTTCCATTGTTTTTTATTATTGTTATTGTTGTGGCAATTTGGTATTTCATGAGCATTTTTTTTAAAAGACATGCTGGTCGATATGATAGCACAAAACTTAGGGATAATATTGTGGTCTTTGGAAAACTGTAGTTCTCAGTCTTGATAGGAGAAGCTTCTGTTCATTGGACAGCAGTTGACACAGAAACTCCCATCTTATCAACGTACTAAGATTAACTGTCTATAGTGTGTCCATTTGTACTGAGACGTCTATATCACATAACCTCTTTTTGAAGTCTCAGGTGACATTATGGAAGACAGGAAGGAAAAATTATAAGAACTGGAATTTGAGGATCAATTACCATCAAAATTACAAGAACCAGTAAATAAAAATACTAATACTTATTTAGACAGAATAATACATTTCAGAAGAAATCTAATTTTAGTTGCTTGTATGATTTTTTTAGATTAATTTATTATTCAAATAGGAAAGGAATATGTTAGAATGGGTCTCAACATACCATCAGCATAAATAAGAGTCTTTATTTCAGCATTTTTAGCTAATGATCATGATCAGCTCTCTCACGAGACACAGTGTCATAGGGTTTTTATTGCTGTGACAAAACACCATGACCAAAATAACTTGTGGAAGATAGTTCAGTTTATAACTCTCTGGTCACAGTCTATCACTGGGGGAAATTAGGTCAAAACTTCCAGGCAGAAATTGGTACTGAGGCCATGGAGGAGAACTGCTTGTTGGCTTGCTCCCTAAGTTCAATCTGCTTCTTTATAACACCCAGGACCACCAGTCATACTGAGTAGGACCTTCCCACAACCATCATTAATCAAGAACATGCCCATCCACAGGCACATCCACAGGGCTGTCTGGTGAGGGCATTTTCCCAACGGAGGTTTCCAACTTCCAAGTGATTCTAGCTTGTGTCAAAGTGACATCAAACCAGGCTGATCCCACGGGCTGCTCTAAACTGCCCCATCTCCCATAAGGACACAGACATTGCTTTTATTTTTTCATCTATTTTATATATCTGCTCATACGAAGGCTAGCCTTTTCTTCCTCCAAAAGCTTTTCATGCCATGCGAGACAAGCTTTTAATAGCATTAAAATGAAATATGCTTGAAGTCAATCTTGCCTGCAGATACTTGGTAGTCACTCATGTTTTGCTGTTCACTTAGATGTAATTATGAGGCAACCTTGACATTTGGTCTCTTCATCAATGCCAACATGGGATGGACCTGAAAGTATGTCAATGTAATCTGTTTTCCTCTCACTCAGCCTTGTGCTTCTTTCTTTTCCATGCACCTACTCAGCATGTCTTAAAAAATCTCCCACTCCAGGACCCACTGCTTTTTCTATGTCTCTTTTGAATTTATACTCCTTGATCTGTCTCCCATAACAAGGCAAAATAAAATAATGTAAAATCTTGGCTGTTCACATAAGGACAGATACGACACCTCTTTTCTCACATTTTCTCATTATTCCCAGTGCTCTTGCTTTCCACTGCTGCCTGACCACACACATCACTGCCTTCCACTAGGAGCCATTTTCGTGCCATTAGCTGGTTATGCCATTCTCTGAGTCAATGTTGTTATTACGACTCAACTAACTGCTACCATTGAGTGAGCTACAATTTTTCTTAAAATTTTGCCTCTCAGCCTTAATATTCCATCATCTTGGGTATCTGGCATACATTATGATACATCGTAGTGTTTTATCTCATTATGGGGTGTTTTATCTCATTTGGATTTCTTGGATTTTATACAAGGACACAAAATTGTGTGTGAATATGCGACATGAAAGTAGAAGTCAAGCTGTCTATGGAAAGAAAGGGACTAAAGGGAAGGACGGAAGGGAGGGGAGCAGGGCAGGGGAAAATATGCTCAGCGTATAATATATATGTGCATGGAAATGTCTTTGTGCAGCAAAGCGACATGTGCAATGAATACATACAATGGGAAAAATACACACACACACGCGCGCGCGCACACACACACACACACACACACACACACACACACACACACACACTCACGCCTTTCATCCTTTTAGACTGATGTTCACAGCCTGGTCATAATCGCAAGCATTCTTTTATATGACAGAGACTCCCCTTTGAGGATAGCTCTCTCTATATCTTAGTTTGTTTTTCAAAAACATGAAAACACCAATAGCTTCCACCTTTCAGCTTACCCAGGACACAGTACCTTAGAAAGTCACATTACTGCTGGCAAATGCCACACATGGCTGCTGCCACTTCAAACACAGGATGCCTGCAGTAGTAGGTAGGCAAAGCCATGTCAGAAGGACGGGCGGGGTATGGCTCTTTTGAAACAAAGGTTTTCCTGAAATTAAAAGACAACCACAAATACTATGCACCACAAAGCCATTTCTCTCCTAAAATTCCTTATCTTTCCCTCTTTGTGGTCTTAAGGAAGTCAGAATGTCTTAGCACAAAATCCAGAACTCTGTTACCCAGACGCCTTCCCACTTTCCTGACGCGTCTCTTTCCTTTCCCTTGTCTTTTATTCTTCTCAGAAATGGCTGTTGTTTGAGATCTTAGAACACAGGGCCAGTGGGTTTTAAAACATACATATTTATTCACTTTACATCCCACTCACTGTCCCCTCCTAGTCACTCCCTCCCACAATCCTCCCTCATCACTTCTCCCCTTCTCGCTGAGTGGATGGGGGGCCCTCTGGCTATCCTCCCACCCTCAGTGCCAGTGTTTTTCTTGCCTCTTTACCTTTACCCTGTGCAATCCTCATTGTTTAATGACTGCTTCTCTTTTTTTGCAACCCAAATCCTACTATCCTTCTGATTGTAAATTAAGTCATTTTGAAAGTCTTTGTAAATATCTCCTTTTCCCCTCCCTTCTGTCAACACTAACTTTCCCCTGGGAGCACTGACCCTTTGTGTATCTTATTAGCATAGTCCCTATCACATAACGTTTTAATTTATATTTCTTATACTAGTCTCGCTTGGCACTTGATTGTAAACTCTTAGGTAGAGAGTATTTTTAATAATCCTATATTTGTTAGTAGTAATAGTGTTTGTGTAAAGTATACATTTGACAAAATTTTTAAAAGGAAAAAGATTCAAAGAAAGGAAAGAAGACAGCATAATTCCTTGTGGCTATTCTCACAATGACAGGAGAGACTTGCCATTAACCTGATATGAAGTGTTAATATCTGGTCTAATTTTATGTGATTTAAAATGTTTCTGCCACAGGACAATAAGTATAATATACAGTTTGTAAATGTGGTTTTCCTTAAGCTGCTAGCAAGGTACATAGATAAAATCAATTTCTTTATTTACTAGCCGTAATCTATCTGGATTTCTATAGGAGCTGCACAGTTCCAATGCCTGGTGTTCTTCAGAGAGGCATATAGTTAAATCTCATATGGTTTGGTAATTTGCTTGTCTTTGAAATCCAATGATGTTTGTTAGACGCCAAAATGCAATGAATGAATGGTTGAGTTTTTTGGCTTATCATCGGAATAAAATTATTTTGAGAATGTATTTGCTATTATGTGATCGTTAAGGACTGGATCAAAAACATGGAGTCCTTTCAAATATCCTAAGTAATAAACATCTGTTATGCCCAACAGTTCGCCAAAAATTAAAGCAGTGACTCATATATAATATGCTAAATCAATTATTAAATGCTAAGATAAGAAGCTTCACACAGTCTGAAAGATAGATATCTCAGTGGGTAAAAGTGTTCATCTATTGGTACCTGATGACCAGAATGTCTAGGCCTAGATACCACATAAAAGCCAGGCACAGTGGCTGTCCTGACGGCACTCTCCCTGCAGCAGTGGTAAACGGGAAGCAGAGATGGGGGAGTCCCTGAAGCTTGCACTTCGTATGCCTACAGACGAATGTGCAAACACCTCTCCTTTTGTAACGCACCCATCTTCTGTTTTGCACGTAGCAGCTCTTTTCTTTCCATAAAGCTTTATTAGATGGCATTTGAAACCCTGTAATCTCATCTTTATCTGTGTATACTTGGCACACTCATAACTGTCTAGACAGTAGTAGCTTGTCTAGCCATAGGTCCTTGTGATCCATCAGAACCCAAGCTCCCTTACTGTTGTCATAGACCACTAGCATTAAACTTGTATCAACATCATCTAGAGGGCTCCTGATTCCAGTTTCTGAACACGTTAATTGGAATGGACTTTTCAGTTGCTGTTTTGATCATCTCCGTCTTCTTCACTAGCTGACAGCCCATTTGCTAAGGCTCTTTCTGTCTGACCTGTGATTTTCTAAATTTTGTCATTTATATCATCCTAAAATGGCATGACCTATGTAGTGCCTGCCAAGGAAAGGACTTAAGAAGCATTATGAAAACCCCTTAATTATCCAGTGGGATTTTTTTTTTCTTGGCATGTTAAAGCTATAGCATTGGGTGCCAAGGCACAATAACCCATTTGTTCTCCAGTGCTGACTCACCTGTTATGAGACTACATCATGGGTCGCTGCCACATTGGGAGTTCCAAATTTGTGAAACCACAATCCTCGTCTGCCTGATTTATAGCAGAAGTGACAGTGCCTTGGCACAGGGAAATGAAACATTCTAAGTCAAGGCAAATGAGGCAATGGTAGGTGTGAAACAAGAGGTAAAGAAAATAATTTGGAGTCAGAATTGGACTGGCCGGTCATCTTGCTAATGGCCACTGTGAGCACCTCAACCTCCACAACAGAGTTGCAGCCATGCTTCATCACCTTCTCTCTTGCTCACTGAGGACAGGGAGGTCCAGATGTCTTATGTGTTGGCATATAAACCAAGTAATGAAAACAGAGAAATTAATGGGATCTCTGCCTCTCATCTATTGCAATTCTATGCCTAGAGAACAACCAAAGGACATTATTAATGACATACTCCACTGAAATCCACTTTCTCAGGTTTCCAGCATTTCCTAAGAGTGCTCCCCAAGTGGCAGACCAAGACTTTAACATATGAGCCTGGAGGGGGACCATTGTCCATTTAGATTATAACACCAAGTCTTTACGAACCTGGGGGGTTGGTGGGGCTTTACATATTTAAACTATAAAACCTAGAAAGAGTATTTGCTGTTTAGAACACACATAAATATCCCCTTATGTTCCCTTTTTCATGAACAATAATGGCACATTCCTTAATAGAATGATAAAGAAAACCAAATTTGATGTGGAATGCGTTCTACTGGAAGCTATAATCTGTGTAAAGATGATCTCTGAGTGTTTTATAAAGAGCATCACTTCAGTAATACTTCCAGCAATTTCTCTTCCAGCCATTAGGAATACAAAAACTGGTGTCCTCACTGCTTCCCTAGTGGTACCCAGCCTTGCCATCACTGGGACAATTTCCTGAGTAGCTTAAGGAAAGGGGCTATTTCTTTGGGCTCGAGTTTACAGGTTTGAGTTCAAAGTCCCTAGTTCTGGGGAAAAGCAAGCAAGAATATCATGGCTGTAGGAGAATGTGGCAGAGATTGGTGGCCAAGATGCCAATAAAGATAAGAAGGAGGCCAGAGAGAGACAGAGCATCTAAGGGGACACTACTAACGATCTATTTACTCTAGCTAAGTCCTGCCTTCTAAAGTTTCTAGTACTTCTTAAGCTTTGAACATAAATACCTTAGATTAAGACCCTGAATCTTTAGATCATATGCCCTGCATAGAATATTTTAGAACACACACACCACACACACACACACACATACACACACACACAGACACTCACACACACACATGCATGCACGTGCACACACACATGCACATTATCACATACATGTAGATATATTTCTATCAAAAGTATCTAATTTAAAATTGCATTTTTTAAAAAATTAAGGTAAAAATGTTTCTTTAATGGTAAGACATAAAGATTTAAGAAGCATTCCTTCATTGACATTCTTAACCTGTGCAAATCACTATAGACTGTTGTTTGCCTAACACTATAAAACGGGATTTATAGTATAATAAGGAGGAGCACATGTGCACTATTCATCTTGTATCGCTTGATGCATGCTGATGCAGTCTAAAACTATTTATTTAGAAAATAATCCCCAAACAGTGCTTTGATGAGTGAACAATGAGTCTGCAACAGTACATTTGCCAGTGTCCGTTTACGTGTGTATTTTCCTCTATTCTCACTTCTACTGCATTAGAAAGCTATGGATCAATATAATAGCATACTTGAAAGAATCCTCTGAAAGGGAACATTTTTATTTTGGTTCATCTCTTTGGAGGTTCCTGTCAATGGTCAGTTGACCCTGTTACCCGTGGGCCTATGGTAAGCATTAAGTCACAGAGGGAGTGCATAGTAGATCAAAAGGGCTCGTTTCATGACTAGGGAGCAGAGAACGGGAGAGGTTCCGAGTATCATAATCCCCTTGGAAGACAAGGATCCAGTGACCTCCATGGATCCAGTGACCTAAAGGCCTCCGATGGATGTCTCATCTTGATGGAGATACAGGGCTACAGTGTTAAAGTGACGCCGTTGATACTTGTGAAATTTGAAGGTGGAATGATGCCCTCAGTTGAGCTGGGATAAATGAAAAAGATAAGGAAACAGATTCTAAATTAGAGCCTTCAGGAAGAATAGAACTCTGTTTTCCTCTTAAAATGAGATCTGTTCCAAGCATCTGTGCTCTAGAACTATGTAGTGGTTTTGGTGTTTAAAGCCACAGTGTGCACTGACTTGTCATAGCAGCAACCTGACTATCATGCCTTACTGTTTCACAAAGCAGACCTTAAAATATCAATTTGGCTGACGTCAAGTATTAATTTATCACAGCTGCTTCGTTTCCCCAAATAAAAACATGAGACAGTTTGCCGTTAGTATTATAGTTCTTAGAATCCAACCAAGAAAAGTTGACTACTGGCCAAATAACTCTTAAAGATTATTTGATTTCTCTGTCTTTGATCTCATTCTGTTTGATGAGAAATACAATTTTTCTCATCAGGCTGATTGTAGGGATTAGCTAAGATTATATATGTTATGTGTGGGTTTACGTCCCACCCTGCCATTGGGGGTGTTATGCAGAAAGAAGGGAACATGCTTGACTGCGTTTACCTGTGGTTCAGGGAACAGCCGGACACCATTCAGAAGGTGGGCAAACCTAGGATGTGGTAAACTTAAGCTGGAGTTCCCTGACTCCCGGACATTTAGTCACTGCTGGAAAACTGCATAGAAGAGTTGAGAACAAAGTGTGCGAGTCTGTGGCCCGCAAGGAGAACAGACTGGGGGATCCCAGACTCCTGGACATCCGCGCATTGCTGAATCACAGCTCTGAGTTGTGAGGAGTTGGGAGTGGAGTTGGAGGCCTGAGGGCTGAGGGCTGAATCTAGCATGGGAGCTGGGAGAAATGGAGCTACAGGTTAGGTCATTGGCAATTGTCCTCAGCTTGGCAGTGGTTGGAAGTGCAATGAGGCCTTCTGTGGGAGATTTAGGCTGTGGCTCAGTTGAAGGCTTTCTCCATGTACCCCATGGAATTTCTTCATGAAACAGTCCTCGGTTCCTGTTTATTGGTTGTTTATCATGGAAAATGGGTGCATACCACCTCTCAGGGTGGACCAGAGACTAAATACCTTTTTCAGGAAGGAATGTCTGGCAAGGGAAGGTTATTGGCTAAACTCTCCGGGCCTTTAAATAACTCATTAGCATGGAGAAAGTAGTCTGATCTGGGCTACATGACCAACATGGGGAGTGTGGACTCGTGTTCCAGACCAGGAGTCGAGTAGGGAACAGGGAAGTGCCTTACCCTCTCAGGTGGGTACCCTCTCAGGTGGGTACCCTCTCAGATAGGTACCTGGGTACCAGGGTGTCAGATCCACTCTATCTTACCAAGTTTCCTGGCATAGTCCATTGTCCCACAGTTATATGTTTACTTTGCTCAGTGCATTGCAAAGCAAAAAAAAGTTTACGAATTATAGAATTTTTCCTTTGCTACATTCTCCACAGACAAGGTTTCCTGCAGGGTTAATACAGTGACATTTGGTCATATGAGTACAGAATTTATTTCAAGCCTTCCCATGATGCAGTTTTCACCAGATATTTCTAAGGAAATACAAATTAATTTTGTAAGAAAGGGGTAGTCACATGTATTTAACAACTTCTTTGTTTCAAAAAAGAATTTGTCCTGGGAGTGCCAATATATTCTGACTTGAATCTGAAACACGCCCCCTGGGTTCACAGTTTTATTGTCCAAGCTTCAGGGTGTGCTGCTGTTTTAAAGGCTATGGTGCTTTTTGGCGTTGGGTTTTGAGGTTGTTGAGGAAGTAGGCCATTGAGAAAGACTTTTGAAGTTAATAGCAGCAAAGGCAAAAAAGAATTCTCCCTTGTTCTTTCAGAGAGAGGTAGAGTTCGGTAGGAATTGTGTGGGATATCAGACTAGCAGTGAGACTCTGACTTCTCAACTCTAGAACTGCGAGGGGACACATTTCTCTTGCTTTAAGCCATTCAACTTTGTCACTTTGTCGTGACAGCCATAGAAAACAAATGTACTGCTGGAGCACACAAATAATACGAAATAGAAAAAGTTTCAAGAATCATGAAGAGTCTGATGTTTTGCTCACTTCCAGGCTAACAACATTGCCAACCATGGTTTCCCAGGTGTTCCAGAGCACATGTCTATTGGACCAGACACAAGATACAGTAGCTGGCTTGAGCTTCATCTCCACCTTGTTTCCTCTACCCTGAGCACCAGGTCCATACTTGTCTCTCTATCACAAGACCTATGTCCACAACAGTTCCTCAATCCTTAGCTCTCACTCCTTATTAGTTCCTTCCTTCTGAACTCCAGGTCCACGTTGGTTCCTCCATCCCCAGTCTTGTTTCTATATTATGTTTTCTAGGCCAAGCTCCATATGGACATTGTGCGTGAGTCCCACAATCAGATCCCCACGATAGTACAGCAACTACATTATACATTGAGCCCTGTCACAGCCCTGAGTGGAGGATTTCTGCCAATTCGCCAGGGCACTTGTGTGGCTGTGGTGTTCAGGTGATTTTTGCGTCTGTAAAAGAAGCTTGGGAATATTTCCTTCTCTTCCACTTTATAGAAATGTTTGAGAAGAGAAAATGGTAATTCTTAAAATGTTTAGGAGAATGAACCAGTGAAGCCATCTTATCCTGGGCATTTTCAGGGGAGGGTCTGATTATTTATTCAATCTTCTTACGCATTATCTCTTCAGATTTTCTAGGTCTTCATTGTTCTATCTTTTCAAGTTTCATATTTCTAGGTCATCAAGATTTCTTTAATATGGATATCTATGAAGTGTCTGCAAAAGAGTTTTCTAGACTCAAAAGCGAATATGATGAAAGAAATAATAAAGAGCAGAAATGAGAGAACAAACAAGAAGAGACAGGAAAACATTTAACCAAGATTTTATTCTTTGTCAGTCCTTCTTAGAAGGGGGAACAAAATAGTCACAGTAGGAAATACAGGGACAAAGAGAAGAGCAGAGACTGAAGGAAAGGCCATCTAGAGACTGCCACAAATGGGGATCCATCCCATATGCAGCCACCAAACCCAGTCTCTATTGCTGATGCCAAGAAGTGCTTGCTGACAGGAACCTGATATGGATGTCTCCTGAGAGGCTCTGCAGGAGCCCTCCTGATACAGATGAGGATGCTTGCAGCTAACCATCAGACTGAGCACAGGGACCCCAATGGAGGAGTTAGAGAAACGACTGAAGGAGCTGAAGGAGTTTGCAACGCCATAGGAATAACAACAATATCAACCAACCAGAACCCCCCAGAGCTCCCTGATACTAAACCACTAACCAAAGAGTACACATGGAGGGACCCATGGCTCCAGCAGCATATGAAGCAGAGGATGACATTGTTTGGCATCAATATGAGAAGTCCTTGGTCCTATGAAGGTTTGTTTCCCCAGTGTAGGGGAATGCCAGGGTGCTGAGGTGGGAGTGGGTGGTTGGGAGGGGGAACATCTTCATAGAAGCAGGAGGAGGGGGAATGATTGAGGGGGGAACCAGGAAAAGGGACAACATTTGAAATGTAAATACATAAAATATCCAATAAAAAAAGAAAAAGTTAAGCTCTTACCTCAAATTGTACACGTACCGGTGCTTTGAAATCAGTACCATGGTAAACTCTCAGCCTTACCCTCAAGCCCCCAGAAGTCTGCTGTGAAACCCACAGCTCATTTTCATGTCTGTCCCTTCTAGGGAGAGTAGTGAGGCCCAGAAATGGAGTGAATTCCTGAGCATTCTCCAACCTCTTGTCTTTGCTTAGGTTTATGTAAATTTCCTAAATTTTGAATATGATATAGGTGTATACTGGGGCTTTGTTTTTATTTTTGAGATGTTTCTTTGCTTTCATTTTAATTTCACCTCTGGCTTGTCTAGATATTGTTAATCGGATAATTTGACTCTTATTATCAATTCACTGTTACCCAGGTAAAAATCTATTTGATCTATAGATAACGACAATGACAACAACAACAACCCCTAAAGTATTTGATGGTATTTAAATAAGTATTTGATTGTGGTTGAGATACTCTCCACAAAATATTATTTCCATTTTGGGGCACTGTGCTTGAAGGAAGGCTCCCTTTCTTTGCCACGAGGAAGATAAAACCAGGAAAAGGGCCACTTTTACGGCTCAAAAGCTCAGTAATTGTTTTCAGCTTATTTTTCAAACTGACACCCTGAGAGCCTTATGCATTTTTATATTTGTTTTTGTTACTAGTGACGGCTGAAAAAAGTCCAAAGTTAAATACGTGTAATACTTTCCTCGCATTATTGTCTAGAAACCATGACTGACAGCCTTTATCCTGGCTTCATATTTGCATTGATGAGCTCAAATAGGGGGTGAATCAAAGCCATATTAATATTGACTATTTGACTTGGCAGTATTCTTAGCTTTGATTTCTTTTCTTTACAATTTTACAATTCGTTTTAGATTTTCTTCATAGAGTTTGGATTGCATTCATAAGCAAGTTTAAGTGTTGAGTCACTGCATGCAGTACATTATCATGAGCACAATTACATAAGCAAAAATAAAAGTTTGAAGAAAAGCTTCACAAAATGTTACTACTGTTCCCTGGCTTCCATGTAGTAGACAGGATGATGCACTTTTATTGTAGTATTTTTTTTTAACTTTTCTAGGTTTTCTCTAAAATCTTATTTTATTTTCTAATTGATAATAAAATGCAAATGAACACAGAAATTTTTGCACAGTAACAATGCTTCACAACTGTGCTCATAATTTCCTTTTAACATACAAGTGCTTGGAAAGGAGATATCTGGGAAAACCTTTTCAAGCTATGACATTATTCTGGCTACACATTGATTGTCAATGTGCTGTCTGACTACTGTGTTGAAAGCAGGATTCAGATAGAGCAGCCAAAAGAAAGACAGCTAAACAACACAGGGCAATTTCTTAGATCTAAATGGGAAAGCAGTCAGAATTTTCAGATGGTCTCAGCACAAGATGGGCAGAAGAGTATGCACATGATACAGAAGTGGAAGCCTGGATAGAATGAATGGTGGACACCTAGGCTCCATCTGGAAACATGGTTTCCTCAATTTGTTTATTGCCATTTTCTGATGAGAATGACTCTGTTAACCAGAACTCATTTAATTCCAGGACTGTGTTCTCTATGCCTGTCATAACAGAGTACAATAAGCTTGGGGATACAGAAGCTGGTCAGTGGTAAAAAGGGCCTGCTGCTCTCGCAGAGTACCTGGGTTTGGTGCCCAGCACCCACATGGTAGCTTATAAACAGTTGTACCCTCCAGTTCCAGGGGATCTGAGACCATCTTCTGGCTTACATGAGTACCAAGGACATACAGGATGTACATATATAGATGCAACCATATACTTGTAAATACATAATTAAAAATAAATACAATCTTTTAAAAATTATATACCACAGACTTTCTGATTTAAATGACAGAATGGGTAGTCTCATAGCTGCAGAGTTTAGAAGACCTGATTCACGATATTCATAGAATTACTCCCTTTTGAGGCTATCCTCTGACTTGAAGTTACACACTTTCTGTGTCTACACAGATCCCTTTTATGAGTGCATATCTCAGATGTCTTTCTGGTGCCTAAATATACCTTTTGATAAAAGTTTTCAGTCACACTGAATTCAATCTCCTGTAACAATCTCATCTTCGTTTGATCACCTCTGTAAAAAGCTTTCTTTAAATAAGTCACATCTTAAGGTACTAGAGAAACTCATCAGTATATGAATTGGGGAGCCTTAAATCAGCCCAAAGCATTCCACCCTTATGACCCTCTAAATTTGTAGCCTCTCCAGGAATAAAAAT
The DNA here is from genome assembly GCF_021556685.1 of Rattus norvegicus. Classification (NCBI taxonomy): domain Eukaryota; kingdom Metazoa; phylum Chordata; class Mammalia; order Rodentia; family Muridae; genus Rattus; species Rattus norvegicus. The sequence goes on along the minus strand of NC_141535.1, from coordinate 228,077,506 downwards.
CACATCCTTTCTATCCAAGCAGTCCAGAAAAATTGCTAAATCTCATCAACTAAGCCCCCAATCTCATCTAAATGTCATCTAAATAAAGTATGGAAGGTTCTGGAAGTGTGATTTATCCTGAGGCAAAATTCCTTGCCATGTATTTACCAAGCACATTGTCTACTTCCAAAAATAATGTGATAGTGGATACAGAACAAATACTCATATTCTAAAAGGGGAAAAATAGAAGAGAAACAGATGATGTCTCAGGGTCCAAGCAAACACAAAACCTTGCAGGGAAATATCTTCAGACTTTAAGGCTCCAGAATAAATCTCTTTAGTTTCAGAATCTGTCCCTGGGTAGATGGCCATACCTTCTACCTGCCTCTCTCCGAGGTCATAACAACTTCCCCCATTTCTCTGGGTATTAGTTTCTCTCTACAACTAAGGAGGAAATTGCTGTGGTCTTGCACACTTCTGGGATCTTTCTTCTTTTACCTGAACAACAATGCTGCATCCTGGCAGCTCTGTTGCTCATGCTAACATCTGAGAAGACCACATAGGCTTCTACCATCTCCTCCTCTTTTCCCCTCAGCCTAGCCTACAGTGTCCATGTTGATTCTAGGCCTCTTCTCATTTGCAGAGGATCAGATTCATGAGTCACCCCTCAAGTCTTTCCCTCAGGTCATTGTTCAACTGTATCTGTGGTGTTCCGACATGGCATATGTTCTCAGTTCTTTTATGTAAAAAAGAAAATACAGCAAAATTTTAATCTTCAATTCTTCAAATTTTTAATTTTTTCTTTTTGCTTTGGAATTTCTTCTTTAATGTATTCTCTTTCTTTTGTATTTATGTAAAGAGCAGTCAGTATCCAGTGACTTTGTTCAGAAATCTATTAAACTTAAAAACCCAAGAAAGCTTTGCAAGTTGTAGCTGTCACAAAACAGCAGAACACAATTCATCCACGATCTTGGCCACACGATAGCTACCCTTCCCTTGGAGGCTAGGAGCTTCTTTCCTGTTTCCCTCTCAGATATATCAGAAGACAATCAGCACCCCTATCTTTTGCTAATGTCTCATCAAGGAAGTCTAGGCTTTTCTATCTTACTCCTCTAAACTCTACTTACTTCTATCTAATGCAACTTTGTGAAGCTACACTGGTATTAGTTACGGCAGAACCATTCTTCCCAGCACTAACCTCCAATGAACCACCACATCCTAGAAATCTTAACATCTTGTATTTCTGGAGGTCGCTATCCAGTGTTTGGCCAGCTGCTCTGTGTTGCGCTGCTTTCAAACTCATATCCTCATGTATTAGTCCCTCCTTGCTCTCCGGAAGCCTTCCCATGTGCCTGTATTTCTTCTTGTTAGAACACTGGTTGGATTGGGATGGGCCTCACCTGAAGAGCTTCATTTAACCTAATCATCGACTTAAAAGATCCATCTTCAAACACAGCCATATTCCGAAGTCCAAGGGCTTTGAATTATACATATAAATTTGGGGTGAATTCATATTTACCTTATAGTAAAGGCACATTGAATTTATAAATAAAAAGCCACAGTGTTTTGAACATGTTTTAATAGATGTGATATATTCAGAAAACAAAATATAAACAAAAAAGTTTAAATAATTATTCAGGTAATTCTTATGATTTACAATATCACAAAGAGGAAGTAGAAAGAGAATACAAACCCAATTTTCTTTGCTATGCCAGTGCACATGTATAAATAGGCACACACAAACTAAAGGGGAAATCAGAAAATGTCAGTAGCTGTCTCCCATGAACTGTACTTTATATTCTTCCTTATATATTCCATACGTGTTCAGATTCTCTCATATAACTTTTATAATTAGAAAAGTATGTGGAATTAGTAAAAGGAGTGTCAGAAATTTTTGCTTTTCTTGTACTAAAACCATTTAGCTATAATCATCAGAGAACAACTTTGTAGTCTTTACAGATAATGAGAATTTATAGTAAGGTTCTTTTGTTGCTTATCAAACCACAGGGTCTCCTGAAACAATGCATCATAGAAAATTCTAGAGTTAGGGTACATATAGGGACCCTGGATGATAGAAATTGAATAATAGCTTTATTGACACGTTACTTCTCTGACTATATTTTCCATTCTAGTAGAACAGTGAGATTATGCTGGTTTAGGCATATGCCCATCCCTGGTATTTGAACAGCATATTGTTTGATAACATCACTAAGAGAGCAAGCCATTAAGAAGAAATAATCTGAGAAAGGAAATTTTAACATGTTATCAAGAAAAAGGAGACATTCAACAGTGAGTCTACATTATAGCATTAAAGGAAGCCTTCAACAGGTTTTCATGGTAGGGTCAAAGGAAGAACAACACTGCTTGTCCATAACTGTGGTTGTCACTATAACATTTATGCATGCTGTGTTCAACTTAAAAAATTTAAGTGCATTCTAACATGAGTCTTGTAGTTACTTCTCAGGCATCTCAATAATTGAATTGAATATTTATATAATTGAATATAGTGCATGGCTTCTCTATTTGATTGCTGAATCTACAATAAAGATTTTTAATTTAAAAGGCTTCATTTTCTTTTCTCTTTATTTTATCTTTTTAAAAAGTATATTGCCATTCCCTTTTAATCAAAGTCATATTTCTATTCTTGAGTAGATTAGAATGTCAAAGAGCCAGATTTAATAGCCCATTAGTCACCATTTGTTACAAATCGTTAATGGCCACCCTCAAGGCAGCCTTTAAATTGCCTATAACTTGCTCCACCAAATATTGACCACTCTTTTCAATGCTGTGAGTAGTCTCTTATAACCACTTTAAAAATCCATAACAGCAATTCTTTCTCAAGTTGCACCCGTCAAAGTTTTCTAACCTCTTGTGTGGTGTTGTAGAGAAATTTCTCAGAAGTTCTAAATAAATTAAACATACTTGCCCTCCTTTATTTTTAAAAAAATTCTTCAAATATTTAAGTATCAGATATGGCTTATGCCTCAAAAATGATGAAAGCAACCTTTTTCTCTTCACATTTAAAGACCAGACTTCAGTTTTAGCTGTTTTTTTTCTAAGTACTGAAGCAACTGTGGTGATTAAAGATGCCTGTAGCAATAGAATTTTAACAGGGTATAAACCACGATTTGGAAGAGAAGCTGAGACTTCCCAGGTCCATTTATCCTGTGAAGTATTATGAACACAGAGAGAGCATGTGCTTTTTCAAAATGCTGCATTTTAAAGGTCACAGAGGGAAAAACATACAAATAACAAAGTTCAGATGAGCTAACATTACCATTCGGAAGTAATACATCTGTTAGCCAGAGACACACAGTTGATAGCATATGAGAGATTATTACACGTACAAAAATCTGGTTCATATTGCAATCACAGTACTCCAAACAATAGAATGTTTTCCTTATTTCATTTCAAAGGCTTATGTTATAGTCAGTTCTCTCTCGTTTCATTCTCTTAACTTTTCTTCTTCTCTCATTCATGAAATCTCAACTACAGATTTCCCTGCCCTCCACTCCCTGTAGTCTTTCCCTCCACATTCAGTGTCCCCAAGATCCACGCCTCCATCCCTACCCTGAACCACCCCAAAAGAGCAGACTTTTCAGAGATTTCCACCAAATGGCCTAACACTTTAGGTTTGAAACCTTAGAAGCTGTAAAACTTTTCTTATTTAATCTGCTTGCTTAAACCTTTTGAGAAATAATTGTAATGAAAACAATGAGAAATATGCCACTGTGTGCTGCTGAAAGTGCACTTGCATATTAAAAATTATGCGTGATTTATTGAAGAAAACATTAGCCCATCGTATTGCCATCGCTGTCCTGAGACACAGTCTCATACTGCAGTCCAGGATAGCCTGGAACTCATTTTGTTGTCCATGTCAACCCTGAACTTTCAGCAACACTGCTGCTTCTGTATCTATGCACTACCACACTCACAAAGGTAGCATTAACTCTAACATTAAGCAAGTAAGTCTTTATTTTTGGTGGATGCCAGATCCATGTTACCTAAACACCTCCTTACATTATATGTTACTTTAACATACATTTATAGATTTAACTAATGCTTATCATCATCAGTATACTTTCAAATTATCTTGAAAAATGATCACTGTCTAATGCCTCTCTCTCTATGTTAATTATTTCACAGTTTATTTATTTTTAAAAGATGTATTCCTAGTTTAGCTATGAGTTTTTACCCATACATATGTTTGTGTACCTCAAGTGAGCCTGGTTCTTATGGAGGCCAAAAGATGTGTGGATTAAGTGGATTGGTGATTAACCCCTAGTTACCAATAACGTGTCAGTGTCACATAAGGAAAGAAATAAAACAGTTCCTCTGAGAGTCATTTAACCAAGAGTCTATCTGATTTGAACTTTTTCCTTCATGTTCTCTGGGTACCATCCTGTGTCTTTTGTACAGGTCTGGATCTAGCCTACCTGGAGTCTGTCTTGTGAAAATCTCTCTCTCTCTCTCTCTCTCTCTCTCTCTCTCTCTCTCTCTCTCTCTTTCTCTCTCTCTCTCTGTCCCTATGTGTCTCAGTGACTATGTGTTCTGTATGTGTGCCTGTCTGTAACAAAGGGCCTTTTCTATCTTTATTGAGCAGCCCAGAAAGCACCACACGGAGAAGAAATGGGACACCTTCATTAAAATCCTTAACAGAATTCTACATGGGATTAAGCCATTGACTCCATCTGACCCTGACTGACCTAAACAATAAAAAAAATACTAAACATCATTTGTCAACCAATATCCATAAATGGATATTAATTTTAGAAGATGGCTTTCAAGCTCTGTGTTTGCTGCTTTCAGCAAATGATTGCTTCTTCTGGGTCAGCGACAGGGAGCGGTACATGTTTTAAGATGGCAGCTCTACATTAACTTGGGTTATAAAAGTTGATGACATAGGAAATCCAAGGCAGGTAAAGTTCTTCTCTTACTTGTAGGTTAAACAAACAGACCGAGTACACAGTAGGACAGAAGTCTTCAGTCCTGTAACAATCTCAGGGTCTGTTGTTAACTCTGGTTGTGAGGTCCAGCAGAAGTTCTAGTCTCTTAGGATGCAAGAAATATTTTTTGTTGCAACACATTGCCACAAAAAGATAATGTTGGATCCTTTGGCAATGGAGTTCCATATGGCTGTGAGGTGTCTTGTGGGTGTGGGAATGGAACATAGGTCCTCTTCATGAGCAGCAAGTATTGAGCCATCTCTCTAGCCTTTCAACTTCACCACTGACCACAGTCGTTTTCACTGATGCATAAGGAAAGTCCTCCAAAATCCCATGGAAGAACTATTTACAGGGGTGATTTTTCATGACTCCCTGGGGATAAGGATATATATTCTCTATATGTTCTCAGGGGTTCCCACAGGTAACCTTACTACCCCTGCTAGGGTCATTCCCAGTTTTGTCTCCAAATCTGTAGCAAAATAGGGTTTGTAGCTGCATACCAAACCCTTCCCCAGATGATGCAATGAGCTGTTCAATCAATATGTTGCATTAAATATGTCATCCAAATAAGCTCCCGTAAATTTCCCTAGTATTTTTAATACAATTATCTTCTTTTCACAATTCAAGATCAAGAACTAATTAAAAGTCCATTAAAAATCTCCTAACTTGTCAAGCCCTAACAGAAAATTGTCTGTCACATGGTGATGAGTCCTAAAAATTGGTTTTATGCCCAATGTCTCGTTTCCTGACACCACTTTTATTTGATCACAAATGACTTTTGAATTACTTGAATTGTCAACAAGTAATGTAGAATCTCTTCAAATGGATGCTGTGTTCTAAATAAATGACAGAACTTTTCTGTAATTTAGGAGCTGCATTAGTATGCTCTCAAAGCCCTGATTGCTCACCCAGAAGCTCCTTTCCTCAGAATTATGTTCCACTGGTCTAATCATAAAAGACTAAGCAAAGCATCTGCTCTGGTTTGCGTAGGCTGAGATGGGCATTTTATGTACTATTAAGTCCTGCAGGGTTATTGCACTATGATTTGGTAGACCGTGACACTTATGTGCTGCGTTCGATAGGGCAGCCTAGACAGTTGCTCTGTATGATGGGAGGGAGGAGACATTCCTGTGAAATCCCAAGGGAGGAACAAGGTTAAATATCTGGATGAACACATTTTACCACATTTAATGAACTGACAGAAGAGCAATGCAGTGGAAATTTTACTGAGCTAATATTGCCTTAGTACAAAAAAGAAACACAGAAAAGTATGAAGGAAAGTCCTGCAGGGAACCCCAAGACGTGAGTACGTCGTAGGGTCTGGAGATTCATGGGAGAGTTTCTGATAGGACACGAGCATTGCATCAGAAGGCAACACTAGCTTCTGAGTAAAGACTGATTGATGAGTAACAACTTCTGCTTCAAGGTCGCATTAGACACACACTGCCTTTATTTCTATTTTATGACATTGATTCTGCACATTTAAATATTGATAGTCATATTCCAAGTCAAAAAGGACTTTGTGAATTTTATTTTTCAACCATAAACACTTAATAGTAACCATAGGTGCAAACATGGGAAGTTTGCAATACCAATTAAGGCTGTATTGTTCCTCAGCAGGAAGCTGGGATGGGTAAGACCAAAAATGTTGCCATGATTCCTTGATGTGGCAAATAAAACTTTATTCAGCATTTTAGTTTTCTTTCCTTCCATTCCCTCTGGTGATTGTATATTATGTAAAGACTGTATTGTATGATCATTGGTTTTTAGTACTTGTGAGTTCCACATCTGAGGATCTAATCAACCAGGAATTGAAACATTTGTAAGGCATGTATCTGTACAGAGGTGTGGTATTTTGAGAAGGCTCATAGGGACTGGCATTATTTGAACATTCAAGGATATGCAGCCTTGTTAGAGTAAGTGTGGCATTACTGGAGTAAGTTTGTCATTGGGGCTAGGTGTTGACATTTTGGAAGCTCCAGCCAGGCCCTGTGGTTTTCTTTCTCTTCCTGGTGCCTGGTAGAGCTCTCAACTCCTTCTCCAGCACCATGTCTTGCCTGTATGCAAATATGACAGCACCAGCACCATGACAGTGGACTAAACCTCTGAACTAAAAGCCATCCCCAATGAACTGTTTTCTTTTAAAAGGATTGGTGTGGTCGTGGTGACTCTTCACAGCCATAGAACTTTAGGACAAGAGGAGATACAAACTCACAGTCTAGGTAATGATTACATCGCGTTTAAATTGTATTACGGATTGCTAAGTAGAAATCTCTTGCTCTTCACTGGAATAAAAGAAGGCAAAGGAGCCCTAGAAAGAATATACATAATAAAGAGATTGCACCAGCTTCACATACAAAAGCTGCTATAACTGTGGTAGAACAGGTCAGGGTCTTTCCTGATGTGGAAGCCAAACTTGGTGTCATATACACTACTGTGTCATTCACAATAAGTTTTGGAGATATGAAAACTTCAATATCGAGAGGGTCCTGGATCTTTCTTTTAAGGTTTCAGAGAGCCACAGAGGGCATGAAATGTGTGGGTTGAGTTACTTAAAGGAAGTCCTGAAAGACCATTGAATAAAACTGTGAAGGTGAGACTCTGGTTTGTGGTAGAGGTGCTAAGATGTTAGTGTTGCCATAGTTACAGAACATCTGCCAAGAAGGTCTGAACAGGGAATGGAGTAAACTCAAGAGACATACGCATGTTGCAGGGAGCAAAGCTGGAGGGACAATGGCATTTAAGTTCTGAAACTTAAATGAAGCCCAGAAACTGGACAGAGTCATAGGATTTGGTGTTTGCCCTCATAGGTTTTAGTTTTGTTTGGCACTGTCTTTCTGTGCTATTTATTATATGTTACAAGTGCATAACTTGTTTTTGTTTTCTAATTTTAGGGGGCAATCACAGCTCATGAGATGTTCTGGAATATTAAAAGAGAGTTTGGACTGTGTACAATTGAACAGTGTTGAAACTGTTACAGACTATGGGGACCTTTAAAGTTAGATGGAATGCGGGTTTCATTATGGTATGTTCATGAGCCCATGGAGAATAAGGGTAGAAAATGGTGGTTTGAGCGAGAAATATCACATACTGGCTCAGGAATTTGGTCCCTATTTGGTGCTAATGTTGACAGAAGTTATGTAACCATTCGTCAGTCAGTCAAGCCTTTATGGAAGAGGCACATCATGTGGGGTTGAGGCTTTACACATTTATAGCCTCACCCCACTTTCTGTTCTCTTTTTTAGTGTTCAGTATGTAAATAAAAATATCATTAACCAGCTCCTGCCTTATGTGTTCCCTGAAATAAAAAATAATGCTCTATGAAACCCCATCAAGGTAGGTAAGATATTTTTTAAGTTAATGGATGATAGTTTTGGCAGCAAAATTGCGTGGCAAGTCACCAAACAGTCCAATCATATTGTCTCTGACCTTGTCTCTGAAGTAGCAGACCATTTTCCTCTCCCACAATGAAAATGGTCCACTGTAATAGATGTGCCACCAGGTTCAAGGATGATCACCTTGTAGGGTGTGCTGTATCAGGTTTTCAGAATTGCTCCTATGTGTAAGGTGGCAGATAGGGTTGGAGCCAAAATAAAGAGTTATCTGTTATTTTAAAATGAACAACTTTACCAGGAAAAAAGGTAGATCATATTTAATAGTCACCTAAATTAAAATTTAGAGCACATATTTTTTTCACATGGAAGGCTAGTTCTCCGTCTCACATAACAATTTCCAAAGAGATAATATTTGGCTGGAGAGATGGCTCAGTGGTTAAGAGCGCTGACTGTTCTTCCAGAGGTCCTGAGTTCAATTCCCAGCACCCTCTGTAATGAGATCTGATGCCCTTTTCTGGCATGTCCGAAAACAGCTATGCTATCCTCTTTTTTGGTTCCCTCTCTCCTCTGTCCCATCTCCCCTCTCACTGCTTCTATGAGGATGCTCCCCTTTCCACCCACCACCCACCCACTCCCACTTTACCACCCTGCAAGTCCCTATACTAGGGAAAGTCTTCGCAGTACCAAAGGCCTCGCCTCCTATTAATACCAGATAAGGCCATCCTCTACTACATATGCAGCTGGAGCCATGGGTTTCCCATGTGTACTCTTTGGTGGTTTAGTTCCAGGGAGTTCTGGCGGATGATCTGGTTGGTTGATATTGTTGTTCTTCCTATGGAATTGAAAACCCCTTCAGCTCTTTCAGTCCTTTCTCTGACTCCCCCATTAGACTCCTTGTGCTCAGCCTGATGGTTAGCTGAAAGCATCTTAATCTGTATCAGTAAGGCTCTGGCAGAGACTCTCAGGAGACATCCATATCTGGCTCCTGTCAGCAAGCACTTCTTGGCATCAGCAATAGTGACTGGGTTTGGTGGCTGCATATTGGATGGATTCCTGGGTGTGGTAGTCTCTGGATACCTTTCCTTCAGTCTCTGCCCCACTGTTTGTCCCTATATTTACTCCTGTATTTTGTTTCTGCTTCTAAAAAAGTCTGACGCATGCACATTTTGGTCTTCCTTGTTCTTGAGCTTCATATTTTTCATATGGTCTTGTGAATCAAATGGCCAAGAAGCACCTAAAGCAGTGTTCCTTAGTCATTAGGGAACTAAAAATTAGAACAACCCTGAGATTCTACCTCACACTGGTCAAAGTGGCTAAGATCAAAAACTCAGGTGACAGTAGATGCTAGAGAGGATGTGGAAAAAGAGGAACATACCTCCATTGGTGGTGGGATTGCAAGCTGGTACAGCCATTTTGGAAATCAGTCTGGCGGTTCCTCACAAAATTGAACATTGTACTACCCGAGGACCCAGCTATACCACTCCTGAGCATATACCCAAATGATGCTCCAACATATAACAAAGACACATGCTCCACCATGTTCATAGCAGCCTTATTTATAATAGCCAGAAGTTGGAAAGAACCCAGATGTCCTTCAACAGAGGAATGAATACAGAAATTGCAGTATATTTACACAATCAAGTATTACTCAGCTATTAAAAACAGTAACTTTATGAAATTCTTAGGCAAATGGGTGGAACTGAAAATATCATCCTGAGTGATGTAACCCAGTCACAGAAAACACTCATGTTAGGTACTCACTGATAAGTGAATAGTAACCCAAAAGCTTGGAATATCCAAAAGCCCCTGTACATTTCTTAAATGAAATACCACTGCACTGTGGAAGCCCCATCACTGGTCCTCACAACATTCTTGATTCACACAGAGCAAGACCTTCACATTAATCAGGTGTATATTTTCTTTTATAAAGATAAAAAAGAGAGCTCTTGGTTTGATGAAAGTGTTTGCACTGATTTTTTCCCTCTGTGAACAAATAATTAAATAACAAATCAAGTACAATTAGCATTTTCAGAAGCATAGAGGATAGTCATGCTTATACAATAAAGAAAGTAGGCTTCTGGAACTTTATGTTAAAATGTAAAAGTAAATCTTATTCACCACTTATAATTGTCTTGGAGATTTACTGCTGAGTAACCTCACCCTTTCTAGTTCTTTCTGAACTCTGGTTGGCTGCATCAACTCAGCTGTTCTGGGTCAATCTCTTCTCCAGTGAGACTGATTCAATCTGACCTCTCTCAGCTTCTCACCAAGTCGCTCTACTTGGACTCAAACTATTTTGTAATTTGTTGTAATCTTCTGGTCCCTTGTTCTCTGACTTCAGCTGCTTCTGCTGACCTGCACTGAACTGCATGAGCTCCCAGATCCACTGCAGCCTCTGCACTGATTCCCCGCTGACTCAACTCCTAACTCAATGATGAACTCAACCGAATGAACAGAACTGATGACTTTCTTTTCCCGTCTGGCTCTTAAATAGCTTTTCTTCTGAGAGTTGGACATATCCTATCCCCAACTCATTATGTCAAACCTTGCTCTGATTTGTCACTTTGTCTGCCCTTCAATTATACATCATTAGTGACTCCACCATCTCCAGGAATCTCACTGGCCTAGAGCTTTCACTGGGTATACCTGCTAATTATTTACTAAGGAACATTTTTTCTGCTATTTATTCGGAAAAGCCGAGTAGAAAATTTACTGCATAAACCATAACTGAATTTACTAGAGTAAGGAAGTACTTCTGACAGTTGTCCAATTAAAAATTACTCTTAACTAATAAGTATGATTGTAAAACAAAAATATGACTTTGTTATATTTTCCTTACTTAAGGACATGTTTTAAAGATAAGATTTACTAGGGCTCAAGATACAGATCACCAAATACTCTGACCTTCATTCTTACTCTTCATAGAGTTGCTGTGGGCATTCTCTGTGTTTCTGCAACTCACTCTATGTGTATGAACTCCTTCCTTCCACTGATCATACTTTGACATTTCTGTATAATGAAAAAAGAAATTTTCCTTTCCTAATAGGCTCTCATAAAATTCATACAGTAGGTTTCCTATAGTTTATTTAACTAATACTTTGCTGAAAGACAGTGAAGTTTCCCCTAACTTTTTACTAATGGCCATTCAGAGCCTGCCCCACCTGGGTATACAGCCCATATACATACAGCCACTAAAATTAGATAATATTGATGAAGCCAAGAAGTTCATGCTGACAGGAGCCTGATATAGCTGTGTCCTGAGAGGCTCTGCCAAAGCCTGACAAATACAGAGTTGGATGCTCACAGCCAAATATTGAACTGAGAACAGGCTCCCTAATGGAGGAATTAGAGAAAGGATTGAAGGAGCTGAAGGGGCTTGCAATCCCATAAGAACAACAATACCAACCAACCAGAGCTCCCAGGGACTAAACCGCTACCCGAAGAGTACACAGGGATAGACCTATGGCTCCAGCTGCATATGTAGCAGAGGATGGCCTTGTTGAGCACCAATGGGAGGAGAAGTCCTTGGTCCTTATAGAAGAAGGGGAGGGGGATGGGATGGGGGCTTATGGCTGGGAAACCAGGAAAGGCAATAACATTTGCAATATAAATAAAAATATCAATTAAAAATGTTCCCTTAAACATTATTACATTCTCACCTGCTATAATAAGTAGATAACTAAGACAAAGTTTGCATACATGGGACTTTCAAATGGAAACATAAGAATATTTTAAGTTTTGATAGATGAGGCCAAATGTTCATACCAAGGGGAGGTGGCTAATTTACTGCTGTATTCAGTGCTGAATGGATAAGACAATATGTTTTTCCATTTGAGTTGTGAAAACTTACTTTAGTTCTTATTATAAGTGAAATAGAACAGACTTAATGTGATTGTTAACATTTGTATTTCTTTTTCTGTAGATTCATGTGAATAAACACATTTCTAACTTACAGAGCCATGATAGTCCTTGATTTCTGATATTTCTTTAGTACCTCCAAAAGTTGCTTTCAACTAATGTCCTCTAGTTTTTTCTAAGTAATAGTTCAAAGTCAGGACAATATGGGCTTATTCAGAAGAAGCTTACAAGGAATAGAGAAGAAAGTGGGACAGAAATGGAGGAGGAAGAATGATAAGGAGAAACCAACATAGAAACATGAACTCCTGAATTGCACCTTTTGAGACAGATTTTTAAATGTTCCAGCCCACCAAAGTCTGAATGATTTGCAGTAGCTCCTGAACTTTCTGCTCACCAGGCTACAGGAGTAAGGACTAATGGGAAGTTTTTAACAGTTTCAAAGCCTCGCACTAGATTTCCACCCAAGAGTGTTTTTTTTCTTTTTCTTGGATATTTATTTTTATTTTATTTACATTCCAAATGTTATCCCCTTACCTGGCTGGTTTACCATCCATAAATCCCCTTCCAATTTCCCCTCCCCTTACTTCTAGGAGGGTGTTCCCCCACCCACCTACCCACCCATTCTTGCCTCCCTGCCCTGACATTCCCCTATACTGGAGCATCAAGCCTTGGCAGGACCAAGGGCTTCTCCTTTCATTGGTGCCCAACAAGGCCATCCTCTGCTACATATGCAGCTGGAGCCATGGGTCTGTCCATGTACAGTCTTTGGGTAGTGGCTTAGTCTCTGAGAGCTCTGGTTGGTTGGTATTGTCTTATTGTCTTCAGCTCCTTCAATCCTTTCTCTAATTCCTCCATTGGGGACTCTGTTCTCAGTTCAATGTTTGGCCGTGAGCACCCGCCTCTCTATTTGTTAGGCTCTGGCAGTGCCTCTCAGGAGACAGCTATATCAAGCTCCTGTCAGCATGTACTTCTTGGCATCAGCAACATTGTCTGTGTTTGGTGGCTGTATGTATATCGGCTGGATCCCCAGGTGGGGCAGTCTCTGGATGGTCTTTACTTCAGTCTCTGCTCTAAATTTTCTCTCCATATTTCCTCCTATGAATATTTTTGTTCCCCCTTCTAAGAAGGACTAAAGCATCCACACTTTGGTCATCCTTCTTGAGCTTCGTGTATGTGGTCTATAGATTGTATCTTGGGTAATTTGAGTTTTTGGACTAATATTCACTTATCAGTGAGTACATACCATGTATGTTTTTTTTTTTTTTTGTGACTGGGTTACCTCACTCAGGTTGATATTTTCTAGTTCCATCCATTTGCCTAAGAATTTCATAAGGTCATTGTTTTTAGTAGCTGAGTAGTACTCCATTGTGTAAATATACCACAATTTCTGTATCTATTTCTCCGTAGATGGACATCTGGGTTCTTTCCAGCTTCTGGCTATTATAAATAAGGCTGCTATGAACAAAACATAGTGAAGCATGTGTCCTTGGTTTATGTTGGAGCATCTTTTGGGTTTATGCCCAGGAGAGGTATAGCTGGGTCCTCAGGAGTGCAATGGCCAATTTTCTGAGTGTTCTTTGTGTTCAACTTTAATAGCCTCCTTGAAAATGAGCACCATTAATGCCCATGTCTCCAAGCCGTTCATTTTTGCCTGTGACGCTACACACCTATGATGAGGACCCCCATTGCCAACTTCCTCCCTGCCTGCACACACTGAGTGTTGCATGACACATGGGTAGGGTTTGCTTCTAAAACCCTGGTTTCATTTGGTAGTGGGCCATTTTTCGTATTCAGCACATTAAATAAACTCCGCCACCCTGTTTGGATGTCAGGACAGAAAAAGCAAAACAAAACAAAATAAAAGCAAAAACTACTTTCTAACTTTAATTCCACCTTTTAGAAAGAACCATTTTATTCTTCATGTGTCTCCATTTCTAAAACAACAAATTAAGACAAACTACTTTTAACTCACTATGACATGTCAGTCATTGATTGTCATGCCACAGTTTCCACACACGAAGTTCATTGGTCTGTACTTGAAGGAGGACACAGAAGAGCAGTGATAACCACAGGAGAGGAAGGGACTATGGAGAATTTTCAAAATAAGAAAAATGAGTGTTGAACCTTCTTTTCAAATAAGAAAGGGCTCTCATTTTGTCTGTACATCAGAGGATAACTTATAGACCAGGACAAGGAAATGGAACAGATTCTGAATGAGGAAAAAGTCCTAGCTCCATGGCTCTTAAGTCAATGCAAAGTAAAACTGTCAGTCAGAAAAGCAGCTTATGAACAACAAGCCAGGGCACAGCTGTCTGCCTTCAGCTTTCCATGCATCCTAAATGCATGCTCTAGGACTTTATACCCTTAATAGGATTTGGGTGTCCCCAAGAAACCTATGAACTCATAAAGAGCTTGAAGTTCATTGGCTTATATGTTTTTTTTTTCTTTTCTTTTTTTCGGAGCTGGGGACCGAACCCAGGACCTTGCGCTTGCTAGGCAAGCGCTCTACCACTGAGCTAAATCCCCAACCCCTGGCTTATATGTTTATTCGTTGCTCTTCCCCTACCTTCATTAAAGCAAATCAAACAAGTGTCTGATATGTGTGTTTCTATCAACACAGTATGCCATTCCGGAGCGTAGGAAAAGCATTTTCAGTCAAAGGCAGACCACTCTTTTGTAAAGTACTAGAGTCCCCAAAAGGAGAGGTAAATACCAAATTACTGAGCAGCTGCCAGAGCAATAAGTTGGTAGTATTTTAATAATTCTACTTGCACTGGGAAAACAAAATGATAGGTTTCCGTTGAAGGAAAAAGATTTTCTGTTTACTGAATGGCAAATGTAAACGGCGGAAATTGTTTTTTCAGAGATCTCCATGTCACTTAATTCATCTTGAAATGGAGTTTTCTTACAACAGGATTTCTGAACTTAAAAGAAAAAAAAAGTACTACAGAAGCAAGCCCTTGATACCCCAGGCAGCAAGCTTCCCAAGCTTCCTATTTTAGTCACTTCAGGAGCAGGATATGGGAGGAGAGGCCATTTCCCACTTACCTAATCTATCTCTAACCTTAGAAACCAAGGTTAAATTCAATTGCATTCTTGTCCACAGTCTGACCAATGGGAATCCTTAGCCAAAGACATCACACTCTTCGTTAGCTTTCTTTGTGTGAGACACCATCCTCTCTAGATGCCCATGGTAAAGGAGTAGAGGAAAAACAACTGGTGTCACCATGTCAAAACATACCTGACATCTTTCTAATTTGAGCAAAGAGAAACTACAAATAACTTCAACATGATATCATGCAAAAATGACTCCCTTACCGTAATAAAATTGTACCAGTTAAAGATTTATCTAACAGTCATGTAATAAACATAGTCTCCAATCCTTCATATACTAGGATGACATTATCAGTCTGGCACAGCGGGCTTGTAATTAGAATTGTTGTTTAGAAGGGAGGTATATGAGATCGTCACTAGTAATGAAAATGGGCAAGAACTAGGAAGATATACTTGGATTAAAATGGAGGAACATGTGTTCTATGCATAGGCCAGGGTACACAAAAAATCATAAAACAAGGACAGAAGGCTTAGCTATTTTCAGAGTTTGGAACATGTGATCAGACTTGATCAGATCACAATCATTACCATGGTCTGAGAAGGGCTCAGATTCCCTGGAAAGAAGAGGAAGCCATTTTCCTATTCCCTACTTCTCCCATGGCCTCACCTCATCCTGCATCTGCCTTTTGAATAACCTGCATTCCTGGGGTTTGTCTTGCTCACTGGCAAGCAGAACCACCAGCTGATTAATTTCTTAGGATACAAATGGGAAGCATGAGAGGGTAAGAGCAAATAGAGGGCCAACAAGGTGTGGTGAATTTTTAAAAGGGGAGGGTGGATTTGCTTTAGGCAAATCCTTCAGGCCCATAAACATTGCCGAGAGTTTCCTTCAACTTTCTGCTTAAGAAATCAATTCCTTGCTTATCTGTTCTTTGATTCTAGAAGTAAATTTAGAATGTGTTTTAAGATCAATAGAATTTGAAGCAAAGCATCTTGAAAAAAAAATTCCTATTTCCAAGCTGAAATGTCAGTCAGAAATGGTGGAGCTCAAGATGTGAGCTTGGGATGCAATCCGACCAGTTCAGTCTCCTTCTGTGGGAGGAGTTAGAGTAGTCACACATCTCCATTGATTGAACAAGATCCACGACAAGCAGTTATATTGACGCAGCCTCATCCCTTTGGAATATGGCACACAAAAAAGGATCATTGAGGTTGCATTCAGAATTAAAGTTCAAAACAATAACTTCACAGGAGGATGAAAATAAAGAGATCAAAGACAAGCATCCAAAAAGAAAACATCATTCCAGGAGGTAGTGTAAGTTTAAACATAACTTATGTTTCAATTAAAGAATGTTCATAAATGGTGTCTGCTAAGACCCAACTCCCCCTGATGAACATCTTATAGAAAGAATCCTCTTTGCATATTAGAGATGTCCATAGCAAGAAGCTAAGGCCAATTCCATCTTCCTTCCGCTTCAGTGCCGTGGACTGTCTGTGGAAAATCAATATATCAGCTAGAGAATAGATTTCTGCATAAGATCTCTGAGCAGTCACCTTGGGGCTTTAGTGCAAAGTCTCACAATTATTCCACAGCCCCATTGGTGAATACTGACTGCATAGGCTCTACAGCCTTACAGAGAAGTCCACATTCTTCTTTAAACACAAACAACTCTTCTAATTCTCTTCAACTTTTATTCCTTACACTTTGTTTTTCTTTTTTTTCCTGATCACTTCTTTTTTTTTTTATTAACTTGAGTATTTCTTATATACATTTCAAGTGTTATTCCCTTTCCCGGTTTCCGGGCAAACATCCCCCTTATCCCTCCCCCTCCCCTTCTTTATGGGTGTTCCCCTTTCCATCCTCCCCCATTGCCACCCTCCCCCCAACAATCTAGTTCACTGGGGGTTCAGTCTTAGCAGGACCCAGGGCTTCCCCTTCCACTGGTGCTCTTACTAGGATATTCATTGCTACCTATGGGGTCAGAGTCCAGGGTCAGTCCATGTATAGTCTTTACACTTTGTTTTTCTAAACCAACTTTTCACCAAGAGAAAATGTACAACATTGCATGGCTCTTGTATTTTTCCACAAGAATTGGGGAAAATGATTAACAAGCTTCTGGTCACTGAAGCTGGTGTGAAAATGCAAATACCATTGATTGTAAAGGGACTCGGTTTCCAAAGTTGGTAATTCTGGAAGAGAGAGGCCAAATAGGGCCTAACAGAGGCAGAAAGCATTTCCCTTCTTGCATTTAAACACTTCCTAACAGTCTTTCTGGGACAGCCTTGTACCAACAATGAGAAGCATGGTTCTAAAAATGATTAAGAAATTGTTCATCCTATTTTTCCATGAGTTCCCAAGCTCTATCCACTGTTTAGCTGTGGGTGTCTGCATTTGCCAGCTGCTGGGTGGAGCCTCTCAGAGGACAACTTGCTCTTGTATTCAAGCATAACAGAGTATCATTAATAGTGTTAGGGTTTGGTTCTTGCCCATGGGATGGGTCTGAAGTTGGGCCAGTTATTAATTGGCCATTCCCTTAGTCTCTGTTTCATCCCTGGTATATGAATTTCTTGTACACAGGATAAATTCTGGGTTGAAAGTTTTGTGGGTGGGTTGATGTCTCTATTGCTCCTCTGAGGTTCTTGCCTCAGTGAGGAGGAGGTGGCCTCTTTGGGTTCCATATCCCCAATGTTGAGAGCCATAGTTAAGTTTACCCCTACTGATTCTTGGGCACCTCCCTTATCCAAGATCTTTGTCTTGTCCTGGAGATGGCCCCCACCTCCTTACCCCAGTCAGATGCAGATTTCCATGCATTTTCATGGCCCTGTGGCCATCTCTCCTGTCTTTCCCCACACCTGATCCTGAGCTCCCCATTCTCCTCCCCATTCCTCCTCCCTCCCAGTCCCCTCCCTCCATCTGCTTGTTATGACTATTTTATTCCACCTTCTAAGTGAGATTCAAGCTTCCTTGTTTGGTCTTTTGTTCTTGTTTAGCTTCTATGGATCTGTTGAGTATAGCATGGTTTCTGTATTTTGTGCCTAAGATAGGACAAAGGATTCCAGGCCCCACAGGAGATAAGAACTCCACAGGAAGACCAACAGAGTCAACTAACCTGGACCCTTGGAGCTCTCAAGAGTATGAACATCAACCAAGGAGCACAGGCTGAACCTAGGCCTCTCTGCATATATGTAGCATATGTGTAGCTTGGTGTTCATGTGGGTCCCGAACAACTGGAACGGGGGCTCTCCCAAAAGCTGTTGCCTGTTTGTGAGGTATGGTTTTCTAGTTGGGCTGCCTTGTATGGTCTCAGTGGGAGAGGAAGAGCCTAGGCTCACAAAGACTTGAAGTGGCCAGGCGGGAGATACCTGAGGTGAAGGAAAGGGGAGTAGAGAAAAGATTGTTGCAGGGGTAGCTAGGGAGGCAGGGAGGGAGCAGGATGTAAAGTGAACAAGTAAAATTAAATTAAATTAAGATTAAAAATTGTTAAGCATTTTTCTACTGACATGCCTTGAAAACTCAGATAGTGGCAAGATTCTGCTCAGAAGATGTCTTGAAAGAGAGAAAGCACAATGTCATCTTGTAGCAACACCTTATCTCCTCCTCTTCCACACAGGAACATCAGCTTTTCATTTGGAAATGCCAGCTTTCCGTCACAATTAACTATCTTGTGTCTTGTGGCATGTTCTCAGGTATGTAGTTCTGAGGAGTGTTTGTAGCCTGTCACTCTCCTCTGTGAAGCCTGCTGTGTAATGTTAGCATAACAGAAAGCATTGGCTTGTGGATTATTCTTAACTTGGAAGTTATTGAAGGGGTATATACTGGAACATAACACTTGGCCAGAATTGTGTGTAAATATTAATTTTCATTATTCTTTTCTTAGAAAGGAGAAACTATTAGAAGTGAGGACTGTGCAAAGATAAAACAACAAAACAAAACAAAACAAAAAATGTGAATCATGTCGCTTTTCAATGCTTCCCTTGGATTTAACAGGAAAGACACGAATTTATGTTGTTAAAAGATTCAAGTACCCCGTTGAAGGAATCAGAGAAAGAACTGGAAGAGCTTGAAGGGGCTCGAGACCCCATATGTACAACAATGCCAAGCAACCAGAGCTTCCAGGGACTAAGCCACTACCTAAAGACTATACATGGACTGACCCTGGACTCTGACCTCATAGGTAGCAATGAATATCCTAGTAAGAGCACCAGTGGAAGGGGAAGCCCTGGGTCCTGCTAAGACTGAACCCCCAGTGAACTAGACTATGGGGGGAGGGCAGCAATGGGGGGAGGGTGGGGAGGGGGGCACCCATAAGGAAGGGGAGGGGGGAGGGGGATGTTTGCCCGGAAACCGGGAAAGGGAATAACACTTGAAATGTATATAAGAAATACTCAAGTTAAAAAAAAAAGATTCAAGTACCAGTGAGATTCCAAAGGCTTGCTTCAGACTGTCATTTGCTGCTGTTCATGTGAGTGATGGAGGGGAAAGTGTCTATTGTATATATTGAGTTATCCAGCTCTGAGACTAAGAGTACTGGCTGCTCTTCCAGAGGACTCAGGTTTGATCTCCAGCACCACACGATGGCTCACAACCACCTATAACTCCAGTTAATAAAAGGAAAAATAAGCTACAAAATCCAAGACATAAAGTTGGTATGGTATGGATATGGGGTGAATTAGGGAGGAGTTATGGGGAGGAATAAAGTTGAATGTGGTCAGGAAACATCGTATCATATTCTCAACGAATTAATAGTTTTTAAAAACTATTCCAATGGCGTTGACATCAGTGGTAAAAAATGAAGTATATAAGGAACAGAATTATTACTAATATGCAATATCAAGGTAATTCTTTGACTCTTAGCTAATTGGGTGAAAAAGAAGTAGTTAAAACATTTGGAAGAATGCCAAGGTAAGATCATTGACACAACTGTGTATTAGTTCCCTTTCTCATTACTGTCACAGGATACCTGATAAAAGCAATTTAAAGAAAGAATAGTTTATTTTGGCTTACAGCTTTAGGGTAATTTATCATTTAAGGGAAGATAGAGTGACAAGAATGGCTTTCACGATGGAGGCAAAACCATCAGGCAGATAGTCACATTGACTTCATAGAAGTAGAAAATGAACAGTGTTCATGTTGAGCTCCACTTTTAGTCAAACTGGGACCTCTAGCTCCTGGAATAATGATATCCACAGTCTCTCCTCTTTGGTGAAACTTTTTTTGTTTTGGAAAACCACTTCATAAACACACTCACTGATGTATTTTCATGGCCATTATAAATCTTGTCAAGTTGACAGGGAATATTAACCATCACATCTCCATTCTCCATTAATTTGACATTGGCCTTAAAGTTTCATTGTCAGTTCATAATGCAATGTGCATTTACTTCCTGTCTAAAAGTCCTGAAATTCTTTAATAGTCGAAACACTGAATTGATAAAAGCATAGCAAAAAGAGACAAGACCAAAGCAGTAGCTATACACAACATGACAAGTGTTATATCCTTCAGTTCCGTGTCTTACATGGAAGATCTTGATGGAATCATCTGGACTCTGACGAACATAGGCAGCCTCATCCCTCCAGCTCTGCCTGTAGCACATGTTATCTCCTTAAGTTGATTTTATTTTGTGCATACAATTCACCTTTGTGAGCATTCACTGGTTCTAGCATTTCCAAAGTCTTGGGGTTTCTGTTATAATGTAGGGTTCCTCTTTCCAGCATCAGGAAATGGCCTCTCACAATCTTCTTGTAGAGAATCTGACACTATCACTTAATGGCCAGATTCAGCAACTATTTATAACCTAAGTGCAATGTTTCATGGGCCCCTCATCCTTACATATTTCATGATCATAAAGCCAGTACCTTATGTATGATGCTGTCAACGTGAGATGAAGTTGGACCACAGTTGAAGTGACCTATGTCTGTCTTCAAGGATGACCATAGAGAGACATTTCCCTAGATAGTTTTTTGGTTTTTTAAAAGCTCGAAGTCAATCTCACTTCAATTGCCCTCTTCTCAAATGAACTTGAATTTTCACATGTTGGATTTTATGCTGGAATGGCTGGAGTCTTATGCTCAGGGCACCTTTCCTTTTGTTACAGCTAAGAACTAGAACTTGGTGTTTATCTTTAATGGTGCTAATTTCTTTAACAGTCACAGATACTTCGACTGTACTTTTACTGTATGCAACTTTAAAGTCGCTCGCTCTTCTTTCTTTGGCAAATTGTACAATTTTATAACTCATTGCTCTCTCTCCCTTTCTTTTATTGACAACATGGATAATGTCAGGGAAAAATAAGCATGTCACAGCCTGAATGCTTTCTTGTCATGAAATTTCTTCTATCAAAGAAATATTAGTCTATTCCTTACCTTTGAAGTCAGACTCACTGAAGATTTCAGGACACGCAAAGAATGAAGCCAAGTTTTTTGCCACAAAGGCCATGAATGTTTCATCCAGTTTCTGATAGTCATTGTTCCTCTGATGCCCTTATGAAATGGGACTCCATTGTTTGCAAATCTTTTGACCTTATAGCTTTCCAAGTTGTCATTAGAATGTCTCTGAAAGTTCTCTTTATATCATTCAAAGTCTTCTATGGTTCCAAACTCTTCTATATACCCCATATACCCCCAAACCAGTTCCAAAAGTCTCTGAACCACATAGTCAAGTTTATCAGAGGAATGGACATTCTCAGGAACAACTTTTCTTGCTATTGTGAAAAATATCCAACTAAAACACATTTAAAAAGGAAAATTTTATTTGGGCTCCCAATTTAAGGGAGGAGGTGTGATGGAAAGAGTGATTCTTGCTGTGACAAGAAGAGGTACCAGACTTCAGACAGCTGGGCGCAATTTGTCCACAAACAAAAACCTCAAACACTAGTGTTCAGTTGTTCCTTTTCAGTTACTCTGGGTACCCAAACCATGCAATGGTATCACTTATATTCAAGACAGATCTTCTCTCCTTAGCTAATCTTATCTGAAACACTCTCATAGATACACACAAGTTTGTGTTTCTATAATGACAATTTCCCTAGTCAAATTGATTCTGAAGATCAAGCATGAGGGACTAGATGCTCATTCTTGTATCCATGGATATTAGAAAGGCTTAATCTGTATTACTGAGCATTTATTTTTATTTAGTCATTTAATATTTATTGAACTCATCTTTGAACCAGGTGTTCTAGATAAAAAAAATCCCTACCTGCATAGAGTTTGCATCTGTAAATATAGGGATAGCATGTAAATAAACAATACTATTTAATACTACCTGTTTGGAAGAATAGAACCATTTAGTTACAAAACAAGCTGACGGGGACACAACACAATCTGTCAGCACTGTGTGGGATCTGGGTCTATGTTAAAAGTTCAGCAAGTAAAGCCAAGGGTAAGTTGGGTGAGAGTGTAGACTGGTTGAGGGAAGGATTCAGATTTGAAGTAAGTTAGAACTTAGCTTCCATTTTCAGAACTGAGCATTTATTAGAGTTAAAAGTTAGAGAGCCAATCTCAGTAAAAAAAATGTTCCAAAGTCTGACTTAAAATTTAAAATAACCCATCTGTCTCCTGTGTGGCTTGAATAGCAGTCCATTGCAAATGCCTCAGAGTATAGAAGAGGAGTTGGGGTCATGGCCAATTTGATGGTGGCAGTCAGGTGGATGGGGTAGACTTGGAAATGCAGCTCTGTGCATCTATTTTTGAAATGTGTTAGGTCAGCAATACCAAGGCTCTTCTGGCTCTCAGGAAGTCCAGTTTCCTGGAAAATCTTTATTACCTAATTAAGAAGGGAAAAACTTTCAAGTGGTCTCCCGTGTCTCTTCTCACTTCACCATCCTCAGCCTGACTGGAATGCCAAGACTCAGCAAATCTGTGGGATGACAAGGTGGACCGAAACAATGATTTCTTCTTCCAGATTCACTTAGGAATGTTGTGGTTGGCACAATGGATTTCCAGTAGCTAAAGGCTCATTTCCTTAGGTCAACATACCAATCTGGCAGTTAACAAAGACTTTCCTGATCAACCTCAAGATATGGTATGAGCTGCTTGGGAAGGTGCAGCACGTAGCTAAGGAAACCTGATGGAACCCTGAGTTCCTGCAAGTGTGGAGTTAGTGCTGTTCAGTGTTGATCATTTCATTCTTTAGATGAAAAGGAAACATTAAGCAGCAACAGTAAGGACAAGACCCACAGATCTCCAGAAGCGCACAGAGCCCTTTGTCCTTATTCAAAAAGCAGGATTGTTTGAAAGCGGTGAAAGCAGATAAATGTCTACATCCCTTCAATGAAACAATCGCTTTCTTTTTTTTTTTTTTTTGGTTCTTTTTTTCGGAGCTGGGGACCGAACCCAGGGCCTTGCGCTTCCTAGGTAAGCGCTCTACCACTGAGCTAAATCCCCAGCCCCGAAACAATCGCTTTCTTCACCGACATCCCATGTTCTAGCTGAGGCTTTGCTAATATTTCCTAATATTTACACGTGCATGGCTTGAATCTCTGTCCTAATTTTACAAGAAGGTGCTACAGGGTAGAATGTCCTCGCTATGTTCATAAACAGTTTTGACTCTGTAAATATTTCATAAAGTTTATATACCTTTTTGTTTTTCAAAGTCAAATGAGGCCATGTCTATTTGACATTATTCTGAGATGACAAAACGCTCAGAGATGCTAACACCATCACTGTAATCTCCTTGGTCATGCCTCAAGCAGGAGAATTTTCCTTGTCAATATCCATTTGTGTAGAATCAGGGGAACTGTGTCCAGAGCTGAAGGCAGTATATAGAGATGGTACCCATATACCATACTTAGAAGGTCAGGCACAAGCGATGCACAGTGGCCAAAACAAT
This sequence comes from Rattus norvegicus, assembly GCF_021556685.1. Taxonomy (NCBI): domain Eukaryota; kingdom Metazoa; phylum Chordata; class Mammalia; order Rodentia; family Muridae; genus Rattus; species Rattus norvegicus. The sequence goes on along the minus strand of NC_141535.1, from coordinate 228,053,507 downwards.
GACTGTGTCAAACACTGTGCCTTTCCCATATATATTTTCACCCTCTTAATGTCACAATTTCCTTTTATAGTAACAAACAGAAGGTTTTAGTGTATAGAAGAATGTTGCTAAATGTTTGTTAAGTATGAAACGTTTTCTAATGTCATGAATGGAAACCAAGGCTTAGATGTCAAGTAATCTAATTGTAAACCGATATTTCCTGTGAGATTTTTCTGCTATTAAAAGTTATGCTCTTACATGCAGCCACACAATGGACCTACGTCAGGTCAAAAGCACAAACAAACTGGTGTCTAGCTGTGTGTGTGTGTGTGTGTGTGTGTGTGTGTGTGTGTGTGTGTGTGTGTGTGAGTGATAGGTTTATACATGTATGCTATTGTTTCAGGAAAATAATTTTGCTTCAAGTTATTTGTGCCTTTCTAGTAGCACACCCAGGATATGTGCATTGTCCTGCTCTCTGTCACTTGTTGTCACAGGAATTCTTTCATGATTTCCAGAAGAAGCATCCAAATATGACATAGAATTTCTAACATAATGAATAGAACGTCTGCTTTGGATTGTAGTGATAGGAGCTTCTGATCATTTGGTGCTTAACTGTGACAGATTGAAAGCTTCCAGCTTTAAATTGACAGTCTTCTTTATATTTTAAAATATTGCTTCATGTACTACATTTTAGTTAAAATGCAATACATTAATTAAATATGATTCTAGTAATATACTTACTTGGATATGCTAGTTACACTTACACACTCATGGCAATGTAATTCTTTGTATTGCTTTTCCTTTCCTTTCTATTTAATGAAATTCTTAATGTTTTCTTGCCCTGTTTTAGGTATAGAGTTTGGGCAATTGCTTGAACTAAACAATCAGCGACATAGGAAAACCACACTGAATTATTTCAGAGTAAGGCATATAATAATATCAATAAGTCTATGAATTCAAGAGAATGAAAAATTTCTATTAACGAACAATAGTTTTGACTATGTAACTCTTGAAGTTCTGTAATAAAACAGATGCATATAGTGTGAATAATTCAACATTTTAAAGTTGACAATAAATTAAGAAACCCTTGTTGAGTCTCTACTTCTATGTAGCAGTGCTGGTTACTCTTTATACTTAAACATTTATCTTCACCAAAACACCAAAATCATAGTGTTTAGGCTCATTATTTTACACTGCATTCTTGAGGAAGTATTTTGGAACACAAAACCAACCCTAACTCACATAAACAAATGTGTGTAACTTCCTTGGGAAAGGTCTGTTGCTTAAATTGTTTTCGAGGGAAGTAATTGATTTTTCTTGGCAGATTTGGCAAAAATAATGAAGTCTTGATTGTCTTATCTGAAGGTCATGTCCTTCTCAGGAATCATCAGTGAACAGCACAGATTAAGTTGAATACAAGCTGCCCTGTGGTTCTTTAACTATGTGAATGTGATATGCAGCCAAATGGTTTCAATAACACACACTAGCCACAGCAATAAACTGTAAGCCAGCAATGTATATCTATATGTGTGCATGCGTTTCTATACTAATATAACAAAAGAGAAATGAGATATTTTTCTAGAAGAAATAAATCAGATAGTGAGACACACATTAACAATATTTTCCTTAGGGATGGAGAGATTTAAGATCATTAACTGCTCTTATAAAGGGCCCAAGTTCAATTCCCAGGACCATGGGGAGGCTCAGACCATTTGTAAATTGACTTCAGGAGATCTGATGCTCAATTTTGGCCTCCCTCAAAAATGTGTAGGCATTCATGTAGTGCACAGACACACGCAGGCATAGTGCTCATCCGTATAAAATAAAATGCAATAAAAAGAATATTTCTCCCCTAACTTCCCAATTCACAAAACTTTCTTCATCCATTATGATTTTTGAAAATTTGAGACTTGAAGTGTGTTTCTTGTATGCAGTAGAATTATGGATCCTGTTTTTACATTCATTCTGTTAGCTTGTGTCTTTTACTGTGGAATAAATGTTGAGAGATATTATGACCAATGATTGTTAATTTGTATTATTTTGGTGCTGGTGGTATGTGTTAACTTTCTTGGGTTGGAGTTTTCCTTCTCGTACTTTCTATAGGGTGGGGTTTGTGGAAAGATATTTTCTAAATTTGGCTTTGTCATGGATACTCTTGTTTTCTCCATCTATGGTGGTTGAGAGTTTTTCTGGGTATAACAGTATAATAGCATTTGTGGTCTCTTAGACTCTGTAAGAGTCAGCCCCTTTTCACTTTTAAAGTCTGTTGAGAAGTCTGCTATAGTTCTGATAGGTCTGTCTTTATGTTACTTGGCCTTTCCCCATATATATATTATTTTCTTTTTTTTATGTGGCAAGAAAATTTCCGTTTCTGGCCCAATCTATTTGATGTTCTGTAAGCTTCCTGTATGTTTATAGTCATCTCTTTCTTTAGGAAAATTTTCCTCTATGATTTTGTTAAAATATTTTGAAACATTCTCTTTTTGCTGTGTGTCATATATGAAAGCAGAATAGAAATTCAAATAAGGGAATTGTGTGATTTCTCAGTGGGTTAAAACATGACGAACAACCTAAAAGGTTGATGTATTGTTAATTCAAAATTATTTTTACATACATACTTTACATAAATATATATTTTACATACATATTTCATTATAGAAAGTAGAAATGAAGCATGTGTCGATAATATGTGGAGTAAAAACAATGAGAAATGTATCTACTAAGGAACTTTTCTGGGAAATGGAGCAACTACTTAGTGGCTAACAGTACTGGCTGCTACTCTTCCAGTAAGCACACGTTTGTCTCCCAGCATTCAGGTAGAGTGGCTTGTAACTGCCTGGAACTCTAGGTCTTGGGGATACGAGGCCTTCTTCTCAACCCGTGAATCTACACTCATCAACTTGAGTATTTATTCTTACCTGGTGTCTACATTCACATGTACACAGGCACCATCTTCCCCACATACATATACATGTAATTCAGCGTCAGTCTTCAAAACCTTCCTGCAATTTATGCTGATTAAGGAGTTATGTTATAATTCATTTGAATTGGTACCATTGGTAAAAAGAATGAGTTTAGAGTCAATGAATATTTCTATTTAGTATATACTAATATGGTAATACATTAATCTATGTGCAAAAATAATATAATGGTTATGTGAAAGTTTACTATTTTGAAAGAATTAGAGCACAAACACTTTCAGTTCTATCCCGTTACATTTTAACAAATGGAGCGCGTGAAAGTTGTTTTTCTGCACAACAATATTTTCATACATTTCATCACACTTAAGAGTTTTCCAAAATATTTTTAGATTATTAGATACCCTGAAGCCTTTCTAAAATGAAACTTTGGAAGGAACAAATTGCAATTTCTTTAGGTTCATCTCAGAGCTCTAAGTGGAAAGATATAATTTATTTCCTATTCAGAATATATTTTTTAAACTTATTGCTTTTTCTCATAACCACACATTTGCAGAAAATCAGCCAGGGAACAGCATTAGCTTTTATTCAGGTGGGAGATTTTCATAGCTATTTAAAAACTGTTGACACTGCCCTAAACCTTTGTCATCCCTTCTCTGGATTTAAGTGTTGTGACAGGTATGCTTCACATGAAACACCTCATAATGACCACATTGTCACTAGCAGATAGTTCTTAATGGTGACTTTTGAATCCTTGTCATAATGATCATCATCAATTATTGTTGTAGATCTTTCCTTTGACATAGAAACAAAACATACACATCATAAGTGTCCTATGGAAATTTTCACATGAAGTCTACACACCTCACTATCATTAAGATTGCAAACAGATTATTATCAGCATTTCAAAATACCCTTTCAATCCCAGACAAAAGTTTTCCATAGGCAACTACCACCTTGAATATTAACAACAGGAATTAGCTCTATTCATATGTTAATGGAGAACAAGTCAACATTTTTGAATTTGATGTTTTTACCCAAACCTAGGTTTGCATAGTTCGTGGACATTCCAGCATATTCTTTCAATTAACTCATTCTCACAGACATCTCATGGTATGAATAAATCACTCCTTATCCATTCTCCTATTGTAGGGTATCTTGTTTCTTTTAGGACTATTGGAAATAATATATGTATAAACCTTCATATACTTACATTTTGGATGCACTCTATTTGATAGCTATCTGGACATTGTATTTCTAGATTCTAGGTACAGGTAGACTTAGCTTTCGTGTAGTAAATGACATCAAAAACAACTTGTGAGGTCTCCCAGTATTTCTTCTCACAGCCATGTATGGGTGCAAGAGTTGATACTCCAATAAGTTCATTCTGTTCAGGGTGCTCTAGTGTAAGTTTGAGCTTGAGCAATAAAGCCAACCGCCATTTCATTAGTTTACTGGCCCTGTCATGTCTCTCTTCGGCGAAGCGAAGGTACTGTTCAAATAGTTTCAGCTTGGCGGTGATAGTTAATCTTGGTTGTCCAGCTCACTACATCTGGAATCAACTAAAACTAAAGCATTTGGGCACACCGGAAAGATTATCTTGATTGAATCATTTGAGTCACAAGCACCATGAATACAGAATATATGGATCAGAAGACCCACCCTGAATCTGAACCCAAACTACTGATGGCAGGCTACATAAGAGGACATAGAAAAAGGAAGGTTTTTGTTTGTTCACATCCAAATTACTGCCTCCATTCAGTCCCCCATCTCAAAGCTCTTTCTCTCTCCCTCTCTTCCCTCTCCCCTCTCCTTCTTCTCTTAGAGTGCAGGCCCCGCCTCTGGTAACCTGATATATCAAGGCTCTGTAGTGTTAGGTGCATTCTCTCCCACTGAGTCCGGACAAGGCAGCCCTCTCATACATTTGTGCCAGGAACCTTGGTACCAGGCTGTGTATGCTCTTTGGATGGTGGCTCAGTCTCTGGCAGCTCCCAGGGGTCCAGGTTAGTTGACACTGTTGGTGTTTCTGTGGGATTGTCACCTCCTTGAGGGCCTTCAGTCCTTCCTCTATTTTTCCATAGGGGTTCCTGGCCTCTGTCCAAAAAAAAGAAAAAAAAAGAAAAAAGAAAAGAAAAAAACAAAAAACAAAAAACAAAAACAAAACAAAACAAAACAAAACAAAACAAAAAACCAGGATGGCCAAAACTACCCTGAAGAGGAAAAGATCTTTTGGAGGCATCACCATCCCTGATCTAAAGCTATACTACAGAGCAATAAGAACCAAACTGGTATTGGTATAGAAACAGACAGGTGGATCAATGGAATTGAATCAAAACCCCAGAAAAAAAAACCCAGAAACCTACAGACACATTATTTTTAACACAGAAGCCAAAATCGTACAATGTAACATAGAGAGCATGTTCAATAAATAGTACTGTTCTAACTGGGTGTTTGCATGTAGAAGATTTTGCTTTTCGCCCTCTTCCCTTGCCTGCACTGGCAAGTTCATCTGTCCTGTTGCTTGAGGTATTTCTCCACCGATATTAGCACTGATATTAGCACATACCATTTTGGAATATCAATGCTGAGAAGAAGCTAGTGGTTCTCTAGAACTCTTCAACCAGACTGGGGCTGCTCATACATCCAATTGTGTGCGTTGAAGGGCTACTAGATCTGTGGTTTTCTTTGCGAGACAGCAGTTATTGGACCATTCAGATCACAACATATAAGCCACTTTAATCAACCCTCCATATGTACAGTACATGTGTGTGTATCCATTCTATCAGTCAGTTCCGTTAGAACCCTGACTAGTACAGTTGGTCTATTATTTTATCTGTATTTTCCTTCTCTATATCTTTTCTAGAATTTTTACTTTCTTGATGATGCCTGAGGATTAGTAGAAGGTCTTGATTTAAAAGTAGGTCAGTTTGATAATATTCCATATGGTTGCTGTACTAACATTATCTTTATGATGAATGGTCAAAGAGCTCATTGCTCTTACGGAGTTTCATCGCTCTCATATTCTTGGTTCAAATATACAATGCCTACAAGTGAGAAAAGAACTTGGATTTGCTGAGCCCTCACTATCTGACTCGTATTATATGTTAGTCATTTCTGAGCACAACAATTAAGAAATAATCTTTAGAACTTATGAAATATTGAAACCTTACAAGAAAGTTTACCATTGAATACTTTGTCTTTTTCTCAGAAAGGGAAAATGATGTTTTGGAATGTCTTCATGTCATTTCTACAAATGAACAATGGAAGACTAGCTAGGCTTAGGGGACAGTCTAAAAGGCACAGTTTAACATGCCTGAACATGGTGAACAGCCAGATGTGACTTGAGCATCATAAATGCTTTGACTTCTTTTTAAGGAAAATGATTTTCCACTCTTTGGGATTCCTTCTTCTTGAGCTTCATGTGGTCTGTAAATTGTATTTTAGGTATTCCCAGCTTTTGGGCTAATATCCACTTATCAGTGAGTGCACACTATGTTTGCTCTTTTGTGATTGGGTTACTTCATTCAGGATGATATTTTATAGTTCCATCCATTTGCCTAGGAATTTCATGAAATCATTGTTTTTAATAGTTGAATAATACTCCATTGTGTAAATGTATCACTTTTTCTTTTTGATCCATTCCTTCATTGAAGGACATCTAGATTCTTTCCAGCCTTTGACTATTATAAATAAGGCTGCTATGAGCATAGAGGAGCAGGTGTCCTTGTTACATGTTGGGGCATCATTTGGATATATGCCCAGGAGTTTATAGCTGGGTCCTCAGGTAGTACTATGCCCAATTTTCTGAGGAACCACCAGACTGATTTCTAGAGTGGCTGTACCGTCTTGCAATCCCACTAACAATGGAGGAGTGTTCTTTCTCCATATCCTTGCCAGCATCTGCTTTCACCTGAGTTTTTGATCTTAGCCATTCTGACTGGTGTGAGCTCAAGAAAAAAGACCAAAGTGTGGATGCTCCAGTCTCTCTTGGAAGGTGGAACAAAATACTCACAGGAGGAAATACAGACAAAATGTGGAGCAAAGACTGACAGAAAGGCCATCCAGAGACTGCCGTACCTCGGGATCCATCCCATATACAATCACCAAACACAGGCATTATTGAGCATGCCAAGAAGTACATGTGAACAGGAGCCTGATATAGTTATCACCCGAGAGGCTCTGCCAGAGCCTGACAAATACAGAGGCAGTTGCTCAAATGCTGGCAGCCAAACATTGGACCGAGAATGGGTTCCCCAGTGGAGGAGTTAGAGAAAGGACTGAAGGAGCTGAAGGGATTTGCAACCCCATAGGAAGAACAATAATATCAACCAATCAGACAACCCAGAGCTCCCAGGAACTAAACTACCAATCAAAGACATGGAGTGGTCAATGGCCCCAGCTGCATATATAGCAGAGGGTGGCCTTGTCAGGCATCAATGGGAGGAGAAGCCCTTGGTCCTGTGAAGGCCTGATGCCCCAGTATACAGGAATGCCAGGGCGGGGAGGAGGGAGGGAGGGAGTCTCTGGGTGGGTGAGGGAGCACCATCATAAAAGCAGGGCAGGGATGGGATAGGGGTTTTCTGGAAAGGAAAACAGGAAAGGGGATAACATATGAAATGCAAATAAGGAAAATATCCAATAAAAGAAAAAAAAACAAAAAATAGACATAAAAAAAGAAAAATGAATTCCATAAAATGAGTGAGTTTATATTTCTTTATTCATTTTCATTTGTTTTTTGTTTTTTTAAGTTACCCATGCTTATTTATTTATTTATTTATTTATTTATTTATTTATTTATTTTTATTAACTTGAGTATTTCTTATATACATTTCAAGTGTTATTCCCCCTCCCCCCTCCCCTTCCTTATGGGTGTTCCCCTCCCAACCCTCCCCCCATTGCCGCCCTCCCCCCATAGACTAGTTCACTGGGGGTTCAGTCTTAGCAGGACCCAGGGCTTCCCCTTCCACTGCTGCTCTTACTAGGATATTCATTGCTACCTATGGGGTCAGAGTCCAGGGTCAGTCCATGTATAGTCTTTAGGTAGTGGCTTAGTCCCTGGAAGCTCTGGTTGCTTGGCATTGTTGTACTTTTGGGGTCTCGAGCCCCTTCAAGCTCTTCCAGTTCTTTCTCTGATTCCTTCAACAGGGGACCTATTCTCAGTTCAGTGGTTTGCTGCTGGCATTCGCCTCTGTATTTGCTGTATTCTGGCTGTGTCTCTCAGGAGCGATCTACATCCGGCTCCTGTCGGTCTGCACTTCTTTGCTTCATCCATCTTGTCTAATTGGGTGGCTGTATATGTATGGGCCACATGTGGGGCAGGCTCTGAATGGGTGTTCCTTCAGTCTCTGTTTTAATCTTTGCCTCTCCCTTCCCTGCCAAGGGTATTCCTTTTCCTCATTTAAGGAAGGAGTGAAGCATTCACATTTTGATCATCCGTCTTGAGTTTCGTTTGTTCTAGGGATCTAGGGTAATTCAAGCATTTGGGCTAATAGCCACTTATCAATGAGTGCATACCATGTATGTCTTTCTGTGATTGGGTTAGCTCACTCAGGATGATATTTTCCAGTTCCAACCATTTGCCTACGAATTTCATAAACTCGTTGTTTTTGATAGCTGAGTAATATTCCATTGTGTAGATGTACCACATTTTCTGTATCCATTCCTCTGTTGAAGGGCATCTGGGTTCTTTCCAGCTTCTGGCTATTATAAATAAGGCTGCGATGAACATAGTGGAGCACGTGTCTCTTTTATATGTTGAGGCATCTTTTGGGTATATGCCCAAGAGAGGTATAGCTGGATCCTCAGGCAGTTCAATGTCCAATTTTCTGAGGAACCTCCAGACTGATTTCCAGAATGGTTTTACCAGTCTGCAATCCCACCAACAATGGAGGAGTGTTCCTCTTTCTCCACATCCTCGCCAGCATCTGCTGTCACCTGAGTTTTTGATCTTAGCCATTCTCACTGGTGTGAGGTGAAATCTCAGGGTTGTTTTGATTTGCATTTCCCTTATGACTAAAGATGTTGAACATTTCTTTAGGTGTTTCTCAGCCATTCGGCATTCCTCAGCTGTGAATTCTTTGCTTAGCTCTGAACCCCATTTTTAATAGGGTTATTTGTTTCCCTGCGGTCTAACTTCTTGAGTTCTTTGTATATTTTGGATATAAGGCCTCTATCTGTTGTAGGATTGGTAAAGATCTTTTCCCAATCTGTTGGTTACCGTTTTGTCCTAACCACAGTGTCCTTTGCCTTACAGAAGCTTTGCAGTTTTATGAGATCCCATTTGTCGATTCTTGATCTTAGAGCATAAGCCATTGGTGTTTTGTTTAGGAAATTTTTTCCAGTGCCCATGTGTTCCAGATGCTTCCCTAGTTTTTCTTCTATTAGTTTGAGTGTGTCTGGTTTGATGTGGAGGTCCTTGATCCACTTGGACTTAAGCTTTGTACAGGGTGATAAGCATGGATCGATCTGCATTCTTCTACATGTTGACCTCCAGTTGAACCAGCACCATTTGCTGAAAATGCTATCTTTTTTCCATTGGATGGTTTTGGCTCCTTTGTCAAAAATCGAGTGACCATAGGTGTGTGGGTTCATTTCTGGGTCTTCAATTCTATTCCATTGGTCTATCTGTCTGTCTCTGTACCAATACCATGCAGTTTTTATCACTATTGCTCTGTAATACTGCTTGAGTTCAGGGATAGTGATTCCCCCTGAAGTCCTTTTATTGTTGAGGATAGCTTTAGCTATCCTAGGTTTTTTGTTATTCCAGATGAATTTGCAAATTGTTCTGTCTAACTCTTTGAAGAATTGGATTGGTATTTTGATGGGGATTGCATTGAATCTGTAGATTGCTTTTGGTAAAATGGCCATTTTTACTATATTAATCCTGCCAATCCATGAGCATGGGAGATCTTTCCATCTTCTGAGGTCTTCTTCAATTTCTTTCCTCAGTGTCTTGAAGTTCTTATTGTACAGATCTTTTACTTGCTTGGTTAAAGTCACACCGAGGTACTTTATATTATTTGGGTCTATTATGAAGGGTGTCGTTTCCCTAATTTCTTTCTCGGCTTGTTTCTCTTTTGTATAGAGGAAGGCAACTGATTTATTTGAGTTAATTTTATACCAAGCCACTTTGCTGAAGTTGTTTATCAGCTTTAGTAGTTCTCTGGTGGAACTTTTGGGATCACTTAAATATACTATCATGTCATCTGCAAATAGTGATATTTTGACCTCTTCTTTTCCGATCTTTGAAAAGTCAATTATTTTTATCCCAGGCTGGCCTCAGATTTGTGGTGATCCTTCTTGTTCTGCCTCCTGTACAGGAATTACAGATGTGTACTACTGGGTCCTGTGTTTTCATCTTCTTAACTAAGGGTACAATTCTAAAGTAGTAAGATATCCTATCAGAATGTGAAAGAAATTATTCAACTTAGTTTTAAATAAAAATTAACATAAATCAGTGTATATTGTTATGAATAATTAATACCACTGTTTAAATATTTATGTCACGGTTGGGGATTTAGCTCAGTGGTAAAGCGCTTGCCTAGCAAGTGCAAGGCCCTGGGTTCGATTCCCAGCTCCGGAAAAAAAAAAAGAACCAAAAAGAAAAACCAATTCCAGCTTGGGGTTGGGGATTTAGCTCAGTGGTAGAGCACTTGCCTAGCAAGCGCAAGGCCCTGGGTTCGGTCCCCAGCTCCGAAAAAAACAAAAAAAAAATTTATGTCACTAATCTACAGAAGACTAGATTAGAAACTGATGAATGTAGTTTCAGGCATTTTTGGAGAAACAGTCTCACAACAACCTCCCTGGACCTTTCGCTCTTTCCGGACCTGTTGCACAATGACCCCTGAGCTAAGGTGTAGATGTGTCCACTAGGAATGGACTTCATAGCTCTCCATTTTGGTTGGTTGTAGTTTTCTGTAATACTTGCAGCGGGTTGCAGAGAGAAGTTTCTAGTAAGCCCCATTGGGATGGCATACAGAAATGTGTAGTCTTTAGTGTTCACCTCTACCCTATGTCCAGAACCCAGCAGAAATCACAAATAACCGAGAAAATATATGCTAGATTCTGACACTTAAAATCTGGAAGAAAACCAGATCACTATGTAGAGCAATGAGTAACTATCTAAAAAAATACAAAACCATGGCAGAGACAAGACTCCATGCTCACAATTGTTAATCCTTTCTTAGACTCTCAAGGGACTGATTATCAGATCAATTGATAGACAAAATCCACAGTGAACATTACAGAATAAAAGAACGTCACTAAATCCGGATCACAACAGTCTTCCTTTTGTTGAAGTGACTTGACTATCAACAGTATATGATGTAATTTTCTTAGTTACTTAGTTGCTATTATCTGGAAAGTTTCGAAGCTTAGGCAAAACTGAAGAAAATACCTTTAATTTAAAAAGGCATGGAGGAAAAGAAGGAAGGAAGCAATCAGTTTGTTAAGACACAACTGCATTTTCAGTTTTGTGTTGATTCTTTTGGTGGTTTGGTTTGCTGGTTTGAGGGGATGATATTTTCTTTGCTGGTTGTATTCAGTGTTGACGATAGAATCTGGGGCTCTGAGCCAGCTCAGTAAGCATTCTGCCACTGAGTCAAATCTCTAATCCCAATGCTAGGGTCTTAGTGCATGTTCTGTCATTAATTATCATAGTAGTAGAGGCAAGTATTTTTCTTCCATTACATACACAAGCAGGCTGAAATTCCACCAGTTTAAGTGGCACATGGAAACTAGAAGGTAATTTTGTCTGGCCTCAAGAACACTTCACTGCTTCGTCTCAATGCGTGATAACAATGAGGACATGAGGAGACGCGGATGAAGGGCTGCCAGAATACAGAACAGCGAACAGCACAAGATTATATATGACTCATGAAATCAAGAATGGTTTTCTGAAAGGAGGGCTCTTTCCCCAAGGTTCTTGAAACGTACGTAAGACTGGAAAACAGAGGAACAAGAAGCTGGTGGAAAGGGTTATCAGAGGAATAAAGAAGGGCCTTATAGGAAACCCTTAAGACTTGATTCTTAGAAACTTAAGCTCTTGAACTCTAAAACAAACAAAACCAAACAAACAAAAAAAACCAACTTGATAAATTTACATTCTGATGCCCTTATATCCACCAAACACTTATCCAGAGATCTCTCCACATTGTACCCTGAGGAATTCAGACAACCCCTTCTGTGTGTATAGCCTGCCCTAATTACCTTAAAGTCCAGCCCTCTATTTCCTTACATTCCTATGTCTGCCATCAACACACTCTTTAATTCCTGAAACCACCAGACACTTCCTGGCCTCCATTTGGGTCGATCGCTGTCTCCTCTGCAGGAAATGCCTCTTACTCTCTTGTCTGCACTTGTTGAAAGTCTATTTTCTCAGATTCTCAACTCCTTGAAAACAGAGCATATGATTTACTTTGCTGTCGGCTTCACTTATCAGATTGGCTGACTCGGAAATTTTATTTCACTCTGGTATGTGGAAGTTTGGTTTATAAATGAACCTTTGCAAAGCTTTACTTATGGAGCCTTAGAAAACCATCGGCACAACTGTGTGGCTAACAACTTCATTATTCTGAGGAAGACAGGTCTGGGTTCTGATCTCTTCCAAATACTAGGTGAAAAACTAAAACAAAGAAAGAAGCCCTGTAATATATTTCATAAAAATAACTTTGTGTCAAGCCTGTTTCCTGAGAAATTATCCTTGAGTTGCTATAACCTGGGACCATATGAGCAAGAAATATTGGGTGATCTTCAATCACTGAGAAATATTAATTTCTGCTGAAAAGATAAAGCAAAGGAGGTTTGGGCCATCCCAATATGAGTTAGGTTCACAAAGACTTGGAGATCTGAAGTTGAAAGACTTGGAGTCCCGCTGCCTTCATACCCATTACGGTATCAGTTTGAAAGGACACACCCATGTCACAGTACAGTATAGGAGGACCAAGACTCCTTTAGGACAGGGCCTGCTCTTAAATATCTCTTAATTTTTGATGTTATCCAATAAAAATAATCAAAATAGTCCTACACAAGGAGACACAGCTCCAGGTTAGAGTACGATGTAGACTCCTCTGCTCTTAATCACTAGTAATTCTGTCATAAATATTTGTGAATTAATAAGTCCATGAATCAACAGAAGTGATGTCAACCAAATGGATATTTAAGACAGGTTAGAGATAATAACTTGCCAAATCTTTAAACTCTTGGCATTATCCAGGAAGAAAGTCCATACAACTACGTTGCTATTGTGAAAATAAAGATCAATTTAAAATGTAAACCTATTTTGAAATAGCTTGTTAATTTTTCAACTAGTCACATTTGTGCGTGTGTGTGTGTGTGTGTGTGTGTGTGTATTTGTGTTTGTGTAGATGTATATACATATGTGTGGAGCCCTGAGAATAACCTTGAATGTCATTTTGGAGGCATTGTCCTTCCTTTTATTTATACTTTTGAGACAGTGACTCTTACTGGCCTAGCATACAGCCACTAGGCTAGGCTGGCTGCACATGGATTCGAGAAACTGAACATGTTACTATGCTTTCACTGCATGTATTTTGATGACTGAAAGATCTACAAAGCCCCAGACATATTTTTAATTCCTGAGGACCCTCACCATTGTTCCACACTATGGATTAAATTGACTTTTATTTTTAAGGCTAAGGACAATTGGGATAAATCAGATAATTTTTTAAGTTATCTCTTTCATTTTTTTTCTAGGAAATACATGAAAGACAAAGGTCCTATCTCAGAAATCTCAGGACATTTTAAAATAAGGGACAGATGTTTCCATTAACTCTGAATCTTTGAATTCGTAAAGAAATATGGAGAGATACAGTATGACATTATAATGATTTAATCAGTTTGAAGTGGCTACTTGTTTACTCTCTTTTTTTTTTCTTTTCTATTTTTGACAGGATTCGACTCTCACCCAAAGTAAAACTCAACCAAAATGGCTGAAACAATTTTATTGCCTCACAATCATAAATATATTTTTAGGCTTAGTGATGTTGGGCTTTATCCATGGTCAACCAAATAATCTTTAATAAAATTTAAGGTGACGAAAGCAGCTAACAGTCAGCCATTCCTGTTCACATGCTAGTGTTACGACAAGGGCTTCATTTGAATTTATTTATTTAAACTGAACTCTGATTTTGAGAATCAAATGCATTGATGCTCAACCTCTCTGGTACAGATGAAGACGCAGCTACATGGAGAGTTTTAGAAGTTTGAATTTACTTTAGGTCGGAAGTTCTCAACCTGTGGGTTGTGTCTCCTTTGGAGGTAGAAACCACCCTTTCATAGCAGTCACCAAAGACCATTGTTAAAACACAGAGATTTACATTAAAATTCATAACAGTAGCAAAATTACAGTTATGAAGTAGCAGTGAAAATAATGTTATGATTGAGGTTGCCACAACATGAGGAACCAACTGTCTGACAGAGTCACAGCATTGTGAAGGTTGAGAACCGCTCCTCTAGGCAGTGGTGGAGCGGTCTCTCTTATATGATTATAACATTTATGTTCGTCATTCCATTATTTCTTATAGAAATTTCTCTTCTTAAAATACACACCGTAGCTGGCTGTGGTGGTAGACACCTGCGATCTCAGCACTCAGGAGGCAGAAGCAGATGAATTGTCATGAGTTTCAAGCCAGCATGGATTGTGACAGAGAATCCTAAGGTAGCCAAGACTACATAACAAAAACTTTTCTCAAAATAAATAAATAACAAAAGTAAACATGAAACTAAACTGCACTCACTCCAGTATAAACGCTTCCAATGTTGTCTCCACCAGCCTATTTGGACTGTAAACTTCATCTGTCATGGAAAAATGTTTCTCTAAAACATGCGTAATATCATAAGAGGCAAGTAATGTATTCCTGGTTTCTGAAGTAAAACTGTCATTTTCCTAGCAGTATAAGAGTTAATTTGCTATTTTAGCAATTAGGGCATGAAGTTGGGGTTAAGCCTTGTGAAGTCAGATGCGTTGTAGATTAAAATTAATGAAATATGATAATTTAATGAGATTTAAATCTAACAGCTTTCTGTTTCCTCTAGGGAACTAAGCAGAGTGGAGATGGGCAATGGTGGAAATACAAATTCTATGTATAATCTCAGAGAGGAAAAGAAAGAAAGCATTGAGTACATGGATCAGATTATTATGTAATCAATCAATCAAACAAACAACCCAAAACAACAAAAAAGCAAGAAAAGAAAAACATCATCTTTTCACTCATTTTTGAATCCAAGATTCTACATAGATTTACATATATAAAATCTGTGTATATATGATGTGATTATAGAAATGAGAAAAGGGAATAGCAGGAGGTATAGGGAGAGATATGGGTGAGACTCTGACAAATCTGAATAGAGTGTATTTAGAAGCCTGTCTCCCTATATGGCAGACAGACACCAAAAAGAAAATGTCCTGTATTCAAGACAGCTAGAATGAGATCATACTTAAAACAACCAGGACTCAATCAATTTTTGGGTGAAAAATAAATGTCAGGGACAAGTAGATGTAGAAAGCTGTAGAAATTTCTAAATGGACCAGGAAGTGAGTTAGGGGAGACAGTGCAAAGAACAGAACAGAATGGCAGAGACCTTAGAGCTTATAGCATTAAGGGAAGAATGACCCTGGTTAACACAGTGAACTGGCTGGAAGGGAAGGGACGGAGGCTGCAGTGAGAGGAGACACCTGGTTCTCACTCTGCCCAGGAGTAACAGGATTCTTTTCCAGGAGCAGTCACTTCACACAAGCACACACCGAATGAACTAACCAGGGCGAGCGCTCAGAGTCAGTCACCAGGAGCAGAGAAGCAGCTTAGTTAGGTGAGTTCAATCCCCGGCCAGGATGCTGAAATGAGAGCCTGGCTGAGGATCCAACAAATCTTTTATGCTTTTTTTTTTTTTTGGTTCTTTTTTTTCGGAGCTGGGGACCGAACCCAGGGCCTTGCGCTTCCTAGGTAAGCGCTCTACCACTGAGCTAAATCCCCAGCCCCTAACAAATCTTATAAGGAAGGAGATTTGACTTCCAATTTGACATATTGGTAGAGCAGAAAAAAAGGGATTCTAAAATATTGTCTAATTACTTAAGAAAAATTAAAGCAGTGTTATCTTAAAACTAAGGTGGGGAGATGATTTATTCTGACAATTATATAGTCATGGTGGCATAGTTTCAGACTAAGAGCTGAGTAGTGTTTTCTATATATTCATATGCAGATATTCAATTCTTCATATGATACTAAAAGGCAGGAACTAAAAATTTAATTTTATAAGCAAGAAAATGAAGGCTCAAAAGGTCCCAATTTTTATGTGAAAAATGCATAACCTTAAGTGTTTATGACTGCCAAAACTAAATCCCTGGGCTGCTCGTGTATTTTATTTGAGTGGAAGCTGAACAGACAACAGAACCTTCAAGAGTCTATGTCTTAAGGAAAGTATAAACAGGCCTGGAGAAATGCTGAGTACCTGGATGTAGAAGTCACCAGAGGTAGCTCAGCTTGGAAGTAAGTGATTACCTCAGGGTTGAGGAATATGAGAAGGATAGAGAGAGATAAAAACCCAAAAGCTCAAATTGTGAGAGCTACTTGGAATGGTGGGTAGAAAGCAGTGAGGGGTTAAGAGCATCAAGGAGTGAATTGTTAATAAACCTCAGTCATGCGAACAAGGAATGTCCAATAACAAAGGGACAGACTGGGAATGAAGTATGTTCCAGAAAGAGGGGACTGCCAAACAGTGCCAAGAAGAAAGAACAAGGGGAAGGAGACAGGCAATGAAGGGTTTAACCTGAAAACAGCAGTTTCTATAGAGGACAAGAGTTGGGTTATGTTTTGACGGACAGATCCCAGGAGTTACCTACTGTTTGGAGATCAAGTATCTGGAGCATGTGAAGCCTCCTTCAGTGTCAAAGGATCACACTAAGTTGTCTTAGCTTCGGATGTCCCAGTGGATAAGAGACCAGGGGGTGAGTGAACAACCATATGAGTGTCCTAGTTTCAAACGCTGGCAAACACAAACAATCCAGAACTATCTGGTGATAGTGCAGTAAGGATCCATTCTTGCTTCTAGACAGTGTACTCTTGCTGTGGCGTCACATGCATGTGGAGTGTATGTTGTGGGGAAAACAGATATCTTTAGACTCTTCTGGTAGATACATTGCTAGCAACATTAGGACTCCGTCTTTGTGATTTAATCTGAATTGTTTCCACTCTCAAAGACCTTATTTCTAGGCACCAGCATATTTAATGTATGAGCTTCAACCTACATGTTTGCAGGCTGCGAAGGTACAAATACATTCTACAGCAATGGCCATGGGGGTTGATTATCAATTGTCTGTATTCAATTGACAAAATTCTACACTGTCTCATGCTGACCCTCTCTAGTTTCATTTTACAGTAAACAAGGCACACTAGCAAAAACATCTATAGTTTTTAAAATATCAAAATCAGTGATTTGATCTTTACCAATTAGACGGCCAATCAACTGAGATTTCTGAAGATGAAAGTGAGCTATACTCCCCAGAAATCTGTGAGTCTTATCTAGAATCTTCCTTCTTTTTTGTTTACCTTTGGTTCTAAAACGGAGTAGAGCAGGTCTGTCCCACCTCTGGGCTCATGAAACCGGGAGAAAAGTGAGACACAGATGCTGCTTCAGGTCTCAATTCCTCTGTTTCAGGATGCTAAGCTGTTGCCTTCATTGTCATAGGCAGCATACTTTAAGCTCCATATGCTATAAGCAAATGGATTTAGGAGAGCAGATATCTGCATGGTTGATACACTCAGCATCCTTTGTTAGGCAGTGTCTCTGTCTCCTAGCAACATTGTAGGGAAATCCATCAGGGGTATGAAATTAGATGTCCATGTAGGCGGAATACCTGTAGAGTGTTCAGTTTTATGAAAAGCTTTCACTAAAAATTATATATATTATGCAAAATGCTACAGTAACATAAGGTTAAAGTAGAAATTGTTCAACTCCCACATGAGCAATTTAAGGTTCCAACAGTACCCAGTAGCCAAGAGTCTGCAGTGTACAAAAAAAGAAGAAAAAAGGCTCAGAAAGATACTGTAAAAGACACTGTAAAGCCAGGTAGGCTAACAACCCAGAACAGTTTCTTTCTCAATAAAGGGGGTGGGAGGAGACATTTTGCAGGTTGTTTTGTGAAAAAAAAAATTCTCTCACCTTTGGGAGGGGACAAAATGAATTACTCTCTCCTGCAAATAAACAGCAAACAAGATGGAAATATAAAATTCCAGAACAGATGACAAGGAGCTCTTCCCTGAATGTACTGGTTGCCCCCACACATCTAAACCCATACAAATAGATCTATTCCTTATTACTTCATTTCTTACAGTAGGTGACAGTCATCTGTCTACCTCAGCCATCAAATGCAATCAAACTAATAATTCAGGTCCAAGAGGAACATGTCCTAGGATCATTGTGAGATGAACCTGCCCAAGAGATTCTTGAGGAATGATTAATTCTACAGAGAGTATGGCACATGGTGTTTGCCTCATTGACGCAAGGCCTGTGAAGAAGTTCACACCCACAAAGAGCCTGTTACCTTTCTTCCAGCCTTTAGAGAATGAGATAAGTTTCTTCTCAGTTGCTTTATTATGTAGTTAGATTCATATTCCTACTACCTTACAACTAATATTGTTAAGTACTTATTGTATATTATGCAGTCATCTGAACTGGAATTTACACAGACACACACACACACACACACACACACACACACACACACACACGGTATATATGCAAATATCTAGCTGCATAGGATTGAGCTTATTTGTGTCGGGCACTGTGCCTGATGTTGGTAAAGGATTGTGGATAGTTCAGGCTGCCAGGGTTGCTATGGAATTCACAGTCCTGAGAAAGATGGACATACAGTAAAAATTAAAGCTAGGTGCTATCAAAGGACATTTGCTTAAAATATTCAGATAATGAAAGACCTTTTCCTTTTAATTTAATTACCCTCTTTAAATATAAATTATAATTAATAATTGTGCTAGTTGTTTTTATGTTCTATTCTTTTGGGGAAAAAAAGGCTTTTCAAAAGTCATGAAAGAACACTCAACGTAAAGATTGGTGATCAAACTAAGGATGGTTTCAGCTCTCTGGCAGTATTAGGAGAGCCCGAAGGGCCTCAGGCAGGTAGACAGCTCTTCCTTTCTGGGTCCCTTGGTTTGTCTATAGACTTCACTTCTTCAAGGATGGAATGGAAGGTTGAAACATTGATCTTTTTAGGGTAATCCAGATTTCTTCTACCTGATACCTTAGACCAGGACCAGATCTTTGATAAGTGTTATATGAACCAAAGGACCAAACTCCAGCTTCCATGAAGGGAAGAAGAAAAGAAAAGACATGCCAAGTTAAGATGTCTGCTATAAACTTGATGCATTCTAGAAAATCTTTCTTTTAAACTATTATAAATTTTAGGTTTCTTAGTACATGTAGACTGGATTAACACAACACATTAAATTAAGTTTCTTATAAACAAACAACAAAAATTTGTAGGATGAGAAGGTCAGTACCAGGGCCTTGGTAGATCTGAAGCCCACTGAGTGATCTTTCCAGTTCGGACACGATAGTGCCTTTCCAGTCACACTTTCACATGAAAGTGGCAAGGCCTGTGTTAGAAATGTCCTAATCCCATCAGGAAAGTTCTCACTCTTGTGACTTAACCTATGGCCTCATCTTTGAATCACATTGACAAATATAGGCTTTGGTATATGAATTTTGGAGAAACACAAACATTCAGGGGTCCAGAAACACTGGTGATTTGACACTTACTTATTCTATTGTCTAGAACTGGGTATTTCCTTGTTTTGGCAAACAAAAGCTTGGGCATATCACTCTCAAATAGCAAGGCACATGAATTCACTCAGACCACTGTGATGGAGTGAGAACTCAAGAGAACCCTGGGAGGAGATTGGCACATGATGCAGGCCATGCCTCTATCAGTGGTATCTCAAGCAGGATCCCCACAAGAGTGTTTTTACTTGGGCCTCAGGTCTTCGGACTATGGTACAAATTTCCTTCTCCATCTTCTCATAGCTTCTGTAACCTGACACCTCCTAAAATATCCTTTTCTTCTGTTTAAGTTAATCTGAGTCAGTTTCTGTTTTTAAGTGTTGAGAACTTTGACTACTATGGGTAGGAAGCTAGATCACGAATCATGGGGGAGAAAGGCTATATCAGGTATAACAGCAACAAGGCTAAGTTCTTAGAGGAAAGATTGGCAAAGTTGAATTCCCTAACTTGGTTTTTGTATTTATAGTTACACAAGGATCACCACAGAGTAGGAAAGCTGGCGAAAAATTCGAATGTTAACCAAGGTTATGTTCATCCATTATCCACTAAAATTAGGAAGACCCAATATAAGGATTTACTTGTACTAGCTCTAAAAATACTTCCCGAAGAGGTATTCATTCAGTTTTTTATTCAGTCTGTCATAATACCTGACTTGAGCCAGATCTACTAACTAGACATGAGTGGAATGACAGTAAACACAATAAATGCAGCACCCATCTTCCTGAAAATTAGAGATGAGTAAGGGAGATATTAAATAATTATATACACAGTTACTCTTCATTTTGTTTTTATGGATTCATCTACTTAGTGAAAAATATTTATTCCTCTAGAACGTATCAGAAACCTGAGAGGTGAGAGACTCTCAGGACTCAAAGGGAGGGACCTTAGAGGAAATGCCCTACAGTAGGGAGAGGGAACTTGTAGAATCCACCTCCAGTAGAAAGACATGACATCAATTGTAGGGATGGGGTTGTCATCCCATAGTCAAAATCTCTGACCCAGAATTGTTCTTGTCTAAAAGAATTACAAGGACAGAATGGAGAAGAGACTGAGTGAAAGGAAGTCCAGCTACAGGCCTAGCTTGGGATTCATTTCAAGGGGAGGCTCTAAGGCCTGACACTATTATTGATGCCATGGTGTACTTTTATACAGAAGCCTAGCATGGCTGCCCTCTGAAAGGCCCAACAAGCAGATGACTGAGACAGACACAGATACTTACACCCAACCATTGGACTAAAGTCAGGGACCCCTGTGGTTGAATTAGGGAAAGGCTGGAAGAATCTGAGGAGGAGGGTGATCCCATAGGAAGATCAGCTATCACAACTAACCTGGATCCCTGAGATCTCACAGACACTGAACCACCAACCAGGCAGCATACACCAGCTGTCCGGAGGCCCCTGACACATGTACAAAGAGCAGGGGACTGCCTGGTCTGGCCTCAGTGGGAGAAGTGCAACAAACCCTTGAGAAACTTGAGGCCCCAGAGAGTGGGTAGGCCTGGCAGTGGGTGGGTGTGGGTGGTCACATCTTCTTGGAGACAGGGGGGCAGGATGAGTAGGATAGGAAGGAGGATGATGATGAAGAGGAGGAGACCAATGACTTGTGCAAAGAATAAGAATATCACTTTAAAAAAAAGAAAAATATTTATAAGTTCCAAACCAGTCAATGACAGACAGATGCAGGGGCTGTGGATAATTGGAATCATCAGATGGACAAGTTCTCAGAGGTCACTCTGTCTGGTTTGAGCTCTCAGGCAGAAAGGACCAGATAGGGGAGACAGTAGGGGAAAAACAGTGCAAAGAGCATCAACTGTTGCCAACTAAATTGAGTCAGCATTCCAACCCCAGCTTTGATTAGCAAGGTAGCCACTTTCTGCTTGGAGCAATGCTTCAGAGAGTGATAATTCAGTGATTAGGACAAACCATGGTGAATAATGAGAACTGACAATAATAAATCTTAATAAAATGACAGACACAAGGTGTGATGGTGACAGAACACAGTAAAACAGTAATTGAATCAGGAGACCAAGAAGGTCAGTGTAAAAAGACGCTGCATTAAATCAGTCTCTGAAATATGAGTAAGAATTTTGGTGGTTTTTTTTAAAGAAATAGTTTGTGCTCTTCCCACTGCCTATGTCTGCAAGTGGTCAAGGATGCCTATGAGTGTGGTCCAGCATTAAACTGTAAATATATTTTTAAAACTTCAAGGAACATTTTTCATGTTTATTTTTGGTGGGGGCTAGTTTTCTGGCAACTCAACTGTGCATTTCTCAAGCATCATGGAACGATATCAAAGGATCAGACACCTATGTTCAGAGAACACAGCAGAGTAACTGGAACAGTACTTAACGTGGACATGGAGGAGGTGGGTTGGGGTGGCAGTAGAGATGGAGACATGATAGACAAAGAGAAGTTATTTCATCCATACCAACATGTCTGTTAGGAATCATTATTTCTGCTCTCAGGAGAGTGGGAAGCTACTGGAGGGCTATGTGTAGAGTCAAAGTCTAGCCAGATTTTACTGGCTGCTTCTGTGCTTGCTTGGCAGCACGAGTTCAGATAAATGAGATGGACAGGAAGAAAAAGGACTCAGAATCTGCTGTTCCAATTCAATATTGCAAGCACTTTTAAAAGTAATGCTGAAAGTACTTTCTAAGAAGAAAAAGAAGATAATTTCTAAGTTATGACTGAGTCAAAGTGAAAACAAGATCTGTACTTAATATGTCACTTCTGATATAAGAGAAAAAAATCAGTTGAGACATTATTATCTGTGTTGTTTGTAAGTGAGAGACCATTGTCTTCACCTCAGAATATAGCAAAAGTCAGTTAGATTTTCTACTTTTCTCTTCTAAAACCTGCCCTCCTGATTTAAATTTAAATTAATTGTGCTTAAGTAAAAATCTAAATCTAATAAAATCCCATTGTGAAAGAATAACCTGGTGAAATTCACAAAAATATTACAACTCTTATGACCTAAAACATTCTCTGGTGAACCACGAGATTCTTCTTCTGTTCCAGTGGGTATAAGGCCTTTATTAATTTTCTTTCTAGAGCATCGTTTTTACTTTATTCAGAGATTCCTGTAGGTAGAATACCAGATTCCAGTTGCAATTCTCAATCTTCTAAAAGATGTATTTAAAAATTTATTTGTGTGTGTGTATGTATGTATGTATGTACGTTCATGTGATACATGCATGCACAAGACAATGGAGGCCACAAGAGGGTTGAATTTTCTGGAAATGCCATTATTCTGAGAGTTATGGTGAAGATTTTGGAACTGTTGTTGAATGAATACTTAGAGCTGCTTCAGCCATTCTGGCATGGTAGACCAGATGGCCAAAGGAAATGTACACAGTAAAGGCCATATTCAGGAGGTTTTAGAGGGGAACAAGGGTTCAATTAGATATAAGGCCACATGTGTTGCCTTCTGGAACATGTCCTGAAAATTAGAATGAAACTGAATTCAAAAGTGGTTAAGTCATCTGGTAGAAGAAATTTCAAATCGGTATGGCAGTCAGGTTGTGGTTACTGCTTGCTACTTTTCACCGTATTTACAGTGGAAGAGGGCAGCAAGGCATAAAAATTATGCATCTTGGTCAAGAAAAACCTGCAAACATAGTTAAAGTCATACATAGGGTAGATGTAAAGAAAATAGCCATGCTTATTAGAACTAATCATTAAAAGTGAACCATATACTTAACACTACAATAATAGGAAAAGTTTTCTGAGGGCAAGAACCCATTCGTCAAAAGCTCTAGATTACAACAGTGCAAATTTATTTGAAAGAAGAGAGTCTAGACTGGTAATGTTTCTCACAGATTCCTAGGTCAAAAATAATAACCTAAGAAAATACTTTTCCAGGTTAATCCAGGAGATATGGCCAATATAGATGTGTTAGACCAGGGGCTATGATGTATTTAATGATCCCAGAACTTAGCAGTCACATCAAATGATGCTGCTTTAGAGGTTAGCATGATACAAGAGTAGGAGACCTATGGAGGCTTATGCTAAGTTTCCTGAAAGTCATTGAGGACAGGAAGTGTGTAGCAAGGTCAAATTGCCAAAAAGCCCCAAATAGGCCACAATGTGGAGTTTTGTATTTGAAACCTAAGGTTGCAATAGACACCCTAGGATGAAGACTCCAGAAACTCTGCTGAGTAAGATTACATGTAGTAAGTAGAACCAATTCTAAAGAGACTACAGATGATACTAGCAACAGAGATTTGGGTCTGAGGCTATCCAAGCCCATTAGAGCCCCAGATGATGCCACCATGATCCTGTATGTTGGACATGATACTGAGAGATTGCATAATGCTATTTTCCTTATGTTTTGTTCTGGTATTAAGCTTGCATTAAATATGTGTTCAATGTCTACCAGGGCTGTCTTCATTTTTAGTAACTTCTTTTCTTTGTATATTAAATCTTCTGGACTCCCTCAAACATTTCAAGTTATAGACTGCAGTTCTCTCTCAAGACTCCCCAGACTTGATACACCAGTTGAGGACGTATCTCTTCAATGCTTTGAGAGTGCCAGAATTTATTTCACCACCGGAATCTATATAGATAGAGGCCATAGATTCATCGTTCCCAAAGTCCTTAAGTACTGGCCATTCCACTGTAAGGATACAGCTATTCATGTTGTGTTCCAATGGTCATTCAGAATTCTCAGTCTGTATAGCCCTGAATGGCTGATGTACATCAAGAGGCTAATTCATTGATATTAGGGTCAGGGCATCAGAGTTGAGCAATATTCTCAGTTGATGAGGTCTCCTCTGGCTCATGAATGATAAAGCTATCCTTCCATTTACCATTCACTGCTAGAGTTGAATTTCAGGAAGGCCAAACATTTGGCTATTAGCATTTAGCCTTTCACTCTCCTGAAATTCTATTTACCACAAGACTTTTAGCCCATCAATTTCAACTAGATAGATCAGTTTTTTAATGATTTGTTTATGTATATGAGTACACTGTAGCTGTCTGCAATCACACCATAAGAGGGTATCAGATCCCATTACAGATGTTTGTGAGCCACCATGTGGTTGCTGGGAATTGAACTCAGGACCTTTGGAAGAACATTCAGTGCTCTTAACCACTGAGCCATCTCTCCAACCCTGATAGCTCAGTATTAAACTATAAGCTCTTTCTAAAATCAGTACCTGATGATGGTGTGGGATTATTTCCATTGCTGACCTATACATATCCACTCTGTCACACAGTCCTGTGAGTAGGGCTTGCAGTCTCTTCACCAAGGCACCTAACCTTTCTGAGTAAGGATTCTCCTTATACTCTGTAGGTAGTGGAGGGCTAGCTTCCCTATTTCATTCTAGCACATCACTTATTTTGTCTTAGTTCAGCTATTTTATCATTCTTTTTGTGAAGTTCTGTTTTTCCCTCTCCCTGTTTCTTAGATTCTTGTCTGCTTCTGACTCATCTTCACAAGGTTACAAAGAGGCAGGTTTTAACTTATTACCATACCAGAGAGTCTCTCTGACTACTTTCAAAAGTCTGAAGACAGCATCACAAATCTTCAAAGGACATGAAAATCCAGGAAATATAACATCACTGAAGAGATACAGTCAATTTCTATTCATTAACACCAAAAGAGTGGAACTCAATGAATTGCATGATTTAAATAGACCTTAATTCAAAATTTTGGCATAGAAGCTTAGCAAACGACAAGAAATACAGTAGCAAACTCAGAGAAATGAAGCAAAACACATATTTTCACATTGCATTTTAGTACTTAAAAGGAAAGGAGTGATCTCCCCATGTTCTTAGTTGAAATCCATGTACAGGCACGGTCTCATCAATTGTTTATAATGATTTGTTGACATCATTCATGATAAGGCAAGCACAAATCAGAGTGTTACTTGTTCTCATATTAAGAAGTGACAGGATCAGAAACAGAATCTGATCTTCAGAATGATTAAATAATACCTTATGCTTTTATATGCCCCTAGGTCATTTTTGTGTACTGGAAACTAACAAACTCAATTTTGATGGCTCTTCACAGTTTCCTGAGGGAGCTTAGGTACTTTACTCCATATTTGCTAGCAAGTGGTAGAGTAGGCCATGCTAGAGAGAACAAAAGACTTCCCTCTGAGAAATTATGTCAACAGCATTTCAGTTATATTTCTATTGCTGTGATAAAACACCATGACCAAAAGAAACTTGGGAAGGAGGTTTACTTCAGCTTACAGCTTAAAGTCCGTCTTGGAAAGAAACTCAGGGCAAGAGGGGAAGAAGATGCCATGCAGGAATGCTGCTTTCTGCCTTGCTCTTCATGGCTCACTCACCCTGTTTTATATACAATCCAAGATGACCTGCCTACGGATGACACCACCCACAGTGGGCTGGACCTTCCCGCATTAATCGTTAATCAAGAAATTCCCCCAAGACATGCCATGAATCAATCTGATGGGAGCCATTCTTCAACTGAAATTCTCTCTTCCAAGGTAACACTGGCTTGTTTCAAGTTGACAGAAACAACAAATTCTTGAAATGGCACACAGCCAAAGTGTGCAGAGCTATTTTCTGAGGCCTCTTAACCTTAAGGTCAACCAACTTTTGTGTGCATCAGGCTAGCATAGCACAGCTACTTTTAAGGGATTATGGAATTTCTTTACAGCATATACTTCTCATAGTCTATCTTTATAACTTTATTCAGTGCAGTGCTTTGAGGAGGCCTGGGATGGCGAAAGCTGCCCATATTTAATCCATGACTCAGAGTTTAATGTTTCAGGAGAAAGTATCACCAAATTACTTTTTTTCTCCATTGGTCTCAATTGCCCAGCTGGCTTGTTAAAAGCTGGAAGCTTTTGCACCTCTTATATCTCTCTGTTCAACAAGCTTCTCACTGAAGTCATTTTATAAAAAGAGATCCTAGGCTTGTTTACTTTCAATAAAGAGAATACTACACCCAAGTGTTTTCAGAAGCTGATGTAGGCGTTTCCCTACACCCACATTTGTTAACTTTCTGCACGAGTTCCCAAATGTCAAAAGATACATGGCAAATACTCATGAAATAGGTCGTAAGTTGTTTCATTCCCTTGAAATGTAATAAATCACACTGCATAAAACTTTCTTCCTAAAAACATTACTATAAAGGTAGAAAATGTTACAGGATATCCTCTGGTGTGTGAAAATTCATTAATGACAATATCTTGCAAAATTAGCTATTCTGTCTCCTTTAGAGTGATGTACGTAATGTTTAATGGTACACAGAAGGCCAATTTTTCTCCCAATTGGTCTAATCTTGCTTATCCATATTTAACAAAAGATAAATGGTTGACTCCCTTTGTATTTGGGATTTAACTTTGTTTCTTTTTTTTTTCTTTTCTTTTTTTTTTTATTAACTTGAGTATTTCTTATATACATTTCGAGTGTTATTCCCTTTCCCGGTTTCCGGGTAAACATCCCCCTCCCCCCTCCCCTTCCTTATGGATGTTCCCCTCCCAACCCTCCCCCCATTGCCGCCCTCCCCCCATAGACTAGTTCACTGGGGGTTCAGTCTTAGCAGGACCCAGGGCTTCCCCTTCCACTGGTGCTCTTACTAGGATATTCATTGCTACCTATGGGGTCAGAGTCCAGGGTCAGTCCATGTATAGTCTTTAGGTAGTGGCTTAGTCCCTGGAAGCTCTGGTTGCTTGGCATTGTTGTACATATGGGGTCTCGAGCCCCTTCAAGCTCTTCCAGTTCTTTCTCTGATTCCTTCAATAGGGGACCTATTCTCAGTTCAGTGGTTTGCTGCTGGCATTCGCCTCTGTATTTGCTGTATTCTGGCTGTGTCTCTCAGGAGCGATCTACATCCGGCTCCTGTCGGTCTGCACTTCTTTGCTTCATCCATCTTGTCTAATTGGGTGGCTGTATATGTATGGGCCACATGTGGGGCAGGCTCTAAATGGGTGTTCCTTCAGTCTCTGTTTTAATCTTTGCCTCTCCCTTCCCTGCCAAGGGTATTCTTTTTCCTCATTTAAAGAAGGAGTGAAGCATTCACATTTTGATCATCCGTCTTGAGTTTCGTTTGTTCTAGGGATCTAGGGTAATTCAAGCATTTGGGCTAATAGCCACTTATCAATGAGTGCATACCATGTATGTCTTTCTGTGATTGGGTTAGCTC
This sequence comes from Rattus norvegicus, assembly GCF_021556685.1. Classification (NCBI taxonomy): domain Eukaryota; kingdom Metazoa; phylum Chordata; class Mammalia; order Rodentia; family Muridae; genus Rattus; species Rattus norvegicus. The sequence goes on along the minus strand of NC_141535.1, from coordinate 228,025,680 downwards.
ACTCAGGATGATATTTTCCAGTTCCAACCATTTGCCTACGAATTTCATAAACTCGTTGTTTTTGATAGCTGAGTAATATTCCATTGTGTAGATGTACCACATTTTCTGGATCCATTCCTCTGTTGAAGGGCATCTGGGTTCTTTCCATTTTCTGGCTATTATAAATAAGGCTGCGATGAACATAGTGGAGCACATGTCTCTTTTATATGTTGAGGAATCTTTTGGGTATATGCCCAAGAGAGGTATAGCTGGATCCTCAGGCAGTTCAATGTCCAATTTTCTGAGGAACCTCCAGACTGATTTCCAGAATGGTTTTACCAGTCTGCAATCCCACCAACAATGGAGGAGTGTTCCTCTTTCTCCACATCCTCGCCAGCATCTGCTGTCACCTGAGTTTTTGAACTTAGCCAATCGCACTGGTGTGAGGTGAAATCTCAGGGTTGTTTTGATTTGCATTTCCCTTATGACTAAAGATGTTGAACATTTCTTTAGGTGTTTCTCAGCCATTCGGCATTCCTCAGCTGTGAATTCTTTGTTTAGCTCTGAACCCCATTTTTTAATAGGGTTATTTGTTTCCCTGCGGTCTATCTTCTTGAGTCCTTTGTATATTTTGGATATAAGGCCTCTATCTGTTGTAGGATTGGTAAAGATCTTTTCCCAATCTGTTGGTTGCCGTTTTGTCCTAACCACAGTGTCCTTTGCCTTACAGAAGCTTTGCAGTTTTATGAGATCCCATTTGTCGATTCTTGATCTTAGAGCATAAGCCATTGGTGTTTTGTTCAGGAAATTTTTTCCAGTGCCCATGTGTTCCAGATGTTTCCCTAGTTTTTCTTCTATTAGTTTGAGTGTGTCTGGTTTGATGTGGAGGTCCTTGATCCACTTGGACTTAAGCTTTGTACAGGGTGATAAGCATGGATCGATCTGCATTCTTCTACATGTTGACCTCCAGTTGAACCAGCACCATTTGCTGAAAATGCTATCTTTTTTCCATTGGATGGTTTTGGCTCCTTTGTCAAAAATCAAGTGACCATAGGTGTGTGGGTTCATTTCTGGGTCTTCAATTCTATTCCATTGGTCTATCTGTCTGTCCCTGTACCAATACCATGCAGTTTTTATCACTATTGCTCTGTAATACTGCTTGAGTTCAGGGATAGTGATTCCCCCTGAAGTCCTTTTATTGTTGAGGATAGCTTTAGCTATCCTGGGTTTTTTGTTATTCCAGATGAATTTGCAAATTGTTCTGTCTAACTCTTTGAAGAATTGGATTGGTATTTTGATGGGGATTGCATTGAATCTGTAGATTGCTTTTGGTAAAATGGCCATTTTTACTATATTAATCCTGCCAATCCATGAGCATGGGAGATCTTTCCATCTTCTGAGGTCTTCTTCAATTTCTTTCCTCAGTGTCTTGAAGTTCTTATTGTACAGATCTTTTACTTGCTTGGTTAAAGTCACACCGAGGTACTTTATATTATTTGGGTCTATTATGAAGGGTGTCGTTTCCCTAATTTCTTTCTCGGCTTTTTTCTCTTTTGTATAGAGGAAGGCAACTGATTTATTTGAGTTAATTTTATACCCAGCCACTTTGCTGAAGTTGTTTATCAGCTTTAGTAGTTCTCTGGTGGAACTTTTGGGATCACTTAAATATACTATCATGTCATCTGCAAATAGTGATATTTTGACCTCTTCTTTTCCGATCTGTATCCCTTTGATCTCCTTTTGTTGTCTGATTGCTCTGGCTAGAACTTCAAGAACTATATTGAATAAGTAGGGAGAGAGTGGGCAGCCTTGTCTAGTCCCTGATTTTAGTGGGATTGCTTCAAGTTTCTCTCCATTTAGTTTAATGTTAGCAACTGGTTTGCTGTATATGGCTTTTACTATGTTTAGGTATGGGCCTTGAATTCCTATTCTTTCCAGGACTTTTATCATGAAGGGGTGTTGAATTTTGTCAAATGCTTTCTCAGCATCTAATGAAATGATCATGTGGTTCTGTTCTTTCAGTTTGTTTATATAATGGATCACGTTGATGGTTTTCCGTATATTAAACCATCCCTGCATGCCTGGGATGAAGCCTACTTGATCATGGTGGATGATTGTTTTGATGTGCTCTTGAATTCGGTTTGCAAGAATTTTATTGAGTATTTTTGCGTCGATATTCATAAGGGAAATTGGTCTGAAGTTCTCTTTCTTTGTTGTGTCTTTGTGTGGTTTAGGTATAAGAGTAATTGTGGCTTCGTAGAAGGAATTCGGTAGGGCTCCATCTGTTTCAATTTTGTGGAATAGTTTGGATAATATTGGTATGAGGTCTTCTATGAAGGTTTGATAGAATTCTGCACTAAACCCGTCTGGACCTGGGCTCTTTTTGGTTGGGAGACCTTTAATGACTGCTTCTATTTCCTTAGGAGTTATGGGGTTGTTTAACTGGTTTATCTGTTCCTGATTTAACTTCGATACCTGGTATCTGTCTAGGAAATTGTCCATTTCCTGAAGATTTTCAAATTTTGTTGAATATAGGTTTTTATAGTAAGATCTGATGATTTTTTGAATTTCCTCTGAATCTGTAGTTATGTCTCCCTTTTCATTTCTGATTTTGTTAATTTGGACGCACTCTCTGTGTCCTCTCGTTAGTCTGGCTAAGGGTTTATCTATCTTGTTGATTTTCTCAAAGAACCAACTTTTGGTTCTGTTGATTCTTTCTATGGTCCTTTTTGTTTCTACTTGGTTGATTTCAGCTCTGAGTTTGATTATTTCCTGCCTTCTACTCCTCCTGGGTGTATTTGCTTCTTTTTGTTCTAGAGCTTTTAGGTGTGCTGTCAAGCTGCTGACATATGCTCTTTCCTGTTTCTTTCTGCAGGCACTCAGCGCTATGAGTTTTCCTCTTAGCACAGCTTTCATTGTGTCCCATAAGTTTGGGTATGTTGTATCTTCATTTTCATTAAATTCTAAAAAGTTTTTAATTTCTTTCTTTATTTCTTCCTTGACCAGGTTATCATTGAGTAGAGCATTGTTCAATTTCCACGTATATGTGGGCATTCTTCCCTTATTGTTATTGAAGACCAGTTTTAGGCCGTGGTGGTCCGATAGCACGCATGGGATTATTTCTATCTTTCTGTACCTGTTGAGGCCCGTTTTTTGACCAATTACATGGTCAATTTTGGAGAAAGTGCCATGAGGAGCTGAGAAGCAAAATATCCTTTTGCTTTAGGATAGAATGTTCTATAAATATCTGTTAAGTCCATTTGGCTCATGACTTCTCTTAGTCTGTCGATATCACTGTTTAATTTCTGTTTCCATGATCTGTCCATTGATGAGAGTGGGGTGTTGAAATCTCCCACTATTATTGTGTGAGGTGCAATGTGTGTTTTGAGCTTTAGTAAGGTTTCTTTTACGTATGTAGGTGCCCTTGTATTTGGGGCATAGATATTTAGGATTGAGAGTTCATCTTGGTGGATTTTTCCTTTGATGAATATGAAGTGTCCTTCCTTATCTTTTTTGATGACTTTTAGTTGGAAATTGATTTTATTTGATATTAGAATGGCTACTCCAGCTTGCTTCTTCTGACCATTTGCTTGGAAAGTTGTTTTCCAGCCCTTCACTCTGAGGTAGTGTCTGTCTTTGTCTCTGAGGTGTGTTTCCTGTAGGCAGCAGAATGCAGGGTCCTTGTTGCGTATCCAGTTTGTTAATCTATGTCTTTTTATTGGGGAGTTGAGGCCATTGATATTGAGAGATATTAAGGAATAGTGATTATTGTTTCCCTTTATATTCATATTTGGATGTGAGGTTATGTTTGTGTGCTTTTATTCTCTTTGTTTTGTTGCCAAGACGATTAGTTTCTTGCTTCTTCTAGGGTATAGCTTGCCTCCTTATGTTGGGCTTTACCATTTATTATCCTTTGTATTGCTGGATTTGTAGTAAGATATTGTGTAAATTTGGTTTTGTCATGGAATATCTTGGTTTCTCCATCAATGTTAATTGAGAGTTTTGCTGGATACAGTAACCTGGGCTGGCATTTGTGTTCTCTTAGGGTCTGTATGACATCAGTCCAGGATCTTCTGGCCTTCATAGTTTCTGGCGAGAAGTCTGGTGTGATTCTGATAGGTCTCCCTTTATATGTTACTTGACCTTTTTCCCTTACTGCTTTTAATATTCTTTCTTTATTTTGTGCGTTTGGTGTTTTGACAATTATGTGACGGGAGGTGTTTCTTTTCTGGTCCAATCTATTTGGAGTTCTCTAGGCTTCTTGTATGTCTATGGGTATTTCTTTTTTTAGGTTAGGGAAGTTTTCTTCTATGATTTTGTTGAAGATATTTACTGGTCCTTTGAGCTGGGAGTCTTCACTCTCTTCTATACCTATTATCCTTAGGTTTGATCTTCTCATTGAGTCCTGGATTTCCTGTATGTTTTGGACCAGTATTTTTTTCCGCTTTACATTATCTTTGACAGTTGAGTCAATGATTTCTATGGAATTTCTGCTCCTGAGATTCTCTCTTCCATCTCTTGTATTCTGTTGGTGAAGCTTGTATCTACAGCTCCTTGTCTCTTCTTTTGGTTTTCTATATCCAGGGTTGTTTCCATGTGTTCTTTCTTGATTGCTTCTATTTCCATTTTTAATTCCTTCAACTGTTTGATTGTGTTTTCCTGGAATTCTTTCAGGGATTTTTGCGATTCCTCTCTGTAGGCTTCTACTTGTTTATTAATGTTTTCCTTTGTTTCCCTAAGTGTGTTCATGTCTTTCTTGAAGTCCTCCAGCATCATGATCAAATATGATTTTGAAACTAGATCTTGCTTTTCTGGTGTGTTTGAATATTCCATGTTTGTTTTGGTGGGAGAATTGGGCTCCGATGATGGCATGTAGTCTTGGTTTCTGTTGCTTGGGTTCCTGCGCTTGCCTCTCGCCATCAGATTATCTCTAGTGTTACTTTGTTCTGCTATTTCTGACAGTGGCTAGACTGTCCTATAAGCCTGTGTGTCAGGAGTGTTGTAGACCTGTTTTCCTCTCTTTCAGTCAGTTATGGGGACAGAGTGTTCTGCTTTCGGGCGTGTAGTTTTTCCTCTCTACAGGTCTTCAGCTGTTCCTGTGGGCCTGTGTCTTGAGTTCACCAGGCAGCTTTCTTGCAGCAGAAAATTTGGTCTTACCTGTGGTCCCGAGGCTCAGGTTCGCTCGTGGGGTGCTGCCCACGGGCTCTCTGCAGCGGCAGCAACCAGGAAGACCTGTGCCGCCCCTTCCGGGAGCTTCAGTGCACCAGGGTTCCAGATGGTCTTTGGCTTTTTCCTCTGGCGTCCGAGATGTGTGTGCAGGGAGCAGTCTCTTCTGGTTTCCCAGGCTTGTCTGCCTCTCTGAAGGTTTAGCTCTCCCTCCCACGGGATTTGGGTGCAGAGAACTGTTTATCCCTTAACTTTGTTTCTTAATTCAAAAAATATTTTTAAAAAATTCATTCATACATACAAATACATCTTAACCATAAGCAGTCCTCACTCCCACCTCCAGCTTTCTTCTTAGACCTTACTTCTTCTTAGACCTTACTGTCACATCTTCTCCCCAAAATCACATCCTCACTTATTATTTTTATCATTTTTTAACCCACTGAGTTTAATTCATTCTGCTTATGTGCTTATATCTTTATTTACTGGGGCATGGGAAACACCCAGTACCTATGCTTCTGAAGAAAAATGACTCTCTCTTCCCTAGCAGATATCAGTTCTGACAACCTCCTCATCTAGGGGTGGAATCATTAGATCTATTTCCCATTCAAACTAGAATTTTAAGCGTATTGATCTTGTGCAGATCTGGGACAAAATATAGCTGCTGTGAGTCCATGTATACAATAACCATGTCATACCCACAGGACAACATTGCACAACCCTCTTCCCACTTGCTTGTTACTATAAACATGATCAAAACATATGGCTACTGAAACCATAGTCCCTAACAAAGAACCTACTGATGTTGTTTTTTTTTAATAGTCATGTTATCAAAGTGTCAACTTTGTTTAAATGTTTATGTTTCAATTACAGATTTCTGCTGTTTTCAACCTTGGTCAGAGAATCTTCATATTGTACTGGGTATGGTTAATGCAAAGACTCAGCATTGGTCAAAGTGCTAAATATTAGTGAGTATAGGTACATCGTAATAGAAAGAATGTATGTAAACACACACACACACACCACATGTATATTTCCACACATGCACACCCACAAACACCATGTATACACACATGCACACTCACAAACACCACTTATGCACACATGTGCACACATAAACACCACCTATGCACACATGCACACATGCACACATGCACGGCTCAGGAGACATCCTAGAACAGAGGAAAAAAAAAGAGTGTATTTCTTTACCTTTCAATATGTAGGAATAGTCATTTTTTTCTCTTTGATTATAAAAAACTATTTTTGTCTTCTAAATTATATTTAGGTACAGAAATATAACAATTCAAATTGCCCAAAATATAACAATTAATGTAAAAATATGCTTCCAGATATTTTCAACATAGGTATTTCCAACATCCTAGTCTAATTTGTTTTGCTCACCAACATTCACATTTACTTTTCTATACCAGAAAATATGGAAACAATGTAATTGTTCTTGAACAGTAAGAATAGCATTATTTTGTTTGTTTATATCATAAATATGGGGACTTAGTGACATCTTACAAGGCTTTCTATCAGCATTGGGCAACATGGGGTCCTTCTAGGTGAATTTTTCTTTTTACATTCACTCTCATTTCTGGGTCCCCTTTATTTCCCTTATATTTATACCATCTATAAGAAGACTCCTGGATTTGGGTTCAGTCAGAGAAGATGCACCTAACTCTCAAGAGACTGGAGGTCCCAAGAAGTTTACAGTTATGGTGGGGTGGGTGGGGTGGGGAGATCCTTGTGGAGTTGGGATGGGGGAGTACAGGAAGAAGGTATGGGGTGTAGACTTTGGGGGATGCACCAGGAGGGGCATAAAATCTGGAGTGTAAAAATAAAAAAAATTGGATTATATCTTTGGAAATATATATATATATATATATATATATACATGTATATATATGTATATGTTTTATATAGTCTATAGGCACATAGGTATTAATCTATTTACATCAGCATATAACAACATACACAAAAAGTACTCTAACACAATTGAGTACAGCAAACTGTTATGACGTTTGTAACTAGTATTCCCAATCCATAATACTCCAGATTTCCCATTTTGATCTGTTCTGATTATGAACATTGTATCAAAATTGTGTGTGAGTGTGTGTGTGTGTGTGTGTGTGTGTGTGTGCATTTCTTTACCTCCTGTTACCAAAACAAATAAAGTCCAGAGAAAGAGGCAGAGGAAGCTTTCTCTGGCATTTCTAAATTTTACTCAAAAACAAAATTGTTTTTGTTTGGTTTACAACTCTAAAGCCTTCTACTTCCTGTCCTTGTCTCTTGCTTGCCATCTTCTTTGCTTTATAGTCCTTTAAAACAAGCAATGCTTATCTTCTTTCAAAGTAGGAACTAATAATTTACAATAGCATCACTTTAAAAATTGCTAATTGCAAATTGAACATCATTTCCTTTTTGTTGTCCTGGTTTTTTAGTAGGTTTTATTGTCTATATTAGAGTTCTGTTTACAGAATTGCAGTTTTTAGAGTCAACAGTTTCAGTACAGAATGGTTGGGATGAGAAAAGTCAATAATATAGGGAAAGGCAACTAACATTAAAGCCATTTAAAATACTTCATGAAAACATGGATTACACAGTCTTCATATTCACATACACACACAAACACATGGAAGAAATCTACAAAGAGTCACCAAATAATATGGGAGAGAGTTTCCCAAGTAGGCATGTCATGTCATCAAGTTAGGTCTTCAGTCCCTGGATTATATCTAGTTGAATCATTAGCCAATGATTCAACAATCCTATTAAACTGATTAACTATTAAAATGATTTAAGTAATGATTAAACTTCCTCATATCACAGCCTGTGGCTAATGCTATGGTTGAATTGTACAACCTGGTGGTAAGGCCCTATTGCTGAAATTACACTTGCTTTTGTAACTAAACATGTCAAAGTCAAGTGGTGCTGAACTAGAAACTTTATCGCTACTACCTAAAGTTAACAGTATTGGAAGAAACTGTGCATGCCACCAGAAAAGAACAGTAATCATCAATGGCACCTAGTCACAAACTCTAGGAATTATACTAGTCCATGATATACCAGTTATGAGTCTAGATGAAAATCTAATACTATTTATTATTCTGTTAAAAGAAAGTAAGAGGATGATATTTTCTAGTTCCACCCATTTGCCTAAGAATTTCATGAAGTCATTGTTTTTAATAGCTGAGTAGTACTCCATTGTGTAGCTGTACCACATTTTCTGAATCCATTCCTCTGTTGAAGGATATCTAGGTTCTTTCCAGCTTCTGGCTATTATAAATAAGGCTGCTATGAACATGGTGGAGCATGTGTCCTTGTTATATGTTGGAGCATCTTTTGGGTATATGTCCAGGAGTGGTATAGCTGGGTTGTCAGGTAGTACAATGTCTAATTTTCTGAGGAATGTCCAGACTGATTTTCAGAGTGGTTGTACCAGCTTGCAATCCCACCAACAATGGAGGAGTGTTCCTCTTTCTCCACATCTTTGCCAGCATCTGCTGTCACCTGAGTTTTTTATCTTAGCCATTCTGACTGATGTGAGGTGGATTCTCAGGGTTGTTTTGATTTGCATTTCCCTGATGACTAAGGATGTTGAACATTTCTTCAGTTGTTTCTTGGTCATTCAATATTCTTCAGTAGAGAATTCTTTGTTTACTTCTGTCCCACATTTTAAATAGGGTTATTTGATTCTCTGGAATTAGTCTAAAAGCTCAGAATACCCAAGATAACAATTCACAGACCACATGAAGCTCATGAAGTTAGAAGACCAAAGAGTGGATGATGCAGTTCTTCTTAGAAGGGAAAACAAAATATTCACAGGAAGAAATACAGAGACAAAGTGTGGAGCAGAGTCTGAGGGAAAGATCTTCCAGAGAAGCCCCACCTAGGGATCCATCCCATATATTGTCAACAATCCCAGACAACATTGTGGATGCCAAGAAATCCATGCTGACAGGAGCCTGATATAGCTGTCTCCTGAGAGGCTCTGCTAAAGCCTAACAATACAGAGGCAGACACTCACAGACAACCATTGAACTGAGAATGAAGGAGTTAGATAAAGGACTGAAGGAGCTGAAGGGGCTTGCAGCCCCATAGGAAGAACAACAATATCAACCAACCAGACCCCTGAGAGCTCCCAGAGACTAAACCACTAACCAAAGAGTACACATGGAGGGACCCATGAGTCCAGTCACATATATAGTAGAGTATGGCTTTATCAGGCATCAATGAGAGAAGAGTCCCTTGGCCTGGTGAAGGCTCAATGCCCCTGTGTAGGAGAAAGCCATGATGGGGTGATGGGAGGGAGTCAGTGGGTGGGTAAGAGAATATTCTCATAGAGGCAGGGTGAGGGGGGGAAGGGAAAGGAGGACTCCAAAGGGGAATTGAAAAAGTGGATAACATTTGAAATATAAGTAAAGAAAATATCCATTTTTTAAAAAAAACCAATTACAAAAGAAAGAAAGAAAGAAGAGAGAGAGAGAGAGAGAGAGAGAGAGAGAGAGAGAGAACATAACAAAGGATCAAGGGCCTAACTGATAGAGAATTTAGGAAGACAGTATGTGCCAGAGGTGATAGAAGGCTCCAAGAAAACAGTGTCTTCCATATACAACAGTATAGATGTGCATATGAATTGATAGAGACTGTTGTAGTGCACATATGACTTGTAAAGCTTCAAGCCAAACAAAATAGCAGCTTCAAGACTGAGAAATGGACATAGGGTCCCAGCCCTCACTAATACACTAGTTGTAATTGAAACATGCTAGCAAAAGCATGGAACATAGAGGTAAGATGTGGGGAAGAACTGGAAAATGTTTGGCAGAGGAAAGATGATCGAAATATATTGTATAAGAAGAAAGAGAGAGACACAGAGAGACAGAGAGACAGAGAGAGAGAGGCAGACAGAGAGATAGAGAGAGAGAGACAAAGAGATGTGAGCAAAGAAGAATCAGGGAAGGGCCAAGCAATACTGAAGTGGGCAGGTGAGAACATTTTCATGAAGAAAAATAAAAATGAATTCTCTATTCATAGTTTCTATCATTATGTCTCCCTGTTCATTTCTGATTTCATTAATTTGGATATTCTCTCTGTGTGTGTGCCCTCTAGTTAGTCTGGCTAACAGTTCATCTATCTTGTTGATTTTCTCAAAGAACCAGCTCCTGGTTTTGTTGATTCTTTGTATAGTACTCTTTGTTTCTACTTGATTGATTTGAGATCTGAGTTTGATTATTTCCTGCCATCTACTCCTCTTCTGTATATTTGCTTCATTTGTTCTAGAGCTTTTAGATGTGTTGTCAAGCTGCTAGTGTATGATCTCTTCAATTTCTTTATGGAGGCACTCAGGGATATGCATTTTCCTCTTAGCACTGCTTTTACTGTGTCCCATAAGTTTGGATATGTTTTGCCTTCATTTTCATTGAATTCTAAAAAGTCTTTAATTTCTTTCTTTATTTTTTTTCCAGATCAAATTATCATTGAGTAAATAGTTGTTGAGGACTTGTTTGTGTCAATGCTGACCCAGTTTCATAGGAACCACAGACAAACAAAGATATGGTTGTGCATTTTCTTTATGCCTGTGTTTTTCTCCTGGTCCCTACTCCTGTAATAACAACTCTGAGACTTAAATATATTTACACATACCTAGGAAACAGCTTTGGCTGTTCCCTGACTAGTTGATAAGTTAATCATCCCGTTATTCTCTTCTAACTTCTGCCACATGTCTGGTAACCATGGTTACCTGGCCCTCATGTTTTTGGTGCTGCTTCTGTCAACATTCTGTGGCCAATCTCCCTCTGTCTCTTTCCTAGCACCTCCCCTCCTCTCTCTGCCCTAAGCTCATTGGCCCATTACTTTTTATTGGCAGGTGAATGCTTTTACTGGAGCACAAGAGCATATCTCTACGCTTCCCCCTTTTAGTCCAATGAAAGGCTCCTTTTCTTACAACGACAAACCACATACAATAGTAACAATTATGAAAACTGTCAGGTAAGATTTACTTTCATAATGTTCAGTCCATATATTTTGGCATCCTTGGGGAAAGCATTCTATTCTCTATCCTGTCTTGGTGAGTTCAGAACTCTGCACCTACATCAGTTTCTATGATAAATTGCATTACCGAACTAAAACATCTTCATAAACACAACGACATTTTTAAAAAGCCTAAACAATATAAGCTTATAACTATTTAGTCTTCAACCCCATTAGAGTCCTAAGAAGGAATAAATATTACCTGAGTCTGTAGGACATGCAGGCAAGCAGCTTGCAAATATATAGAAATAACAGAGAACGTTGGCTGCCTTGACAGTCCTCCCAAATGCCTCTAGAATGTTGGAGCACCTATCTTCAGCCTGTGGCCCATCATAGCTGACAGCCTTTTCTGTGAAGCAGGAGTTATGAAGGACTTGCCTACCTTGTTTGTGCAAAGCTCAACAGTCAATTTCCCTGCCTCCTATTCTGTGTGCCGTTGAAGCGAGGGCAGTTTTGCCCAGTGTCAGCCTGCCACGTTTGAAGCAAACTTCATAAGGAGATTCTTTGATGCTTATCATCTCCATTGAAGTAGAAAGTGGGTACTATCAGAAGTTGACATGTCTCACTGTCCAAAAGGCCTTTTAACAATAAAACTTCTTTAAATGCTTTATTCTGAAGATCTCTGATATTTTTGAAGATCATGTACAGAATATCTGAATTATTTGCTTCTAATTATTCATTCCAATGAAACTTGAAAGCATCTACAGTAGATTAAAACTAAACTAGTACCTAAAATCCCACGTTCGATTGATTATCAACTTATATTACTTAACATAACATAACATATTAACAGTTTGTATCCTAAACTGTTTGCAATAGCAGCTTAAAGGAAGTAGATTTAACACTGCATTTTAAAGAATCACCTAATTCAATACCTCTAATACGAGTTGAAAATATATATATAATATATGCATATTATATATATATACATAGTATGTTGTAGCAAAATACAACCTCAATTTTGCATCAATATACAAAAATCTATACCAATGTAACAAAATAAAATCTCAATTTTGTATGAATATACAAAGATCTATATCAATATAATATTTTTCCTGGCTAGTACTTTTTGGCCTAAATGTAGATTCAATAATTTACCTTTTTTCTCTATTATTCCTATATCCCTACTTTTTCTTTTTTATTCCTTCCCCCACTTTCCCCTTAATACTATATGGGAAAGAAAGGAGCTTAGAGGAAAGAAAGAGAAAGAAAAATTCCTGTCTCTAATCTCCTATATTTTGTTTCCTCCATGGTTCAAGACCATTGCAACCATTCTTACAACACTGTAACCACTCCCCATAAACAATGACAGACATCTATAACCCACCTAACGATCAAAAAACCCCACCCCTTCTGCCTTTGGAGATTGAGGTATAACTCTCTTGAATTGCTTCCTGCTGATTTACATGTGATTACATTTTGAGGGGTCAAGAAAGTTGGGAAAGTGATCAATCAAGTTTTAAGAAAGCTAGCTGTAAAAGTTGTTGTCTAGTCTCTATGTGCTCAGAAAGTTCAGGGCTTAACTGCAGTCCTAACTGGGACAGTCTGTGATGTTGGACCAGTTAGGGTTGGCAGCTTTTTTGACGCTGTCCTGGATGCAGAATTTTAGGAAAATGGCATTGAGGCAGTGTGAGGGAGGATCAGGCAGGATGATGGAATAAATATGCTTCGGTATCTCAGGATCCTTTTCAGCATCCTCAAGGTGAATCTTGTCAGGGCTGCTTTTCTGGTTGTTTTTCTCTGTAAACATATAAACAGTCAAATGCATTATATAATTCTGCATTAACACAGGTATGGAATGTGTGGTGTTCACAGGTCAGTTAAAGATGATTCTTTGTTTGAGTATCTTGAGCAACTTGCTTTGGATTGTATGACCACACTATAATATAAGTTTTCATCCATGCTATATGAAGGGATAGCTTGACAAGTTCTGAGCATTCCCTGACAAGGTGTTACACTGCCTGCCTCTTGTTGATTTACCTTCATTAGTCCAGTGTTGGCCTTCGCCATTCCTTTTGCGTATTTCAGGAGACTAGGGCCTTATTTTATTTTAATTTTTTTGAATTATATTTAGAAAACTTTGTTTCTAGAAACACTTTGCCTAAAATCCCTTTTGAAGTGACCTTGCTTACCACAATGAACACATCTGACATTTTTAATTTTTCTTAAAGCCTTTAAAGATCATCTTTTCTATTAAAGTTGTAGCTGTTTTGTGTCCATTAATCTTTTATTTTCAATTCTGTCCAACTATAATTTTAACTTTGCTCTCTTATCATTTATAGTAGTTTGTCAAAATATCTCTCTTTTGGTATCTTTAGAGTGTCTTATTTTATTCATAGGAATGGCTCTATCTCTGTCAAATGACTCACTTAGGTTTTGTGAGCAGGAAACAAATGGTTCATCATTTTTTGTTTTGGTTTGGTTTTGGGTTCGGCCCTGAGCAAACCCTCTTAGTCAGTTTTCTGACATTAAGGAATTGCCTTGAATATCTTTTGCTGACCTATCAACATTTATGAGCCTTCTGTCTGTTTCTTCCGTATCTATATTTCATAGGAAACTTTCTACCTAAATTATTATGATTATGATTATTTTTATTATTATTATTGGAGAATTTATATTTAGTAACTGTTTATATACAGTCCTTTGAGGAATGATCTAATCTTCCATAGCCATATTACCGGGTAGTTGTGTCTTTATATCTCCTGTAATTGTTAGTCTAACTGTAACTGAATTGTGAGTGTTAAACCCTATATCCACAGAAGCTTATTCCTTTCATAAAACAGGTACAGACCTGGCCCTTACAAGTCTAATAGCCTTTTTGCATTCAGAGTTAGCACTTTTTCAATTAAAATTTCTCTAGCAGGTAGATCTCATATTGCTCTATTTAGAGTGTAGTTAATCCTTGCAAAATGTCAGTGGAAGATTCATTTGCACCATGGATTATCTTTGTAAATGAGTCAGCACATCCCTGTTGTCCAACCTTGTCCTAAGCATTTAAGGGTATTACATGGCGTTGTTCCAGGACAGCATCATTAAGGGTAATCTGTACTCTCAATTTAAAATACAGACCTTCACCTAGTAACTGATCCTTGACAATTTCAATGGCTCTAGTCCTGTTTTGTTGCTCCATGATTGAAACCCCATCTTTCTACAATGCCAGCCATTGTAACTGATGGCAGGTGCTAAAATGGCTGTCATCAAATCTCTCCAATCTTTTGGAATTAGACAATCTTGTAAGGCTCAGTTATTAAGTCTCTGGCATATGGCAAGCGTAAACCATAGCTTGTTACTGCTTCCTTAAGCCTTGGTAAGTCCTCTGCTTTCATAGGTTGTCACTTGAATTCTTCATATGCCTGTGGGTCTCCCTCATCTCCTGATTCCTTTACGAAGGCTGGGAAAGCCATTTTCCGATATTTAAACATAAACCTTACCCTTCTGTGGTCTTGTTACAGGGCAGTGCTGTATGTTCTAATTTTCCTTCCTCTGTCTCTATTTTACTATCTTCCTCAATTCTAATTCTTATTTTAAATTATTTTCTGTTAAGGCCCGTCTCCATGTTTCATATTTTTCTTCTTGTATCTCTACTATCTTAGTATTTTCTTCACTTTTATGTATAAATCTTTCCCATTTTTTTGCCCTAGGCCTGTCTTCATTTTACATATTTCCTTCTTTTATTATCTCTACTATAGTAGTATTTTCCTCGTTTTTATTTATAAAAGCTTCTAATTTTTATTCTAAGGCCTGTAACCTAGTTTCAGTCCTCTCCTTATCTGTGACTGCTTTCTTTTGATCTCTTTTTAAAAAGATATATAGAATTATAATCATCATGGAAAAATATAATTGTTTTTGTGCTGATAACTATCGTAAAATTATATAGAATCGATATTCCCCAGGCCATTGTGTTTCTTTCTATTTTTGGCATAGAAAATACTCTCTCTCTCTCTCTCTCTCTCTCTCTCTCTCTCTCTCTCTCCCCCCTTAAAGACTTAAATTTACCAATTTAAAAATGTTTATAAATAACGTTTTGCATTTAGCATCTTTCCTCTTTCATTGTTTTCAAACTTAATTCCTTAGAAGTTTAGAAGTTTGGAGCCTTTTAGTCCCAGCAGCACAATCTTTGATGGTTAACTCTACCCCTTCGGCTTAGTTCAGAAGGCTGCCCCATTGGTTTTGCCTTCTGCTGGCCTTAGCCAAGGCTCTCCAACCAGTCATGCTTCTGCGTAACCTAAGGCCTTAATCTGCAGCCACTGGCTGGGAGCAGGGGCTATTTGTCCCAGCTGTGGATCACACTCTGTGTGCTGTGTTTATTTTGTGCAGCTCTGAGTAGTTGTTTGCCTGTGGGGCGTACCTGAGGTTTCTAGTGCACCATTGTCTGACTCTCAGCAGCCTCGGGAGAGCAAGGCCATCATAGATGCTGTAGTTGCAGGCTGGAGAGCATTTCTGCTTACTATCTGCCGTTGTTCATAAACTGCCACTCAGTAGCTTGGTTGCTCCTGCAGGGGTTCTTAAAGGGCCTATGCCTGCCTTTCTAGTCTGGCTCCCAATGTCTGGAACTTTTTAAAGCTTGAATTCTATGCCTGATAGTGGATGCTGTTGGGGTCTAGGAATTGCTGCATAAACCATTCAGACACCAATCTCAGTCAAATAGGTATGGTCTATTGAATGCCATACCCCAAGACTGATTGATCAGAAACATGGACCAGACTCAGGAGGGAGCTGGCTTTGGCATTGAATTATGATTCTGCATGACTTTTAAGCCTAAAAACCACAAACATCTGTGCTAAATTATTCCACAAATCAGGATTAAGGGATGGGGCATTTCCGTAGGAACGTATCTTGGTTGTACACTTATCCTGCTTCCATTGGTTGAGGTATTCAACTGTGGCAGAGGACTTGCCTTGCCTGACATTAATGTCTTAACTTGCCAATCAGGACGCCAGTTACCTATGTGTATTTCTTTTTCTGCCAAGCAGAATGTCAGTTCCCCAGGGAAGTCTTGAGAACTTAAACTTCTTTGACCCTTACTCAAAATGGAAGTCTTATTCCAAGTGATTTCTTATATTGGTACAGGTGTTTCTCTTACTTGGACTCCATCCCAGGGGTAGCCTAGAAAAATAAAAAACCATAGAAGCTTATACATAGGTGTGGGAAGTGCTGCCTGGTGGTTGGTTTGGGTCCAAACTTATCGTGGCTCACTATACAAAGCAGTTCTACTGACTTCCGTTGTGACTGGTTTCTAAGAGCACAGAACACAATAGGAGATGCAATCAACTTGGGCCTGAGAAAGCTTCCTAGTAACAATAGTAACAGCATGAGAAAGTTTCCTTATAACATTAGTAACAGCACAAAATGGCAGGCTAGAGAGGCAACAGTTACCTAGGCATTTGCATTTTACCTAGGCCTTAACTGACATCATTTGTAGTGTGCATTTTCTGTATGCTTGTGTGTTTCTTCCCCGCCTCTGCTCCTGAATAATGACTGAGACTCCAATATATTTACACATCATTAGGCCACAAGTCTTGGCTGTTCGCTGACTAGCTCATAAGTTAGTCATCCTGTTGTTCTATTCCAAGTTCTCCCACCCGGCTCGTTACCTGGTTCTCAGTTCTTTGTTGCTATCTCCCTCAGTGTTCCAGGGCCGATCTCCCTCCTGTCACTACCCCCAGCATCCCTCTCTCTATCTCTGTTGGTTATCCTATCTTCTGATTTCCTACCTAAGCTTATTAGCCAATCAACTTTATAGTGACAGGTGAATGCTTTTACATAGTGCATAAGAGAGTACTTCTACACTGAGGTATCCAGGAAGCAGGTTCAAGAAAACCTTGGAATGTAGCTCTCCAGTCTATGGAATATGAGTTTAGATTTCTATTATAAGGACCCTAAGGAATGTTGTCATCTGGGAAACAACTGAGCTCTTCTGCCTCCTTAAAATTCAGGTATAATGTGTTTCTAATGCTTCAGGCACTCTGTTCAGATTTGAGCCTTTCTGCAATGACTCTCTGTGCTGCGAGTAGCACATCAGGCCAGTGAACTTTGATTCACATGCCCTTTTCTTCTCTACTGCACAATCTCATGTCGTACCCAGCCCCTTTCCAGTACTGAATGCCTACATGTGTATCTCTGGGTACTGAGGAGATGAAATAAAGTCAGCAAGGAACCATTTCTGCTGCAAACCCTGCTGTGAAATGGAATTCATTTCCTGCAGATGAGCTTAGCCACCTTGAACAAATTGAGCGATCGCATGTAAACCTCCCAGAGATGACCTCAGCTAACTCTTTTCTGATAGACCCAGGACAGAATGCCACTCATTCATTTCTTAAGAGTCACAAATATAGATAAGGAAGACTGCTTGACACAGGAAGCTGAGGGGAGTGGTTCAGTTTGCTTCTGCAGAGATGTGATGGCTCTTACATTACAAATAAGGGGCTTCAGCTTGTGTTCCCTGGGGAAAAGTCCCCAAGGATGTGGTTGTGAAATTCTGCTTCTACTTCTGCCTTCCTCTGGAAACAGCTGAAAGAAGAAAGTAGGAATCAGCTCTGACAGGAATATCAATCTTCGCTGTTTGCAAAACCAAAATTGATTTATTTTCTGGGAGAGGTCCATGAGAAAGAACACGATGCTTGCTATTAGGGGACCCACTCAAGCCTCAGGGGACAGTTCATTAAAACAGAGTTACTTGGTTTGCATCTTATTTTATTGGAATGAGTAAAGAGCGGTGCTTCCCAATCTTCCAAGGATAATTCAAGTAGGCGTCTACAGGATAATCTAAGTTGCTTTTGGCTGATTGTTATGAAATGCTTCCTTTGATTTTTTTTTCTTTTGCTAAAATTCAACATCTACCTTATTCTCTTGACTTTCCTCCTCTCTGCCACTAAATGCCTTCTATGTGAATATAGAATGCCTTTCTGTGAAACCAAACAAAAATACACACTAATTAGTTATCCCAATATTGATGTCTGTCAGTGGTTTTGGGGGGATGTATGAAGACTGAGACAAAAAATAAACAACCCCAGCAAAAAGCATAGCTTTTCTCCTTTGTGAAAGCCTTTCTTGATGAAATATAAAAATGACATTTTTTTTCTTTTTCAAAAGCAATGTTTTTTCTCTATTTGTTGAAAGTTCAGTAAGACAGACTTCAAAACTTCTTTATATTTTTAGTGATTAAAACCTTAAAAAAAAATCGCCATTTGTACCTGCATCTCATCATTGCTGCTGGGTACTGGAAAGATCCAGGCTGACTTGGGACTTTTTTTTTAAGTAACACTGATACCAAAAGCCTGGGTAAATGGAGAGTTTGATAAAGATTTTCAGAGGCATAAGCAAACATGCTTTGAGGGGTTACTATGTGTCAGAAATCATACTGGGTCCTAGGGGAACACAAGACACACAGACACACACAGACACACACACACACACACACACACACACACACACACACACACACACACACAGGAACAACAACAACAAAAACCCCAACAATAAAAACCATGTGAACAGTATTAAGACCAGAAATGCTGAGGAAGTGCGGGCATTGGCTGCTTTGAACAAGGAGTTATCAGGCCACAGCAGAGGAAAGGCTTGAGGTTGGCTCACTGCTTAGGAAACCTAGAGATTGAAAAGAATTTTTTTTTTAAGGAAACAGGAAGAGAGAAGTTAAAAGTGGACCTAGAAGGCAGAGGCTTTGCACCAAGTAAACGCCTGGGGACATTGACTCAAGCACGACTGCTCTTACAGAGGATTTAAGTTGGCCTCCTCTGCTCAGTAAGGATGTTTTGTTGTTTTGTTTGCTGTTAAGGATGACACAAAGCAAATACTTAACAGCTGCTTCATGGGAATTGTGCAGAGGACTAAAGGAGTATAATTTGATTCTTTTAAAAATTACAAAGCCTCCAGCCACCTTTCTCCTTCCCTTGTATAAGGTCCCTTTTTTTGTGACTTCTGATGAAGCGCCTCTTTAAGTCCAAGAATCTACTGTCCTTACGGCTTCTTCCAACAGGAGAGAACGCATGCATTCTTGTCCAGGTTGAAATTTGAACTCAGTTTGTCCTCACTCCATCTGTGCTCCACTGGCTCAGAGAACACATTTCCCCAAACAGAAGCTCTCTGCTTCATGGGGAATGGGCCAGTGTCATGGCTCCTAAAGAATCAGGAAATGACAAGACCATAAAAGGGCCAGTTTGGCAGCTAGGACATAGCAGAAAGATCTGGAAAATCCTCCACTTCTCTGGCTCTCAGGAAACACTAGTAAAGAGTTCAAAATCATTCTGAATGTATGTGGATTTTTTTTCTTCATATTTAAGAAGAGCTGTGCTCCCGCATTGGACCCAACGCCTTCCAATCAACAAAAGTGAACCGGCCGGCTGTAGGCAACAGTCTTAACAGTTCTTTGACTAACACAGTTGCCAAGAGCGCAAATGGCTTGTTAAGGGCTTAATGTACAGCGGGAGTGACCAGAAGCTGGGCAGGTGTAGAACTCCACAGGATTCTGAAGACTTCCTTTTAAAGCAAATGTAACTAAAAACATTAATTCAGTGATTCATTTATGTATTGTGCTGAAAGAGTACATGAGCCAAAGGAAACAAAAGTTGATGTAAAGTTCTGCTTTTTGCTTCTTTCTTCATAACATGGCTCCCAGAGAGTCTCAAGTTACGTATAAGACTCATGGTGGAGACTCATTATTCACGTGGACCATAGTATACTAATTTATAAAAGAAACAAAATATAAACTAAGACCATGCACTGGCTAGTTTTGTGTGTCAACTTGACACAAGTTCGAGTTATGACAGAAAAGGAGCCTCGGTTGTGGAAATGCCTTCATGAGACCCAGCTGTAAGGCATTTTTTTCAACTAGTGGTCAAGATGGGAAGTCCCAGACCATTGTGGGTGGTGCTGTCCCTGGGCTGGTGGTCCTGGGATCTATAGGAAACAAGCTGGGTAAGCCAGGGGAAGCAAGCCAGAAGTAACATCCCTCCATGGCCTCTGCATCCGCTCCTGCTCCCTGACCTGCTTGAGTTCCAGTCCTGACTTCCTTTGGTGATGAAACAGCGACGTGGAAGTGTGAGCTGAATAAACCCTTTCCTCCCCAACCTGCTTCTTGGTCATGATGTTTGTGCAGCCATGACTAAGACAGACCACATCCTTTGTGGTGCAGGCTAGCCGTCAAGTTCTTCAGGACATGGGCACAGCTTCTGAATCTTGAGTAAACATTCAATATTTTGGGTCATCTCTTTTCTAATTAGAGTAGTGAACTTGATGATATCTTTCATACAGCCTGCTGATACAAATAATATACTTAAAATGGCATCCATGCATCTGGTTAAATGATAGACTATTAGTCAGTAAATGTTGGTTTTATTATTGCAATGTCCTGGGGTGAAGATTACTGTGGTGTGTGCTCCTTTAGGCTTTACTTTGTTTCTAGTCAGAGCTTCGTGATTTCAGGGATTTCAGGGAAGGTTTCTTTTCTATCTTCTTTTTGTTGTTGTACATTAACTAGCATGATAATTACTGGGTATTCATTTACCAAATATCCAAGGACTAAGAAAGAAGAAAGAATTAATGATGGATGTTATAATATGTCTTTAAAACAAGAAGGGAATAGAGATTCGGTGACAGTCAGAAGTCATACATAGAGGTTGAAAGCCATCACAAAGTTCATAAAAGGCAGAACTGACATGCGCAGAGACACACAGATACACACACCCACATCCACACACCCATCCACACACATGCACATAAACACACACACACACAAGTAAATAAATAATGTAAGAGGAGTTTAAATGATCTGAGGAAAGGTTTTTTAAGAGTCTAGATGATGATGAGTATGAGAAGTTTCAGATGCAGGAAGGAGTTTGAGGGAAGCTGGAGGGATGGCAGGGAGGTGGTTCTCTCCAGATGCCTGGAGGTTAACCCGTTAGGGACTAGTGATGGAGCCCGGCAAAAGGAGAACCCTGAGAAGCATTGAAAGCTGCTGAAACCAAGATCTGTGTCAGCTCTTGAGTGGCTATTTGTAAAGGCAAGGGGCATTCTTGAGAGCTCGGGAATAGAAGGTAGGCAGAAGAGACATGGCTGTAGTCTTAGGCTCTAAATCAGTGCCAAGTTATAGAATGAGTATTGAAGCAGGCAACTGGTGAAGTGTAGAGTGTTTGCTTTTTTATATTGGTAGCCATAGATTTTTAAATAAAAATTAGAGTCTGGAGACCAGGACAGAGTTCCAACTCTGACCATCTAATCTAGGTGGTTCATTACTAAAAGCAGATTACGTGGCTCAGTTAAAGCGCAATCTTATGTCCAAGTTTACAAGTGAAAAAGAATGACAATTCCTTTCATTTAACTTTTAAAATTACTCACTTTGGCTTTTCGTAAATAGCTCATATTTGGTTTGTTTCTAGGGAGGGACTTGGCACATAGAAATTTTAAATAAATTGAATTCTTTCTTATATTCTCATGCTTAAGTTTAAGGTTTTGTGTTATGTTTAATTGGTTTTTGGATTTTTAAAAAGATTTACTTATTTGTTTTTATATTATGCTTATGGGTATTTTACCTGACTGTATATTTGGGCACCATGTGCATGTCTGGTACCCTTGAGGCCAGAGGAGGAAGTCAGATCTCCCAGAACTGGATTTACAGATAGTGGTAAGTCACTATGTGGGTTTTAGAAATTGAACCCAGGTCCTCTTCAAAAGCAGCGAGTGCTCTTAAGCAATGAATCATCTTTCTAGTCCTATTAGGTTTTGTTGAAATTATGGTAAAAGAGAATATACCTTCGCAACTAGGTGTGGTAGTACACGTCCATAAACACATCACTCAAAAGGCAAAGGAAAAGAATAGTCATGACTTTGAGACTAGACTGGGCAAGTAAGTAAAATCCTGTCTTAATGAAACAAGCATGTGATGGTACTATTATACCATGATGAGCGGAACTATTAGAAGGTATGGCCTTGCTGGAGGAAGTGTGTCATTGTAAGGATGGGCTTTGAAGTTCTAACCAATGCAGAAGAGTCAGTCTTCTCTTAGCAGCCTTCAGATGAAGATGTAGAACTCTCAGCTCCTCCTGCACCGTGCCTGCCTGGATGCTACCATGGTCCCCATCTTGATGACAATGAACCAAACCTCTGAATCTGTAAGCCAGCCCCAATTAAATGTTGTCCTTATAAGAGCTGCCTTGGTCACAGTGTCTGTTCACATCAGTAAAACCCTGACTAAAGCAAAGCAAGAGCAATGAATACGTGTTCCAAGTTTTTCTCTCTTACGCATTTGTCTTTAAGTTCCTTAGGAATAGGATATACCACCATTTCACCCTCTGGGCTAGAAACTCCAAGGATAGGTTTAGTGTGGAATCTTCAGTTTAAAAAATGACTGTCTCCTACTAAAAAAATTCATAATTTATTCATGAATTTTAATGAGAAGAATTAATCATTTAAGTTTAATTCAGATCATCAATATTTTGTGAAGGATGTTTGAACTTTCTAAGTTCTTTTATCAAACTTTACAATTAATCACTTTAAGATTTAATTTTGTAAATTGTCTGTATTTCTGCTCCCTGTTTTAAAATATTTTGATGTAACACAATCCCTAAAAAAAGGCAACTTACAATAACACATTTCTCAGCTCAGAGCTCAGGGAACAGACATCTATGATTGATGGACTGATGCATGGTGAGACTCTTATTGGGGTATAATCCCATTGTGAAATTTAAAAAGAAAAAAATATTGGAGCAAGAGAGGAAAGTAGGGATAGACGGATGAAGAAGTAGAAACCAAGAGAAAGAGAAATAAAGAGAGAGGAGGAGGAGAAGGAGAAGATGTCAAAGAGGAGGAGAAGAAGGAGGAAGTGATGGAAGAGAAAGCTCTTAAAATTGCATGAGCTGAGCAGATGGCTCTGTGGGTAAAGTGCTGCGGCACAAGCATGAGGACGTGAGTTCAAATCCCCAAGCCGCAATGTTAAGTTGGATAAGTAGCTTTCACCTATAATCTCAGTGCCCATACAGTGAACTTGAAGGTAAAGACAGGAAAATCTCAGAGCTCATGGTCCAGACAACTTGGTGTTTGAAGTAGTGAAGAGAAGACCCTACACAAACAAGGTGAAAGGGGTTGTCCTTTGACATCCACATGCACATCACCCATCCTCCTCTCTCTCTGACATCGTTAAGTTTGCAGGCAAATGGATGGAACTAGAAACTATCATACTGAATGAGGAAACCCAGACCCAAAGGATATGCATGGTGTGTACTCATTTATAAATGGATATTAGCCAGAAAGTACAGGATAGCCACAATACAATCTACAGACCCCCAAAAGCCAAATGAGAAGGAAGGCCCAAGGGATGATGGTCGAATCTTTCTCATAAGGGAAAATAAAATAAATAATGGAGGTGGAAGGAGGGAAAGAACTGGGTGGGAGAGAGGATGAGGAAAGGGGGGATATCAGGTTTAGGGGGAGCAGGGGAAAGAGAATGGAAGTTGGTGGTGGCTGTGGGGGCAATCTCTATGATGGGGAGAGGCCTCAGGGAATCTATGGGGGTGACTCTCGCTGAGACTCCTAGCATTGGGGGACATGAAGCTTGAAGTGGCCACCTCCTCTAGCCAGGCAGGACTCTCAGTGGACAGATAAGAACAGCAACCACCTCTGACCCAAAATGTGTCCTGCGTACAAGATGCGGAGGGACAAAAATGGAGCAAAGACAAAGGGAATGGCCAAGCAATGACTGGGCCAGTTTGAGATCTGTCTCATGGATAAGACTATTAATAACTCTGCTATACTTGTAGACAGGAAGTGTCCTCTGAGAGCTCCACCCAGCAGCTGATAGAAAGAGGTACAGAGACCCAGAGCCACACATTGGACAGAGTTTGGGGATTCTTACTGGAGTTTTGGCAGATGGATTGAGGGACCTGAAGGGATCAATGACTCTATAAGCAGACCAAAAGACTTAATTTATCTTGACCTTTAGGGGCTCCCAGAGACTGAACCGCCAACCAAAGAGCAAGCATGAACTGGACCTAGGCCCCTGCACTGATGTAGTAATTGTGCACCATGGGCTTCATGTGGGTTCCCTAACAACTGGAGAGAGGCCTGAATCTGTTGCCTGTTTATGGATTCTGTTCCCCTAAGTAGGCCACTTTTTCTGGCCTCAATGGGATAGAATGTTCCTAGTCCTTCAGCGACTTGATGTGCAAGGGTTGGATGATACCCAAGGGGGTCTCCCTCTTCTCAGAGGGAAAGGGAGTGGGGAATGGCGGGAGGGGCTGTGTAGGGGGAACTGGGAGGTGAGTGGGGCTGATGTCGAGCTGTAAAATGAATAAATAAACAAATGGGAAAAAGGATCAAAATCTATTAAAAAATCCATCTATTATTTCTATCATGATGCAACCCAGTTAGAACACAGATATCACGTGAAACAACCATCCCAAAACATAGTAGTCATTCTCTTTAAAATGCAGCACCTTTAAAGATAAAAATTATGCTTTCTCTCTCTCTCTCTCTCTCTCTCTCTCTCTCTCTCTCTCACACACACACACACACACACGTACACGACACCCCACACATAGTATTTAGAATTATATTTGGTATTTTTACACGTTTCTGTACTTTGTACATTCATTTAATAAGCAAGGCCGTGACTGTGAATTAAGTACTTCACTTCCATTATTATACCTTTTTTGTTCTTAATTTTTTATATTTTCACATACATTTTGAAATCATTGTAAAAATATTTTATGAAAACTGAATACGAACCCTTTGTAACTTGATAATGATAGGACAGAATTTGGACATAACATCATGGAAAATACCTATGCCAGTGTTACCAAGTCTTTCAGGTGGTATAGACACTACTCCATTACTCTCAGTAATGCCATATAGTCTTCATTGAAAGAGTTTAGAAAGCTTTTAGAATATATCATCTTTGAGTTGGATTGCTACTTGAACAATCTCACTTTTAGACATTAAGTTTTATTTGTAATCATGGTGTTAATTTATAACAATTTTATTTATTATCAATGTATATTGAAATTTTGCTGATTTTGAGCATTGGTTCCACTAATATAATATCTTTGTATCATTTAGAAACAATTATATTGTCTTTCTAAAATCAAATTCAACTCCCCCTTATATCCTTTAAGCTCCTCCCTTTTTTTTCTTTTCTCAGGGCAAACGCTAAAATCTCTACCCTAATATTGAATAGAACTGATAATAAATGTCTAGTCCTTGTCTGATCTATAAACACTTCTACATGTAAAGAGATGATATTTAATTGATCTGTTTTATTGTTTAATGTCAAATTACATGTAATTTTCTCCTTTATTGAAATAGATTCGTTTTCTCGTATGATATGTCCTGATTATAGTCCTGTCCCCTTCTCTGCCCAGTTTCTCCCTACCACTCGATCTGGATTCCCTATATTTCTGTCTTTCATTAGAAAATAATGGTCTCCTAAATGATAAAAACAAAACAAAGAAAAATATAATAAGACACATAAAAGACCATTATTCGAAGTTGGGAAAGGAAAATTAACAAGAGAAAGAGTCCGAAGACAAGGCACAAGATTCAGAGACCCATTGGTAAACAGACTCAGGAATCTCATAAAAATACTAAACTTAAAGGTGCAATACATATGCAGAAAACTTAATGTGGAGCTGTGGGGGCCCCGCGCTTTCCTTTTCATTCACTGGGAGTTCATCTGAGCTTTGCTCGGTTGATTTAGAGGGCCTTGTCTTCCTTGGGGTCCTCCATCCTTCACCTTGACTCTTACACTCTTTCCACCTCCTCTTCTGCAGGGCTGCCTGAGCTCTGAGAGGAGAGACCTGATGGATAATATCGAGTGAAGTTTTTTTTTGAACTGTGTAAAGAATTTCTTGATTTATATAAATGCTGGTTTTGGGAACAACAGAGACCTGATTATAGGCTGGACTTTGGTATTGTTAGGTACCACCTGTCTCAGTGTTTTGTACACAGTTCCTCTCTCTCCTTCTGATTGGTTTATTAAAAAGCTGATGGCATGTAGCAAAAGCAGGAGCTAGAAGGTGGGAACTCTGGGAAAGAGACAGACGTGAGAAGATTTGCCACCAAGACATTGAGGAAGTCAGATGTATAAAACTGAGGAGAGAGAGGTAACTAGCCATATGGCAGAACTTAGACTAGCATAAATGGGATAATTGAGTTATGAGCATTTTTAGGAACAATCCTAGCTTAAGGCCTAGTTATTAAATCATAAATAAATAAGCCTCCCCTCAATTATTGTGGAATGTGGCAGACAGAAACGCCCAAATGGTTACAGGAGACATCCTATTTACAGCTGAGTGTTCCATGCCCCCTCTTTGACTCAGCAAAATATCTGGCTTCTTTTAAATAGTTGCATTTAATTCTGTCCTAGATCTCTGGGTTATCCACCTTACGGTTCCTGACCATCCAGGCAGTGCCAGGGTAAGCTCCTTTTCATAGCATGAACCTCAAGTTGGATCAGTCATTGGTTGGCTACTCCCACAAATGCTGCCACCATTACCGCAGCACATCCTGCAGACAGGATAAATTTTGGGTCAATGATTTTATGATTGTGTTGATGTCCCATGGTTGAAAGCCTTGCTTGATTACAGAAGACGTGTAGTTTAGGTTCTGTATCCACTATTACTAGGAGTTTTTGCTGAAGGCACTTTCATTGATTCCAGGGAATTTCCCTTGCACCAGGTTTCTACATCACTGAAAATGTCCCCAAATTCCAGTCACTCCTCCCAGTGTTCTTTCTCCCCATCTCTCCCACTGATCACTTCTGTTCCTATCCTTGTCTGCCTCCAGTCCACCAACAAAATCTATTCTGTTTCCCCTTTCCAGGAAGATCCATGCATCTTCCCTTGATCTCTCCTTGTTACTTAGCTTCTCTGGGTTTGTGGATTATAGCATGATTATCCTTTATTTAACATTTAATATCCACTTATAAGTAAGTACATGCCATGTTTGTCTTTCTGGGTCTGGATTATTTCACTTAGTATGATTTTTTCTAAAAGACCAGAAGTATATGGATTTGACCTAGATTTCTGGGCTATCTAGTCTCTGGTTCTCGGTCATCTAAGCAGTGTCAGGTATGGGTTCCATCTAGTAGAGGTGGCCTTAAATCAAATCAGATGTTGGTTATTCCTTTAAGTTTGTGCCACCATTGCCCTAGCATGTTTTTCATGCAGGACAGCATTGTAGATCAAAGGTTTTAGGCCTGGGTTGGTGTTTATGCTTCTCCTTTTGTGGCTTGCTAAGTACCTTCCTGTACTAAAGAAACTAGAATGTGAGGGTCAAAGTTCTATAGGAACCAACTCAACCTCTCCATGTTCCATGAGTTTGTTGGCGTTGTCTTCAGTAAAGGCCTTGCTGTCAGTTTTTGGAAAGCAATGTATTGTCTTTGCAATAGCCTAGGTTGTTTGGGGATTTCCATCAGACCCCTTTGGCTAACAACTTAATGGATATAACTGAGTCCCAGTACTAGTTTGATGACATGAAATGGGCAACTGAGATTCTGTATCCCTTATTATTTGGAGACATCATTAAGATGGCTTTCATATATTTTAAGAAGTTTCCACAGTTCTAGGTTTAGATACTACCTTTCTAATGTCCCTCAGTTCTAGCAATCTCTCCCTGTATCTTCTCTCTTGACCCCATCTTATCCCCACTTCCTGATCCTCCTATTTTCATTCTTTCTGCCCCAGTGCTCCCATAAAATAGATTCCATTGTCCCCTCCAAGAGGGATCCATGTGTCCCCTCTAGTTCCTTCATTCTCTAACCATTTTGGGTCTACAGCTTGTAGCTTCATTATCATATGTTAAACAGCCAATATTCACATGTAAGAGAATGTGCACCATATTTATGTTTCTGGATCTGGACTATCTCATTCAGGAGGATTTTTTCTTGATCTGTTCTTTTACCCTATATTTAATGGTATCATTTTTTAAAAGAGCTGAGTAAGAATCCATTGTGTAAATGTATTATACTTTCTTTATCTATTCTTCTGTTGAAGAATATCTAACTTCTTTCCAATTTCTATCTATTATGAATAGAGCAACAAAGAACATGGTTGGGCAAATGTCCCTGTGGTAGGATGAAGTATCCTTTGGGCATATGTACAAGAATAGTGTAGCTAAATCTTGATGTAGATTGGTTCCCATCTTTCTGAGGAACCACTGTACTAGTATTAATATGGGCTGTATTAATTTGCACACCCAGAAACAATGGATGAATGTTTCCTTTATTCTACATCCTGGTCAGCATGACCTGTCACTGTGTTATTGAGCTTAGCCATTCTGACAAGTATAAGATGGGATCTGAAATTTGTTGTGATTTGCATTTTCCCAATAGCTAAGTATGTTGAACATTTATTTAAATGTTTCCCAGCCATTCCTCTATTGAAAATTAACTGTTTTGATTTGTACTCCATTTTAACAGAATTATTAGGGGTTTTGATATCCTATTCCTTGAGTTATTTATATATTTTGGCTACTATATTCGTTCTTATATCCGTTAGAGTTTGTAAAGCACCTGTATACTATTACTTGAGGTAAACTCTACTTACAGTTCTTATCCTTTTATTTGGCTGTAGATGTTAATTTGTTTCCCAATATCATACAAAAAAGGGTACATCGAGAACTCAGTAACCTCATTATCGTCAGATATGAAACCAACATAATTAACAATATACACAGATTTGAATAAATTTTATAATCTCATTGCTTAGGAAATGATTTATCCACAAAGTAAAAAGCTAAATGAAATTGCCAAATACACCATAAAGTGATGCATATAATTTGCACTGAGGCTTCCTAAAGCTGCCCAAACAAAATGTCACAAACAATATGGTTTAAAACAACAGAGATTTATTTTCTCACTTTTGGTGACTAGAAGTCCAAAGTCAAGGCACTGGAAAGCTATGTCTAACTAGAAGTCTAGAGAAGAAACCTTCAATCTCCCCTGGCTTTTAGTAGTCCACAGCCATTGATATTCACAGATAAGAAGACACATTACTTAATATTGCTTCCTTCATTCTCAATGCCCCTCTGCTTGTGAATGCCCATGTCCCAATTTCCCTCTTCTTTTCAGCATGTAGGTCATGAGCTCTGCTTTAGTAGAACCTTATTACAAGTTCTTATAACCTCAAGGACTCTATTTTGAAACAGGTTGTATTCATTGGTTTTATAAAGGTATGAATGTGAGGAGACATTGCTTAATCTGTACACAATTGTACTTTAAATTTGATGTTAGGAGTGTACACAAAGTATCCTTTCTGAAATGGATCCTTTGGTAACCATGCTGTAAGGAGTTAAGTTACTCTGTATAATAGCACACATGTATTTTATGACTTAGAGCCTTCTTTCTTTGTACTAACATGAAACATCCCATTGAAACACATGCTATTCAGATATCCTGTGACTTACAATATTTGTTCATCCTATGGAGACATGACCTATATCTACTTTGGCCTCTATGGCAGATGAGGAGATAGACCTAAGAAACTCACTTTGCCTTCTGGAGAAGACCAGCTGACTGAAGAAACTCAACCTGGATTACACAGATCTTGACTGTTTACTCAATGCTAGATGACCCAGGCCTCAAGAAATTTAATGAAAACACACACACACACACACACACACACACACACACACACACACACACACACATTCTCTCTCTCTCTCTCTCTCTTTCTCTCTCTCGCACACGGTTATATATCTACATTTCATTATTTCTTTGTCTGAAGAGAAAGTCATATTCCTGAGGTTGACAATGACAGTTTCCTTATGGAACTGTCAGTTTCCCTCTGTTATTGATCTTGACAAGTATATGGTGAAAGTATAAATACAGATTTGAGGTCAAACTCAAATAAGGGCAAAGCAGAAGTTTCTTCTTTTCTATGTGTCTAGAATTTCAATCTCCAGGGGCATTATCTTTTAGGGGAAACTTGCTGGATAGAAGTATCTTAAGGGAGGGTAAACAAAGTATTTTATGTCCTAGGAAAGTCAGGATCTTGTAGATAATTCCACTGCCAGGAACTTTATTCTAAGAGACATTCCTTACAACATGTGATTTGAAGGTCCTGCTGTTCTAGAATAATCGTTAAGTTGGTGAGGGGAATTTTTATGATTATCTGAAAACTCTTACCCCTACCAATACCATAATAGACCAACACAAGTTTAGATGTGGGAAAAGGGTTATTAAATTTATTTAACTCTTTTGTGTTTTACTTTGTGTCTTTGTAATAGCAGGAAAGTTAGAAAACTGTTGAGATTTTTAACTGTTAAATGGTCAAATGGTCTTTAGCATATGTAGTGAAATAAATTACATAGAAGGTGTAGGGTAATTATTATTATCTTACTAGAATTATTCTCATAAGCAGTGTAGAAAGTAAATGGAGGAGAAATGAATGGAGAGTAAGTAAGGAACAAGAAAGAGGAAGCAGATGTGCTTGCTACAAAGATTGGTAAGAAAAACATTGGTAGAACCCTCCATTCTAGGAATAAGTCACAGAGCACTGTGTTCATGCAATGATCCCTGAACTTTTAATAAACTTAAAATAAGCAATTACAGAAAACCAGGGAGGGGACAAAGGGACAGAAGCACTTAAATACGGGTGGAAAGTTTTCTTAAAAGGGCGATTACTCAAAGATGCAGATGTCTAAAGGAAATTAATAAGAAGGTACTTAATTGGTACTTAAGAGGTATTTCTTTGAACCATTTTAGTAATCCTGAGAGTTCCTGGTGGATGGCTTTGAGCTATTTTGAATAATTTATATTAGCCTTTTTAACGTTTTCCCAACCACTCACAAGTCTAAATGGAGAAAGAGGCCTACTTATTAGTGCTGTGTATAAAATTAAGGGGAATGATTACAAATGGTACCTATTAGGCCCATCCAACTGGCACTCCACCATCTAAGCTGCAAATCAAGGGTTTAAGAGCTGAGCGTTTTTCTTCAGAAAATTGTTGAGTGAATTGGTTTTAACGACTCTTCCTGCACACAGATGTGGTTGTGTAAGACCTCTTTCTGCTTCTTGGATTGTTCTTACAGTATCCATTAAAGGAAGCTGAGTCAAGTATTTCCCATAATTTGCACAGAAGAGGTGTGTATTACCTTAACTTCTCTTCCTTCGTAGAGTGTCTAGCCTGTAGATTCTTGGCAGAGGCAATCATTCAGTCCTTAGTGACCCATAGACCCTGAGACTTTGAGAATATTGAAAGTAGTTTGACCAAGTCTGTTGTTTATAAAAGGATCCATTCAAAGGTTCAAAGGGCTAATCAAAAAATCATCTAATTGCTTTACTTGACCTAGGTCATTTGGATATGGTATTATAAAATACTATAAACTAGGCAAGTCTAGGGCCACAGGAATTATTTCTCATATGTCCGTAGGCTAGGACATCCTCAGCATCTACTGAAGCCACATTGTGGATTCTAGATAGTGCCTTCCCACTTTGTTCTCAAAAGGTAGCTTCTCTGGAGTTTCTGCTCTGGTCTTATAATTAGTTTCTGAAACCACACCCCGAAAAACATCATAGTGAAGTTCACAAGATATGAATGTGGGAATGGTACCATATTTGCAGTGTAGCCCTTGATAAGGTTGAAATAATGAGGAAGCAGAGCTTGTTGTGATAGAGATAAAATATGACAACAGAAGATGCAGCCAAGAAAAAAAAAACAATTACCTTGCCTTCTCTGCTCCAAGTGAATTTGTGGGAAATCCTGGGGAAAGATCCACTAAGAAAAGAGCCATTGGATCACAGTGTAAAATGAAAGTCACTTACTACCTAATTGGGTATGAGGAAATAACAGACAGAGGAATCAAACACAACTAGAGATTGTTAGATTGATTTACCATAGAACTCCGGAACCTACTGAGAGTTAAAAAAATCATTTGTCTGACTTAAAGAACCAAAATTAGGCACACAGATAGCGATGAGTCTGAATGGTCCTAGTCAAGGTTCTGTACAAGAGACAAGTTTGATAAATTAAAATATCAGGAGCTGGAGAAGTGCTACAGTGGATAAGACAGAAGTTCTTTTCCTGTATAGAAGTTATTTTCCTGGTTCACAAAACCAGTTGTAACTCTACCTCCATAGTAGCTGACCTCTTGGCTTCTGCAAGTAGCCTCACATACACACACACACACACACACACACAGAGAGAGAGAGAGAGAGAGAGAGAGAGAGAGAGAGAGAGAGAGAGAGAAACACACACACAGACACACACAGACACACACACACAAAGAGAGAGAGAGAGAGAGAGAGAGAGAGAGAGAGAGAGAGAGAGAGAGAGAGAAAGAGAGGCTCTCAGCTTGAAGGGGAAGAACATGGAAGATTTGAAGGGAGGGTTCCTCAGAGGGGTGAAGGGAAATAATGAAATAAAGTGATGTTATTCTATTTTAATTAAATAAACCTTTTGAAAACTATAAAAAGTTTATGAATATGGTAATATTTGAAATAGTTAATTCTAAAGTATATGTTGTACATATAACACTATTGATATTTTAAAATACTAAACTCAAAGTCCAATTAATCTTTTAAAATTTTTAAAGAAAAATTCCCAACTTTTGAGAAAGAGTTGCTCAGAGACAAGAGACCTACAAAACCAAAAAGGGCCAGAAAATAAATTTCCCAAAATATATTAGAGTTGAAGCACAGAAACAAAACATAAAGAAAAGATATTGCAAGTTGCAAGAGAGGATGGCAACACCACATATAAAGGCAGTTAGAATAATGGCTAATTACTCCATAGAAACCTTTAAAGTAAAATGGGAAAGGAAAGGTGCAGTTCAGGCTCTGAAATATCTCAAGTGCAAATCTGAAATATTTTATTCAGCAAAGTCATCTTTTATAAGTAAATGAAAAAAATAAAAAAAATGTAGCATGAGAAAAACAAACTAAAGGAATTTACAAACGCGAAGCTAGCTCTATAGAGGAGAATGGCAGGAGTTCTTCAGTCTGGGGCGGGGGGGAGATGAGCATGAGATGTCACAGTGAGAAAGAATCTACAAGAGTTAATCAAAAGATGTCTAAGAAAACATCACAAAGTCATCATACACCTTTCCCAAATAACTGTGAGTATTTATGGCCTCAGTTTCCAAATATAAAGGCAGATTAACAGACTGATTATTATACAGGATCCATCTTTTTTGCTACCTTTAAGGAACTATCAAGGATAGAAAACACCTCAGAACAAAAGGATGGAAGAAAGATATTACAAGAAAATGGAACTTGGAAACAAGCCGGTATATTCCAATGTCTAATGAAATAAATGTCACGCCAAAACAAGTCTGGAGAAATAAAGAAACTGCTTCATGTAATAAAGAGAACAGCCCATCAAGAAGATATTATAATTCTAAATATATACACACAAAGTATACCCAATGTTATAAAACAAACAATATTAAGCCATGGATAATATATATATATATATATATATATATATATATATATATATATATATATAGCCATGGATTAGTCCCAAAATAATGATAGTGGGCGACTATCCACTATCACCAATAAACAGCTCATTTTAACAAAACCTAAAAAGAGAAACATTGTAGTTTAATGACAGTATAAATCAAATGTATATATCAGTCACTACAGAACATTCCAACCAAACAATAGAGAATGCACAGACTTCTTAGTAGCACATTGAATTTTCTCCAAAGCAGACCACAGTTTAGGACACAAAGCAAACCTTAACAAATACAGGAAACTTGAAATAGCATTCTTTATTCTAGTTGACCACAATTGAATACAGCTAGATGTCAACCACAATAGAAGCTATAGAAAAAACAAACAAAAAAATCACAGAGACCAAATAACACTCTATTGAATGGTAAATACACCACTGAGGTAATCAAGTGTGAGATTTATAAAATTCTTTGAATTGGATGAATGAAAGCACAATGTACCCATTCCTGGGGAAAACAATGAAAGCCGTTCTAACAGGAAAATTTATATCAATAACTGCCTCCAATGAGAGAGAGAGAGAGAGAGAGAGAGAGAGAGAGAGAGAGAGACAGAGACAGAGACAGAGACAGAGACAGAGACACACAGAGAGAGATCGAATAAATAATTCAATAATGCAGCTTAATGGTTTGGAAAACCAAGAACAAAAAGAAATAATTAAGATCGGGGAAGAATTAATGAAATAGTAATGGAAAAAAGTACAAGCAAAGAAATAGAGTGCTTCTTTGAAAAGTTTAATAGGATTGACATATTTTTAGTAAAATAACTAAAAGAATGAGAGCAAGTACCCATGTTAATAAAGTTAAAAGTTAGAGGTAGAAAGGAACACATCATGACAAATCCTGATGAAATTCAGAGAAGAACAAGCATATATGTTGAAAACCTAGATTCTACTCAGTTTGAAAATCTAAGAGATATGGGTAAAGTCCTTGTCCACCCTTAAATGAACTCTCCAGGACCACATAGATTCACAGTAGAATTCCACAAGATTTTCAAAGAAGAACTCACACCAATATTGTTCAAAGTATCCCACAGAGTAGAAGGAAATTCTGCCAAAGGAATTCTGTGAAACTGTTACAAACTGAATTTAAATCACATGAAAAAGATGTGCACCCTAATAAGGTTGGGCTTCATTCCAACAGTATAAGGATGGCTCAATGGTTCAACATATGTAAATCTAGAAATATAATTTAGCACAGAAGCAGACTGAAAGAAATCACATGATTGTTTCAATTAATATAGAAAAATCCTTGAACAAAATTCAATATCCCTTCATTATAAAAGTCATGGAAAGGCTAGGGATTAAAGGAGAAAAGTTCAACTCAATAAAGGCTAGATAAAATAAGCATATAGTTGCAAATGAATAAAACTTCAGCTATTCCTACTGATTACAGAAACAAGAGAAGGGTGTGTGCTCTCTGCTATTAAATATAGTGCTTAGAGTCTTGAAAAGAGAAATAAGATAAGAAAAGAAAATAAACGGATTACAAATTGGGGTGAAATAAATCAAATTATCCTTTTGTTGCAGAAGAAATATGATCCTATGCTTAACAGACCAAAGATGCTACCAACAACTCTTAGAACTGATAAAACTATTCAGCAAAGTAGTGGGATACAAAATTGACACTCAAACAGAAAATATCAGTTACCTTTCTAAAACAATCAACAAACACATTAAACCATGTCAGTAGAACAATCCCATTTACAACAGCCACCCAATATCCTCACATAGGAACAAATAGAACCAATAGTCTAAAATACCTTTACAGTGAAAACTTCAGTGCACTGA
This sequence comes from Rattus norvegicus, assembly GCF_021556685.1. Lineage (NCBI taxonomy): Eukaryota > Metazoa > Chordata > Mammalia > Rodentia > Muridae > Rattus > Rattus norvegicus. The sequence goes on along the minus strand of NC_141535.1, from coordinate 227,990,257 downwards.
AGAAAAAACTAGTAAGAGAAGAAAATGGAAAGATCTTTGTTCAAGTGTTAGAAGAGAGGATGTCAGGAGAATTGCCATCCTGCCAAAACAAAACAGATTCAATTCAGTCCCGATTAAGCTTTATTGATCTTCAAAAACATACGAAAAATAGCATTAAGAATTTATGTAAAAGAACGAAAGACCATGGATAGCCACAGAAATCCTGAAGGAGGAGGAGGAGGAGGAGGAGAACAACTGCAACAACACTGTTAAAGGTATGAACATATTTAATTTCAAGTTATATACTACGGTGCCATGGTAATAAAAGAACATGTTATTAGCTCAAATGTATACACATAGATCCATGGGATAGAGAAAGACCCAGACATAAATATATCTAGCTATAGCTACCCCTGATGAAGATGCTGAAAATATACATTAGAAAAGGACGGAATTGGGTAAATAAACCAAAATCCCAATGTTAAGTATTTCTGCATGAACTCTTTGTCAGAGATGCCTCAGAAGTATTCCCCATCCCCCAAATAATTCTGGTTCCTGCTATTCCTTTTGGTAGCCCGCAAAGCTAGTTAATAAGCCCTTATTGCTGAAGAATCTGCAAAATAAAAATAAGAGTGAGAATAACAATTAATGTGGTTGCCTGATACAACAAAGAGGGTTGATATAAAAATAATTTTATTTCTCCGAAGCTTCTGCGAGTCTTTACTCTCCGGTTTATGATAAACTTGAACAGAGTTGAACCAGATATGATCATAAGCAATAGTTAGAGGAGGGCCGTCTGCCTCAAAGGCTCAGCATGTACTCCTTCTGTTGTACATTCAGTTCCTAGTCTTGTTATTTTAACTATGCCGTCTAGCTGGTGTGCGTTTCTCACTTTTCTTGCTTGTGTCAATACCTGTCAGTTGTGACGAGTTTTTCCATTTCCAGAGACTCATCTGTGGTGGAAGAGTAACTAACAAGTGCCTAGCTCATTGCACCCCATGGGCATGCAATAAATGCTTGTTTCTTAACTGCCTGCCTACATATGCCTTCAGGAGCGCAGGCAAGACTCTCAGCTGCCTTAAAAATGACAGATGATGCTGTCTACTAGGCATCTCTTGAGAGCTTGTTAAATACATAACTAATGTCAGGAGACACTGGTATCTTGTGACCCATACAAACAACTTAGACTTAAGCCACTTGCCAGCACACATGCCCGTTGGGAAGCCACTGACCTTACATACTTTTGATGCCTAGGGGCCTGCGACTATGAAAGAATGGAGGGACTGATACCTGATTAGATTAGAAAAAGGGAAATGAGCAAGAGAAGAGTTGCTGAACAAGATGTTGAGCTGTGATGGGTGAGGAGAAATGAGGAAAGTTGGGAGGTGAAAGACAGTAACGTTCCTGTCCCATCAGCACTGTCAGCTTTAAGTAGTTGTGTGTGTGTGTTAATACTTTGTTTAAAGTTCGAGAAAGAAATATAAAGTGAGTGTTAAAATTGAGGGTGAATGTGGCTTTCTAGAAATGAGAACGAGGCTTCACTGTCCTACGGTTTAAAATATTTCTACATGAAAATAAAGGTCAAATTAAAATAAGAATGTATTTTTAGACAGTGCAAAGTTGTTAACACATCAAATACACCAGGAACTCACAAGGAAGGCAGAGAACACTGACACAATCACCGCTCATTAGGAAGATAATGCTCGAAGTATGAAACGCACAACTAATAACCTTTTCATTTTAAAAGAAAGCTCAAGGATAATTCTAATTAGAAGAATACAAACTCACAAATGTTACCTGCCAAATTGTCAATTAAAATGAGCAAAGATTAGTCATACTGCCACGTAGTAGAGAGAAGGGGACTCTGCATAATCAAATTAGTATTTTTTCATATTTATTGTGCTTTACTTTATTTAACCACAGAAACAGTTCTATACATCTGACTTTTCTGCTAGAATGAGTGGTCCTCAAGAGGGAATATTTCTTTGCATGTGGTGACAGGGAAGGTAGAGCAGTCCTGGCATAGAGGCAACACTCAACCACCGGTGGTGGTAGCCTTCAGTCACAAAAGTCTGATGCTATTAATAATGTCAGTAGGAGCAAAGCTCTCCTAAGCTTCAAGGTCTGACATGGAGAATTTAACACCAAATTAGTATTTTTTTAAAGCTCAACTATTCACCCTTGCCTCTCGGAATGCTGTACAAGCCTCCCTGGGAGCCGTTTCATTTAGGCATGATATTTGGATTGTTCAACCAATCCAAAATGCGCAGGTTGTAAAACACACTGCGTTTCCCATTGCCTATACATTGGGTCAGCCAGACTAGAATGTGCTCTAGCTTTGTTAAACTGGAAATCCCTCTTAAACAAGTCTTGACCCCCACAGCATCCTTGCTTGTTGAGTCTGTCCAGCGATAGTCCCATGATCCACTCCTCCTTAGCAGTTCTGGCAGATAAATCCTCTCACTCTCCTATTTCACTGCTTCCACTTTCGTTCACAATGTTTCCTACGTTTAAACAACCTACCCATGTATCTTCTCATGCACTCCGTGTTGTTTGAAACATGGTGGTTTATCAATGGTGTCACAGAGGATTCAGCCAGAGAACTTTAATAGTATAAATTGGTCGTCGATTTAATTAAAAATGTTAGTGTTTTCATAACTGCTTCTATGTAATTTCCGTCTATATGAACAAAACATACCTTTAGTGGGCATGGTGGTGTATTTGGGAGGCAGAGGCAGGCCGATCCCTGAGTTCAAGGCCAGCCTGGTCTACAAAAAAGGTTCCAGAGCAGCAAAGGCTGTGCGATAAGCTTCTGTCTCAAGTAATAACAGAATAACAGAATCAAAGCAAATCTTAAAAGAGTTGGATATACTGCTATTAAAAACAAATAAACATACCCTTAAACCAAAAGCATTTCTTTCTCTCTCTACGGCATTATCCTCACACATGTGTACTTTAGAGCTATAATGCTTCCTATATGCAATTTCTACCAAAGCAGGCAAAAATATAAAAATTCTCTTATTTGATTACTGAGTGTGTGGGTTAATATTTGTCAACTTAAAAAACACTAGAGTCGTTGGGGTCAAGGGAATTTTAGTTGAGGGATTTCCTACTTCAGAGTGGCCTGTATGTTTGGCTGTGGGGGTATTTTCGTAATTGCTACTCAATATGAGAGGGTCCAACCCCTTGTGGGCAAAGCAATCCCTGGAGAGCTGGCCATGGGTTGTGTAAGAGAGTTGCTGAACAAACCAGGGGAAGCAAGTTAGTAAACAGCACTCCACCGTGGTCTGTTTCGGTTCCTGCCTCTAGGTTCCTACCTTAAGTAACCAGTCTTGTCTTCCCTGATGGCCAGATTATATACCCTGGAAGAGAAAACGAAGACTTTCTTTCCCAAGTTGTCTTTGGTAAGATTTTTATCAAACAGCAACAAAAAGGCAGCGAATACATTGCGAATTCACAAATGTGAACCTCCCGATCTCAGGACCTCGAGTGGCTTAGCTTTTTTCCTCCTGGAGACAGCAATAGGAAATGTGTTATAAGCAATTTTAATGGCAAATTACATACACATGTGATAAAAAAACTCAAAATAATTCCCCAGCTGCCTCCTGCCAACTCCAAATGAATTTCCTTGGGAAATTAGCCCAGTTATTTTCATCCACACACTCTTTCATTTACCACAGGGTTCTTTTTATGCCAAAATAAACGTCGTCCTATCACAGGTTACCAAGAAATCGCTTATCTGCGGTCATGGCACTTTTATATTTTCAGATCAATTTATTCTATTATAAAAGGGTGATATTCACTTTAAGATGTGCTTAAAACATTTCGTAAAGCACCTTATATATCAAGTATTATTGTTACTGTGTCTGTAATAAAACTACACCCCACTAGTGAAATACCTACTTGAAGCTACTGTGGTTTTAAATATTTTAAATATTATAAAAATAAAATATGCTATTTTTAGAGTCTAGAATCCTATGACCCACAACTCAAAGTGTAGTTGCCTGAACCTTTCTTTAACAGGCAATCAACCTCACTACATACAGGAGTACCTGCCCATATGACTCTGTGTACAAACTATGAAAAGGATTTCATTAATCTATTGGAAAAGTTATAGTGTATTTTATCAAAATATTAATAATTTACCATAAAATGGGAAATCATAAAATGAGTATTTTAGTGCATTGGAACCTAAAGCTTTAGCAATAGTGGGAATTAAAATGTTTTATAATTCAATCAAGAACTTACAGAGAAGAGATTCAAACACCATTTGCTTGTTAGCTTGCAGAGAGCGTTTCTTCTCTAACTATGTTTCATACCTTCAGATTTCTAACTGTGGACATTACATTACATTACAATTCTTCACATTTAATTCTCTATTCTTTCCTTAATATAAAAACTATCAGATTTCCTTAGACATCATGTTTTTTGTTGACATTGCTTCCTCTGGGGTGTCATGATCCTCCCAATCCCATGTAATTTCCTCACATATACTGACATCTTTCCTCCCTAGCTTTCCCCTCTGTCCATCTAGAATCCCTCTGGCAAGTGTCAACATCGACATGACCAGCTACTCTTTTTCAACAACTTTATCACTTTTCATTTCTTTGTAATACTTGTGACTTATTGGGGAATTCTTTGTTCCTACTGTCTATTTTTACAAAATATGGGTTTGTCACTGAGACACCAGGATGAGACACAACAACCCATTTTGCTCTGTGTAAAGAAATAAGTGAGATGTGGAGCAAGGGGAACACTCTTCCATTGCTGGTGGAAGTGTAAACTTGCGCAACCATTTTGGAAATCAATTTGGTGTTTTCTCAGAAAACTGGAAATTGTTCTACCCCAAGACCCAGCTATACCACTCCTGGGCATATACTCAAAAGATGTTCCAACATCCCACAAAGACACCTGTATAACTATGATCATAGCAGCTTTATTAATAATAGCTAGAAACTAGAAACAACTTAGATATTACTCAAAAAGAATGGATAAAGAAAATGTGGAACAAACCACAATGGTAGTTGAGAATATCATCCTAAGTAATGTAACCCAGTCCAAAAATGCCATGCATGGTATGTATTCACTTAAGGTAGATCTAAGTCATAAAATACAGGTATCATGTTACTCTCCACAGACCCAATGAAGCTAAATAAGAAGGGAGGCTCAGCAAGCAAGGGCAAATAAAATAGCCCTAAAAGGCAGATGGAGGGAGGAGACCGGGAGGGAAGGGGGAATGGGGAAGGAAATGGGAGGGGTTCAGGATCAGGTTTGGAGGACTGGAGAGGTGGCCAGATGGCCATGAAAATCTATAACTGACAGGGGTGAGGAGGTGGCAGACAACTCAGGACATGACAGAGACCTGGGATAGGAAAGGCACCCAAGAATCAATGGGGTGACCTTAGCTGTGACTCACAACACTGGGGATATGGAACCTGAAGAGGCCGTCTCCTGTAGCCAGACAGGAACCCCAGTGGAGCAACAGAGACACCAAACATCTACAAAATTTTCAGCCTCAAATTTATTCTGTCTACAAGAAAAGGTGGGATTAGGGATGGAACAGAGACTGAGAAAATGGTTAACCAATAACTGGCCCAAACTGAGACCCACCCCATAGGCAAGCACCAGTCCTTAACACTATTATGATATTCTATTATGATTACAGAGAGGAGCGTGGTGTCCTCTGAGGGCTCCACCCAGAAGCTGACTCAGACAGACATAGACACCCACAGCCAAACAGTGATTGGAGCTTGGGGACTCTTATGGAAAAATAGGGGAAAGAATTATGGTCCCTATGGGAATAGAAACTCCACATGAAGACCAACAAAGTCAAATAACCTGGACCCTTGGGACTCTCAGAATCTGAATCATCAACCAAAGAGTGTACACGGACTGGACCTAGGTCTCTCCGCACATGTGTAGTTGATGTGCAGCTTGGTCTTCATGTGGGTCCTGAACAACTGGAGCAGGGGCTGTCTAAAAAGCCTTTTTTCTGTACGTGGAATATGTTCTACTAGCTGGGTTGCCTTGTCTGGCCTCAGTGGGAGAGGAAATGCTTAGTCTAGCAGACACTTGAAGAGTCAGGGTAGGGGGATATTCAGGGGGAACCCCACCTGCTCAGAGAAAAAGGGGTGAGGGGATGGGGGAAGGATTGTGGGAAGGGGTGACCCAGAGGAGGCCAGTGAGCAGGATGTAAAGTGAATAAGTAAAATAAATAAATTAAATTAAAAAAATTAATCCAGAGATGCTTGGCAACCTATGGTTCACAAACTTCCATAGAAGCAACATAACTGAACATGGATGAAGACATCTGCACTTGTTATTCATATAGAAATTCTGGGTAGGCAAGGAGCAAAATTTGTGTTTTATGCAAATGATGAGTGATTCTACAAGCAAAGCAGAAATTGAAGCAGGCTAATGGGATACTGGCTGTGGAACCTGCAAGGCAAGAGGTGCCGATTGAAACCTTAACTTTATGCCCTTTATGTTTAGACTAAGAAATGCCAAGTCTCACATGACCTGTGTGCCTTCTAACATGCCCTGGAATTTCTGTCTGATGGAAGGTTTTCTTTGTCTGTCAGGTGATAGATGTTAGCACTGTATTGTCCAAAACTGTAGTTTAGAGAACCTCCTCCTCTTAGTATTTGTGACCTGATCTTACACCTGTGCCTTTTTCATTTTTTATACATGGATCCTTTGCTTTATTGGAGAATACACAGGATTCAATTGTCATTTGTGGTCCTTACTAAGTATTTTATATGTAAATTACCTCCACTTATATTCAGAAATAAGACATATATGTCAGTTTCTGTTGATTATTAATTTATTCCAATAATAATAATAATAATAATGATAGTGTCTTTAAAGATTCTGCTATCCAGATCAACCATAACAGTTTTATCAAATCTGATATCTCAATAGGATATTAGCAGTTATGACTTTGTTAATATCTGAATTAAGATGTGATCAAACATTTTAGTTGATGATTAATATTCTAATATTGATAATTAAACTTTCTGTTTGGTTCCAACAGTATTAAGTAGCAGTTTTATATCAGTTTATCTTTTACAGGGTATAAGGTCCAAATCTTAAATTATATGTAAAGCTGGAATCTAAGTGATCATGTCCAAAATGTCTGCTACCTGCTACACAGAAAGATTACAGATTTTCTGAAAATAATTTGATTTGTATAAAGTATGTTCTAATACATTTTTTCTTTGCTATTGTTTTTCTTTCCAGGAAAGCCAACCTCCTTTTCTTTCTCACTCTCCCTGACCCTACACTACTCCTAAAATGTCTACTATTTTCCAGAGTGGTGATACATTTGGGCATATTATTCTACTCATCCAACCATTCATCTGTGTGTCTAGGGAAATTAAGTGGACATCCATGTGGCATCAGGTATAGCACATGGTGTACAGAGCAGCATTCCTAACCAGCACAGTGGAAACAGTGCCTGTTGTACAGCGAGGTGCATTTGCAGAAAGGTGTTACAATGTGCCTTGGCAGCGCTCTGGAGGAGACACTATGGTTGGGAAACAGCCACTGTGCAGATTCAGGACTGTACGAAGTGTACAAATGGCACATTTCAACCATGGTATGGAAATAGAAATTTTAAAAGAAAATACTTGAAAAATAGCAGGGTATAAGTTTTGCGTTCTATCAAGAAATTTGATTTTACCTTTAAGGCACTGAGGACTGGAGATGTATTTGCAGCAAAAACTCCTGAAGCAAAAGGAATTAACAGGTGCTTTATTAAACTTCTAGTCACTATGATACCTAGACCTTAAACCTTTCTTTTCTAGGTGTTTGAATTATCTCTTGAAGCTCAACGGTAAGAGAACTGTGACTACAGCAAGCGTCTCTCGCATATTTCCTTTAGGATCCTGCCCTCTGGGAGTTGTCATCCCTCCAGCTCAAAGACTTTCTGATTCAGGTAGCTTTCACTGTTACTGCCTAAAACTTTTCCTCATCTCTTCTCTCCCAAAACACTTTTCTTAGGATCTTAAGAAGCAGATCTCCAGAGAATCCTGTTTTACTGCCTCCATAACGACGGCCTCTCACTTGAAATCCTTTGGCACCTTGCAGTTTGTCAAGTAGTTTGCTGGTATTCTGAGCCCTTAGTGATGTCAGTGCTATTTGTGATCCAACAGTCTCAGTTTGGATGCCACAAAAGTTCATGAGTTTATAGTCAATTGATCCAGCAACACTATCACCATTCTAATGAATGTCATCAAAACGCTGCTCCCTTGCCTATCTTAGCTACTTGCAGGCAGGTGGAAAGCTTGTCAGGATGGATTCATAACCTGATGTTTGGGAGTTTTCCATGGATGCCTCGGTAGTTCAAAAAATATATGAATAGAGATGTAGTTTTTCTTTTTCTTTACCTTTTATGTCAAACTGAGTATTTGTTTCTTCTTGTCATATTAGGTTTCAAAAGCCTAGACCATTCCTAATTAACCTCTTCTCTCCTCTCTCTCTCTCTCTCTCTCTCTCTCTCTCTCTCTCTCTCTCTCTCTCTCTCTGTCACACACACATATACACACACAATGTCACATATATGTACACATGCATACATGATGTCATATATTGACACATATTTGTATACAGACACACATATATATTGATGATGATGATAGTGATGATGAAGATGATGATGATGGTGATTGGAAACGATAGAGTTAGCAGCATATGGAAAAACCAGAGAATACTCAATGAAAGAGAACCGTGTAGATTTTATATGTTGTCTTTCTTACCGAGTATGTATGACTAGCACTATTCACCTCTTTCTGGTAAATATGCAGTGGTCCCTTGTGGATGCTAATGGATAACTTCATTCTGACCTGACAAGATGCTACTGCATCCAGGGGAATATCCCCCACTTAGAAAGACTCTTGCAGGTGTAATTCATAATTTCTCTAAGCATTCTCATCCTCAAAAGGAGTGAATACAGGACTTCTCGTCTTAGTGCTTAGAACATTGTGCCAGATTGTACAATCTGGAGTCTGTATTCTTGTTCAGTCGAACACTTGACAGCTAGCTGTGGAGGATTATTAATCTTCATGTTGACTTCAACTACAATAATACAGCTGTGCCCTGGCTGGGCGGTCTGTCAGGGTCCATTGCTTTCTAAGATAGCAGAGGGTTTGAAAAACATGTGCCATGACAGACCCAACCCATGACTAGAATTTCAATTCGCTATTCCTGATACAGTGATGAGCAGGGCACACGGTGGGGGGAAGTTAATTCTCCTGGTTTTACTGAGAATGGCAATGCACTGCTTGGAGGTCGGGGGACAAGGAACAGAAATGAAGGATAAATGAGAAACAAGTGGGAAGTTCCCAATTAGCTCCAATCTATTTCAAGTGAAGCTCCCTAACAAGACATTGTGCATACAAGGAAAGTTAATTTATGCATTTCAAGACTTGCTCTTATAACTTTGCTCCTGAAGAATGACATAATCAAACAACAGAAGGGGTATATTAACAAGGGCTTGAATTACTGTGCTTCAAAGCAAGGCATCAGGTAATTGAATTTACTCAGTTTATGCAGGGCAGGATGAAAATAAGTAATCTGGACATTTTGAATAAACTCTGCCAACTTAAAAGCCTCATGACCATTTTGTGAATATTTCTTGCTCATAAATGCAATCTGAGAACATAGAATTGTTTACAATGACTTCAGATTTCTGCTCAGTTGTTACTATTATCATTATCATAGATCTTAAAATGTTTCCCCTGACATCCTTCCTGTGTAAAGAATATGTCCCAAGGACACTCCAGTAAATGAGGTGAACTAATGTAAAATATTAAATAATTCATGTCCTTGGAAGTCACTGAGACTTTCTTCATGTTTTTAGAGAAAGCAAACCAAAGTTGTGCTGCAGAGGAAAAAAAAGGCATCTGCAAATGAAAATACCTTCAATATTTTCTGTTAAACCAAACATGATGTAAAAAAAAACAAAACAAAAGATTTGTAATTTTATGAGGTCCTATTTGTTGATTCTTGATCTTAGAGCATAAGCCATTGGTGTTCTGTTCAGGAAATTTTCCCCTGTGCCCATGTGTTCGAGATTCTTCCCCACTTTCTCTTCTATTAGTTTCAGTGTTACTAGTTTTATGTGGAGGTCCTCGATCCACTTGGATTTGAGCTTTGTACAAGAAGATAAGAATGGATCAATAAAACAGCAACTAACAGATTAGGAATAGAGCTTTACCAATTCTTCATCCAACAGAGGGCTAATATCCAATATATACGAAGAACTGAAGAAGTTAGACTTCAGAGAGCCAAATAACCCTATTAAAAATGGGGTAGAGAAATAAACGAAGAATTCTCAGCTTACAAATACTGAATGTTTGAGAGGCACCTACAGAAATGTTCAACATCCTTAGTCATCAGGGAAATGCAAATCAAAACAACCCTGAGATTCTACCTCACATCAGTCAGAATGGCTAAGATAAAAACTCAGGTGACAGCAGATGCTGGCAAGGATGTGGAGAAAGGGGAACACTCCTTCGTTGTTGGTGGGATTGCAGACTGGTACAACCACTCTGGAAATCAGTCTAGCGGTTTCTCAGAAAATAGGGTATAGTACTACCTGAGGGCCCAGCTATACCACTCATGGGCATATACCCAAAAGACGCCCCAACATATAACAAAGACACAAGACACATTGTCCAGTATGTTCATAGCAGCCTTATTTATAATAGCCAGAAGCTCGAAAGAACACAGATGTCTTTCAACAGAGGAATGGAACAGAAAATGTGGGACATCTACACAATGGAGTACTACTCAGCTATTAAAAACAATGACTTCTTGAAATTCTTAGGCATAGAATTAGAAAACATCATCCTGAGTGAGATAACCCAGTCACAAAAGAACACACATGGTATGCACTCACTGAGAAGCAGATATTAGCCCAAAAGCTTGGAATACCCAAGATACAATTCACAGACCACATGATGCTCAAGAAGAAGGATGACCAAAGCATGGGTACTCCAGTCCTTTTTGAAGGGAACAAAATACTCAAGGGAGGAAATACAGAGACAAAGTATGGAGCAGAGACTATAGCAGAGGATGGCCTTGTCAGACATCAATGGGAGGAGAGGCCCTTTCTCCTGAGAAGACTTGATGCCCCAGTGTAGGGGAATGCCGGGGCTGGGAGGTGGGAGGGAGTGTTTGTGTGGTATGTATGTGTGTGTGTGGGGTGAGCACTCTCATAGAAGCAGGGGGAGGGAGGATGGGATAAGGGCTTTCTGGAGAAGAAACCAGGAAAAGGGTTTGAAATGTAAATTAATTAAATATCCCTTAAAATTTAAAAAAAATTAGAAAAGGAGGTATTTTAAAGAATATAATAGATAACACTTTAAAAAATATATCTAGTTTTGTTTCTCTAATTACATCATTTATTCCCTATCTCCCTCCAAACTCTTCTATGTGCCCCTCCCTTGATGGCCTCATTTTCTTTGTTATTTTTATACATATGTATAAATGCATAAATACATAAAGAAAATTGCCTGTGTCTATTTAGTGTTACCTGTGTCTGTTTTCAGGATTAACCAATTGGTATTTGAAAGTCAATTTGTGTGTCTAAAGAAATTGTTCCTTTTCTCCTTTCTCAGCATTTCTAAGTTGCCTGCAGTTCTTTAATTAGGGTTAGGGCATGTAGGATTTTCCCCTTCCACTGCTGTTGTCAGTGTTCACGTGTTCTTTAGGCAGTCATATTTCTTGAGTATCATGAGTGTAGCTTCTGTCATGTCCAAGGGAAACATTGTCACAGCAGATTCCTTAATATCTTTCTGCCTCTTCTTCCTCAATGTTCCCTGAACTTGAGGTTGTATTGCCTTGGTATTGTAAGGTGTACATTGGGTCTGGGAACTCTATCCTCAGCTGCCCTCAGCCTTTTGACCAGGGGTTCTCTGTAATGGTCTTTAGCAAAGAGAAGTCCCTGTGATGGCATCTGACAGCTACACTTACGTGCAATTATCAATACTTAGAATGAAGACCTCATTTTATTTTTAAAGTAAGGTCTCAATTTGGTTTGAGATTCAGGGAAAATGAGTTTCACTTCCTTGATCATCATTCTTTTTTTGTCATTTTTTTCTTCCTCTTTTATTTATTTATTTTTTTATTTGATATTTTATGTGTTCACATTTCAAATGTCAACCTACTTCCCAGTTACCTCCTCTCCCCTAACCCCTTTTTTCCCCTATGAAAATGCCCCATCCGGCCACTCCCCCTCAATGCCCTGACATTCCTCTACACTGGGGAAAATGAGTCCTCACAGGACCAAGGGTTTCTCCTTCTATTGATGCCAGACAATGCCATTCTCTGTGACATATGCATCTGGAGCCATGGGTCCCTCCATGTGTAGCCTTTGGTTAGTGATTTAGTCCCTGGGAGCTCTGGGGGAGGGGTGTGGTTGGTTGACATTGTTGTTCTTCCTATGTGATTGCAAAGCCCTTAAGCCCTTTTCATCATTTCTCTAACTCTTCCACAGGACTCCCAGTGCTCAGTCCAATGGTTGGCTGCAAGCATCCTCATCTATATCAGTAAGGCTCTGGCAGAGCCTCTCAGGAGACATCAATATCAGGCTCCTGTCAGCAAGCACTTCTTGGCATCAGTAATACTGACTGGGTTTGGTGGTTGCATATGGGCTGGATCCCCAGGTGGGGCAGTCTCTGGATGGCCTTTCCTTCAGTCTCTTCTCCACTCTTTGTCCCTGAATTTCCCTTACACAGGAGCAATTCTTGGTTAAAATTTTGAGAAGGGTGAGTGGCCCCATCCCCCAACTGGGGCCCTTGAATAACTTCTGGATATGGTCTCTACAGTTGCTCCCTCACATCTTCATTCCTATGATTGCGAATTAAACTAGAGTGAGAGTCACAGGCAGATAAGAGAGGAAGTGGAGAGTCTAGTGAAACTATGAAGCAGGACTGTAGGTTCAAGTGCAGTATAAAATAAATAGAAGCCTGAAGTCTTTATGCCCCAAGACCCACCTTCCTCTAGGTATGGTGTGGGTCTTGTTCTATAACCCATCAGGATCATCATCATCTTGCCTCTAAAATCTTGCTATAACATCAGCCTCACAGGTCCGTGTTGTCTCTTAGGTGAGATGCTGCCCATAAGCAGAGTGGGTTGTCTGGCATAGAGAACGCACATGGGATTTAAATCTCATCTGACCATTTTGTTCATTGTATAGTCACATCCTGTCAGACAGATTGAAAATCTCAAAATACTTCCAGAGGCCCTTGGGAATCACTGAATGGGGCTAAGAAAGATTTGATTTTGAAGAAAAGTTCTTCATTTATAAATCCAATTTTACTACTTGCAAAAAATGTAGTAACTATTCATAACACTTTACTTAACCTGTTTTCTTTCTTTTTTCTTTTTTTCTTAGATATATTTCTTTACTTACATTTCAAATGGTATTCCCTTTCCTGGTTTCCTATCCATAGGTCCCCAACCCCACCCCCTCCCCCATACGGGTGTTCCCCCAATTCACCCCCCTTACCGCCCCCAGCATTCCCCTGCACTGGGTGTCCAACCTCAGCAGGACCAAGGGCTTCCCCTTCCCCTGGTGCCCTAACAAGGCTATCCTCTGCTACATATGCAGTTGGAGCCCTAGGTCAGTCCATGTATAGGCTTTCGGTAGTGGTTTAGGCCCTGGAAGCTCTGATTGGTTGGCATTGTTGTTCTTATGGGGTTGCAAGCTCCTTCGGTTCTTTCAATCCTTCCTCTAATTCCCCCAAAGGGGGTCCTGTTCTCAGTTCTGTGGTTTGCTGCTAGCATTGACCTCTGTATTGGACATGCTCTGGATGTGTCTCTCAGGAGCGATCTATATCTGGTTCCTTTCAGCATGCACTTTTTAGCTTCATCAATCTTACCTAGTTTTGGTGGCTGTATACATATGGGACACATGGGGCAGGCTCTGAATGGCCATTCCTTGAGTCGCTGGTCTAAACTTTGCTTCCATATCCCCTCCTATGGATATTTTTTCCCTTTTAAGAAGGAGTGGGAGCATCTGCATTTTGGTTATCCTTCTTCTTGAACTTCCTGTGGTCTATGGATTGCATCTTGAGAAATTTGAGCTTTTTGGCTAATATCCACTTATCAATGAGTGCATACCAAGCATGTATTTTTGTGATTAGGTGACCTCACTCAGGATAATATTTTCTAGTTCATTCCATTTGCCTGTGAATTTCATGAAGTCATTGTTTCTGATAGTTGAATAGACATACAATATGTTTTGAATCCATTCCTCTGTTGAAAGGCATCTAGGTTCTTTCCAGCTTCTGGCTATTGTAAATAAGGCTGCTATGAACATAGTGAACCATATTGTTGCATGTTGGAGCAGCTTTTGGGTATATGCCCAGGAGAGGTATAGCTGGGTCCTCAGGCAGTAGAATGTCCAATTTTCTAAGGAACCTCCAGACTGATTTCCAAGGTGGTTGTACCAGTCTGCAATCCCAACAACAATGGAGGAGTGCTCTTCTTTCTCCACATCCTCGCCAGCATCTGCTGTCACCTGAGTTTTTGATCTTAGCCATTCTGACTGCCGTGGGGTGGAATCTCAGGGTTGTTTTGATTTGCATTTCCCTGATGACAAAGGATGTTGAACATTTCTTTACGGGCTTTTCAGCCATTAGATATTCCTCAGCTGAGAATGTTTTGTTTAGCTCTGTACCCCATTTTTTAATAGAGTTATTTGGCTCTCTGGAGTCTAACTTCTTGAATTATTCATATATTTTGGATATTAGCCCTCTATCAGATGTAGGATTGGTAAAGATCTTTTCCTAATCTGTTGGTTGCTGTTTTGTCTTAATGACAGTTTCTTTTGCCTTACAGAAAGAAGCTTTGCAGTTTTATGAGGTTCCATTTGTTAATTCTTGATCTTAAAGTATAAGCCATTTGTGTTTTGTTCAGGAAAATTTACCCAGTGCCCAGGTGATCAAGACTCTTCCCCACTTTTTCTTCTACTAGTTTGAATATATCTGGTAGAGGTCCTCTATACACTTGGACGTTAGTTTTGTACATGGTGATAAGAATGGACCGATTTGCATTCTTCTGTATGTTGAACCAGCACCATTTGTTGAAAATGCTATCTTTCTTCCATCGGATGGTTTTAGCTCCTTTGTCCTAGGTCAAGTGACCATAGGTGTGTGGGTTCATTTTTGGGTCTTCAGTTCTGTTCCACTGATCTACCTGCCTGTCTCTGTACCAATATCATGCAGTTTTTATGACCGTTGCTCTATTATACTGCTTGAAGTCAGGGATGGTGATTCCCCCAGAAGCTCTTTTATTGTTGAGTATAGTTTTCACTATCCTAGGTTTTATTATTCCAAATGAATTTGCAAATTGCTCTTTCTATCTCGATAACTAATTAAGTAGGAATTTTGATGGGGATTGCACTGAATCTGTAGATCGCTTTTGGCAAAATGGCCATTTTACTATATTAATCCTGCCAATCTATGAGCATGGGAGATCTGTCCATCTTCTGAGATCTTCCTCAATTTCTTTCTTCAGAAACTTGAAGTTCTTGTCATATAAATCTTTCACTTGCTTGGTTAAAGTCACACCAAGACATTTTCTATTATTTGGGACTATTGTGAAGGATATCATTTCCCTACATTTTTTCTCAGCCTGTTTATCCTTTGAATAGAGGAAGGCTACTGATTTGAGTTAATTTTATACCCTGACACTTTGCTGAAGCTGTTTATCCAGTTAAGTAGTTTTCTGGTAGAACTTTTGGGGTCACTTAAGTACACTATCATATCATCTGCAAATAGTGATATTTTGATTTCTTCCCTTCCAATTTGTATCCCTCTCACCTCATTTCATTGTCTGATTCCTCTGGCTAGGACTTCGAGAAATATATTGAATAAGTAGGAAGAGAGTAGGCAGCCTGTCTAGTCCCTGATTTTAGTGGGATTTGCTTCAAATTTCTCTCCATTTTGTTATGTTATCTACTGGTTTGCTGTACATTGCTTTCATTATGTTTAGATATGGACCTGATCTTTCCAGGACTTTTATCATGAAGGAGTGTTGAATTTTGTCAAATGCTTTCTCAGCATCTAATGAAATGTTCATGTGGTTCTTATCTTTGAGTTTGTTTATATAGTGGATTACGTTGATGCATTTCCGTATATTAAACCATACCTGCATCCCTGGAATGAAGCCTAGTTGATCATGATGGATGATTGTTTTGATGTGTTTTTTGATTCGGTTTGCAAAAATTTTGTTGAGTATTTTTGTGTCAATATTCGTAAGAGAAATTGGTGTGAAGTTCTCTTTCTTTGTTGGGTTTTTGTGTAGTATTGGTATAAGCATAATTATGGCTTCATAGAAGGAATTGGGTAGTGCTCCACCTGTTTCAATTTTGTGGAATAGTTTGGATGGTATTGGTATGAGGTCTTCTATGAAGGTCTGATAGAATTCTGCACTGAACCCATCTGGTCCTGGGCTCTTTTTGGTTGGGAGACTTTTAATAACTGCTTCTATTTCTTTAGGAGTTATGGGGTTGTTTAGATGATTTATTTGTTTCTGATTTAACTTTGGTACCTGGTATCTATCTAGAAAATTGACCATTTCCTCCAGATTTTCCAATTTTGTTGAATATAGGCTTTTGTAGTAGGATCTGGTGATTTTTTGAATTTCCTCAAATTTTGTTATTATGTCTCCCTTTTCATTTCTGATTTAACTTGGATATATTCTCTGTGACCTCTGGTTAGTCTAGCTAAGGGTTTATCTATATTGTTGATTTTCTCAAAGAATCATGGTTTTGTTGATTCTTTGTATAGTCCTTTTTGTTTCTACTTTGTTGATTTCAGCCCTGAGTTTGATTATTTCCTGCCCTCTACTCCTCTTGGGTTTATTTATTTCTTTTTGTTCTAGAGCTTTTAGATGTGCTGTTAAGCTGCTGACATATGCTCTCTCCTATTTCTTTTTGAAGGCTCTCAGAGCTATGAGTTTTCCTCTTAGTACCACTTTCATTGTGTCCCATATGTTTGGGAATGTTGTCTCTTCATTCTTATTAAATTCTAAGAAGTCTTTAATTTCTTTATTTCTTCCTTGACCATTTTGTCATTGAGTAGAGCTTTGTTCAACTCAACTTCCATGTATATGTGGGCTTTCTGTCGTTATTGTTGTTATAGAAGACCAAACTTTGTCCGTGGTAATCTGATAGGATGCATTTGATTATTTCTATCTTCCTGTATCTGTTAAGGTCTGTTCTGTGACTGCTTATATCGTCAATTTTGGAAAAGGTACCATGAGGTGCTGAGAAGAAGGTATATCCTTTAGTTTTAGGATGGAATATTCTATAAATATCTGTTAAGTCCATTTAGTTCATAACTTCTGTTAGTTTCTCTATGTTTCTGTTTAATTTCTGTTTCCATGATTTGTCCATTGATGAATGTGGGGTGTTGAAATCTTCTACTATTATCATGTAATCTTCTACTATTGCAATGTGTGCTCTGAGCTTTAGTAAGGTTTCTTTTATGAATGTAGGTGCCCTTGCATTTGGAGCATAGATATTTAGAATTGAGAGTTCATCTTGGTATATTTTTCCTTTGATGAATATGAAGTCTTTTTTAATGACTTTTGCTTGAAAGTCAATTTTTTTCGATATTAGAATGGCACCTCCAACTTGTTTCTCCAGGCCATTTGCTTGGAAAGTTGTTTTCTAGCCATTTACTCTGAGGTAGTGTCTGTCTTTGTCTCTGAGGTGTGTTTCCTACATGCAGCAAAATGCTGGGTCATCTTTACATAGCCAGTCTGTTAGTCCATGTAATTTTATTGGGGAATTGAGTCCACTGATGTTGAGAGATATTAAGGAATAGTGATTGTTGCTTCCTGTTATTTTTGTTGTAAGAGGTGTAATTATGTTTGTATGTCTCTCTTTTGGTTTCATTGCAAGGAGATTATATCCTTGCTTTCTGTCCAGTGTAGTTTCTCTCTTTGTGTTGGAGTTTTCCTTCTATTATCCTTTGTAGTGCTGGATTTGTAGAAAGATATTGTGTAAATTTGGTTTTGTCATGGAACATCCTGGTTTTCCATCTATGTTTATTGAGAGTTTTGCTGGATACAGTAACTTGGGTTGGCATTTGTGTTCTCTTAGGGTCTGTATGACATCTGTCCAGGATCTTCTGGCTTTCATATTCTGGTAAGAAGTCTGGTGTAATTCTTATAGGTCTGCCTTTATATGTCACTTGACCTTTTCCCCTTACTGCTTTTAATATTCTTTCTTTGTTTTGTGCATTTGGTGTTTAACTATTATATGACGGGAGGAATTTCTCTTCTGGTTTAATCTATTTGGAGTTCTGTAGGCTTCTTGTATGTTTATGGACATCTCTTTCTTTAGGTTAGGAAAGTTTTCTTCTATAAAGTTGTTGAATATATTTACTGGCCCTTTAAGTCAGGAGTCTTCACTTTCTTCTTTACCTATTATCCTTAGGTTTGATCTTCTCATTGTGTCCCGGATTTGCTGGATGTTTCGAGCTAGGATCTTTTTGCGTTTTATATTATCTTTGAGTTGTGTTGATGTTTTCTATGGTATCTTCTGCTCCTGAGATTCTCTTTTCTATCTCTGGTATTCTGTTTGTGATATTTGTTTCTATGATTCCTTGTCTCTTCATTAGGTTTTCTATATCCAGGGTTGTCTTCCTTTGTGCTTTCTTGATTGTTTCTATTTCCATTTTTAAATCCTGAACGGGTTTTTCAATTCCTTCACCTGTTTGATTGTGTTTTCCTGTAATTCTTTCTGGGATTTTTGTGTTTGTTTTTAAGGGTTTCTACTTGTTTACTTGTGTTTTTCTGCATTTTTAAGGGACTTCTTTATGTTCTTCTTAAAGTCCTCCATCATTTTCATAAAATGTGATTTTAAATCTAAATCTTGCTTTTCCAGTGTGTTTGGATATCCAGTATTTCCTTTGGTGGGAGAACTGGGCTCTAATGATGCCAAGTAGTCTTGGTTTCTGTTGCTTAGGTTCCTGCACTTACCTATAGCCATTGGGTTGTCTCTGGCGTTTTCTTGTCTTGCTGTTTTTGTGAGTGACTTGACCCTCCTGTAGGCCTCTGTGTCAGCACTCCTGAAGAACTGTTTTCCTGTTTTCTTTTAGCCTTTTCTGAGAACAGGTGCTCTCATTTCAGGTGTGTAAGAGCTCCTGGAGACTGTCTTCCAGCTCTAGGTGCAGTCAGGAATCAGAAGGGTCTTGCCTGATTGCTCCTAGATCCTTGTACCCAGGGGGCACAGTTGGCACTAGGCAATTCCCTCTTGGTTCTGGACTGTGGGCAGAGGGTTGTCTCCTCTGACTTCTCAGGAGTGTCCACACTTCTGAGGGTCCAGTTCTCTCCCTCACAGGATTTGGATGCATGGAGCAGTCTGGCAGGATCAGTTCAATCCTGGACACAGACCAGAATCGCAGGTACCAGCAGCTGACTGTTCCTATATTCCTGTTTCCAGAGGCACTGTGCAGTTTCCCCTTGGACCAGGGATGTGGGAAGAGGTTTGTAGAAGTGGTAGTCTGTCCTGCAGTCTCAGGATGTCTACACTTCTGGGTGTTCAACTCTCTTCCCCTTAACCTGTTTTCTTAACCTCCTCAATACAGATGATATTAGTATTTACCATACTGAAGAGCTGAAAGAATAATGTGAAGTACTTTAAGAATTTACTATGATTCCAAGCACATGCTAAAGACAAAATTTTAACCTTTGATTAATTGCCAATAGTTTTATATAACTATAACCTAAAATATTTTTTGTGATATACATATATACACTTCCAAATGCTGGTGATTTCTCTGTGGTTGAAGTGTTATCTCTCAAGTATGAGGACAAAAAAATTAGATCCTCAGAACACACATAAATACCAGGTGACAGAGGCATCCCACCTGGGGCAGCGAGGGGATCCTCAGAGTAAGTTGTGCTAAGGTACACATCAGATCAGTGAACCCTGGACCTGGTTGAGAGGCACTCCTTCAGTGAGTAAGTTGGAAGAGCAACTGATTATTCCAAACATCAGCCTGCACATGTACCCACACACATGCCAACATGCACATATGTGCGTGCATGCATGTGTACATGCTAAAATGAAAAATGTGGCCGGAGAATAGCACTTTCTTATCTAGCACATGGTTCCTCTCTAAATATGACACTACTGTTTCCCATAGTTAAATAATTGTTTCAAATGTAATTCATTTTAGCAAGTAAGTCAGAGAAATATCAATTACTGTTCTAAAGACCACTCCCCCTTAAAAGCTATTAGTGGTTTTCCTTCCAATATATGAAAGCACCAGAGAAAAAGATCAAGAGTGATTAAATATTGAAGAGGAATCAGTTTCTGAAACAGTAGTGGGTGGGTTTGGATTGAGGGATCCTTTTACTTGTGGGCGTACATAGTGCATAATATATGGGAGGCTGAAACTCAAGCAGAGGCTAGAGTGTTACTGATGAGAAAAGCTCAAGAATGTAATTTGTAAGTACAGTAGGTAGAAACTCTATGGGCAAACATTCCTCAAACTGCGTAAATTCTACTCAGGTCCTTGGCCGAACCTTGAATGACATGTACACAGGGGAGGGATAGAGGAGATTGGCTGAAGGTTATAGCTAAAAAGCCAGGGGAAGGAAGCCAAACTTTCAACCCCTGCCTACAGTAGGAGCTTTAGAATTCAGACGATGGTTCTAGACATAGATAACTGTTATGCTAAAAAACCATCATATTTATAGGTGTATATCATAATTCAAAATCTGTTTCATATGCAATACTCAGCATATAATAAACTTTGAGCAAACATAAGAAAAAAGCATAAGATTCATAGTCAAGAAAAATGTAGTCTTCAATGCTATCTATTCTTAACCTGTTTGAAGAAGCAGGTGAGAGACTGACTTAAGGAAGTATAACCACGATGAATAAACAAATAGGAAACCATAGCAGATAAGTTAGAATCAAGTGGAGCCTGAGAAGCTAAAGTTGATATTACCTAAAATTAAAATGTTACTTTAAATCTATGTGAGAATTAGTCAATCTGAGTAAATTAAATTGGTAAAGAGATAAAATCTAAGTATGAGTTCTCACTGTCTGATAGAGAAATCCTTACAGTACTGTGTGTGACTAAAATGCTATGAGGAGGGTAAGAAGGTGAAAGAGATGAGAGAAAGGTTTGAATAGCTGATCAGTGAAAATGCTCAGTTCTCATGAAGAACAACACAGAGTTCCAAAGACTTCACAGGAGTCAACTCGCATTAAAGGCAAAGAGAACGATGAGGCACTTGGCAGACTGCTGAAACCAGAGCCAAGAATAATCCATATGTCGCGAGTTGTTGAAAACATCCAGATGATTTATTACACCAAAGAAAAAGTGGTTAAAAACAATGGCTGACTTATCAGAAGGAATGAAGACTAAAAACATCCAAGGGGTGTTTTAAATGTGTTAAATACATAAGGCAAATAGCAGCTAACCCAAAGTTCTATGTTCCTCAAAAATGCCATTTGGAAATAATGCAGACATAAACAGCATTTCATCAAGACAAGACATGGAAAGCTCAGTACCAAATAAATTACCTTAGAATGATGGAAGATGAATCCAAACAGAGGCACACATTTAAAGAAACAAAAGAAAAGTGATAGATAAGGGAAATGTATAAGTAAGTATATATTTTCTACAATTCAAGTTCATATGCCTATTTAAAAAAACCTAAACGATTGTCGTTTACATCATATGGTGCTACTATAGGCATAGCCAATATAAGAACACACATTGTGCAAATGTCTCTGTTTCTTTTCCTGCTGTTTATAAAATACCCCTATACAAGCATCTTCAAAGAGGGTTTATTTCAGTTCACAGAACCAGGTGACAGTCCCTCATGTCAGGGTGGTCACCGCCCTATAGTTAGTCACATCATGTCAGTGAGAAACAGTGTGATGAACATCTTCCACATGTAGGTGATTCTAGTTTTTTGTCACACTGACAACTAACAATAGCCACCAGAATGACAATGACAAAACATACGAACATCCAAGCCAACTAACTATACAGAGCTACACAATTCTGACACTTTACATAGCACAATATAACTGAATTTGATTCGAAGTAAAAGGGAAAATAAACCATGTATTCAAATTGAAAAACTATGCTTCATGTCTAGATAAGAGGACAGAGAAAACATGTAACTTAGACATGAGGAGGTAAAGGTCAGCTGAAAAGGAATGGGTGAGAAACATGTTCTATTTGAACAGTAAGAAGATCTGTCGAGTGGCTTTTATAGCCAAAGTAGGTATCAAGGAAAAACAGAATGGCCAGAGACAAAGTAGGACACCTCTGAGTGGTTGGAGAATTAAAAACATATAGGAATATGTGAGCCTGAAGAACCAACTGTTGTACTTAATCTAGAAACCGGTGTATCCATGAAGAAAAGTGAGCAAATCTCAATTATACATGGACATATGCATTAGATTTCTGTAAGAAATTAGTAGAACAGTAATCGATAGAAAAACTATGAAGCATCAGTAGGAATAAAAACACTGAAACAGCCTTGTCATTTATTTTGAACTGACTGACATTTATAAAATATTCTATGCAACAAGTTTATAAAGCAATTCTTCTTATTGTACTTTGTGGGAATGGGGTTTGAACACAGGGCCTTGTGTATGCTAAGTAAGTGCTTCACCCTGAAGCTACATTGTTACCTTGTTCTTTCCCCGTGCATATCTTTTCTTGACAGTCTTCCTAAGAATACTTGGGATTAGAGTCTTCTTCCACTGGGTCTGGCTCAGAGAAATTCCTTCAATATACTCAGGGCATGCTCACAACAATAAGTGATGTGCTATACTATAAACAAAAGACTCCATAAATGTCAACCATTAAAACAGTATAGTATCCATCAGTGAAAATAAGATAGGAATCAATAACTAATATATCTTTAAAGATTTCCAGTTATTTGGGGAAATGTTCTCACTGTTCTGCCTAGATAGTTGGCCAGGTGAAGTCATAAGAACACTTCAAAATTCTGCCATTTAACTTACACAGGACTTGTGATGAAACTAGTGAAGGCTGATTTCAAGTGTTGGCTTTCCAGCTGATAAAATCCTAGGTCTCATCGTCTTTGAGGTGTTAATATGTGAGCTCGTTAACCGGGGACAGAAGACTTACCATCACCACTTTGACAGGCATGTCCCATCCTGTGAGAGTCTGAGGAAGGCGGCAATATGGAGGAAGAGAGAATTCGCCCCGCAGAAGCTGCAGCGTCCAAGTGCACAACTTTGCTATACTGAAGGTGTTGCTTCTGTCCACAATTGGACTGGGTTCCAGCATAAGCAAGTATTTCTCTTCTGGTTTTTGTCAAATACTTTTTATTTTCATTATTCCACACCAATTTGTACATGAGTAGCACTACATGTCACCTCTTATCCTCAATGAAACACTCATGGTGACCAGTTTATTCAAACGCTCAACACACCTTACAGTTCTCACACAGTGACCATTGTGACATGGCATCGTTCCTATTGTTATAAATTGCTGATATAATTTAAAATTAATTGTTAAATATAAATTGAGTAGCATATTTAAATCATCACAGCTGTGTTTATAAAAGAGAACTTAATCCTTCAAGAAAAATGAAAAATAAGGTACAATGAAGTCCTTTTCTGTAATCTATCTCATATAATAAGAGACATTTTCATATGCTTGAGATAGCAATTTCCACATTTAGTCTGATGGGGGAGGGTATTCTCATTTTCAGCATAAGAGGACCCATTGACCTTGCATAGACAGAGAGTTGAAGAAGTGAGGAGCAGCATATCCTCATGAGATGACTGTTCATATCATTTGACATTAAACCAAATCACGCCAAAGAGAAACAAGCACCCACAGAAAACTGATCAAACCTCACGGATTATCCCGTAAATACATTCAGAACCACAAAAAAAAAAAAAAAAAGCAAAACAAAATGAAACAAAAAAAACCACAAGTCTGATACATCCTGCAAGAAGTAATTGTCAAACTGAAACGTGAGAGCATAGAAAAGGCTGTTTTAGAAAACATTCAAGCGAAGACCGCAAATTCACTAAGTCTAGAACACTGACTGTGGTCTCCTCTGGTTAGTTAATGTTGACAAGGGAGAGAAGGCTGGTAGAGAAAGTGAGAAAGCCGAACCTGAAGGATTTGAATCTGGAAGCTGGTTCCGAGCCAATTCAGTAACTTTAGACTTCTATAGGGATAATTATGATGTAAAAAAGACTCAAAGCAAAGGAGTGAACATTCGAGAAAGGCAGGTTACAAAGGGGAGCTACAGATCTGTTGCGAGAGTCATAACAGAGAGATCTAGGACAGTAAAATCTTAAATGCACATACTGGTCTGAACGCTTACAAAGGTGTTAGTGATTTACCTGAAGAGACATGCCCCTGAGGAGAGGCTGCAGTGACCTCGGGAACACTGAGAAGTACAGACAGTAAAGGCAGTGGCTCCCAAGAAGCTTGCCTGGGAGCAGACATGGGAATCTGGGCAGTGCGTAGTAACCAGCTCATAAAATGGCTGAGGGTAAGGGACTAGCACTGGACCATGGGTCTGAACTTGGCCCAAGCACACAGACTAGAATAACTCTGATAGGGCAAAAGCAGAATGCAATGGGCACATCAACTACTTCTTGCTTTTCCCTTCCTTTTTGTAACAGTTCTCAAGGAAGTTGTCACATTTTTTTCCATTTCATTTACTTAACTTCCGTGTCCCAGAGCATGAGAAGAAAATTGTGGTATAAATCCCGATTGAAGAATGTTGAGAAGTCACATTAACCGCATCTAAGTCACTGGGGTTATTTTGTGCCAAACTTGGGAAGCATTGTTAGACCATTCTTCTCCTTGAAGAATGAACAATGGGACTAAATTCAGACCTATAGCTGCAGGAAACACATGCCAGTCCCACTAAATTTTCACCTTGGACATGACATGTGTGCCCCATTGCCTTAAATATTTTATTAAGGGGATTTGAGAGTCTTGTGCTTGGAGATTTTTTTTACTGTATGATTCCATTTGGCTGCAAATTGTAGATTAGAAGCTTTTAATACAGTTAAAAATGGATAGAAACACTTAGGACCAGTTCATTGAATGGAATCAAAGGTTCTTTAACAATATTAACCAGCCCCAAACTGTTGTGGCATTTGGTCTGTGACCTGATTTGTCAGGTCTGAGAAAACAGTGAGGATGGAGCACAATAACTAGAATACAAGAGAACTGCCTGAATCATACCTGGTAACTGTGGGTGGCTAATTAGGAGATGTAGGTTCATCAGTTGGCAACACAGGATGAATGTTGGATATTCATTATCCTTTTGGCTAAAGGATAATGGGGTTTTAGGATAGTCATTTCCCTCCTCTGCAGCTCTGGTGTGAACAGAGAAATCTTCCCAGAAAACTCCAGACTGTCATCTCTGGGGGCATCACCATAGAAACAGAACAGGCCTGTCCTCCATCAGGGATTAGGGAAAACATCACAGAAGATGTAAGTACTGGAGAAAATTACCCAAATTGCATAAAACACTACATGTTTTGAACCAGAAGTGTGTGACTATATTTACAGTGAGATTTTTAAAATGAAGAACAGTTGAATTAATCTGTTTGTAAAACAGAGTGTTTATTTTATGCACACAATCTTATTTGTAAGCCTGGGTGGCAGCAAAGGAAACTGTCAACCTAAAGTAAACCAAGATAGAGTTGACCACACATTCTACGCTACTGTCTTCTGACTGCAGAAATGACTTAAGATGTGTGCTTATACAGTCCACATCCCAGTAAACCAAGCCTTGCTGTGCGCATACCAATGGGAACTATACAACTGTTACATGTTTTCAAAATCTGATGAAATGTACCCTGCTTTACCTGGACCAGTGGTTGCCACATGTTGTGTGTGCTAGGTATAAATTTGGGTTTCATTTACATCTGGAACCATACGTTTTTGGCTCTGTTTTAAAAGTACAATTTATTGACGAAGTCATCACTCAGTACTGTGACATCATTACATTCTTGTCTGAAAGATGGTGAATACCCCATTGTTACTATAGTAACTAAAAAGACTACATAGTAGTCTTGTGTCCAAAGGGCCTAAGCTACCATGATACAGGCGCCTGTGAGCATTTGACACAAAAAAGCTCTTCACTGCCAAGCATCGAGCATCCCTGCAGCAGATAGTTCCTGTATCAGTCTCTATTTCTTTTGTGTAATGAAATTATTGTATTCTAAAGTGCAAAGGTCCTTCCATTCTTTCTGTCAGTGTGTATGTCCTTGCTTCAAGCCCTGGGAACTTCATATCTTGCATTCTCATTTGCAAGTATTCTGTTTCCAAGGGAACAATTGAATTTGAATGATGAAAACCAAGCAATAGTATAGCCCCGATGTGGCTATATGTGTGACCCACCCATTATATAAAGGAGTGTCACCCATAGTATTTCAAAATGCTGAGTTCATTCAGAAGCAGAGTCCTGAGGGGTAAGTTTTCAGGATTGGTTTTTGTGTGCATATGAGAAAGTGACAATCCAGTGCTACCTGTGACCTGCTGAGAAGTCAGAGGCCTGAAAGGAGACTGCCAGAGAGGCTGAACTAACCTACCTGCAGAGGAAGACTCTAAGTTGTGCCTTGGAAATCACCAGGGAGTCGCCAGAAACTAGAAGCAATCAACGCAGAGAGTGGAGGTCCATGTAGGCTTCACGGAAAGCAAGGGCTTATTTTTTTCTTGTTTGTTTTGTTTTGTTTTGTTTTGTTTTTTACAGAAATGTAAACATAAATACATAAACTATCTACTAAGTGCTTTTTTGGTTGTGAGCCTAGCCTTTAACGGCTGAGCCATCTCTCCAGCCCCTACTAAGTGCTTTTTAATAGCAATTCTAGGACACTTATTTAACTCTTTTCAACAGTACAAAACCTAAACAAACACAAAATCATAGGAAAGAAAATCAATTTCAGAGAAACATCTCCAGGAAAAATAATGCCAGATAGGATAAAATTTGCCAAACATTTCACCATGACAATTTGAAATGATCATAAATGGAATATCCAGAGTGATATGATGGGATGGTAGACAATGATATCAAGGTGTCTGGCAGTAGAGTGGAAACTGCTGGAATCCAGTGAAATGGCAGAAAGGGGGGAATTATTTAAGAAGCAAGTCTTAAGGAGAGGATCAAAAGACATGCTGGTAACCGTCAATACACACCCAGAAGCTGGCAACATAGCTTCTGCCTTGCTTATGCCGTGGGTGTGAGTCCCAAGAGCAGGAACATAGAAGCACACTGATAGATGGAAAGGGGTTAGGTCTTTTCAACTGTTGGACTTGTCAGTCTAGCACTCAGGGGATAGAGACAGGAGGATCATGGTCATCCTTGGCTAAATTGGGAGTTTGAGAGTTTGAGGCCACCTTCCTCACCCCCCCCAAAAAAGCGAAATCGCTGGTAATTATGTAATACATACCAGGGGAAGAAAGTCTTGACCAAGAGGGCACCACTTCATCTTACAAATTATCTTTGAGAACAGGAAGCAATGTCAAGGTCATTTCAGATGAGAACACACTAAGCTGAGGTTGGACTCCCCACACCCATTTCCTCCCAGAAGACAATGAGGAAACGCTTGTGACCCAGAACACCATGGCAGGCATGTGTGAGCAATGCTTCTCCATTCCTCATCAGACTGCTCAGCACAGGACAGAGGATGGACAGAGCCATAGGAATCAGGGCTATCATTCGCCCCAGCCTCAGGAGTCAAAGCAAGAGATGGAGCAGCCAAGTCAATAAAAACGTGGTGCATAATGGCAAGCAAAGGCTGGCTGGGAAGACTTTACTATCAATTGGTTAAAGGTCATAAAATTGGAAAGATGTACGTGGACTAAAATTGTGTAAGTAATACCTGAAGTGAGAACACAGGGTTGGGGGTCAGGAGGAGGGTGTGGTTAGCACTGCGAGCTCATCTGGGCTTTATTGGAATAGCTGAAACATGAATTATAACATTGTAAGCCTGCGAGTCACAGAAATCTTAAGCACACATAAAATATAGGGTATCACTGGCTTAATATAACTAAGATACTTGGTTTTGAATACCTGTTATTCCCTGTACACTCTCTCACACACATGCACCTATTCAGATGCACACGCTCTTGCCTGGCACACGTATTTACTTTGGGAAAAAAAACACTGAGAAGAACACTGTGCACGTTAGCCAGAGGCCAGAATCTTCCAAGGAAGATTGCTCTTTAGCTGTATAAATGATCGACTCAAAAGGTAAAGCTCATAGCACCAAATACATGATAAATATATTAAAATAGCCCAAGTGGACAACAAGGTTATGCTTCTCACATGTGATTCTGAAATATTAAATGAGGCCTAAAACCTTATTCCAGAAAAATAAGCATTATAATAAAGAAGTAATTCCAAGACATCATTGTATAGAAAATGCAAGGCTAAACTTTTAAAGATGTCTTAAATCAATATACAAAGTAATTGTACCTTGGGAAGAAATTCTTTTCCAGAAGAACTAAATTTCTCAGTCCATAAAAATTTATTTTATATTGAGAAAAGACAATGAAGCCAGCAAGAAAATAGCAACAAAAGAGCCAGGTTGAGGAGGATGCTCAACTCCAGGGCATACACAGGACAGGGGATGGTAAGTCAGACTTTGCAGAATATGACCTTCCAGAGAAACGAGTTTCTAATTACTTACAATACTGTTTTCTGTTTGGTTGGTTGATGTTTGGTCACTTGTTGGTATAGGGTCTCACATGGTCCAAGCTGACATCTGACTCAACATCCATGGGATGCTGTGAGTCAAACCTGGGCTTCATGCAGGTGGGCAAGCCCCTGAGCTACATTGCCGAGGCTCCTTTAAGATCATTTCTGAGGCTCTACTCAAAAGTAATGACAGAAGAAACTGCATGAGTCATGGCCTGCAACATCCGGCTGTATTTAACTGGTGTCATATCATATGCCCTGAAGAGAAAATTCATTAGGAGGAAATAGAATGAGGTCCCACGGCAGCTTGTGGCCGTCAAGAACATCGTGATTCTTGTGTTTACATGTGTGTATTTGGGAAGAAGAGACTAGAAAAATGTTATCACATTTTGGAGATGAGAAGCTAGAGCTGTCTTTGAGGACGTGCAAGAATGGGAGGGATCTGTAGTGCTTTTCCGGTTTATCCCCTCTCCAGTTTGATGTTCCCCTGCAGCCTCCTCTACCTCCAGTAACTTAATTGTATTAACACTTACTCTAACAGGTTCATCCTTTTCTCCCATCAACATGCCATGAAGCCTGATCAAGTCCTGGAGACATTCACGTTTGTCTCTGCCTTTCTGGAATTTTGACACAGCTCCTTGAAGATGAGGCACCTGAAGATACCCACACTGCTCCTGGCACTGTTAGCCTTGATCATTGAAGTCAATTCTGTGGCCACTTTATGATACATGTGGCCACTTGAGTTAAAACTCCTTTAGAATCTGGGAACTTCCAGTCAAAGTGATCTTTCTTTCTTTTAAACTTACTACTACTACTACTACTACTACTACTACTACTACTACTACTACTACCACTACTACTACTACTACTACTACTACTACTACTATTATTATTATTATTATTATTATTATTATTTGTGAATTTCACATCCTCTACCCCAATCCCAGTCATCTCCTAGTCTCTCCATAACTGCCCTCTGTCCTACAACCTAAGGGATGTCTCTAAGTTAGGGAAATTATTCAATCTCTTTATGGTAGGTACTCGTAGGCTCTAAAGAATCAACATTGATTGGGAAGACATTAACAAATGCTCATGATATCTCCAGATTAGTACATTGTTAAATTTATGCCTGTCTCGACTTTGGGGCTATTTGGCGAATAGTGGGACATGTTTAGGAATAGCTACATTTTCCTTGACTGAATTCTTATTTTTGTGGAAGTGTAATTGAAAATTAAAAAAAAAAAGGAAAAATCCATAACTGTAACTATGCAAGCCATCTGGTGCTGAAAGCCTCTGGCTATCCCTTGCCTTGCCACACTTACTGCTAGGGGAGTTCCACAGATATCCGAGTTCTCAGTTCAGCTTTAGAAATCCAGTAACACTCTTCCCGTTTTTTTTCTTTTTTTCAACGTTTGAATACATTTTGTCTTACAATAAGTTGCTTCTGGAGATAAACACATGAAAGAGAACAGTGGTGTTTTAATCAATCTCAAACAGGAAGGAGATGCTAGCTTTTGGCATGGAAACGTTCCACTTTTAGTAAGGGAAGATTGAGAGAAGGCATACTGTCAGCTCCACCAGGTTCAATTAATTGTTGAAGCCAAACAAAAATAGCCTCTCGTAGCTTCCATTGTTCTGCAGCTGTCGGCTTCAGAACGCTCGATGTCTCCTTCCTTATGACTCATCTTCATGGTTGCCCAGTTTCCGCTTTTGATTTCCTCCCAGGAGTTGGGATGTGTCATAGCTAGAGCGGGCAACTCTATCAGCTTTCTTCCCAGGCCTTTGGAGCACAGCCGTCCCGCGGCACTTGTCTCTTTTTCTTTATGTCACTAGCTCTCTTGACCCATCAGCACTCAGAGGCCTTTTAAAAGGGATCCTAAGTGGTTTCCTGTTTGAAGAGAGGCAGAAAGATGTGAGCTCAGACGAAATGTGTAAACAGTCTTGAGCCAAATAGTATTCCCCACTTGGAAAACGCCATTGTATTTCTTGCTACTTTGTTGAGAAGAGTTCTAGATGACTAAAAAAATACAATCTGTCTTCTGAGTTTGATGATCATTAAAGGATTATGATGCCATGTGTGTATAAAAATTCTCATTTAACTGAAAGTCAAATTGTAATGACTTAGCTCTTCAAAATATAGACAGTAATATAGTTGTAAAAACCACATGTGACCCAAACATTCCTTATGCAGACAAGTCTTGAAGGACAGAACGTTATTTGGTGTGCATTATTCAGTAGATAAATGTTTGTGACATCATTAGAACTGATCAGTCACCTTTAGATATGTCTAGCAATCTGGGTTACTGTGTTTCACAGGAAGAAAAAAATTACTGTCCATGCTTTAGAATGGTGACAGAAGGCAGCAACATAGTTCAAAATCTCCTCTGGATATTTAGTTCTAAAAGTGAGACAACAATGAAACTGCCGTGGTGGTTCATAGCTGCAGTCCTAGCACTTAAAACATAGAGGTGGAGACAAGAGGATCACAGGTTCTAAGTTCTAGACCAGCCAAGACTGTATAGAGGAAGTGTGTGTGTGTGTGTGTGTGTGTGTGTGTGTCTGTGTGTGTTCATCTCTGTCTCTGTATTTGTTCCCTGTGTGTGTGTATCTCTCTCTCTCTCTCTCTCTCTCTCTCTCTCTCTCTCTCTCTCTCTCTCTCTCTCTCTCTCTCTGATGTAAGGGGGCAAAATGTTGTCTTTTTCTACCACTCTGTTCACTTACTTCCTTACTTCCATACCTCTGAGACAGGGGACAGGGTTTATCACTGAACACGAAGCTCCATGATTGGCCGGACTGGATGGTCAGTTAACCCTATGATTGTCCTTTCTCTGCCTCTCCAGCTCTGGGATGATAGGGTGCATGGTCATGCACAGCTTTTACCAGCTACTGTGGCTCCAAACTCAGGTCCTCATGCTTGTGCTGTGAACATGTTACCTCCCAGCCCCCAGGGGGCGCTCTTCTATATGATTTTCCTCTCGCTTCTTACTCTCCCACTGTCATCACTTTCCTGTGAAGCTGAAGCCCTTACCTTGGGGCATTTAATCCCTCAAGATACATTTGGCACATCTCAAGATGTTTCTTATTGTGATAGCCTGAGGAAATTGCTGATATACCACACTGAGACAAGGTGGAGGTTAAATGTCTCAGGGGCTGGGGTTGGGGGAGGCAGTCTCTCCAGAAAACGGAGTTCTCTACTGTAAAAAATGACCCAGTGCAAAATGTCAAACATGACAAGGGTGGAAATTTTGCCACACCACCCTACCCTGTTCTCATTTTCCACATTTTAGTTCAAATGTCACCTCCCCTGCAACCTTTCTTCAGGGGCGGGGAAAACAACTATTTGTTTAGAAGATAGATTATCTTTTTTTTTATTTTTTTAGCTCACTATTAAATTTGCTATTCTTTCCTCAGGCTTCCTGGTGAGAGCACATGGCGCCCTGACCAGTCTTGTCTGACCAGTCCCCAGTCTACTTCTTACTGTTCACAGTGTTTTTAAAGTATATGAGTGATTGGTTAAAAGGAAGTGTTCTTGTTGAAACGATGTCTCTGCTTTTCTGCTAGTCACTTGGCAGTGTTAGATACAAGCTGCGGACCTCCTGTGAGAACCCACAAACACCGAGCAAAGGCTCTTCTCCATCTTGTCCACCCAGTGTCTGGGTTCTAGCAGACCTCAGCGCTGATGGTGTCTGGGATGATGGTCTTTGAATGCTGTGAATGGATCATGTAATGTTACCTGAAAGCCCATCTTTAACTGGTCACAGTCTCCTGAGTGAAAATCAATGTCTAGTTAGAGTGCGCTCGCTGAAGGCTCTCTGCCTTCGGGAGAGATCCTGTGTTCCAGCCTGGAATCTAGCACTCACCCCTTGTACCATCCAGAATACATGTCCTAAAGGCACAGTGACTCTATTTGCAGTCTCACAAATTGGGACCATGAGAGTAGAAACCTTAGAACTGACTCTTACTGGAATTGACTGAGTTGGGATTTTTTTTAACATAATATTTTTATTGATTGTTAGAGAATTTCACCTTGATCATAGTCACTTCCCAGTTAATCCATGTCCACCCCACCCTAGTGATCTCCCCCCAAATATAAAACATATAAAAATAGTAATCATAAAAGAAAACAAGTTCAAATTGTGTTATCTATACACTCACTGGTGCATGGTCAAGTTCAGTATAAGATAGTGATTGTCATTTAATGAGAGCAATGCTGTCAACATCTAAAGAGATAAGGAGGCAGGACTAGTGCCACTCCTCTCGTTTGTGAGGGAAGCAAGCCAAGTGGACACAACTGACCTTACGATATGACTTTGCTTCGTAGTGTTCCCAAGGAGAAACAGGAGGAACCATGTTGCAGTACGAGAGTATCCAGCTTACCCAACCATACATGGATCTAGGTCCGTGAGAAAACAGCCTCTGCAGCTCTCCTTACAAGTACAGAGGTCGCTGGTTACCTATGGGTGCCAACTGCAGCCTAATTTTTCTGCTTCAAGCACTGGCAACTAAATCATTCTGTCCGTAGCAACTGATGTCCTTTAAATTAGCATTAAAAATTCATTCTTTTAGTTTCCCCATCCTGAATCAAGTTCATTAACTATCAGCTGAGAGCGCTTTAAATTATTACCTAGGCACATTATTTTCTAATTTATAATGGATCATCCAGGCAAATTGACATCTCAAAAAGGAATGAATTCATTAATGTCAATTAAAGCATACAGCGGGAGACAGATGTCAGGTTAATCTTTAGGGCGTGCTCGTAAGGCCATTGTCAGGACAAGGCGGTCCCCTTGCAGCACGTAGTTCTCGCCGAAGGCTTTGCCATGGTACCCTCAGAAGGACGGCAGCACGATGCCAGAGAAGAAGCCGGAAGCTGAACTGGAGACAAACACCACGTGTTGTGTCGCGCCTTCCATATGCCTTGGCATCTATGTATCTCCCCTAGGAAGCAAAGTGGTCAATTTTAGTTTGCATTTTTTTGCCTAGAACGTCTAACTTATATTTCTTTAAACAGAGAATCTCTGGATGCCACTTGACGGTGTCTCATATGGCTACTGCAGGGACCAAGAGCATCGCTATACACAGACTCTGCAGCACGGGGCAGCCCTATTCTGCCTGGTTATGCTTTCTGCAGTGGCGAGGGTGCTTTATAGCTACACAGCCTGTTCCACCTGAGACAGGGGGATGCCTATTACTTAACATGGACTCCTGTGATCAAGAAATTTACACTTTACATTTCCTTAATTTAACTTAAATTATGAATGGCTCCTGGTTGTTGTCTTGGGTCTATAAAGTAAGAGAAACTGCATACTGCTCATGCTCATTACCTAATTAAGAGTGTATAACATTTTTGTCAGTATTATACAAACCAAATATCCTCTTGTCTCTGAAATCTCTTTGTTTTCTCTTCAATGTATTATTTATCAAGCTAAACTCATTTCCCGCCACAGTGTAATGGTGAAGCTTCAGAGACAGAGTATGACAGAATTTATACAGAAGTAATTGAACGGTGAGTTATAGCATTCAAGAGCTGTAAACCACTCTTAACAGAAACTGCTTGTCGACTGGCAGTTATAGTATAATTTGCAAAGGGGTAGGAGAGGATCCCTGGGATTTTTCTCTTGACTCAATGCATACTTGGATTTATGAGCTCCAAGAAACATTAATTTAGCTTACAAAGTTAGAATGCATTGCACCAGAGGGCCACGGGGCCTCTCATCATTGTTGGCTATCATCGTCTCAAAAGGCATGAAATTCATTGTGTTCTGCAAACCATCCTCACTGGCTGCAGGTCTCAGACACATAGTTCAGGTTTTATTGTAATGTATCAAAAGGGAGCACAAGTAAAAGTTTAGTTTTACTGATAGTTTAACATGAATAAGCAAAGTATATTCAAGGACACCAACATTGAGGCTTGTTAGCCAGCACAAACAATTGGAATATTTTCCCTACTCGAATCTATAATTCAATGGTGGGGAGGTGTTTGGCAAAGATAGTCTAAATTCTATAAAGAGTCATTTGATCCCAGTTCAAAAGTTGCTTCGCATTCCTCAAAGATTCCGGAGACAATCATCTTCTTAATTAGGTCATTAAATCCACTTATCCCATCTTTTGTGCTTGACTGGAACGAACACCAATATTGCCACCTGTAGGTAGAAACGTTGTGAGGGGTTATTTCTTATGGGGAAGAAAGAAAACACTGTTTTCCTTGAGTGGTGAATCAATGATCAGTTTCAGAACTGATTATTCTTGACAGTTGACTGTGACAGCTGCTTCGGTGCCATGTCTCTATACACTCGTTTCTATGTGCTTCTTCCTTTGTGTTTTTTAATACTAAAAAAGCCATTTCAAAATTGCCACAGAAGAGTAACTTCTCAGCCACTCTACGGAAAATATGATATTTTTTTGATGATTAAAAATGGTTATGGGCAGAGATGTTTTAAAGTGAGTTTTAACCTGAGGTCAAGTCACATCAAAATACCGTTTCCTGAAAGTACTGCCCAGTGGACTCAGTCACCTGTCTGGACACTCCTGACTCTCGGTGGACTCGGTCACCTGTCTGAACACTCCTGACTCTCAGTGGACTCGATCACCTGTCTGGACACTCCTGACTGAACTTGTTGGCTCTCATAAAAACCTTCCACTTTTTCTATCTTGTTAACCCAAAAAGCATTGGTGAGGTGGAGCCCAGAGCTTCCTAGGGCTACAGCCAAGATGGCAAGCATCACAGGACAGGAGAGAGAAACCATTCATTGAAAGGAATCATTTTTAAAATCTTGAGGGTGATTTGTTATGAAGCACTGTTAGCCCATTCGGATTGAAATGCTGGATCAAAGAGTTAAAAAATCATATTCATAAAAATTCAAAGGATCTATAAGTTTTCCAAAATGTATCATGATAGTGGAAATGAACTTCAGTGGGATTTCTGTAGTGGTTTTACCTCCTTCAAAAATCTTAGACATTTTAATAAAGGATGACTAGTTACACTGAGGATATTCAATGCAATGAAACCAGAGCCCTCACTGATGGGAAGGCTGAAAACTCTGAGGCTCGTCCATATATCCACTCTGAAGTTGTGCACACTCTGCCTCGTGTCAAGCTAACCCTTTTTTCTGTATTCCAACCCCTCTGTGAGAGAGCCAGAATATTCTTGCTTGCCTTCCTCCTAGGGTAAGTAGTTCATAAGGTAGAACTGTGGACTTGCTGACGATATCATTTCAATTCTGTTTTCCTAAAACATTAGCTCTCTTATTTTGTCCTGCACGTTGATCAAAACATTATTATCATTGTTGTTGCTATCTATTTCCAAAAGGGGGCTTCAATATTTCCACTGAGTCAAGTAGAAGACAATGAGTATCTTTAATCCCAGACTGAAGAAGGCAGCGATTGCTGTTACATGGGAAGATCTGAAACAGTCTCTCTCTCCCTCTATGATCCGGTTACTAAACACAGAAAACTTCGCATCAGTGCAGATGCACACTTGGTGATGACCTTTCCTGAAATCATCATTAGACACAAGTATCAGGAACTCATCTTTCAGTTGCCTCAGCTTTATTTCTCCGTAGTCTTCAGTTCATCCCCTCATTAATCCCTGAATTTTTCTTAAACCTCACGACCCTGGAAAGGCTCAACAGGAGCAGCAGAACCCAGCAGAGCAAGGGAAAGAGTAAGAGCTTATTTTTTCTGCTGTGGTCATGGACTCTTGATTTATGCAACTTTTCATGCTGAAACGTTGAGTCTTCAGTCTTCTAGCCTCTACTTAGTCCTTCATTTAAGAATCACAGGAATAGTCACAAAAGGAAAGGGTTGTATACTGCTGAAAAATGCTTTAAAACCTTGATGTGTACTGGCAATAGGCTACCATTAGTCATGCACCGATAGCTTGTTCAAATCAATTAAAACTATTAAAAAATTCAGTTAATTTCCCAGTCATACTGAATGAAGTTGAAGTACTCAGTTGCTACTTCGTGGATACTGAGCACTGTATTTAGTCTTAGACACGGCACATTTCTCACACCACTAAAAGTTCACTAGACAGTGCAAGGTCTGGCACTAACATGGACATGTTTATAAACAACAGTGTCAATGACAACAGTACTAAAGGAAGAAGTACTAAGCATCCCGTGATGAGGGGGTTCCACAGAGAAAACACCATAGAAGACAGTCAGAAAAGAAACAGAAGATTGTCCTTGGCAGAAAGCACTAATATGCACCAATGTACATGGGCATTGAGTAATGAGTATTTTGTCAATAAATAGGGAGTAACTCATTAAGGCTAATGCTGATCACAGATGCAAATATGGTATTAGATACAATCTTTATCATTGTTTTAAATCCTAGATGCACTGATGTGTTTGGTTAAAAGCTATCAGTGTGACTCCCAAGTAAATCTAAAAGAATATTTTTAGTAGAGTATGGCATGGTCATATACTTTTCAAAGACATTTTAAATATTTACCTGTGTGGGTTATGTGTAGACTCATGTGTGCATATGTACATGTATGCAGCTACCTAAGGAGACTGGAAAAAGGCATTGGATCTCTCAGAGTGGGCATTACGGGCAGTTGGGAGTCACCCAACGCGGATGCTGAGGAGAGAACTCTGGTGACCTTGAGGAAAAGCAAGCACACTTAGCTGCTAATCCATCTCTACGATGTTTGTTATAAACATTCAAAATGTTGTTACTTACTAATTGCTAATGCTAGCTTCGTAAACTGAAGCAAATATCCGCTTCATTTATATGGAAATGGTACCAAGCAAATTTAAATTTTTAAAAACAGATGGACTGAAGGGAAATTAATATAAGGAAAAGAAATAAAATAGAAACAGTGACTATCAACTAAAGTCATGCCTAGATTTATTGATTGAAGTCAGATTTAGATCAAACCATTCACTGCATGCATCACATGTGGGTTTGAAGTATCTCTGATATCAAGCTGGAAGTTGACGACTTCTCAAAATAAATAATATATTTGAGTTTCTGGAGGGGGAAAAAACCAACACTGAACTGTATCTATCAAATTCCATAGTATAAATCCATAGACACTTTAATTTAAAATCAAGGGCAGATAGATTGATGGTCATAATGTGAATTCCAAGACACACAGACCACCCACACATTGGGAGCACCTGCAGCCTTGGTTTTCAGAATTATGAGAGAAATAAGTGAATTAAGAGGATTCACCATGCATCCATCTTTATTGAGAGTTAACA
Source organism: Rattus norvegicus (assembly GCF_021556685.1). Classification (NCBI taxonomy): domain Eukaryota; kingdom Metazoa; phylum Chordata; class Mammalia; order Rodentia; family Muridae; genus Rattus; species Rattus norvegicus. The sequence continues at coordinate 227,952,368 of NC_141535.1, read as the reverse complement.
GATATCATTAATTAAAAAGACATCTCCCAAAGGAAGTTTATACAATACAATATTTGTTTTCACAGAAAGTTAAAGATTGATTAGTAAGTTTGACTACTCATTGTGAAAATATAGTGTGATGGTTTGTATGACCCAGGGAGGTGGACTATAAGAAGGTGTGGTCCTATTGGAATAGGTGTGGCCTTGTTGAAGTAGAGGTCACTGTGGGCCCTCATCCTTGCTGCCTGGAAGTCAATATTCTGCTAGCAGCCTTCAGATGAAGATGTAGAATTCTCAGCTCCTCCTGTACCTTACCTGCCTGGGTGCTGTCATGCTCCCACCTTAACGATAATGGATTGAACTTCTGAACTTGTAAGCCAGCTCCAGTTAAATGTTGTCCTTATAAGAGTTGCCTTGGTCATGGTGTCTGTTCACAGCAATAAAACCTTAACTAAGACAGAAGTTGGTACCAGGGTCTTGGGTATTGCTGTGATAGGCCTGACCACACTTTTGTTTGGAAGAATGTGGATTTTGGGACTTTGGATATGTAAGGCTTTATATGATATGAAATTTGGATATGAATGCTTTATATGGGACTTAATGGGCTATCCTAGTAGGAATATGGAAGACTTTGTTACTGAGAGTGATTTGAATTGTGCGAAACTGGCCTAAGAGGGTTCAGTGGAGAAGAATTTCAGTGTGTGACCTAGAGACTGTTTTTTGTCATATTTTGGTGAAGAATGTGGCTGGTTTTTTGCCCTTGTTTGAAGAGTCTACTTGAGTTGAAGGTAAACAGATTTATATTAATTGCATTGACGAAGGAAATCTCAAAAAGGCCCAGCAGAGACTTTGTACTCCAGTTAAGTCTCATGAAGAGCATTTTGGACAAGCATAGCAATCTTAGAAAGGAAAAATATAAACTATATGGTTCCAGTATTAAAAGGAACCAGGAGCTGAAATTTAACTGAATCCTATGTGCAAGGAGATAACAGATTAAGGAATTTGGGGGCAAGATCCTACCCACCTAAGTTTAGATTCAGGCATGGTAGTACACACCTTTAATTGAAGGAGACAAGGCCAAACAGATCTCTGAGTTCAAGGCCAGCCTTCAACAAAGTAGGTTTTAGGTAAAGAAAAGCTTAAATTTAGGTGTGGTGGTACATGCTTTTAACACCAGTATTACAAGGGACAGAGTCATGCAGATCTCTGAGTTCAAGGTCAATTTACGGAGCAAGTTTTGGGAAAGCCAAGCTTAGGCAGAGAGGGAGTTGGAAAACAGAAAGCTGGTAATAGAATAAGGGAGCCATGTTCCAGCCCCAGCAATTAGCAGAACTCAGCATTTTAAGTCATTTGGCTCTGGCTTTAGAGTCAAGAAAAGAAGAAACTACTAGGACAATAGATGCTGGTTAGCGGGAACTAAGAAATTAATGATGAGTAAGAAGAGTCACACTCACTTAAGTGAAATCTTCTGGGACGTGTTTTCTGAGAGGACAAAGAAGCTGTGTTCCAGAGATAGCCAAGGTTGTACCTGGTGCTGCAGCTAGACTTGGTAATGTGTAAGAGTCGCCTGGTGATACTGCTTTGGAAGGCATGAAGAAGTCATGAGGAGCAGCTGAGGCTTGGTATTGTGAAAGGCTATGGAAGGCCATTGATGAAGGTGCAGCCTCAGTTGTAGTTGATAACCCAGGACAGAAGGGGCACGCAAGGAATTTGGCTTGGCACCATGAAGAGAGGCTACTGGTGAAGCCTAGTTGCAATGGAAGACCCCAGTGTTTTGGAGATGCCAGTAAGATAGGATGATCACCAAGAACAGCAGCGGCAGTGGAGTGGATCAACCTGAGCTTAGAGTGCTACAGAGGGCAGAGCTAGAGATGTGACACCAGCCCTTTGGAGGAGCCCAGAAGATCATGTGTGGATCACAAACATCGAAATGAGAAGCTGTAACATTGAAGCTTGCCCAAGATTTTCTAGATGCCAGAGCCATAGGATATCTCCTGAGGAATGCTGCTAACAGGGAGTGGAACCAGCCCAGGAAAGGAAGCTTGTTGTCGTCAACAAAGATGAAAAGGGAGCTGGAGATCTGAAAACTGCTTTGACATCAGACATGGAGATGCAGAGTTTGGAGTTTGCCCAGCTGGTTGCTTATTTTGATTAAGGGATTAGAGTTAAGTTATTAGATGAATTTCAGAAGAGACTTTGAATTTTGGACTTTTGCTATTGTTGATGCTGCTTAGACTATGAGGACTTTGGAAGTTGGTCTAAACAAACTTTTAAAAGTGTGCTATGGCTAGATATGGGCCCACAGACTCATGTGAGAATAAGCCTATGGGGGCCAGGCAGTGGAATGTCATGGCTTGCTTATGCTTGGCCCAGGGAGTGGCATTATTTGGAGGTGTGGCCTTGTTGGAGTAGGTGTGCATTGTGGGTTGGGCTTTAAAACCTTAGTCCTAGCTGCCTGCAAGCCAGTCTTCTGCTAGCAGCCTTCAGATGAAGATGTAGAACTCTCAGATCCTCCTGCACCTTGCCTGCCTGGATGCTGTCATGTTCTTGCCTTGATAATGGATTCAATCTCTGAACCTGTCAGCCAGCCCCAATTAAATGTTGTTCTTCACAAGAATTGCCTTGGTCATGGTATCTGTTCACAGCAGTAAAACCCTAACTAAGACAGAGCGTTATTGTTGGATACTATTATACTAACTGCAGCAGTGAGTGTCCATTCACCATTGTGTTCTAAATTAAAGTAGGGACTAAACTACCCAGGCTGAATGAAAGCAGGACTAACATAATAAATAGGAAGCTGTCCCTAGTCAGTCCTTGACCACCTAAGTGGGGGTGCATGGCACCCATGTTCTCGCCATCTTGTCTGACATTGGATGGCAGGAAGAGTGGATGGTAAAGAGTTCCACATGGAGTGGTCTAGAAGTGTAGACTCACTGAGGACCTGGCTCCAGCAGCTACAGAGTTTACCCACACATATGCATACATCATACATCATACATACATACATACATACATACATACATACATACATACATACACACACACACATACACACACACACACACCACGCAGAGTTAAAAATAAAACTATTCTTTTAAAAACCATATTAAAATTGAACAAAAGAAGTTTGAGGGCTACCGCTGCAGAGAGCCCGTGGGCAGCACCCCACGAGCAAACTTGAGCCTCGGGACCACAGGTAAGACCAACTTTTCTGCTGCAAGAAAGCTGCCTGGTGAGCTTGGGACACACAGAAGCAGAATTCCTCTAGGACCGGGCACGTTCTGTGTTTACCGGAAGTCCCACACCCTCGGATCCCGGCACGCAGCAGCTCTCTACTCCCAGACACTGTGAGAGAGAGACCCAACCGCCTGGTCAGGTGGGCACTCCTGAGGCTGCAGAGCGGAAGAGACCACCAACACTGCCCACCCCTGCCCACATCCCTGGCCCAAGAGGAAACTGTATAAGGCCTCTGGGCTCCCGTGGGGGAGGGCCCAGGAGCGGCAGGACCCCTGCCTGAGACACCGCCAGAACCTGAAGGAAAGAGACCGGATAAACAGTTCTCTGCACCCAAATCCCATGGGAGGGAGAGCTAAACCTTCAGAGAGGCAACAAGCCTGGGAAACCAGAAGAGACTGCTCTCTGCACACACATCTCGGACACCAGAGGAAAAAGCCAAAGACCATCTGGAACCCTGATGCACTGAAGCTCCCGGAAGGGGCGGCACAGGTCTTCCTGGTTGCTGCCGCTGCAGAGAGCCCTTAGGCAGCACCCCACAAGCGAACTTGAGCCTCGGGACCACAGGTAAGACCAAATTTTCTGCTGCAAGAAAGCTGCCTGGTGAACTCAAGACACAGGCCCACAGGAACAGCTGAAGACCTGTAGAGAGGAAAAACTACACGCCCGAAAGCAGAACACTCTGTCCCCATAACTGACTAAAAGAGAGGAAAACAGGTCTACAGCACTCCTGACACACAGGCTTATAGGACAGTCTAGCCACTGTCAGAAATAGCAGAACAAAGTAACACTAGAGATAATCTGATTGCGAGAGGCAAGCGCAGGAACCCAAGCAACAGAAACCAAGACTACATGCCATCATCGGAGCCCAATTCTCCCACCAAAACAAACATGGAATATCCAAACACACCAGAAAAGCAAGATCTAGTTTCAAAATCATATTTGATCATGATGCTGGAGGACTTCAAGAAAGACGTGAAGAACTCCCTTAGGGAAACACAGGAAAACATTAATAAACAGGTAGAAGCCTACAGAGAGGAATCGCAAATATCCCTGAAAGAATCGCAAAAATCCCTGAAAGAATTCCAGGAAAACACAATCAAACAGTTGAAGGAATTAAAAATGGAAATAGAAGCAATCAAGAAAGAACACATGGAAACAACCCTGGATATAGAAAACCAAAAGAAGAGACAAGGAGCTGTAGATACAAGCTTCACCAACAGAATACAAGAGATGGAAGAGAGAATCTCAGGAGCAGAAGATTCCATAGAAATCATTGACTCAACTGTCAAAGATAATGTAAAGCGGAAAAAGCTACTGGTCCAAAACATACAGGAAATCCAGGACTCAATGAGAAGATCAAACCTAAGGATAATAGGTATAGAAGAGAGTGAAGACTCCCAGCTCAAAGGACCAGTAAATATCTTCAACAAAATCATAGAAGAAAACTTCCCTAACCTAAAAAAAGAGATACCCATAGACATACAAGAAGCCTACAGAACTCCACATAGATTGGACCAGAAAAGAAACACCTCCCGTCACATAATTGTCAAAACACCAAACGCACAAAATAAAGAAAGAATATTAAAAGCAGTAAGGGAAAAAGGTCAAGTAACATATAAAGGCAGACCTATCAGAATCACACCAGACTTTTCGCCATAAACTATGAAGGCCAGAAGATCCTGGACTGATGTCATACAGACCCTAAGAGAACACAAATGCCAGCCCAGGTTACTGTATCCTGCAAAACTCTCAATTAACATAGATGGAGAAACCAAGATATTCCACGACAAAACCAAATTTACACAATATCTTTCTACAAATCCAGCACTACAAAGGATAATAAATGGTAAAGCCCAACATAAGGAGGCAAGCTATACCCTAGAAGAAGCAAAGAAACTAATCGTCTTGGCAACAAAACAAAGAGAATGAAAGCATACAAACATAACCTCACATCCAAATATGAATATAACGGGAAGCAATAATCACTATTCCTTAATATCTCTCAACATCAATGGCCTCAACTCCCTAATAAAAAGACATAGATTAACACACTGGATACGCAACGAGGACCCTGCATTCTGCTGCCTACAGGAAACACACCTCAGAGACAAAGACAGACACTACCTCAGAGTGAAAGGCTGGACAACAACTTTCCAAGCAAATGGTCAGAAGAAGCAAGCTGCAGTAGCCATTCTAATATCAAATAAAATCAATTTCCAACTAAAAGTAATCAAAAAAGATAAGGAAGGACACTTCATATTCATCAAAGGAAAAATCCACCAAGATGAACTCTCAATCCTAAATATCTATGCCCCAAATACAAGGGCACCTACATACGTAAAAGAAAACTTACTAAAGCTCAAAACACATATTGCACCTCACACAATAATAGTGGGAGATTTCAACACCTCACTCTCATCAATGGACAGATCATGGAAACAGAAATTAAACAGTGATGTCGACAGACTAAGAGAAGTCATGAGCCAAATGGACTTAACGGATATTTATAGAACATTCTATCCTAAAGCAAAAGGATATACCTTCTTCTCAGCTCCTCATGGTACTTTCTCCAAAATTGACCATATAATTGGTAAAGAAACGGGCCTCAACAGGTACAGAAAGATAGAAATAATCCCATGCGTGCTATCGGACCACCACGTCCTAAAACTGGTCTTCAATAACAATAAGGGAAGAATGCCCACATATACGTGGAAACTGAACAATGCTCTGCTCAATGATAACCTGGTCAAGGAAGAAATAAAGAAAGAAATTAAAAACTTTTTAGAATTTAATGAAAATGAAGGTACAACATACCCAAACTTATGGGACACAATGAAAGCTGTGCTAAGAGGAAAACTCATAGCACTGAGTGCCTGCAGAAAGAAACAGGAGAGAGCATATGTCAGCAGCTTGACAGCACACCTAAAAGCTCTAGAACAAAAAGAAGCAAATACACCCAGGAGGAGTGGAAGGCAGGAAATAATCAAACTCAGAGCTGAAATCAACCAAGTAGAAACAAAAAGGACCATAGAAAGAATCAACAGAACCAAAAGTTGGTTCTTTGAGAAAATCAACAAGATAGATAAACCCTTAGCCAGACTAACGAGAGGACACAGAGAGTGCGTCCAAATTAACCAAATCAGAAATGAAAAGGGAGACATAACTACAGATTCAGAGGAAATTCAAAAAATCATCAGATCTTACTATAAAAACCTATATTCAACAAAACTTGAAAATCATCAGGAAATGGACAATTTCCTAGACAGATACCAGGTATCGAAGTTAAATCAGGAACAGATAAACCAGTTAAACAACCCCATAACTCCTAAGGAAATAGAAGCAGTCATTAAAGGTCTCCCAACCAAAAAGAGCCCAGATCCAGATGGGTTTAGTGCAGAATTCTATCAAACCTTCATAGAAGACCTCATACCAATATTATCCAAACTATTCCACAAAATTGAAACAGATGGAGCACTACCGAATTCCTTCTACGAAGCCACAATTACTCTTATACCTAAACCACACAAAGACACAACAAAGAAAGAGAACTTCAGACCAATTTCCCTTATGAATATCGACGCAAAAATACTCAATAAAATTCTGGCAAACCGAATTCAAGAGCACATCAAAACAATCATCCACCATGATCAAGTAGGCTTCATCCCAGGCATGCAGGGATGGTTTAATATACGGAAAACCATCAACGTGATCCATTATATAAACAAACTGAAAGAACAGAACCACATGATCATTTCATTAGATGCTGAGAAAGCATTTGACAAAATACAACACCCCTTCATGATAAAAGTCCTGGAAAGAATAGGAATTCAAGGCCCATACCTAAACATAGTAAAAGCCATATACAGCAAACCAGTTGCTAACATTAAACTAAATGGAGAGAAACTTGAAGCAATCCCACTAAAATCAGGGACTAGACAAGGCTGCCCACTCTCTCCCTACTTATTCAATATAGTTCTTGAAGTTCTAGCCAGAGCAATCAGACAACAAAAGGAGATCAAGGGGATACAGATCGGAAAAGAAGAGGTCAAAATATCACTATTTGCAGATGACATGATAGTATATTTAAGTGATCCCAAAAGTTCCACCAGAGAACTACTAAAGCTGATAAACAACTTCAGCAAAGTGGCTGGGTATAAAATTAACTCAAATAAATCAGTTGCCTTCCTCTATACAAAAGAGAAACAAGCCGAGAAAGAAATTAGGGAAACGACACCCTTCATAATAGACCCAAATAATATAAAGTACCTCGGTGTGACTTTAACCAAGCAAGTAAAAGATCTGTACAATAAGAACTTCAAGACACTGAGGAAAGAAATTGAAGAAGACCTCAGAAGATGGAAAGATCTCCCATGCTCATGGATTGGCAGGATTAATATAGTAAAAATGGCCATTTTACCAAAAGCAATCTACAGATTCAATGCAATCCCCATCAAAATACCAATCCAATTCTTCAAAGAGTTAGACAGAACAATTTGCAAATTCATCTGGAATAACAAAAAACCCAGGATAGCTAAAGCTATCCTCAACAATAAAAGGACTTCAGGGGGAATCACTATCCCTGAACTCAAGCAGTATTACAGAGCAATAGTGATACAAACTGCATGGTATTGGTACAGAGACAGACAGATAGACCAATGGAATAGAATTGAAGACCCAGAAATGAACCCACACACATATGGTCACTTGATTTTTGACAAAGGAGCCAAAACCATCCAATGGAAAAAAGATAGCATTTTCAGCAAATGGTGCTGGTTCAACTGGAGGGCAACATGTAGAAGAATGCTGATCGATCCATCCTTATCACCCTGTACAAAGCTTAAGTCCAAGTGGATCAAGGACCTCCACATCAAACCAGACACACTCAAACTAATAGAAGAAAAACTAGGGAAACATCTGGAACACATGGGCACTGGAAAAAATTTCCTGAACAAAACACCAATGGCTTATGCTCTAAGATCAAGAATCGACAAATGGGATCTCATAAAACTGCAAAGCTTCTGTAAGGCAAAGGACACTGTGGTTAGGACAAAACGGCAACCAACAGATTGGGAAAAGATCTTTACCAATCCTACAACAGATAGAGGCATTATATCCAAAATATACAAAGTACTCAAGAAGTTAGACCGCAGGGAAACCAATATCCCTATTAAAAAATGGGGTTCAGAGCTAAACAAAGAATTCACAGCTGAGGAATGCCGAATGGCTGAGAAACACCTAAAGAAATGTTCAACATCTTTAGTCATAAGGGAAATGCAAATCAAAACAACCCTGAGATTTCACCTCACACCAGTGAGAATGGCTAAGATCAAAAACTCAGGTGAGAGCAGATGCTGGCGAAGATGTGGAGAAAGAGGAACACTCCTCCATTGTTGGTGGGTTTGCAGACTGGGAAAACCATTCTGGAAATCAGTCTGGAGGTTCCTCAGAAAATTGGACATTGAACTACTTGAGGATCCAGCTATACCTCTCTTGGGCATGTACCCAAAAGATGCCTCAACATATAAAAGAGACACGTGCTCCACTATGTTCATCGCAGCCTTATTTATAATAGCCAGAAACTGGAAAGAACCCAGATGCCCTTCAACAGAGGAATGGATACAGAAAATGTGGTACATCTACACAATGGAATATTACTCAGCTATCAAAAACAACGAGTTTATGAATTTCGTAGGCAAATGGTTGGAACTGGAAAATATCATCCTGAGTGAGCTAACCCAATCACAGAAAGACATACATGGTATGCACTCATTGATAAGTGGCTATTAGCCCAAATGCTTGAATTACCCTAGATGCCTAGAACAAACGAAACTCAAGACGGATGATCAAAATGTGAATGCTTCACTCCTTCTTTAAATGAGGAAAAAGAATACCCTTGGCAGGGAAGGGAGAGGCAAAGATTAAAACAGAGACTGAAGGAACACCCATTCAGAGCCTGCCCCACATGTGGCCCATACATATACAGCCACCCAATTAGACAAGATGGATGAAGCAAAGAAGTGCAGACCGACAGGAGCCGCATGTAGATCGCTCCTGAGAGACACAACCAGAATACAGCAAATACAGAGGCGAATGCAGGAAGCAAACCACTGAACTGAGATTAGGTCCCCCGTTGAAGGAATCAGAGAAAGAACTGGAAGAGCTTGAAGGGGCTTGAGACCCCAAAAGTACAACAATGTCAAGGAACCAGAGCTTCCAGGGACTAAGCCACTACCTAAAGACTATACATGGACTGACCCTGGACTCTGACCCCATAGGTAGCAATGAATATCCTAGTAAGAGCACCAGTGGAAGGGGAAGCCCTGGGTCCTGCTAAGACTGAACCCCCAGTGAACTAGACTATGGGGGGAGGGCGGCAATGGGGGGAGGGTTGGGAGGGGAACACCCAAAAGGAAGGGGAGGGGGATGTTTGCCCGGAAATCGGGAAAGGGAATAACACTTGAAATGTATATAAGAAATACTCAAGTTAATAAAAAAAAAAAGAAAAAAAAAGAAGTTTGAGGATGTGAATTGAGCCCAGGGCTTTGTACACGCTCTACCTGTGAACTCTATCTCAACCTTGCCAGACCTCTTTGAAAGAAATTCTGTCTGTCTCTATATTCTACTTCTTGTATGAGTTCTGGAGCTTGCTAAATATGTGCGATGATTATATTGGTTCTGGAGGTAGTTTCTCAGTTGCAAATGAAGTGACTATTGATAGCAGGGGCAATGAACAAAAGATAATGTAAATCTCCATAATAGATAGTATAGAAAAATGAAAATCCAACTTATACCAATTTTAATGGAATACTACTATAGCTTTGATAGCCAATTTAAAATGATAGCTTAAATGTTAGAATGGTTCAACACCATGATGCATGGTATAAATTAGTTCATAAAGCAACATTTCAATGAAAATCACACAGATTTTTATATGCCTTTCTGGGTACCATACATGGGTAGCAAACATGGAAAATAAAAATAAATAGGAAAGCTTGACCAAGATATGGGGGCAATTTTCTAAAAAGCTCTAAAGACTTCCGTCTTTAGACTAAGCATTAAAGTGTTTAGGACAGTATAATTTTGACATAGTTATACACAAAGAAAGCAGATGAAATAGAAACACAGAAAGGATCTGATTTACATAATGATATAAAACTTACAAAAAAAGAAAGAATTAAATAAGGAAGAGACAAGCTATTCAACAAATGGTATTTGGACAAGTAGATACTCATGTATAAGAAATAATATTGGATCACTACATAGATAGCAAGATTAGTTCTACTTAATCCAATAAATTGGCATCGACGATTTTATAATGAAGATATACATGTACAAACTCTAGAATTTTGAATTAGGAAAGCTTGTTAGATTTATAGGATTAATACTCACAGAATAGCTGCTTTCACAAACACAGACAAAAATCACCACTGAGAGAAAATATCTGTAACGACTGCAGTATTCTAATACTGTCAAACGCTGCCATAAATTCATTCAAGAGAAAGAATTTCTACAAATCAATAATCTGATAGAAAGTGAAAAAAACCAGAAGACATAAATAGGCTCATCTTAGAAGGAAAAATTTGAATGTATAATAAGTGTATGACAAGATTATCAACTTAATTCAGCAGCAATCAGAGGGATGGAAATGTGACAGTGCTGGCAGGGATTTTCAAATGAGACTGCTAAGATGATGGGGACATAGCTGCGAAAGAAAATTGAAGCAACCAAATTAGAAAATGAATTATCTAATGTGTTCCAGATGTGCACACCTGTAGCCCAACAATAACACTTCCTTGAACATGTACAGGGAGAGAGGCCTAAAATATCCATCAGGCAGGGTGACTATTTTAAGACAATTTGAACAGATAAATACATTATGGTGTATTTAAAGAATGGCATACAGAGGAATTCTCTATGCACAACACACATAGAACATATTTTTTTTTCCAGAGCTGGGGACCGAACCCAGGGCCTTGAGCTTGCTAGGCAAGTGCTCTACCACTGAGCTAAATCCCCAACCCCCACATAGAACATATTAAGAGTCATAGAAAAAAGGGAATCAATCCCTTGGAGCTTAAAATGGAGACATCAAATGACAGATTATTAGTCAACTAAACCCTCCACCTTGCTGATTATACCTGTCCCTGTGATAGTTGAAGTGCATTCTTCCAAGGGTAGTTGTCCATCTGTTGTCACAAGTTAGGATACACACCAACATTGATTCTTTTAGAACTTCTATACCTTAGGTATGAATGTCTCGGCCTGTGATTCCTAATTGTAGTTTAATTTTGGCACTATCTTCTCTAAATTTCATCTTCATTGATTTTTTAAGGTCAACATCTTACATCTCTCATCTTCCCAAAAGTTATATTTATTCAGACAATTAAACACACACATTATGTCTCTTGTTCACCAAGTACTAGCCTGTAAGTCTTTGGTGACCCAACCATTGATTCTGATGTTGACCTGAGGAAGTAGGCTCATTGAGTAATATAGAAATCTTTTGTTTACTTATAGCCAATTTATTGGCTTTAGAAAGGACTTAGAGTGTACAACTGACTTGTGCTCATTTCTAAATTTAGTCATAGAAAACCTGTTATCCTTTATGACTAAAATAAAATAGAGAAAAATACTAGTATTTTTTCCTTTAGTGAATAAAATCATGTTTAAAATACAGGAAAGAATTATATCACAAAATTACACATGGCATTTCTTGGCTTCTCTTCCCTCTTCTCTCTTTCCTTTACTGCCCATCCCTTGATCCCCACATTCCATTACAACTCGACTTTCATGTAGAAGGACCATCTAGATCTGGTTCTTGTATTATAAAGACCTCATGATTCACTTGCTTTACACTCTCAAGGTGTGTCCTTCCTTCACTATTCTGTGCTCATCTGTGTTTTGAGCTGATGTAGCATATAGCTTGCAAAAGTGTTTACTTCTGTGGATACAAAGTAGTATAATTTGTGTTGGAGTGTCCCTACCTAGTCTAAGTTCCAGAATTTATGTCTTTATCAAGGGCGTTATAAGTCAACTACTTTTATCTGGATGTTTCATCATTAATGGTCTTTGTTCACGAGTGTACTTTCTCAGTTCCTCTGCCATTCAGCATCCTTAATCAACTGACTATCTTGTCTGAACTAGAAGAACAATGAGTCACAAATTTGAGACACCAGTAGACAAGAGAGATGGGTCCAGAGAAATGAACCATTGCTTAGTTTTAAATGATTGTTTTCATAATCACAATGAGAAAACTAACAGTGAAGGGTGTTAAATGGACTATTTTCAGCAAATAGTTACTCTTTTGTTAACTTTTATACCTGCAAGCACTTGAGAACTTGGTTTTATGTGTTATCTCAATGAGCTAGAGTCATCAGAGAGGAAGAAGCCTCCATGACATTCATCTGTAATCCATTTTCTCAAATAGTGATCAATGGGGAAGACCCAGACCATTGTGGATGGTGCTATCACCACTGGGCTAGTGGTCCTAGTGTCTGGAAGAAAGTATGCTGAGCAAGTCATGGGGAGCAAGCCAGTAAGCAGCACCCCTCCATGGCCTCTGCATCAGCTCCTGCCCTGCTTGAGTTTATGTCATTACTTCCTTTGGTGACAAACAGTAATGTGGAAGTATGAGCTGAATAACCACTTTCCTCCCCAAAGTGCTTTTGGTCATTGTGTTTAGTTGCAACAATAGAAACCCTAACACAGAACCCAAGAGTAAAGCAGAATGACCAGAAAGTTACTGCTTTAAGTAAATAATCACACCATTCCTCTCTATCAGTGAAGTACAGAGTTTGCTATCTGTATTAGTTAAATAAAAATGGATGCTTTGGTGAGATGTAACCATAATATCCATGTCCTCACACTTGAAAGGAGACAGAGACAGAGGGGAGAAACATCTCTAGGATGTTTTCTTGGCACAGTTCCACAAAGATCAGGCCTGGGAAGCTATGGTTCAGGTACCAGCTTCCTTCCTTGTATTCTTCAGTTATCTACTCTCAGCCATGTAAACTGAGGACAGAGACCCAAGAGAGAGCAAGATAAGCAGAGCAAGTGAAGAATTCAAGCTGAGACAATACCTGCAACACAGAACATTTATGCTTACATCCAATAGCCCAATATTGGTGGCCCTGTTCCCGGCTATGGCTGTTCTACTGTTCAAGAGGAAGTAGGGCTTTTCTTCTCTGGCTTGTAACCCACTAACTTCTGGAAGATTAAGAAGGCCTTTTCACAGATTGATACCTGCCATGAAAACTCTTTGTAAGTGAACCAAGAACCTTTACATTGTTTTGAGTCAAAAGATATTAGTGAGTCAGAAGAGAAAAGGCTAAGGCTAACTATATCCAGCTGTTGCCTGAGGTTGGAGACCATAAGTTCTGAGGCCAATTCTGTTTCCTCTGAAGTTATTTTTAGGAATCTAGGTCAATGTGTAAGTCATCAGTGAGAAGTTAAGTTGTCTTGCTGCAATCAACAGTTAACAGTGATAGGCCCTGGTGACAGGCCCTGGTGACAGGTCTGTCTGAGCAGCTCGACGATGATGCGGAAACATCCTACTCAACTCCAGGATCTAGAACCTCCTTGAAAAGATCGGCAGAGATTTTGCTGCGATTGCGATCACTCACTGACATCATCATGAGCCTCTGTATTAAACAATACGTGTAAGCATCTCACATTTCCAGAACCTGCCCATATTGATCTGGGAGCGTGCCATGGAGAAAGCTCCCTCCAGCTTTAAATGAGGAGTAAGGGCAGGAGACAATCTGAAGAGGAGGACCAAGAGAAATCTTGCTACCTCTGTCCCCCAAGAGAAAATTTGTAAGACATAAAGATAATCCTTTATGCCCTTATGACCCACCCAGGCAAGTGTGGGTCAAGAGAAAGTGGCCCAGCACCAAATCTAGGTGCCACAGACTCTGAAGTATCACTAATAAGGCTTAGTGAGTTGGAAGTGCATAGAAACAATGAAAGGGCCTGGGGATCTGGGGATATAGCTCAGTGTAGAGCCCTTGCCTGGCAAGTTCCAGCCTCTGGGTTTGGTCTCTATGGCCAAGCCTAGTGAGATGGCTAAACTGTGTAATACTGACCCTATTGTCATGGTGTAAGCAGGCAGAATAAATGCAAAGACAGCTGGATGAAATGTGGTGGCAAGGAGATCTCTGTGAGTTCTTGGCCAGTTTGATCTACAGAGTGAATTCCAGGATATCCAGGGCTACCTAGTGAGCACCTGTCTAAAAAGTGTGACTCACTAACTTCAGGTAATAACAGCTGCACTGAATTACAAACAGGGTTTCATTAATGTTTCATACGCTGCTCTCTGGCTTTTGAAAAAAATCTCTGCCATAATCTTCCATTCTGTTTCTCCACTTTGAGAAAGGGGTTCCCCTTTACTGATTGTTCATCCACACCCCAGTCTGAGAGTGTTTCTTCTGTGTGCAATGTTCTCAAGGGTCTGTTATCCTCTTGGACCAAACTCATGGTCCCATTAGCGTGTGTCCCTGCTCATCCTTGGCGTTTCTGACTATGCACTAAGATGTCTTTGCAAGTCCTTCCTTATATTCATGCCTATGCTACTGGTTTGTCAGACCCTGAGTTCTCAGGATCTGACTTGTCCTACTATTCATGGGCTCATCTGCCTCTGCTCATGGTTACAAGCCTTCTGCCCTAAGGAAGACACCCCAGGCAGAATTAATTTTAAATAAAGAATGGAATTGCTCAGTAGAAGTTCATTCCATTGGAGTTCACTAGCTTTTAAAAATGTGGGATGAAGTTTCATTTAAATGGTCATGAGCCTCCAACTTTCAGGACTGACATACATTTATTAAACAGGTCCTCGCACTAAAAACATGTTTTCACATTTTGAGCCAGCAGGTTGCAAACTAGTTCCTGGTTCTCTGTGTGTCTCTCACATCCATTGCTGTACCCAGGGAAGAAGCTAGCTCTCCTCAGACACTCTGGTGATGAGCCACTTAGCGGGAAACATTGTTGAATGAAGCATGAGGCCCATTGTGATTTTTATACATTTGCAGCACGACTGGCAGAACAATGTATCCCCTTCTTGTTCCCAGTCTTCAGTCGAGACTTTTGTCCCTTATTATATGGAGACAAATATAGAAATAATGCTCAACATGTTCTTCTGTGACTTTTTTTTTAAGATTTAAAGTTTTTAATGGACACATGCTTATTGAGGAGAAATCACATCCCATGTCATATTTCCATACATAGATATACTATGCCATATTCAAACTCAAGTAAGTGCATCTATCTCTTCAAATTAACATCAGGGAGCAGGTAGTGTATGATTGTATGCCCGAGTGTCTACCCATGTGGGAATATGTGGAAGTCAGAGGTTGATTCCAGATGTTTTCCTCAATTGTTTCTCTAACCTGGTTTTTGAGACAGACTATGTTTCAATGTTGGACAGATGGTGTACAATACTGGATAGATGACATTCAATATTGGATGGATGATTAACCAGCAAGGCGTCTGGGTCTACCTCTATCCTCTTCTTGGAGTGCTGTGATCATACACATGCACTGCCACACATAACTTTTACTTTTTTTCCTCTCCTAAGATATAACACCATGTCTGCTCTGTAGTGTTTTTATTCTTTGGAAGTTTCATGTATGTATATAATATGTAAAAACCATGCCCATCTACCAGTCCATCCCGCCAAATCTTATGAATGTTCTCCACTGCACATCCCTAACTTTAACCCCAGCCATGCTGTTATATTATTGTGCCAGTGGGAATAGAATGTCAGTGTGAGCATGTTTGGGGTCTGGGTCAGACTTCACAAGTCCCTCCCTCATTCATGCTTGGAATTTGGCTGGCTTGATCTTGTCAAGATCACATGTACACAGTTGCAGCCACTGTGACTTTGCTTAAGCTTGCTCTGAGAATCCTTGGTGTTTCATTTTTATGTTCCTATATAACTTTGGAGACTTTTATATATCTACAAACAATGGCTCTGGAGTCTTTATTAGGATTGCACTGAATCTGTGGACTGTCATTGCTGAGATAGCCATTTTCACCACATTAGTGCTTCCAAGCCATGATCACAAAAGGACTTTCCGCCTTCTAATATCTTCCTCACTTTCTTTTCTGAGGTGAAGTTTTCATTTAAGAAAAGTTTGATTTCCTTTGCTAGGTATGTATATTCACAAGCTATTTGTTTATTTAATATTTATTTATGACTATTATGAATTGCGATTTATATTACTGTATGTTAGTCCTTGGTGTATAAGAAAGCCACTATTTTGTGTGTATGAATTTTGTATCATATCACCTTGATGAAAGTGTTTATATGCTCTAAGAGTGTTTTCCCATGGAGTCTTTACAGTTTCTTATATATAGAATAGTATATCTGCAAATAAGGAAACCTTGAAGTTTTCCCCTTATCCTTATCCATTTTACTTGCTTCTCTTTTCTTACTGCTCTAGGGAAGACTTAACTGAATAGCAAAGAACACGATAGACACCTTGTCTAATTCTTAATATTAGTGGCATTGAGATTGATTTTTTCATTACTGAGCATGCTGTTGTCTCTATTTATGTAATATGTAACCTTTATTAAACTGATATATGCGCCTTTCATTTGTAGTCTCTCCATGACTTTATCATGAAGGGATATGGAATTTTGTCAAAGGCTTTTTCTGTATCTATTGGGATTATCCTGTGATTTCTCTATTGGATTCTACATATGTAAAAAAAACATTTACTTATGTAAGTATGCTGAGCAATCCTTGCATCTCTAGAGTGAAGCCAACTTTTCCAGGATGAATAATCTTTTCTTCTGTTACTTTGTTTATAGTTTGTTGACAATGTTCCATCTATGCTCACCAGAGAGACACTTTGTAATTTTCTTTTTTTGTCCTGTATATTTTGTAGTTTTAATATCAGAGTAATACTGTCAATAAAAAGTACAATTATTCATGGAGTAATTTGAGTAGAATTTCTGTTAATTCCTTTAGGTTTTCATAATATTCTGGTGTTAAGCTATCCTGCACTGGGTTTTTAGTTGGAATCATATTTTTACTTCTTCAATCTAGTTGATGACTGTAGATCTATTTAAACCACTTATTTCTGTTTAATTTTAGTTTGTCATATGTATCTAGATAACTATCCATTTCTTTTGTATTTTCCAATTTAGTAAAATATAGGTTTTGAAAGTATGTCCTTATGACGTATTAATTCCACTGACATTTGCAATGGTCTGTCTTTCTTTTCATTT
The DNA here is from genome assembly GCF_021556685.1 of Rattus norvegicus. Lineage (NCBI taxonomy): Eukaryota > Metazoa > Chordata > Mammalia > Rodentia > Muridae > Rattus > Rattus norvegicus. The sequence continues at coordinate 227,934,923 of NC_141535.1, read as the reverse complement.
CTAATTTTATTAAAGGTGCCTTCTCTCATCTCTGGTTAGACTTGTTAAGCATTTGCTTATCATGTTTACCTGCTCAAAGCACCAGCTTTTTGAAAACACTAAATTCTTTGTTTTGTTTTTTTGTTTGTTTCCATTTCATGTCTTGAATTTATCTAATAATACATCTGTTGTATATCCGGAATTTTATCATTCCCTTCATCTATTCTTTTAAGGTTTTGGTTTCTCCTTGTTTTACCAGGGCCTAGAGTTATTAATTCTATATATCGTAAGATTCTTATTTAGGTATTTAGTGTTTTGAACTTCCCTCTTTGGGCTGCCTTTATCCTCTCCCAAATGTTCCCATACGTTATGTTTATTTTCACTCAGTACTAAGAATGTTTTGTTTCCTTCCTGATATATTCCGTGTCCCAACTGTCCCTTTCTGATGTGCTTTTATAGTCTCCACAAGAGCACATATTTTCTGTGATTTTTATTGTTCTTCTTTTTAAATTACATATATTTCTTTACTTACATTTCAAATGTTATTCCCTTTCCCTGTTTCCTGTCCGTAAGACCCCTATCCCCTGCCCCTCCCCCATATGGGTATTCCCCCCATCCATCACCCTTACTGCCCCCCCATATTCCAACCTTGGCAGTACCAAGGGCTTCCCCTTCCACTGGTGCCCCAACAAGGCTATTCTCTGCTACATATGCAGTTAGAGCCCTGGGTCAGTCCATGTATAGTCTTTCGGTAGTGGTTTAGTCCCTGGAGGCTCTGGTTGGTTGGCATTGTTGTTCTTTATTATTATTATTATTATTATTATTATTATTATTATTATTATTATTATTAACTTGACTATTTCTTGTATACATTTCCAGTGTTATTCCCTTTCCCGGTTTCCTGGCAAACATCCCCCAACCCCCTCCCCTGCTTTATGGGTGCTCCCCTCCCCATCCTCCTCCCATTGCCGCCCTCCCCCAACAATCTAGTTCACTGGGGGTTCAGTCTTAGCAGGACCCAGGGCTTCCCCTTCCACTGGTGCTCTTACTAGGATATTCATTGGTACCTATGAGGTCAGAGTCCAGGGTCAGTCCATGTATAGTCTTTAGGTAGTGGCTTAGTCCCTGGAAGATCTGGTTGCTTGGCATTGTTGTACATATGGGGTCTCGAGCCCCTTCAAGCTCTTCCAGTTCTTTCTCTCATTCCTTCAACGGGGGGTCCTATTCTCAGTTCAGTGGTTTGCTGCTGGCATTCGCCTCTGTGTTAGCTGTATTCTGGCTGTGTCTCTCAGGAGCGATCTACATCTGGCTCCTGTCGGCCTGCACTTCTTTGCTACATCCATCTTGTCTAATTGGGTGGCTATATATGTATGGGCCACATGTGGGGCAGGCTCTGAATGGGTATTACTTCTGTGTCTGTTTTAATCTTTGCCTCTCTATTCCCTGCCAAGGGTATTCTTGTTCCCCTTTTAAAGAAGGAGTGAAGCATTCACATTTTGATCATCCGTCTTGAGTTTCATTTGTTCTAGGCATCTAGGGTAATTCAAGCATTTGGGCTAATAGCCAATTATCAATGAGTGCATACCATGTGTGTTTTTCTGTGATTGGGTTACCTCACTCAGGATGATATTTTCCAGTTCTGACCATTTGCCTACGAATTTCATAAAGTCATTGTTTTTGATAGTTGAGTAATATTCCATTGTGTAGATGTACCACATTTTCTGTATCCATTCCTCTGTTGAAGGGCATCTGGGTTCTTTCCAGCTTCTGGCTATTATAAATAACGCTGCGATGAACATAGTGGAGCACGTGTCTTTTTTATATGTTGGGGCATCTTTTGGGTATATGCACAAGAGAGGTATAGCTGGATCTTCAGGCAGTTCAATGTCCAATTTTCTGAGGAACCTCCAGAATGATTTCCAGAATGGTTGTACCAGTCTGCAAACCCACCAACAATGGAGGAGTGTTCCTCTTTCTCCACATCCTCGCCAGCATCTGCTGTCACCTGAGTTTTTGATCTTAGCCATTCTCACTGGTGTGAGGTGAAATCTCAGGGTTGTTTTGATTTGCATTTCCCTTATGACTAAAGATGTTGAACATTTCTTTAGGTGTTTCTCAGCCATTCGGCATTCCTCAGCTGTGAATTCTTTGTTTAGCTCTGAACCCCATTTTTTAATAGGGTTATTTGTCTCCCTGCGGTCTAACTTCTTGAGTTCTTTGTATATTTTGGATATAAGGCCTCTATCTGTTGTAGGATTGGTAAAGATCTTTTCCCAATCTGTTGGTTGCCGTTTTGTCCTAACCACAGTGTCCTTTGCCTTACAGAAGCTTTGCAGTATTATGAGATCCTATTTGTCGATTCTTGATCTTAGAGCATAAGCCATTGGTGTTTTGTTCAGGAAATTTTTTCCAGTGCCCATGTGTTCCAGATGTTTCCCTAGTTTTTCTTCTATTAGTTTGAGTGTATCTGGTTTGATGTGGAAGTCCTTGATCCACTTGGACTTAAGCTTTGTACAGGGTGATAAGCTTGGATTGATCTGCATTCGTCTACATGTTGACCTCCAGTTGAACCAGCACCATTTGCTGAAAATGCTATCTTTTTTCCATTGGATGGTTTTGGCTCCTTTGTCAAAAATCAAGTGCCCATAGGTATGTGGGTTCATTTCTGGGTCTTCAATTCTGTTCGATTGGTCTATCTGTCTGTCTCTGCACCAATACCATGCAGTTTTTATCACTATTGCTCTGTAATACTGCTTGAGTTCAGGGATAGTGATTCCCCCTGAAGTCCTTTTATTGTTGAGAATAGTTTTAGCTACCCTGGGTTTTTTGTTATTCCAGATGAATTTGCAAATTGTTCTGAAGAATTGGATTGGTATTTTGATGGGGATTGCATTGAATCTGTAGATCGCTTTTGGTAAAATGGCCATTTTTACTATATTAATCCTGCCAATCCATGAGCATGGGAGATCTTTCCATCTTCTGAGGTCTTCTTCAATTTCTTTCTTCAGCGTCTTGAAGTTCTTATTGTACAAATCTGTTACTTGCTTGGTTAAAGTCACACCGAGGTACTTTATATTATTTGGGTCTATTATGAAGGGTGTCGTTTCCCTAATTTCTTTCTCGGCTTGTTTCTCTTTTGTGTAGAGGAAGGCTACTGATTTATTTGAGTTAATTTTATACCCAACCACTTTGCTGAAGTTGTTTATCAGCTTTAGTAGTTCTCTGGTGGAACTTTTGGAATCACTTAAATATACTATCATATCATCTGCAAATAGTGATATTTTGACCTCTTCTTTTCCGATCTGTATCCCCTTTACCTCCTTTTGTTGTCTAATGCTCTGGCTAGAACTTCAAGAACTATATTGAATAAGTAGGGAGAGAGTGGGCAGCCTTGTCTAGTCCCTGATTTTAGTGGGATTGTTTCAAGTTTCTCTCCATTTAGTTTAATGTTAGCAACTGGTTTGCTGTATATGGCTTTTACTATGTTTAGGTATGGGCCTTGAATTCCTATTCTTTCCAGGACTTTTATCATGAAGGGGTGTTGAATTTTGTCAAATGTTGTCTCAGCATCTAATGAAATGATCATGTGGTTTTGTTCTTTCAGTTTGTTTATATAATGGATCATGTTGATGGTTTTCCGTATATTAAACCATCCCTGCATGCCTGGGATGAAGCCTACTTGATCATGGTGGATGATTGTTTTGATATGCTCTTGGATTCGATTTGCCAGAATTTTATTGAGTATTTTTGCGTCGATATTCATAAGGGAAATTGGTCTGAGGTTCTCTTTCTTTGTTGGGTCTTTGTGTGGTTTAGGTATAAGAGTAACTGTGGCTTCATAGAAGGAATTCGGTAGTGCTCCATCTGTTTCAATTTTGTGGAAAAGTTTGGATAGTATTGGTATGAGGTCTTCTATGAAGGTCTGATAGAATTCTGCACTAAACCCGTCTGGACCTGGGCTCTTTTTGGTTGGGAGACCTTTAATGACTGCTTCTATTTCCTTAGGAGTTATGAGGTTGTTTAACTGGTTTATCTGTTCCTGATTTAACTTCGGTACCTGGTATCTGTCTAGGAAATTGTCCATTTCTTGCAGATTTTCAAGTTGTGTTGAATATAGGCTTTTATAGTAAGATCTGATGATTTTTTGAATTTCCTCTGAATCTGTAGTTATGTCTCCCTTTTCATTTCTGATTTTGTTAATTTGGACACACTCTCTGTGTCCTCTCGTTAGTCTGGCTAAGGGTTTATCTATCTTGTTGATTTTCTCAAAGAACCAACTTTTGGTTCTGTTGATTCTTTCTATGGTCCTTTTTGTTTCTACTTGGTTGATTTCAGCTCTGAGTATGATTATTTCCTGCCTTCTACTCCTCCTGGGTGTATTTGCTTCTTTTCGTTCTAGAGCTTTTAGGTGTGCTGTCAAGCTGCTGACATATGCTCTCTCCTGTTTCTTTCTGCAGACACTCAGCGCTATGCGTTTTCCTCTTAGCACAGCTTTCATTGTGTCCCATAAGTTTGGGTATGTTGTACCTTCATTTTCATTAAATTCTAAAACGTCTTTAATTTCTTTCTTTATTTCTCCCTTGACCAGGTTATCATTGAGTAGAGCATTGTTCAGTTTCCACGTATATGTGTGCATTCTTCCCGTATTGTTATTGAAGACCAGTTTTAGGCCGTGGTGGTCTGATAGCACGCATGGTATTATTTCTATCTTTCTGTACCTGTTGAGGCCCATTTTTTGACCAATTATATGGTCAACTTTGGAGAAAGTACCATGAGGAGCTGAGAAGAAGGTATATCCTTTTACTTTAGGATAGAATGTTCTATAAATATCTGTTAAGTCCATTTGGCTCATGACTTTTCTTAGTCTGTCTATGTCTCTGTTTAATTTCTGTTTCCATGATCTGTCCATTGATGAGAGTGGGGTGTTGAAATCTCCTACTATTATTGTGTGAGGTGCAGTGTGTGTTTTGAGCTTTAGTATGGTTTCTTTTACGTATGTAGGTGCCCTTGTATTTGGGGGTTAGATATTTAGGATTGAGAGTTCATCTTGGTGGATTTTTCCTTTGATGAATATGAAGTGTCCTTCCTTATCTTTTTTGATTACTTTTAGTTGAAAATTGATTTTATTTGATATTAGAATGGCTACTCCAGCTTGCTTCTTCCGACCATTTGCTTGGAAATTTGTTTTCCAGTCTTTCACTCTGAGGTAGTGTCTGTCTTTGTCTCTGAGGTGTGTTTCCTGTAGGCAGCAGAATGCAGGGTCCTCGTTGCGTATCCAGTTTGTTAATCTATGTCTTTTTATTGGGGAGTTGAGGCCATTGATGTTGAGAGATATTAAGGAATAATGATTGTTGCTTCCTGTCATATTCATATTTGGATGTGAGGTTATGTTTGTGTGCTTTTCTTCTCTTTGTTTTACTGCCAAGACGATTAGTTTCTTGCTTCTTCTAAGGTATAGCTTGCCTCCTTATGTTGGGCTTTACCATTTATTATCCTTTGTAGTGCTGGATTTGTAGAAAGATATTGTGTAAATTTGGTTTTGTCATGGAATATCTTGGTTTCTCCATCTATGTTAATTGAGAGTTTTGCAGTATACAGTAACCTGGGCTGGCATTTGTGTTCTCTTAGGGTCTGTATGACATCTGTCCAGGATCTTCTGGCTTTCATAGTTTCTGGTGAAAAATCTGGTGTGATTCTGATAGGTCTGCCTTTATATGTTACTTGACCTTTTTCCCTTACTTCTTTTAATATTCTTTCTTTATTTTGTGTGTTTTGTGTTTTGACTATTATGTGACGGGAGGCGTTTCTTTTCTGGTCCAATCTATTTGGAGTTCTGTAGGCTTCTTGTATGCCTATGGGTATTTCTTTTTTTAGGTTAGGGAAGTTTTTTTCTATGATTTTGTTGAAGATATTTACTGGTCCTTTGAGCTGGGAGTCTTCACTCTCTTCTATACCTATTATCCTTAGGTTTGATCTTCTCATTGAGTCCTGGATTTCCTGTATGTTTTGGACCAGTAGCTTTTTCCGCTTTACATTATCTTTGACAGTTGAGTCAATGATTTCTATGGAATCTTCTGCTCCTGAGATTCTCTCTTCCATCTCTTGTATTCTGTTGGTGAAGCTTGTATCTACAGCTCCTTGTCTCTTCTTTTGGTGTTCTATATCCAGGGTTTTTCCATGTGTTCTTTCTTGATTGCTTCTATTTCCATTTTTAATTGCTTCAACTGTTTGATTGTGTTTTCCCTGAATTCTTTCAGGGATTTTTGTGATTCCTCCCTGTAGGCTTCTACTTGTTCTCTAAGGGAGTTCTTCATGTCTTTCTTGAAATCCTCCAGCATCATGATCAAATATGATTTTGAGACTAAATCTTGCTTTTCTGGTGTGTTCGGATATTCCGTGTTTGCTTTGGTGGGAGAATTGGGCTCCGATGATGCCATGTAGTCTTGGTTTCTGTTGCTTGGGTTCCTGCACTTGCCTCTCGCCATCAGATTATCTCTAGTGTTACTTTGTTCTGCTATTTCTGACAGTGGCTAGACTGTCCTATAAGCCTGTGTGTCAGGAGTGCTGTAGACCTGTTTTCCTGTTTTCTTTCAGCCAGTTATGGGGACAGAGTGTTCTGCTTTTGGGCCTGTAGTCTTTCCTCTCTACAGGTCTTCAGCTGTTCCTGTGGGCCTGTGTCTGGAGTTCAGCAGGCAGGTCACTTGCAGCAGAAAAGTTGGTCTTACCTGTGGTCCCTAGGCTCAAGTTTTCTCATGGGGTGTTTTCCTCTGGAGTCAGAGATGTGTGCAGAGTGCCGTCTTTTCTGGTTTCCCAGGCGTGTCTGCCTCTCTGTAGGTTTAGCTCTCCCTCCCACGGGATTTGGGTGCAGAGAACTGTTTATCCGGTCTGTTTCCTTCAGGTTCCGGCGGTGTCTCAGGCGCAGGGGTCCTGCTGCTCTTGGGCCCTCCTCTATGGGAACCCAGAGGCCGTATACAGTTTCCTCTTGCGCCAGGGATGTGGGCAGGGGTGGGCAGTGTTGGTGGTCTCTTCTGTTCTGCAGCCTCAGGAGTGCCCACCTGACCAGGTGGTGAGGGCTCTCTCCCACGGGGTTTGGGAGCAGAGAGCTGCTGCGGGCCGGGATCCGCGGGTTTTGGACTCCTGGTAAACAGTGGAAGTGCCCGATCCTAGAGGAATTCTGCCTCTTTGTGTCCTGAGTTCACCAGGCAGGTCACTTGCAGCAGAAAAGTTGGTCTTACCTGTGGTCCCGAGGCTCAAGTTCGCTCTCGGGGCGCTGCCCATGAGCTCTCTGCAGAGGCAGCAACCAGGAAGATCTGCGCCGCCCTTTCCGAGAGCTTCAGTGCACCAGGGTTCCAGATGGCATTTGGTGTTTTCCTCTGGCGTCAGAGATGTGTGCAGAGTGCAGTCTCTTCTGGTTTCCCAGGCATGTCTGCCTCTCTGAAGATTTAGCTCTCCCTCCCACGGGATTTGGGTGCAGAGAACTGTTTATCTGGTTGGTCCCTTCCAGTTCTGGCGGTGTCTCAACCGCAGTGGATCTGCTGCTCCTGGGCCCTCCTCTACAGGGACCCAGAAGCCGTATACAGTTTCCTCTTGGGCCAGGGATGTGGGCAGGGGTGGGCAGTGTTGGTGGTCTCTTCTGCTCTGCAGCCTCAGGAGTGCCCACCTGACCAGGCGGTGAGGGCTCTCTCCCACGGAGTTTGGGAGCAGAGAGCTGCTGCGGGCCGGGATCCGCGGGTTTCCGGACTCCTGGTAAACAGTGGAAGTGCCCGGTCCTAGAGGAATTTTGCCTCTGTGTGTCCCGAGTTCACCAGGCAGGTCACTTGCAGCAGAAAAGTTGGTCTTACCTGTGGTCCCGAGGCTCAAGTTTGCTCATGGGGTGCTGCCTACGAGCTCTCCGCGGCGGCAGCAACCAGGAAGATCTGTGCTGCCCTTTCCGGGAGCTTCCGTGCACCAGGGTTCCAGATGGCGTTTAGTGTTTTCCTCTGGCGTCAGAGATGTGTGCAGAGTGCAGTCTCTTCTGGTTTCCCAGGCGTGTCTGCCTCTCTGGAGGTTTAGCTCTCCCTCCCATGGGATTTGGGTGCAAAGAACTGTTTATCCAGTAGCTCCCTTCAGGTTATGGCGGTGTCTCAGGCGCAGCGGTCAGCATTGTTGTTCTTATGCGGTTGCAAGCTCCTTCAACTCTTTCAATACTTCCTCTAATTTCCCTCAAGGGGGTTTTGTTCTCAGTTTAGTGGTTTGCTGCTAGCATTGACCTTTGCATTGGACATGCTCTGGATGTGTCTGTCAGGATAGATCTATATCCAGTCCCTTTCAGCATGCATTTTTTAGCTTCATCAATCTTATTTAGTATTGGTGGCTTTATAAGTATATGGGCCACATATGGGGCAGGCTTTGAATGGCCATTTCTTCAGTTGCTTCCATATCCCCTCCAATGGATATTTTTCTCCCTTTTATGAAGGAGTGGGAGCATCTGCATTTTGGTCATCCTTCTTCTTGAGCTTCCTGTGGTCTGTGGGTTGCATCTTGTGTAATTCGAGCTTTTTGGCTAATATCCACTTATCAATGAGTGCATACCAAGTGTGTTTTTCTGTGATTAGATTACCTCACCCAGGATGATATTTTCTAGTTCATTTCATTTGCCTATGAGTTTCATGAAGTCATTGTTTTTGATAGCTGAGTAGTACACCATTGTCTAGATGTACCACATTTTTTTAATCCATTCCTCTGTTGAAGGGCATCTGGGTCCTTTCCAACTTCTGGCTATTGTAAATAAGGCTGCTATAAACATAGTGGAGCATGTGTCTTTGTTGTATGTTGGAGCATCTTTTGGTTATATTCCCAGGAGAGGTATAGTTGGGTCCTCAAGTAGTGGGATGTCCAACTTTCTGAGGAACCTCCAGACTGATTTCCACAGTGGTTGTATCAGTGTGCAATCCCACCAACAATGGAGGAGTGTTCCTCTTTCTCCACATCCTCACCAGCATCTGCTGTCACCTGACATTTATCTTAGGCATTCTGATCAGTCAGATGTGAGATGGAATCTCAGGGTTGTTTCAATTTGCATTTCACTGATGACTAAGGATATTGAACATTTCTTTAGGTGCTTCTGAGACCTTCGATATTCCTCAGCTGAGAATGTTTTGTTTAGCTCTCTATCCCATTTTTTTAATAAGGTTGTTTGGCTCTCTGTAGTCTAACTTCTTGAATTCTTTGAATATTTTGGATATCAGCCCTCTGTCAGATGTAAGATTGGTAAAGATCTTTTTCCAATCTGTTGGTTGCCATTTTGTCCTAATGACAGTGTCTTTTGCCTTACAGAAGTTTTGCAGCTTTATGAGATCCCATTTGTCAATTCTTGATCTTAGAGCATAAGGCATCGGTGTTTTGTTCAGGAAATTTTCCCCAGTACCCTTGTGTTCAAGACTCTTCCCCACTTTTTCTTCTATTAGTGTATTTGGTTTGATGTAGAGGTCCTTGATCCACTTGAACTTAACTTTTGTACATGGTGATAAAAATGGATTGATTTACATTCTTCTACATGCTGACCTCCAGTTGTACCAGCACCATTTGTAGAAAATGCTATCTTTCTTCCATTGGATGCTTTTAACTCCTTTGTCAAAGATCAAGTGACCATAGGTGTGTGGGTTCATTTCTGGGTCTTCAATTCTGTTCCACTGATCTATTTGCCTGTCTTTGTACCAATACCATACAGTTTTTCTGAGTATTGCGCTGTAATGCTGCTTGAGATCAGGGATAGTGTTTCCCCCAAAAGATCTTTTATTGTTGAGGATAGTTTTTGCTATCCTGGGTTTTTTTGTTATTCCAATGACTTTTCAAATTGCTCTTTCTATCTCTATGAAGAATTGAGTTGGAATTTTGATGGGGATTGCATTGAATCTGTAGATCGCTTTTGGCAAAATGGCCATCTTTACTATATTAATCCTGCCGGTCCATGAGCATGGAAGGTCTTTCCATCTTCTGAGATATTCCTCAATTTCTTTCTTCAGAGACTTGAAGTTCTTGTCATTCAGATCTTTCACTTCTTCTTAGTTAGCTTTATTCCATTGTGGATAGACAGAATACAGGTAATTCTTTTTTTCCATTTTCCTAAATTTGTTGAATGTTGCTTTGTGTCTTAACATGGGGTCAGTTCTAGAGAATGTTTCATGGGCAGCTAAAAAGACTATGCAGTATTTCCTATTTGGGTGAAATATTCTGCAGACATCTCTTATGCTATTTGATTTATGATGTCACTTTACTCCAAGACTTCTCTGTTTAGCATCAGTTCAGATCAACCATCTATTGGTGCGAGTGTCCTATTGAAACTACCAATTATCATTGTGTGGAATTAATTTCTGGTTTTATATCTAATAATATTTGTTCTATGGAATTTGGCACACCTGTATTTTGTGAATATATGATTATAATTATAATATCCTCTTGGTTGATTGTTCCTTCAATTGTTGGTTTCAGTTTTTCCTTACCTCTTCTCTTCTTGGTTTCTAAGCTAGTGATAGCAAAATAATACTTGCTTGTTTCCTAATTTCATCTGCTTATAATAGTGGTTTTGATCATCTTACCCTAATGCTGTAACTATCGTTAATGAGTTCCATGTTTCCTGGAGAAATCAAAAGGTTGGATCCTGTTTTGTAAGCCAGTCTGCTAGTCTAGTCTTCATCTTAGGGGGAAATGAGACTGTTAGTATTCAGAGTTATTACTAAAAATCATGTGGTGATTCTTCATTTAGCTGATGTTTTAATATTTTTCCTAGACTTTTTCTGATTAGCTGATCTGGTATTGTTTATTATTTCCTGTGACCCCTTGCATGTGTTTATTCTTTTCTTCTATCAAAAGAATTCCCATTTAGTATTGTTGTAGAACTCACGTACTGGTCATAGATCGTTTTAGTTTGTTTTTTAATCATGGAAAATTTTCATTTCTTCTTCAATTTTTCTTTTTTTTCTGTATGATGGAGTGGTATTCCACATTGTCTTCATCTACACATTAGCTGGCAGGCGCTTGTGTTGTTTCCATTTCTTTTTTTATTGAAAATATGGTTTCAATAAACATGGAAATACAGATGTCTCTTTAACATACTGATTTTATTTCCTTTGGATGGGCACCAACTAGTCAAGTTGCTGGATCATGTATCGCTTCTATTTTTGATTGTTTGAAGAACTAGCATATCTGCTAGACTAATTTGCATCCCCATCAACAGTAAGCAAGGTTCTTTTTCCTCCAATTCTTGCTCAAGCTTGCTACCTTTTAATGTTTGCTGACAGTCATCCTGACCAGAGTAAAGTGATATGCACTGTGTTTTTAAAATTGTTTTTAATTAAATCAACTATATCACTTTTACACTCCCATATTCTTCTTCCAGACTCTTCCAGTTGCTTTTCCTCAAAGTTTTTTTATCTTTTCAAACTATTGTTGATAGCCTCTTTTGATTTAATATTATTACATGTATGTATGTATGTATGTATGTATGTATGTATGTATGTATGTATATAAGTAGGTAGGTGGGGATGTATAGGTAGGTATATACACAAATGTAAGTAAATATAACTTGTTGAGGTCATTTGCATTGTTCGTGTATACATGGTTTCAGGCTGACCACTGTGCCCTGGAAAACCAAGAAGGGTGCTAATTTTCCTTCTCTCAGCAGTCATTTGCTCACTGTAGCTATGACTAGGCTCTGCAACTCCATGAGAATTTCCTCCTTCTACATTAGCGTGTCCACATGTCCACCGATGTCATTTTTCTGGTCTTTTTTTCTTTCTTTCTTTCCTTTCCTTTCTCTTTCTTTTCTTTCCTTCTCATCTTGTCTCTCCTCCTCCTCCATTTCTTCTTCCTCTCTCTCTCTCTCTCTCTCTCTCTCTCTCTCTCTCTCTCTCTCCCTCTCTCCCTCTCTCCCTCTCTCCCTCTCTCCCTCTCTCCCTCTCTCCCTCTCTCCTCCCTCCCTCCCCCCTTCTGGATAAATGTTTCACAGAAGATGTTTCAATATTCTAGCTCTTACAGTCTTTTTGACCCTTCTCCCATAATATTCCCTGAACCTTAGATGCAGAACTGTTATGTAGATATATCTGTTGGAATGGGTTCCCCATGATCTCTTTATCTCTGTATTGTGTCCAGTTGTTGTTTCCACACCATCATTTCAATCAGCATTTCCCTGATGCTAGGAGATTTTTATAGACTTATTGCCCATTTAGACGCATTTTTTTAAAAAATGTGTACTTAGGTATAATAATTATTTTTGCATTGAATTATTTGGTTTCTATCACTGGGTTTTTGTTTGTTCATTTGTTTGTCTCATATATTCTAGGTTTTATCCTTATTGGATGTATAGCTGGCAAATAATTCCTCCTACTTTGTCTCTTCATTCTACTGATTATTCCTGTACTCTGTACATTACATTATGTTGACATACTACCATGTGTCTCTTGCTTTTTTCACCTTTGTGTTTCCATATAGCTATATCTATATAAATATATATAGAATTAACTGTGTTTAATTTATATTCAGTTATGCACTGGAGTGATTAATATCTTTTATATTGGATATTTTATTTATTTACATTTCAATTGTTACTGCCTTTCCTGGTTTTCCCTCCAGAAACCCACTATTCCATCTTCTCCGCCCCCTGCCTTTTCTTTAAAGGTCCTTGACCAACCCAACAGAAGCGAAGCACTGCCTTGCATGTTACCCTCCATTATTTTCACTTTCAGATTTCTGTCTGGGTCACTATCCAGTTTTATTTTGATTTTTGTGTAGAAAGAAAGAGACATCTTGAGGTTAGAGAGATGGTTCTTATATACCCAAGTCCAGTTTCTAGCACCCATGTGGTATCTCACAATTCTCTGTAACTCCATTTCCCAAGGATCTGATACCTTTTTCTAGAGTCTGCAGACATACACTTGTTATACATAAATACATATAGGTAAAAAGTTTATACACATAAAATATGAACATCTTTTGAAAAAAGAGGCATCCCTTTTTTTTTTTTTTTGGTGTCTCTGAAAATGCCATGGTCAGCATTGACCTACAAGAGCAAAGCAAGAAAGAAATCTGGTTCAACATGACTCAGTAGCCACTGTTGGTTCAAACTTTTAGAGTCTAACACCACATGGTTTATTTTTGGCATATTTAAGCAGTAAAATTTATAGAATATTTACTGATACAACACAATCTCATGTTCACAAAGGGGCATAATTACATGAAACTCTTCTCCAAAGTACATGTTACCTCACCATGAAAATGTGTTCTAAAGGTGGGCTACATGTATTATCTTAAGGGCTTAATGGAAGAACCTGGTATGGTCAGTCAACAGTTAGCACAGAGGTAACCTAGACTATTAGTTACTTCCTCTCCTGCAAACATAGCTCTTATTTCTTAAGACAAATGGATAAGATAAGGGGCATACCCAAACTTTGATAATGCATTGCCTGGGCTGAGCCCAGAGTGTTTCTTTCTCTTTTATATCTATTCCTAGGCCAAGGTCTAAGCCTGGAAGTCTCTAGCCTCTGCACAATCTAATCTTCCAGCCTCTGTCTGCTAATCTTGATCTAGAGCATTTCAGCCTCTGAGACTTATATAAAAGTGTGAATAAGTTTAACCTTTCTAGTTCTTTCTGAACTATGGCTCTCTGGCTCAACTCAACCATTCTGATTCAAACTCCTCTCTAAGCTGACCAATTCAATTTGGCTTCTCTTGGTTTCTCATTGAATTTTTCTCAAAATAATTCTGGCAATTTGTTCTAATCTTCCAGCTTATTCTGAGCCTCTGACTTCAACAGCCTCTACTAATCTGTGTTTAACTTCATGAAATCAGAAACAAACTCAACTCTGCTGCATTGTACTAACTGTACTGATTTGCAGTTGACTGAATCTCTCTCCCTATGTTGCTACGAAATAGCTTCTCCTTTCTGTCTGTTCTCATGAAAGTTGGGCATATTGTATCTCTGACCCATTCTGTCAAATATTTCTCTGCTTCATCAGTTTGTCTGCCCCTCAATTAGGTATCACTTCCAAACATAGCAGCTTCCTTCTACAAACTAACTTTACCTTTAAGGTGTGTATTAAGGGCATATCTGTATTTCAGCCAGAGGTATTTAAGGTGTGTGGCATATCTGCATTTCAACTGTATCACACAGACCTAGAAGGTCTTTGGATGTGATCATTTGCTAAAGCAGCCATGTTGTTGGACTAAAATTCCTCTACACTGTTTCCTACTTGTGGGAGATTGAAGGAATTCCTTATAGCCTGGACCTACAGCTCATGGGTTACCTAAGCTATTAGTCACCTCCATTCCCAGCCTTCTGGGCAGTAAGCTGGTTATACATTGTTTTTCTGTTGAAGGGAGCCTTGTGTGTTCAAAATTCCTGGTTTCTCTAGTGCTTATCCAAGAGAAGGGCCTTTGATCTCCCAACACATCTTGTTTCATTCTTCAATATAAGGATATCTCATTTTCCCAGAACCACTTATTAAAAAGACCATCTTTTCACCACAGCACATTCTAAGTGCCCCTGTTTAAGGTATTTGGTGATACATACTAGTTTGCCTCCAGTTTTATAATTTTTCCATTGGTCTCCATTTATATTTCATGATAATACAATGTTGTTTCCTTAGCTATCATTTTAAGGTATATATGATGTCAGATAACGAAGTATGTATTGACTTTCTCTTCCTTCAGAATAAGATATATAGTTCTTAGGAAGATTTTGTCTGGAAGAATGGCCCAATGATTTAACAAGGATAGGATTGAATTTGAGTATGCATTTTTGTTTTGTTTTGTTTGTTTGTTTGTTTGTGTTGTATGTGTTTGTGTATTGTACATGTTTTCTGTGTGCTTTTTTTTTTGTTTGGATTTTGTATTTTTTTAAGAAAGAGAAAAAAAATATGAAGTTGGGTGAGTAGGGAAAGGGGAAAATTTGAAAAGACTAGGTGGGCCCAAATCCTGTGAGCGAAAGAGTTGAACACCCAGAAGTTTGGACAATCCTGAGGACTCAGGTAGTCCTCCACTTCTGCCCACATCCCTGCCCAAGAAGAAAATGCAGTTTCTCTGGACACAGAAATATAGAAGCAGTCAGCAGCAGAACATGCTGGGTCTGGCCCATGCCCTAAACTGAACAGAAACAGTCACACAGCACTCTGTACCCAAACATGTCGGGGAGAGAGCTGGACCCTCAGAAGTGTGAACACTCCTGAGAACTCAGAGGAAACTACTCCCTGCCCACATTCCTGATCCAAGAGGAAATCACCTAGTGCCATCTGTGCCTCCTGAGCACAGGGACCTAGGAGCAGTCAGGGACAGGACCATTTGGGTTTCTGCCTGCGCCTAGAACTGAAAGCCAGTCACCAGGATTGCCTATACACCTGAGACCAGAGCTCTCAGATCCAGATCCAGTTGAAAGAAAACATGTCTAAAGGACTGCTGACACACAGGCCTACAGGAGGGTCAAGCGACTGTTAGAGACAGCAAGACAAGCTAACACCAGAGACAACCTGATGACAAGAGGCAAGCGCAGGAACCTAAGGAACAGAACCCAAGACTACTTGTCATCAGCAGACCTCAGTTTCCCCACCAAAGCAAAGACTGGATACCCAAACACACCAGAAAAGCAAGATTTAGATATAAAATCAAATTTTATGATGATGATGGAGGACTTTAAGGACACAAATAACTCCCTCAAAGAAAGACAAGACAACACAGGTACACAACTAGAAGCCTTTGAAGAGCAAACAGAAAATTTCCTTAAAGAATTAAAGGAAAACAAAACCAAACAGGTGAAGGAATTTAACAAAACCATCTAGGATTTAGAAATGGAAATAGAAACAATAAAGAAAGCACAAAGGGAGACAACCCTGGAGATAAAAACCTAGGGAAGAGATCAGGAGTCATAAATGCAAGCATCATCAACAGAATACAAGAGATAGAAGAGAGAATCTCAGGGGCAGAAGATTCCATAGAAAACATTGACAAGACCATCAAAGATAATGTAAAACAGAAAAAGTTCCTAGCCCAAAACATCCAGGAAATCCATAACACAATGAGATATCAAACCTAAAATAATAAGTATCAAAGAAAGGGAAGACTCTCAAATTAAAGGGGTGGTAAATATCTTCAACAAAATTAAAGAAGAAAACTTCCCTAACCTAAAGGAAGAGATAACCATAAACATACAAGAAGCTTACAGAACTCCAAATAGGTTGGACCAGAAAAGAAATTCCTTCCATAACATAGTAGTCAAAACAACAAAACACAGAAATGCACAAAACAAATAAAGAATATTAAAAGCAGTAAGAGAAAAAGGTCAAGTGACATATAAAGGCAAACCTATCAGAATTACACCAGATTTCTCAGCAGAGACTATGAAAGCCAGAAGATCCTGGATAGATGGCATATAAACCCCAAAAGAACACAAATGCCAGCCCAGGCTACTATATCCAGTAAAACTCTCAATTAACATAGATTGAGAAACCAAGATATTCTATGACAAAACCAAATTTACACAATATCTTTCTACAAATCCTGCCCTAGGATAATATATAGAAAACTGGAACACAAGGAGGGGAACTATACCCTCGAAAAAACAAGAATGTAATCTCCTCGCAACGAAATCGAAAGAAGAGAGACACACAAACATAATTCCACCTCTAAATACCAAATTAGCAGGAATCAAAAATCACTATTCTTTGATATCTCTGCGCATCAATTCCCCAATAAAAAGACACAGACTAACAGACTGGATACATATGGAGGACTCAGCATTTTGCTACATACAGGAAACAAATGTCAGTGACAAAGACAGACACTACCTCAGAGTAAAAAACTGGAAAACAACTTTCCAAGCAAATGGTCTGAAGAAACAAGTTGGAGTAGACATTCGAATATCGAATAAAATTGACTTTCAACCAAAAGTCATCAAAAAAGATAAGGAAGGACACTTCATATACATCAATGGAAAAATCCATGAAGATGAACTCTTAATACTAAATATCTATGCTCCAAATGCAAGGGCGTCTACTTTCATAAAAGAAACCTTACTAAGGCTCAAAGCACACATTGTACCTCACACAATAATAATAGGAGATTTCAACACCCCACTCTCATCAATGAACAGATTATGGAAAGAGAAATTAACAGAAGTTATGAACCAAATGCACTTAACAGATACTTATAGAACATTTCATCCTAAAACAAAAGGATACATCTTCTTCTCAGCACCTCAGTACCTTCTCCAAAATTGACCATATAATTGGTCACAAAACAGGCCTCAGCATATACAAGAAGATAGAAATAATCTCATGCATCCTATCAGATCACCACAGACTAAGGCTGGTCTTCAATAACAAAAAAATGACAGAAAGCCCACATATACTTAGAAGTTGAAAAATGCTCTACTCAATGACAACTTGGTCAAGGAAGAAATAAAGAAAGAAATTAAAGACTTTTTCGAATTTAATGAAAATGAAAGCACAATGTGCCCAAATTTATGGGACACAATGAAAGCAGTGCTTAGAAAAAACTCATAGTGCTGAGTGCCTGCAAAAAGAAAGAGGAGAGAGCATATGTCAGCAGCTTGACAGCACACATAAAAGCTCTAGAATAGAAAGAAGCAAATAAACCCAAGAGGAGTAGAGGACAGGAAATAATCAAACTCAGGACTGAAATCAACCAAGTAGGAACAAAATGGACTATACAAAGAATCAATAAAACCAGGAGCTGGTTCTTTGGGAAAATCAACAAGATAGATAAACCCTTAGCCAGAATAACCAGAGGTCACAGAGAGTGTATCCAAATTAAGAAAATCAGAAATGAAAAGGGAGACAAAACAACAGAATTTGAGGAAATTAAAAAAATCATCAGATCCTACTACAAAAGCCTATATTCAACAAAACTTGAAAATCTGGAGGAAATGGGCAATTTTCTAGACAGATACCAGGTACCAAAGTTAAATCAGGAACAGATAAATCATTTAAAGAAATAGAAGCAGTCATTAAAGGTCTACCAACCAGAAAGAGCCCAGGTCCAGATGGGTTCAGTGCAGAATTCTATCAGACCTTCATAGAAGACCTCATATCAATACTGTCCAAACTAATCCACAAAATAGAAACAGACAGAGCACTAACAAATCCCTTGTATGAAGCCACAATTATTCTTATACCTAAACCACAAAAAGACCCAACAAAGAAAGAAAACGTCAGACCTATTTCCCTTATGAATATTGACACAAAAATACTGAATAAAATTCTTGCAAACTGAGTCGAAGAACACATCAAAACGATCATCCATCATGATCAAATAGGCTTCATCTCAGGTATGCAGGGATGGCTCAATATATGGAAATCCATCAACATAATCCACTATATAAACAAAGTTAAAGAAAAAACCACATGATCATTTCATTAGATACTGAGACAGCATTTGACAAAATTCAACACCCCTTCATGATAAAAGTCCTGGAAAGAATAGGAATTCAAGGCCCATACCTAAACATAGCAAAAGCAATATACAGCAAATCAGTAGCTAACATCAAACTAAATGGAGAGAAACTTGAAACAATCACACTAAAATCAGGGACTAGACAAGGCTACCCACTCTCTCCCTACTTATTCAATATATTTCTCAAAGTTCTAGCCAGAGCAATCATACAATGAAATGAGGTCAGAGGGGTAGAAATTGGAATGGAAGAAGTGAAACTATAACTATTTGCAGATGACACGATAGTATACTTCATACCAAAAGTTCCACCAGAGAACTACTAAGCCTGACAACAACTTTAACAAAGTGGCTGGATATAAAATTAACTCAAACATATCAGTAGTCTTCCTCTACTCACAAGATAAACAGGATGAGAAAAAAATAGGGAAATACCCTTCAGAATAGTCCCAAATAATATAAAATTCCTTGGTGTGACTTTAACCAAGCAAGTGAAAGATCTGTATGACAAGAACTTCAAGACTCTGAAGAAAGAAATTGAAGATCTCAGAAGATGGAAAGACCTCCCATGCTCATGGATTGGCAGGGTTAATATAGTAAAAATGGCCATTTTGCCAAAAGCAATCTACAGATTCAATGCAATCCCCCATCAAATTTCCAGCTCAATTCATCATAGAGATAGAAAGAGCAATTTGAAAATTCATTTGGAAAAACAACAACAACAAAAAAAGGATAGCAAAAACTATCCTCAACAATAAAAGAACTTCTGGGGGGAATCGCTATCCCTGACCTCAAGCTGTATTACAGAGTAATAATGATAAAAACTGCATGGTTTTGGCACAGAGACAGGCCAGTAGATCAGTGGAATAGAATCAAAGACCCAGAAATGAACCCACACACCTATGGTCACTTGATCTTTGACAAAGGAACTAAAACCATCCAGTGGAAAAAAAGATAGCATTTTCTAAAAATGGTGCTGTTACAGCTGGAGGTCAGCCTGTAGAAGATTGTAAATCAATCCATTCTTATCACCATGGGCAAAGCTTAAGTCCAAGTGGATCAAGGACTTCCACATCAAACCAGATATTCTCAAACTAATAGAAGTGAAAGTGGGGAAGAGTCTCAATCACTTGGGTACTGGGGAAATTTTCCTGGACAATAGACCAATGGCTTATGCTCTAAGATCAAGAATTGACCAATGGGATCTCATAAAACTGGAAAGCTTCTGTAAGGCAAAGGACTCTGTCATTAGGAAAAAATGGCAACCATCAAATTGGAAAAATATCTTTACCAATCCTACATTTGATAGAGGGCTAGTATCCAATATATACAAAGAATTTAAGAAGTAAAACTCCAGAGAGCCAAGTAACCCTACTAAAAAATGTTGTACAGAGTTAAACAAAGAATTCTCAAGTGAGGAATATCGAATGGCTCAGAAGCACCGAAAGAAATGTTGAACATGTGTAAGTCATAAGTCATCAGGTAAATGCAAATCTAAATGACCTTGAGATTCTACCTCACACCAGTCAGAATGGCTAAGATAAAAAATTCAGACAACAGCAGATGCTGGTGAGGATGTGGAGAAAGAGGAACACCCCTCCATTGTTGGTGGGATTGCAAACTGGTACAACCACTCTGGAAATCAGTCTGGAGGTTCCTCAGAAAATTGGACCTTCCACTACCTGACGACCCAGCTATACCTCTCCTGTGCATATACCCAAAAGATGCCCCAACATATAACAAAGACACATACTCCACTATGTTCATAGCAGCCTTATTTATTATAGCCAGAAGCTGGAAAGAATCCAAATGCCCTTCAACAGAGGAAGGATTCAGAAAATGTGGTTCATCTACACAATGGAATATTACTCAGCTATCAAAAACAATGACTTAATGAAATTCATAGGCAAATGTACGGAACTACAAAATATCATCCTGAGTGAGGTAACCCAAACACAGAAAACACATATGGTATACACTCATTGATAAGTGAATATTAGCCCAAAAGCTCAAATTATCCAAGGTGTAATGCACAGACCACAGGAAGCTCAAGAAGAAGGATTACCAAAATGCAGATGCTCCCACTCCTTCTTAAAAACTGGAACAAAAATATCCATAGGAGGGGATATGGAGGCAACGTTTAGAGCAGAGACTGAAGAAATGACCATTCAGAACCTGCCCCCACATGTGGCCTAAATATATACAAACACCAAAACTAGATAAGATTGATGAAGCTAAGAAGAGCATGCTGACAGGAACTGGATATAGATGTCTCCTGAGAGACACAGCCAGAGCTTGTCAAATACATAGTGAATGCTAACAGCAAACCACTGAACTGAGAACCGGACCCCCTTTGGAGGAATTAGAGAAAGGATTGAAAGAGCTGAAGGGGCTTGCAACCCCATAAGAACAACAATGCCAACCAACCAGAGCTTCCAGGGACTAAAACACTACTGAAAGACTATACGTGGGCTGACCCATGGCTCCAACTGCATATGTAGCAGAGGATGGCCTTGGTGATCACCAATGGAAAGAGAAGCCCTTGGTCCTGCCAAGGTTGAAGTGTAGGGGATTGTCGAGGGTGGGGGAGTAAGGCGGGAGGGATGTGGAAGGGAACAAACACCCTTATCGTAGAAGGGGAGTGGGAGAGGATGGGGCCTTATGGACTGGAAACTGGGAAAGTGAATAACATTTGAAATATAAATAATGTCCGATGAAAAACTGCATTAAACACATGCATATTTTTATAATTTCCTATACTTAATTCCTCTATGTTAACAACAGACTTTCCTTTAACTCTTGTGTTTATTGCATTCATATCAATTTCTCTTTAATATGTACAGCCATATTAATTAAACCACCTTATATTTACTGCTTTCTATCCCTAAAAATATCACCAACCTATATATGTAATTTCAGTTAAAGGTTAGAAGTAATAAACAATGAAACTATCATGACCAATTTGCTTTTATTTTCTTCTTTTGCTTTAAAAATAAGATAAAGAGACTGTATGGGGTGTCTAGTTGCTACATTTTAAGTGAAAAGACTGTGTTACTTCTGATACAGAACAATTTTTAATTTTCATTAAGTGAGAAAAGTTCATAATACTATACAAAAAACATGTGTCTGCTTATATAAAACATCTCTGAAGAAAACAAGAAAGTGGAAGCACTAGTGATCTTCACAGAGAATGGGAGTGGGGGACACAGTAGGAAGGAAACCATTTTGTTCTAAGTGAATCTTGTAATTTACTTTTAAAGCAAAGAGTTGATACAGAGAAAGGTAGCTTTGAGAGTCTGCTACTGACGTCCATCATTTATGCTCTGACATCAGAAACGTCATGGTTTGTCTTCTGGGAAATGATATGAAGTTTGAAGTAAATACTTCTGATTTTCTGTAGAGAGGAGAAAATTCTCATCACCTCTCTGAAAATGTGTTCTGTAGTGTGGCGTTCTCTGATTTTAACCATGTTCCAAAAATGTGTAATGATGAAGACGAAAGACAGAGATAGGATGCTTTGAGATCATTTTTTTTTCTTTTCTCAAGTCATGTGTTTAGTAGCCAGGATGACATAAGGCAGTCACTGCGCTGTGAAGGTCTCAGTATCTGCAATCGTTCCTGTAGCTGGGATAAAACATTCTGATCAAAAGTAACTTAGGACAGGAATTGATTTCATCTTATACTTACGGGTCACAGTCCATCACTGAGGGAAACTGGGGAGGGAACTGGAAGCAGGAACTCGTTGGCAGTAATTGTGGAGAGACTTTGCTTACAGGTTCACTCTCTGGGTGTCTCTCAGGTTCATTCTTAACTAGCCTTCTTATTCATCCCAGAAGCACCTGTCTTGGGGATGATGCTGCCCACTCACTGGCTGGACCCTCTTACATCAATTAATAACCAAGACAATCTCCTATGGACATTCTCATGGGATAATCTGACCTAGGTAATTTCTTAATTGAGAGTTTTTCTTTAAATGACACTAGGTTGTATTAGGTTGATAATTACGGATAAACATCACAGTGACTGAGAGAAATATAACAGAGGTACCATGTTCTTTCTGTACCTCAGTCAGAAGGATGTTGACTTAACAAATGTTTGGAGTTGGGGTGGGGTGTCTTCATCATATTAACTGGAAACCAGCATAGCATCCATCATACAGAAAGATTCTTGTGGACTACTTTCATTCTGATGATGGCTGGATGCCTCGTTAGGTCAACATCCCTGAAGTTGAGATGACAAGGGTCCTGTGCGAAGTTTCTGCTTTCTCTGGCTTCTTTGAAGGGCACTAGCCTGTAAATGTACTTCAGGATTTGTCAGACTTTGTAGATAGCTTGCTGAGATCTTATCATCCTCGCCTTACAAATGGACATCCCTGAAAGCCTGCGGTCTCCGGGATGCTAACTGGCTGTACACGCCAGCTTCATGGCTGAGAGCAGCCCTCCATAAGCAACAGTAGATTTAGGTTCTAGGCAGAAAGTACTCAGGCCAAAGGAAGAGCACATAAAATCAGTCCTGGCAGCACCTGCTTCAAAACTGATACATGTTGAGCCCTAAATCAAGAGGACAACACCTGTGCAAGGACTGGAACTGAGTCATCAAACCTCGACTCTGTATTCTTTTAAGAGCAAAGCTTAAACTCCATCACTTATTTTATTTTTGCAGAATGTGTGCATGAATTCCTCGAGTGCACACATGTATCCTAGAATTAGCGTATACATTTAAAAATGTCCTACATCCCATATGAACAACAATGCCAAGCAACCAGAGCTTCCAGGGACTAAGGCACTACCCAAAGACTATACATGGACTGACCCTGGACTCTGACCTCATAGGTAGCAATGAATATCCTAGTAAGAGCACCAGTGGAAGGGGAAGCCCTGGGTCCTGCCAAGACTGAACTCCCAGTGAACTAGACTGTGGGGGGAGGGCGGCAATGGGGGGAGGATGGGGAGGGGAACACCCATCTAGAAGGGGAGGGGAGTTCGGGGGATGTTGGCCCAGTAACCAGGAAGGGGAATAACAATTGAAATGTAAATAAGAAATACCCAATATAATAAAGATGGAGGAAAAATAAAAGAAAGGTCCTACACTAAAAATTCATTAAGTGTATTCACTGTTATAACAGTTTGTGCCTCTAGAAAATGCCCTGAGGTTTCATTTCTTTCTTTAAAACCCATAGATTCCATGTCCTGATGTTCTTCCCAGAGGTTATGAATTCTCACACACCTAAGTCAAAACAAATGAGCAAATAGAAATGGCCAGTTTTCTTCCCTGGAGGAGGAACGGAGAAGTTTGTTTTATTTCTTTTTTTTTTTTTTTTTTTTTTTTTTTTTTGCTTTTCAGGTAAAAATACTCTTCCTATAGTCTCAAAAGAAAATGTTTGGACAGAACTGAATCTAATTTTTATGCAATGGAAAGGTCAAGAATTTGGAATAAGCTTTATTTAACTTTCATATCTCTCTATTTCCCCCTTTTTAATTTTCCCTACATTGTATCTCAATATTATCCATAATAGGCATAGAAGAAGTCATTTATGGCACATTTCGAGTAGTTATTTGTAATTTAATATCTCAGAACCCTGAGATACGCAAGTAATCATCAAAATCAAAAAAAGCACAGGAAAATCACATACCAGCTAAGTTCATTCACACACACACACACACACACACACACACACACACACACACACACGCACACACACACGCACACACACACACAGGACAAATTCATATTTTACCCGTAAATTGCGTGGTCCTGTCCTCTCATGGCAGTGCCTACGTATGCTGCTCCGAGGTCTATAGTTCAGGATGGAAAATAAAGCTATGAGCACAGCAGGAAACCACAGTCTATTTCCGAGATCTGTAGTTGTCAGTTATGCCTACTTGGGCATAAAATGGGAGCATATAGAAATTACTAGTGAATTAAATTTTCTTTACTAGATCAATTATCTCAAAACTTAAGCCCTATGGGTGAAGCATCTTTCTGCTCTGCCAAGCCAGTTGTCAACCTAAGAAGAAATTTTCTCAGCAACTTAGATATTTAATTATGACCTATTAGCTGGTTTTCAAGGTACTGTGGATAACACACCCTTAAGAACACAGACCTCTTTGCATGGGTGAAATATAACAGGCTGAAGAGCTCAATCAGAGACAACCATGCTCCAGATGAGACCATCCATCATGGGGAAAAGAAGCCCCACCAGGTCAGAGGGAAGAACTCTTTGGAGGTAAATTATGGTTTTCTTGTACACACTCAGAATACAGCTAGGAGGCAACATTGGAATTCCATGGACCCAAATAGAATGAATTCTGCCTCGGGTTTCCAAAGTTCACCGAACTATTTTTACCAGGTATTTATGATTAATGTCCTCTATTTAACAATCTAAATGTCACCATTTGTTGTAATGCATCAATATAACTAATATACTCCTAAAAATATCCATGATATTCTTCCTGCTGTCCAGGGAGCTTAAATGGCTCTGTAATAACAAAATGTAACTAAGACAATGAATGACGTCAGCTTTTTTCCTACCCCCCCACCCCTTTGAAATTTCTTTCCCGTATTTCATCTTCCAAATTCTGCTTCCAAGACTAAGAGTACCATATGCCAATAAAATGCAACACCCCCCCCCCAATTTGGATGGCCCAAAACATAACTTTCCTCCATGATAACACGGAGAAAACACCATTTTTACTCTAATGATTGTTAGTCTATCTGCTCATGGAAGGTTTTCATATTTTAACTCTCTTATCTTCCCTCACTTGTAAATAATCAGTTTCTGAATTTGCCTCTCTTTCCCTACATCATACCCAAACACATAAGAACATGCTTGTGCATGATGTGTAGGCTAGTATTAGTCAATACCCGTTATTTTTGTTGAGTTGTTGTGGCTGTGGCAAAATGCCTGACAAAATGAACTTGAGGAGGAAAGGGCTTATTTCGGTTCAGAGGTTAGATTTACAGTCCACCATGGCAGGAAAGTTATAATGTAAGCAGTGTTGGGCAGTGGGTGACACTGCGTCTGCTGTCAGGAATCAGAGAAGGGGAGTGAATGCTCTATTCAGTTTGCTTTTCTCCCTGCTTCTAATTCCAGGGATTTAGCCCATGGGGAAGGTCCACCTTCACTTAAGGTACGTCTTCTTACTCAATTTACTTAACCTACAAACTCCTTAATAAACATGCCAAGATGGTTGATTCCTTAATGTTTCTAGTATAGAAATCTTTGTGGGTTTAACCTTTCTTGGCTCTTGATGAGCCTAGCTTGGTACCTGGGGCTCTTGATATTCACAGTCACACAAAGCTTTCAACGATCTGGTGTTGCGGCAAATATTAAAATGAGAATTCCATCTTATGCTAGTGCTGGCACTGGAGAGCCACATGGCATCAGTGGTCTCATTCAACCAGTCAGACCCAGGGGGATTTTCTCGCTCATAGTTCTCAAAATGTCTCCACCCGACTTGATAAGTTCCCAATTTCCATTCCATGGCTACTCTCTGGGTCCTGTAGCATTCTCCCCACATGGCTAGCCCCAGAAGTGACTGTCCTTCTAGTCCCGGTTGCTGTCGTGCCAGCCCCATTCAGCCATCCATCCACTGTGGTTATAGTCACAATTCCCAGTATCCCAGCAAAATCAAAACTCTTAATGCTTGTAATTTATCAATCAGATTTATATCAGTCAATTCTCACTCCACAAAACATCCACACAATAAACTCAGAGCCAATTGATATTGATATAAACTGCCCACCAAGATAAGACAATTTTCCTGTAATAATCCATCCTTTATATGATATTCATAGCTACCTGTGGCTAATTAAAGCCACACCCAGGGGGATATCCTTTTCCTCCATCTTCTCTTCTTTCTTCTCTCTCCTGCCTTACAAAAACTCTGTCCCTGCCTTTCCTTTTCATTGTCCAATCACAGTCCTTGCCTTATCTTGTGACTCCCCTCACCTGCATATAGACATCAATCCACAATCTAGGATCAGTCAGGCTTTTGTTTCATAAATTTGATAAATAAAATTCACATACAAGAAATTCACATAGAAGAAATACTTTGTTATAAAGAGAGGGAAGGACAGGGCAGCAGAAGGGATTAGAGGCAATAGGGTTCTACCAAGCTGTTGCTAAGGGCTTGTTAACTGACCTATGGTAGAGATAGGGGTAAGGTAAAAGGGAGAGCACGAGCTGGTAGTCTTGTTGATCAAACCAAGACATGTCTAGGTGCCCTCTCTCAGTTCCAGCCATGTCCTCATATAAAGCTTCCAGAAAGGGTAAGAATAATAAGAGACCAAAAACTCAGAGCTCCCGTCTGGATTCTCTTGTCTCTAGCAAAGACATTCTTCGTACTGCTACTATGTAGTCCCTGCCCTATCTGGCCAGTCTCTGCCTCCTTTTGCCATCATTTCTACATTCCTTAAATGGGGATTAACCCTCAGAGCAGAAAATGATGTTCCACCTCTCAAAAGAGACTAGGTAGAGAACAAGAGACAGGAAGATAATGTTTTTGAAAAATTAATCTAAAATTGTGAAGCATTTGAAAAGAAAGTATCACGGGGTATGGGGGATACTTAGCATGATTTGATCTGTGCCCTGCACTCATCCATCTCCGTCAGTACTTACAAAAGTACTAGAGTTAGATTCCTATGTGTGAAGCAAACTGATACTCAAAGATACTGTAATTATTAGATAATATTTTAGTATAACTAAGACTTAAAAGGGAATGCAAGGATTCAGTGATTTGAAGTCCTCAGGAAAATGTTTATGAAAGTGGAGATAAGCCTTTCCTGACAAAGGGTACATCACAGTGCAGATGAAGGTAGGAGGAGGAGATAGGGAAAGCATGGGGCAGGAGGAAGAGGGGAAGGAAGAAAGAGTAGGAACCAAAGAACCAGACAAGACATCTGCAGTGCAAGCTTGTGCTCTTCAGAGAGAACAGTGCTGTGTAGGAAGCTGTCTGCTCACCTACCTCACAGGTGGGATAAGAGGTTTCTCACTTAAAACTACAGCTTCAAAAATTTTCCTCAATTATTGTTTTTTGACTGAATGGATCAGCCCAGGACACTTGTGCAGACAGATATAGGTAGAGAAAAGAATATCCAATAATTTCATATTTGTTCATAAGTAGAACATTTCAAAACTGCTGGTGCAAAGATCAAAATCAAAATAGGAAACCATCATTTTTCTTTCTCTACACGTGAAGGACAGTGGCCATCCTAGGTTAAACCAGAAAGAAGCATGCCTGCATATTAACTACAGGAATCGCAAACCTCAATAGCTCTCTGGATACCTTGAAGCTTCAAGACTGAGATAAATTGCATCTGTCAAGTCAAATCTTGAGATTCATTTTTAGTAAGCCAGCATGATCTTCACCGCTGAGGGAGGTCAGAGGTAGACTCAGTGGCCTCTTCCTCAAGGCCATCTTCAATATGTCTATTCAAAATAGACAGTCATCCTTTGTCCTCAAAGACTATAGACTTAAGATCTGCCTTCAGAATGCAGTGGCAGTCTCTCTGCCTTGCCAAAGGCATGCTGAAAATAAGTAATCCCCACAGTGTGCTTTGCTGGAGCTGATCCAGGGCAGGTGACATTTGCTCGGCATTAGTCTTTGTGCTGTTATAGACTTCTGGGTCTTGTGTGGCTTGAGTGAAGCTAATGCATATGAGAGAGCAATATTATTGATGGCTGCTGGGATACCTCACATTTGGCGTCTAATCCTCTGACATTTATGTTTCCGTTCCGCTTTGTTCTGTTCTGTTCTGCCGTTTTATTCGGCCCCGAAGCTACGCTCTTTACATGGTACCCTGCCCAAGAGGATTTTTTTCCTAGCTGGCAATGATGATGCTGTATTCTGGAGGCACATTTGCAAGGAGTTGAAGCAAAGGAAGAGGTACGTGGCATTCTTTGAAAGATGTTTTCTGTTGGGGCTAAGGTTTCCACTTGCAGGGACAATCAATGGAATGAATTCCAGGCAGCTAGCCCTGCTGTACTCTGTTCAGATGTGCCATATACTAGTGTACTCCAGACAAAGGACCCTAGATTAGACACCGTTTCGTCCTATCCAGATTGCATGTGAGACCTAAGGGGAGAAAAAGGATAATCTGACCAGAATATGCCAGCATCCACCATCCACCTCTGCTCTCCCAACAGCTACTTAAATATCAAAGATGCAATTTTTTCCAAACATGATGTTTGCATAGAACCTTCAAAATTTTTGTTTTGGTTTTGTTTATTTAGAAAAGATTTTTGATTTATAGGCAAAGTAAAATTAAAAGCTATAAAAAATGCATTATTTTCAGGCTGGATTGGAGGTGAAAGGGACAAGAATGTTTCATCTTTAAGCTAGATTCCAGTATGGTCTAAATGTAATGTCTGCAAGGAAGAAATTAAAAGAAGGCAGGCTGGATTATCTCTGCTTACCACATACCATTCTCACTGATGTGTTTGTCAGTAAATACAAGGTGACCAACAAGAGAACCTCTGAGCGAACACCCAGCTGGTTCTTCTGTGAATTGCAAGTGAAGAGAAGGACAGGATAATGGAGGCCTTGTCTCAGCATTCTGTGAGGAGAAGTCAGTTCCTCGTCTCTCCTTCTAGTCCCTTCCCCCATATGTCCCTGCCCTGGGCTTGTCCTGTGAGGCTGACCACTGGGGCTATGCATCGTCCAGGTCAGTTTATATCTGTATCTGTCTGGACTTGGAGATGGAAACTCTCCAAGGAGACTGGCAGAGAGCAAAGTCAGCCTTTTTCCTCCTGCTGTCTACACATGAATCCCTTCCTGTGTATCCACATCTCCAGTGTCTGCCTGGTTGGCCCTCGTGTGGTGCCAAGGTGCTCTTGGGGTTGTAGCTCCCCTGTTTCTCCGTTCTCTTCTTCACGGATGAGGCAGCTAGAGAGCCAGTTGGAAGTACCCCATTCTCCATTTGCTCAGAGTGCTGAAGCAGGTCTTCTCCACAGTCCCCTCAGATAAAGCATCTGGGGCGAATTCTGCTCCCTGGCAGAAGCTTGGTTAATAAACCATCACGGAGTTTGAAAGCAGCCTGGGAAATGTTTCTCAGATCTGCATTTGAAAAACAAGTCTATGATCAGAGAGGAGAAAGGGCATTCCCCAGACCCCACAATCAGCAGTTCTAAACAGCAAGAGACTAATGCGTCACCTGTGGCTCTCCAGTCCTCTGTAGCACTATGCTTACCCTAATTCTATTGGCTGATAAGAAAGAGAGCAAACCAGTTGTCTAAGTCATATTTCAGCAAAAACGCTTCACGTAATTCTTGTATTTCTGCCGTGTACAGAACAGGGTTTGATTAGATATTAGATATTAGATAGTGGATGGCCACCTAGAGAGTAGGGTTTTGTGTGGTTTTTGTGTTTTTATTTCTCCATTCATATAACACTTTTAACACAGCTCAACTGAATTCACATTCTAATTCACATGTAATATGATGTTCAGGATGCCACGGTAGATTGTTGAAGAACAGGAAAGGACACATGGTTCTTCACATAGACTGAAAAGTTTCCAGGGATGCTCAGGCCTAAGCCCAGCTAATCATTGAACCCAGAGCTCTGCTGTTGGTTCCTACCCATATAAACAAAATGAGGCCTTAGATACATTTCTACATCCTCCTGTCTTTCCTCCCTCAATAACTCCATGGAACAGAGACTTGACCCTATAATCCCTCCTCCAGTGTAGTCAATGATCATCTATGTAACAGATCTTGAAATCGAATTTGAAATTTTCATATCATTCTGGCTTTGATTTTTTTTTACAAGCACAAAACATATTAGAAATTTACTGCCACCTCCTGACTGATGCTTGCACTGATGGGAAATGTCATACTGAAAATAGATTTCCAGTCTCTTCCCGCTGGGTTATAACTGCTGAACACTTTTATTCTTTGTGTTTTTAGGTCTTTGACTCCTTGGAGAGATTTTTACTATGTTGTCTACAACTTTAGTGCTTAAGAAAGTGTCCTCCACATATCCATGGTTAAAATGTTTTATTTTTCAGGATCAAACGATTACATACTTTCTAACCTAAGTTCCTTGTCCTAATTTACCCCTAAGGATCTTTTCCTACAGCTGAAATTTTTGAAATGACTTCAGTGTGAAAATGGAGTTTAAGATGCAGATTTATGGCTCCTTGCCTGAGTGAGCTTGATCAAGCTTCATGGTTACTTGTATGTAGGTAAGTTTCCTCGCTTTAAATCACGCTGCCCATGTTGGTATAAGACAAAAATCAGTCAAGGGGAAAGGGCTCTAAATACAGCAGAACTTTTCTGACCTGGCCGCTGTTCTCCTGGTTTCTAATAAAATTTCGGACAGCTAAGTATTTGAATGATGAATAGATGCTTGGTGGCCATTTCCTTCAGGCTCTTGGTTGGGGTCTCTATCCTCACCATGAGATCACATCATACTTGCTGCTCTAATCTTCTCCTTGGAAGCCTTATTCTCTATCCCGGTTGCTTCTGGGTAAAGACACCTTCTTTTGCAATGCAATGCCTATGTGCCCCTGCAGTTCAGTTACGGTTTGACATTAAAAGAAATAGCTTGGATTCTTTGCTCTTACAATTAAGGATAACTCATTTGCCACTGTACAAGTGTCCTACAGAGACCCTCCTTTTCTTCCACGGAGTCTAGTTTTGAGGATGTATCAATCATCCAAGGCTACATATACACCATGCTGAAATGACTTCAAAATTTTCACTCGTCTAAAGCAACTAAATTCATTTCTTCCTAGGAGGCTTTGTCCCTTGTACTCTTGGCCCAGGCTGATGGAGCAGGCATCATCAAAAGCCCTTGTCACTGTTGTCTCAGCACACAGTTCTGAAGAAACCAATGAAACACTTCTGACTACATGCTTCATGTGGCATGCTCCTTATCTACTTACAATGGAGCTGGTCATTTGTCCAGACACACCTAGTCCAGGAAGGGCAGTCTTATGGTCACCAGCATTAAGAAAAACAGAGGTCTGTTCGCTTTCATTAAAGCCTGCTCTAATTCTGGCATAAGTTGCTGTTGTCTTTGACAGCTCTGTTTTATGCTTCTCCATTTGATGTATGGGAAACTTGCTCTGAACCAGGTTTGGAGGAGAAGGGGCATGAGATTTGGGTAAAATATTGTGTCAAAATTTGGGAAAAAATAGCGAAAGGGAAAAAAGGGAGATGTCCTAGAAAATGTAGGATGAAAGCAAGATGATGAAAGTAAGAAAACCAAAGAAACTGTAGTCTAGCATATTCGACACAGAGTCAAAAGGTACAGTGGACTACAGAATATGTAGAGGTCCTTTTAGAACTGTCCAGCTTGTCTTAGAAGTCTCCAATGTCTGGGACTCTTAGAAGAGCTTTCATATATAGTGTTTCCTGGTCAAATAAGAACAGCAGAAACCCACAGCTGAGCATATGGCTTTTTATAAAATATAATTCCATAGTAAGAACACTGTCCATGTGCAAACTCCAGATTCATGGCCCTGAGATATTCAATGAACAGAGAAGCCATTTCTCTGATGGGTCTCTCATTAGGGTGACAAGACATAGAGGGAAAGATGCTGCAGATAGAAACAGAATGGAATGAAAAGGAATTCAGAGATCAAAAAAGGGTTCCAAGAAAAGGCTCCATGAAGGAGGAGCACCTCCCGCTGATGGGTGATAGGATTCCAGGGAGTATTTTGGTTTGTTGGTTGTTGGCCTCTCTTGGCTGTAGCCTTTTGCACTTTGGATGACATTCCAAACATGTTAAAGCTCCGACAATAACCAGAACAAGTAGGCAGAGATGAGGAGTTGTGAATCAGTTTTCTCCCCCAGGACTAATTCAGAGCACATCATACTGGAAAGCAAGATGTGGCCAGGCCACCTGCTCCAGCACCCTGTCAGGCCACCTGCTTCAGCACCCTGTCAGGCCACCTGCTTCAGCACCCTGTCAGGCCACCTGCTCCAGCACCCTGTCAGGCAACCTGCTCCAGCACCCTGCCAGGCAAGTTCAGTGAGCCAAGATGTTGCAGAAAGACTTCAACCCACAGTTTCTACCACTGCCAGGTGTAGCAGATGGCACCTACTGGACATAGCTGCTTGTTATCCTGGGGCATCTGCTTACAGGGAGCAGCCTGTCACTGATTGCTGCCGCTCTCTGCCCACATTCAACGTCTATGGGTAGATCAGAAAGCCATCAAGACAACGACCAGTGTCATGAGCTGCAGTGTTTGACCAGTGGACAGAAGGTAGGAAATTGGAGTCTACTTTTCCTAAAAGGAAAGAAGATATACTTTTGCTTCATACTGTTCAAATTTTTTAGTACTTTAAATAAACTTTTAAAGATTGCAACATTATCTGTGGATGAAGCTAAATTTTTCTGGGAAGAAGTTAACTGCAGTTCACTTGCTCAACATCCAGGAAGCTAATAATCTCATGTTATTTTAAAAGTTGACAAATTTGTCCTATTTAATGAGTCCATTGACATCACGGCAGTGTGGATGTGGAACCCTAAGATGGGGCAGAGAGGGTAGAAAGAGTGTTCCTGGGAATCTCCCTTAGAGAACATCTCTCTAAACATTTCCCCTTGAATTGTTTACAATTCAACGTGGGCAGAGCTCTGAAATCCTGGCAACATACCTGGAAGGAGGCTACTGTTCATGCAGCTCCTGCTGAGGCCTGAGCTCAGGTTGGCAGAGACAGTGTGTGACTGTCAGAAAGTCCCACTTTCTCCAGCTACTAGGCCATCTCCCACAGAGTGACCATATGCTGTGGAGTCCAGGAAACAGGCTCTGCTTACAAGGACACAATCCACCAAAGAGTTTATGTTCAAATGTCCACGGAGCTTGTGAACACTGGGGTGAGTCTTCTAAAGCTCTCTGTTCAGTGTTTAAAAGATTATATCCAAAAGGAGCAGATAGGTGGGCATCTAAAATGCCATTTCTGAGTACTGTGATGCCTCAATGGCTAATGGCGATTGCTTCTCTTTTCGAGGACTTGAGTTTGGTTCCAGCGAACTCAGCTTCCTAAAACTCAGATCCAGAAGATCAAATGTTCTCTTCTGTAGTACCCTCAAACACATATGTGAACATAAACACACATCAAAATAAATATTCAATAATTTTTATTAATATTCTTGAATCAATATTTAAGAAAATAATTAATAAAAATCCCCAAATGCTAGTGTTGTATACTTTTGGACATGTTTCCTCAGAATATGAAACATTAAAAGCAGAAGAATATCATCTCAGTGAAAATACTGTGTGATACATTTCATGTATTTGGAGCCTAAAATAAAGCTTTTTTTTTTACAATAGTGTCTTGCATATATACACAAATGTATACTAGATGCATGTGTGTGTGTGTGTGTGTGTGCACTGTACATTTTGTGATAATAATCTCAGTGCAATACTGCTGCTGATAATGTCAACTTGGAACCAGAATCTGAGAGCTAACAGAGACAGAACATGAAGTCTGAGGACAGTGTCACTAATCAGAATTTACATGTCAGCAACGTTCCCACAGAATTTATACACACAGAGACAGAAAAGAAGAAAAACCACACCTCCAGACGTATTAATGCATATTCACTCATCAATTAACAAATACATAATTAAATAATACATATTAATTCAGGCAATTTAAAAGAGACAAGGAAAGAGAATGTAAAAATGAAAAGTCCGTCTTTTCATTTCAGTGATGAAGGTGACATTACAACAAATGTCTAGACAAACTTCCAGTGAGGAAAGAAAAAAAATGAAACAAGACTAGGTACTTCCTGGTCTTCCTTTGAACCAGTTGTCTCCACGGTGACAGCAATGGAACTTTCATGATATCTTACTATAGCTTAATTGAATTGTGTAATTAAATTACCATGGTTTTTTTTATAGCACTTACTATGGGCAGAATTGTTCTCAGCGCCTTGAGAAAAATCAACTAGCGCAGTTTGCATAACAAGCCTGGAAGGAAGTATATGGAGGAAGACCGTTTCACACCCCAGCAAACCGACAAATAGAGCGGCTCAGTTGTGTGTGGATGGCTACTTTGATGATCAAGTGCTAATATGTAACACAAGCGTATACACAGAAGCTAGGTAATTCATGGTCTAATAAAATAAGACCCGTTTCTTCAGAGGTACTAGAGAGGCTCGAAACGTGAATCTAGGCATTCCAAATGTCACATATTTTCCAGTCACTTGTCATATTTTGGAAATCGATGTTACCCTTGCTTTATACATAATCACAAATAAATGTTTATTGCAACATAAAAATGATTCACTTGCCTTCTATTTGGAAGCTGGTGCTTCTAGATTTTTGCTTCACTTATGGCTGTATTATAGGTGACCTTGCCTGAGAAGCACTGAGCACAGCTTTCCTAAGGTCCTACGGCACAAAAGAGAGCTAAGAGCATGATAACTTGAGGGCCCTCCCGAGTGACACCAAGAGTTGCCAAACTACAATTTGTGTTGGAAATCCTGATGGAGAAGACTCACAATTAAATCAGAATAGAGCCAAGGATGTCCTAGCTGCTCTCAGCCTGAGGAAGCTTGTCATTGAGCTTCTCGATGGTTGTCCTGGGTGGTAGTCATAACACAAGCTAATACTTTGGGCTTGACATATTCTTGAAAATCATTTGTATGCAAGCATTTTTCAAGATCAGACGTAAGCTTTTACATTATTATGCCACTGTTTGAGTGAATTTTAACTTTCATTAATCCTACTGTCAAATAATCAAATATCTGAGCCGAGCCAACAATATACATAAAAAATGATTGGTGATCATTGAAAGTTTTAGACAATCTCGTACACAACTTTGTCAAATAGAAGAATGCATGCATGAACACTCCTCCGAGATTTTTTCCTATTAGATGGAAGCAAAATGAAATAGGTTTTGTCTGTTTGTTGTTTGTTAGAACTAGAATAACTTGAAATCAGAAGGATACATAAATGAATTTCTTACTGTGTCAGGAAAAAAAATAGCAAGAAGAAGAAGAAGGAGAAGGAAGAGCAGGACTAGAGTGCAAATTCCTCTGTCTACACTTGAGTTATTTGGTGTTATAAATATCAGAACGAAGCCAGCCTTTTTCATCAGTGAGGTACAAACCGCTCTGTCGAGAAGGTGCTGCTATGAACCAGGTTGGAGGAGAATCACTTTCCTCCACCAGGAGCACCACAAGCTCTCTAGCTTTGTAGGGAAGAGGATGAGTTTGGAGTTCAGTCAGCTCAGCCAAGTGACTGGTTTCCCCACCTGATAGCTGTGACGTCATAGGGTGTTATGAATATGAAACAAAAATGTTTATAGCACAGTAAGAACAAGCCCCACCCCTGGGGGTTCTAAAGCAACCCCTTTCGTGTGTAACCTCTTGGATTTGCAATATTGTGTTCCGTATTTTCCAGCAATCAAACAGGCCAGCTTCCACCAAAACACGAATCCATTCAGGAGGTTCACTGGTCAGTCTTGAGACAAAGAGAAGCCTCCATTAATAATTCTATGTCATGTAATATGGAGACTGCTACCAAATACTCACCGTAGGAAATGTGGCTACATCTGGAAATTTTATTTATTGACCCCTTTACCTAGCTAGGTTCAGTAGTTACTATATTCTGTGTCCATGTATTCTGTCTCGGGGGACATGTAAATTCATACCTCCTAATTACTAAAATCTAACATCCTTGGAAAGATAAAACAATTATTTTTAGTTCCCCGAAAGCGGAATTCAAGTTTTACATGCTCTTGTGGTTTGAATAGGAATGGCTCCCATAAGCTCATATTTGTATGCTTGGCCCATAGAGAGTGGCCATGGAGGTATGTATGTATGTCTCTATTGGAATGGGCATGGCCTTAGAGGAAGAATGTCACTGGGGGTGGGCTTTAAGGTTTCAAATGTTCGAGCATAGTCCAATGTCTGTCACTTCCTGCTGTCTGTGGATCTGTATATTGAACTCGCAGCTACCTCTCCAGCACCATGTCCGTCTGCTTGTCTCCATACCTCCTGTCATGATAATAATGGACTAAACCACTGAAACCTAAGCCAGTTCCAATTAAATCCTTTCCTTCATAAATGTTCCAGTGGTAACGGTGTCTTTATAGCAGTAAGACTTTAGCTAAGACACATGCTAATTGCACAAAGTAGTTGCCTACAAGTTTTGAAGAAGGTGAGGTTCCAGTCAGTAGAACGCTTCCAAGAGCTAAGTAGGAAAGGCTCAGAAGAGAAGGAAATGTAAGCTCCTAAGCCCTTCCCTTCTTCCACCACCTCCTTCCAAGCCTCAGCTCCCATGGGCTTGAGCTGGTTTAAAGTTGGACTTCACCTGCTCTCACACTTTCCTACCTCCTTTCTGTGCCTCGCATCTGCATGTTTGGCAGGCTCAAGACTTCTGTCTTGCTTGTGTTTCTTACCGGAAGATCCTATCTCATGTCAATATGGGAGCTTACTTTAGTCATCTCTCAGGCTGAGTGCCATTGACAGTCTTTCTTGGACAGGGGCTTTCTCTGCTTTTTCCTAGGTTCCATTCATTCATGAATATTGCTTACCTGTAGCTGGGCTTGTTTTAAGATGAAGCCAATAGCTTGAAACAAAGCTCATTTCAATCACAAGATGGCAAAATGTCACCCAGCTGGGCCTGAATTTCCATAGTAGTTTCCTAGTCAGTTCCCCTGACATCAGACTTGATGAGCTTTCTTGGCCCAGATACTCATGTGTGGGAGCCTAGAAATATGGTAGAACAGGCTGAAAGAACCTACACACGAGGGAGGTGAAAAATCTGGACCAGTACACTTGAGATATTTTTCTGACACAATTATAACTGATTGTATAAATTGGATTGTATAAATCTGGTTTTGGTCTTTTTGCATTATTTAAAGGTTTTTGTATGGGTGTATGTTGTTGGGAATTGAACCTGAGCTGTATACGTTGTAGGCAAGCTGATACTATGGCACTCTACCCTCGGCCCTATTTTTATTTGTTTTTAATTTTGACACAGTGTCTCACTCAAGTTCCTGCAAGTGGCCTTGAATTTGCTAGACTCCACCCCCACCTCCACCTCCACCACCACCACCACCACCACCACCACCACCACCACCACCACCACCACCACCACCACCACCACCACCACCTCCACGACCTTAACCTTCTGAGTAGAGGGGATTTTAATTCTGTCACAAGAACCAGACAATCTCCTAGTTTTAAAATATGTAATTTGGATTCCTAAACATTTAAAAGTAGGGAGTAAAATATGACTAGTCATTAAGCAAAAAAAAAGATAGAGAATAAATGTTAATACAGCACCCCCTTTCTGATATACTGTTTGGATAAGTTAATTCATAATAAATATTTAAGACACTGCTTACAAAAGAGCAAACAATCAACATCTGCTATTGTTATTCTTTTTACTCATCTTCTGGAACAGTGTCATGTAGTGCTCTGTTATTTGGACTGAGATCTAGAAGGCTGGAACCATGCAGCAGAGTTCACATCTTTAATCAGCCTTAATGATCAGAAGCTTGAGGCAGGAACGTGGAAGTTTAAGATCAGAATGGACCACATAGCATGACACTATCCAGAAACAATACAGAGCAGTAACAATAATGATGACAAGAGGAGGAGGAGGAGGAGGATGAGGAGGAGGAGGAGGAGGATGAGGAGGAGGAGGAGGAGGATGAGGAGGAGGAGGAGGAGGATGAGGAGGATGAGGAGGAGGAGGATGAGGAGGAGGAGGAGGAGGATGAGGAGGAGGAGGAGGAGGAGGAGGAGGAGGAGGAGGAGGATGAGGAGGAGAGGTGAAAGAGGAGGGAGAGGAAGAGGGGGAAGATGACAAATACACAGGATGCTGGAAGAACAGGTATACCATACGAGGGAAATTATCTGTGTGAAAATATAGTAAATAAATGAATTTTAAAATGCTAAATTGTAAGCAGCTGGTTTCACTAGATGTGTATGTATAAGTTTGCCCCAGAACAATGAATGTCAGGAAAAGGCCAGCTTCTGCCTCTGTCTTCTTTCTACCATTGTGGGAACATTTTCTAATCACCTACTGAATACTGGCTTTACATTTTCTGATCACTATGTTGGATAGATTTCTCCAGAGACAGGATATAAACACAAATAATTTGAGTTCATCTGAGCCATCAGTATGTGAGTGGAACTACCATAAAACACTTCTTTTTCAGTTTCAAAACATCTTAGTTTGGACCCTTTTAATCATTAATAAACAAAGTAACTAAAATATATTTTTCCTATGGATTCAGATGAGATACTGTCTAAATCAAAATTAAATATTCTAAAGAATCAGTTTATATAGCACCTATAGGATCTAAATTTGAAAGAGTAAGTGAAAAAATGCTCCCCTAAAAAGGCTTTAGAAATGATATTTGGTCTGTAAGCGATCTTCTCTCTCTACTCAAAGTCTTCATCCCAGGATGAAGATGTATATGAAGTTGCACTAGGAAAGTTAGATAATGTGAGCAAAACATAAATCTCTCAGAATAAAATCCACTTAGGCCAGCAGACATGGTGTTGTAGAAGAAGCTGAGAGCTCTACATCTAGAACTTTATAGAGCATGGAAAGTGACGTTGGGCTTGGCTTGAGCATTTGAAACCTGAAAGCCCACCCCCCAGTGACACACTTCCTCCAACAAAGCCACAGCTCCTAATAGTGCTACTTTCTGTGAGCCTATGGAGCTATTTTTATTCAAACCACCATGAAATCAGAATCACCAAGTAACAGGGAAGCCCCTACAAGACGTCTCTCACCATCAATTAAAACCGCCAGTGCCAAAAAATGGTTTATATCTGACAGATTTGGTGGTGAAAGTGATCACATGGAAAGTCACAAACAACCCAGCCTACTGCCAAGGCTAGAGATTACTCTCCACAAAATCATGGTAAGTCATATTGCTAAAGACAATATCTACACAGCTCATTGAACACAGAGCAGTAAAGTTTAAAGTCTTCACCATTAATACCTAGTATTCAATGAAACCTTTGGAGGCTCTATTACTCAAAATGTTTATGCAAAACACTTTTGTTATCCATTCATTTATTAATTAATTTTATCTTACAGGCTCTGTATATATATTATGGCTTCTGTTTTCATGTTTTAAAATATTCTTGTGTGTGTAAAAATGTGTCTCTGTGTGTATATGAGTTTTTTGTATATTTCATTAGTCGTTTTTCTTCTATATGTTTATTTTGTATTATTCTAGTTAGTTTTTTAATCTTATTTTACTTTATTCTTTAGAAGCCTGTTTATTTTCTAACAAGATACAAAAAATATGGACTCCAAATGGAAGATGAGGATTATCTCAGAGGAGTTGGGGGAGCAGAAGCCATAATCAGAATATTGTATATGAAAATATTCTATTTTTAGTAAACAAAAAATAGAAAGAAGAAAAAGTATATTTTCATGATTATTCTATGTATATTCTTTTTACTCATGTCAAGCAATTCGCTTTATATTATAGATAACAAAATAAGTCGCATAATATTTTAAAATCCCAAGTATATGACAAGACATAAAGTTTTATGAAAAAGTATGGACATACATTGAAGTACTACTTAGCAAAGCATACCAGCATACCGTGCCCGGTGGTGATGGCACACACCTTTAACCTGTACACTCAGACGTAGAGGCAAGCAGATCTCTGTGAGTTCGAGGCCAGCTTGGTTTATAAAGAAAGTTCTCGGATAGTCAAGACTACACAGAGAAACTCTGTCTTAAAAACAAACAAACAACAACAACAAAAACAATGAAACAAAAGTCCAGTGTAACCTTTGACACATGGAGAGACTTAGATGAATCTCACAAATCGAATCCTGAATGAAGGGATATGGTCTCCGTGCACTGCACAGTTTGGCTTGTGTGGCACTTAACATCAAATTGTCTTCACAGTAGAGAGACAGTCTTTGCCAGAGCTACAAATGAAAGCTGTGACTCCCCTAGATGACCAATCTGGGGAGAACAATGGAGTTGTCTGCATCCTGATGATGATGGTAGAGGTAATGATGAATCTAAACCGAAAACACTCTTAACCACTTCCCCACAAAAGGACAATTATATCATGCTACTTGTAAGCATTCTGTGAGTTGAAGTTCTCCAGAGAGACAGAAGCAGCCTGAAGTACTGAAAGATTTGTAATGAAGACCCACACAGTGATGTAGGAGGATGCCAGGCGCCAAGCTGCAGCATGAACCCTAGCCCCAGAGACCTGATGGTTATGTAGTTGATATTCTAAGACACTTAGCTGGGTAACGACAAAGATGACCTTCTTCTAGTAAGATTGCAGGTGATTGGATAAAGTCCATCCACACCAAAGAAGGCAATGCACCCACCCAAAAGTCACAAACTTAAATGTCAATAGCATTGCAAAACACTCTTCAAGGTACACATGCGCAAAATCACCTTTCAAAGCTTTAGACACAACATCGTCCTTCAATAAGCAAGGAAAGGTTGGTGACAAAAGGTTGGGGAAAAAGTAAGTTAATAGTCTCCACAAATCAAGAAACAAACTGAGTTTTAAATCAGTTGTTTCAATGTTACCTTCCCAGTGTTGGCCATACTTTGACATCAGCATTTGAAAAGAATTTTGGGGAGAAAAATAAAATGTAAAACGAGCTTTCTTAATGAAATTAAGTAATGTGCTTGCATTTCTTTTGGTATCCTTATATAATAATACTGTGTTTTAAGTCAATCTAATAAGAAAATCTTAAATTCTCAATGTCTTCCATTATAGGTACATGGTATATTTGTGGTCCTATGTGAACTAAAATATAGACATCAGAATAGTGAAAAGCTATATCTTTGATATGTAGACGTTTTGATTATTAGGATATGGAGAACAGGGAATCCATGCACCTATTAGACAACAGCAGCTAGGGATATAGTATAAAGAAAATGTGTGTTAACAGCTCCAACCTCATTCA
Organism: Rattus norvegicus; assembly: GCF_021556685.1. Taxonomy (NCBI): domain Eukaryota; kingdom Metazoa; phylum Chordata; class Mammalia; order Rodentia; family Muridae; genus Rattus; species Rattus norvegicus. The sequence goes on along the minus strand of NC_141535.1, from coordinate 227,893,629 downwards.
TAGTATCTTTCCCAGATTTACAACTCCCTAACTATGTTCAATCAATCTTGGGAAAATTCAAATTAAGAGAAACAAATAATTTTCCTAGTTATTTTCCATGGTATTTTTATTTTTAGAAAACAATAAAGGGCTGAGGGTATGATTGTGTGGATAAGAATCAGCAGTACAAACATGTGCTTAAATCTCTAGCATTTGTGTTTGAAAAGGAGCCAGTGAGACCATCGTTGTTAACTCAGAAATATAAGATGGAGACAGGGAAGGATAAAGGATTCTCGGACTTTGCAGCTGCGAGGCTAACTCAGGATCAATTGGAGAACCTGTTTGAAGGGAATAGGGTAGAGCCTGACAGAGATCAGGGCACCCCAGGACCTCCACACATGGATTTACCCACACACATGTGTGCACATATACACATGGAGAAAGAAATCTTAGTGTCTATTAATATGTAGGAAAATGTGCGTGGTCTCTCTCCTTCCCTCCCTCCCTCCCTCCCTCCCTGCCTGCCTCTCTCCCTCCTTCCCTCCTTCCTCCCCCCTCTGTGTATGTGTGAGTATACCATGCACAAAATGCTCCCCAAATTTTGCTTTTAAGATTTATTTATCTCTATTTTATGCACTTGATTGTATTTGTGTGCATATATGTCTATGCAGTGTGCATACAATGCCTGTGAGGCCCAGAAAATGGTGTCGGATCCCCTGGAACTGGAGTTACACATGAACGTGGAGCACTATGTGGGTTCTGGGGAGCAAACCCAGTTCCTCTGCTAAGGCAACAGATGTTCTTAGCCACCGAACCCTCTCTCTAGTCCCAGAATCTGAAGAAGAAGGCGTCCCAGCAGGATCACTCCTTACAATTCAGGAGTTCATCACGAAGGCTACCAATCAATGTTGGTTAGAGCTACATTTCAGGAAACCATCTTCCCTCCCTAACGACTAGACAAAGCAAATGCATTATAGCCTGAGCCATAGGATGCCACCTACCTCTTAAGTAAGGAACAAAAACCAGAAAACAAAAAGAGGAGAAAATCGTTAATAAGGTCTGGTTCATTGACAGTTCACGCAGGGAGAAAATCTTCCATGGTTTCTTTTACATGCATAATAGACAATGAATAGACTTGAAGTTTAGGGCAGGTAAACTTTTCTTGGAGTGGGGCATTTTGGGAATTATTGAGACCATAATTCCTAAACTGGCTTTAGTAGGAGAGTCAATAATTTACTAAAAAGCTATAGATTTTCTTTAGTTTCTTGGTTACTTTAGTTTTCTCATTGCTACTTTACACAGAAACAAGTAACTCCAGCAAGTCTTGTTGTCAAGGTAACAAGAAGAGAGTATTCTTCAGGAGCGGAGGCAACAGTTTTTAACAGAAACCAGGTCAAGGTCCTTGAAGTCATTAGTTTATTGCAGCTGTACTTAACAATTTTGGTCTTAGACAGTAGATTTAGGGCTTTTTGTTTAATTTTTCCCATGGTTTCATTTAATTCAAGTAAGTTACAATATTTTGCCCCTCCCTCTTCTTCTTATCCTCCCCATATCCAATGCTAGCTGCCCATTCACTAACGGCCTCCTCTTCTTTAACCATTGTTACTGTATGTCAACAAACAAACATATAAACACAACCTACTGGGTCCATACACGGTTTTCTCCGTGTTTGTTTCCAAGGGCTGACCACTTAGTATTGGATAACTAATCAGGGTGCTCAGCCCTGGAGAAGACGGATTTCTCCTCTCAGCAGTTAGTAGCTGCCTGTGGCTTGCACCTCCTGTAGCCGTGGAGCCTGGTTTGATTTCTCCCATTTCACTGTAATGATGACTATTTTTAGAATCCTTCAAGTCTTCTTTAGACAGCCGTCGCGACGAGACTTCATGGAGGTAGCTTCTACTCACAGTAGAGTCCTGGTCCTCTGCTCTCACCATTTTTCTGACCCCCTCTCCTGAGATAGCCCCTGAGGAGCTGTGTTGTCCATGTATCAATTGGAGCTGCTTCAATCTCCATAATGACTGCCACCCACTCAAACGCCATCTTGATAATTAAAATGACCGTTTACTACTTCACTCTTGCCTCCCACAGCATGTTTCATTTTCATCACTCAATTAGCAAAGACTGTGGACCCCTTGACTGTGACACATCCTGTCACTCTTTGTGGGGAAAACACACTAAAATAAAGGGATGCGCCTCGCAATCACTGTTTATCACGGATTAATTACAGAGCCCTTGCAGTTAGTCTCTATATTTCAAGAACTTCTTTTTTTTTTCTCCTCTGGATCCAGCAGTTCTTTGTTTTAATTTACATTCCTCTTAAATACCTCCTGCTATTTAAGCAATAATTCCTTCCAAATCAATTGTTAGCAGCGGTTAATGACTGGTTCGTTAATTAATAGCTCAAAGCAAAGCCGAGGGTGTTCTCTGTTTCAGCAAGTCATCAGCCTCTAGCTGGGGCATTACTGCTACTGTACCCTCTAATCAGTGGCTACTCATAGCTTCACTACCACATATTATTTAGACTACAAGAACGGATTGAATGGGAAATAAGTTACATCATTATCAAACCTATTATAATAATACATCTATTTTAAAATTATTTGCATGTCCAGACTGCCTCTCTCTCTCCATGGTGTGAGCCAGTGGTAGAGCATTTGCTGCTTGGGACACTCACTAGCTGCAGCATCTTCTCTCCTCAGCCAAGCCGAGCCCAGAGACTACTTGCTATAGCTCGCAAAACTCCCTGAATCCTTTCCCCAAATTGTAGCCTTATGCTCTGCAGCTCACTGACAGCAAAAGGAGAGAGACTGTTGCACGTTTTCTGCCCGACAACCATATGGTTTGCTCAGTAACACCAGCCAAGTCTTCGGTACAGCAAGCAGAGAGGGTGATGCTTCAGCACCACAGGAAGCTAAGGAGCAAGGCTTCAGCTCTCCCATCACCTTCAGCCTGCTCTGGGAGAGTGAAGGGAAGAAATACAGCAATGCTATGTTTCTTGTGCAAAGAATTCTAGCAAACAAAGAGAAAACGGGTGTCAAAAAGAAAAACAAAAACTATAGACGGTATAATGTCCCAGAATTTTACTTTTTGTAAAATTGTATGACCGCGTTGCAGGACATTGTTACCCATCAGGCAGCTGTCTTGAGATTGTGCTAAAGCCATGCTTTCAGTCTGCTACTCTCTTCGTTCAGTCTCCAGCTCCTTGAGACTGCAGGGCAAGTTGGCATTGATTACATCATTAGTCCTTCCCTGCATTTACCAAGCACTGAGCTAGTGCTGTTAAATCTGCAGCTAAATAATACTCTGGGGGATTAGGATACAACATCCATCAGTGTTTGCTTTTCATTATTTCGGGATAAGCCGTTGCCAGGTGAAACTCGAGATATGACCATAGAAAGATACATCTTATATTCCAACTATGCTCATGTCAGGTTTGCTGATAACACGGTATCATGGGATCTCAGAGGGGATAAAGGAGGAGAAAAATTGGTGGTATCGTAAGTGGGAAAAGTACAGAGCAGGCAGTCATGGGCAGAGAGACTGAAGGCTGAAGAGACAGATGATGTGTAAACACCACCAGAGTAGGAAACAGAAGAGTGTAAACATTGCCAAAGGTGCAGAGAGTCAAGGCAATGCTCACCTGGGGTGCTCACTTCTGGGAGAACCACGGGTCATGCTTTTGGCTGAGCCAACAGTAAAATAAAGCACAGAGGTGGCCTCTCCTCTTACACAACAAGACTTCAAGCTTTCTTAGGGGATGGCTACCCACCCACCGGGGCCTCTGTCCACGCACATTTCATTATTTGCATAATTTTTGAAATCTTGAATATCCCTAAAACTCTCTCAAAAATGACAGAGCAAATAAAATACACCCATTAAGATGATAAATGGCAAGCAATCTACTCATCTACAAAGATGATTAAAATTTAAAAGATTAAAATATCCACAGCCATGATGTTTCAGCTAAACTCCATGCTCTAATGGATTAAGGTCCCATTACTGATAATGGTATAAGCTTGAAATACAAGGCTTTCATCAAAAATATAATGAATACTGTTTATGCTCCATCCATTTGAACAGTCTTCTAAGACTTAGGGAAATCAGATTTGTATAAATGTTCATGAAGCTCTATTTTCTTAGCTTTATCACTACTCCAAATAGCAATGGCAGAACCTATAATTTTGGTTTGTTGATCGTCTAGTCTTTCCTCAGTGCTGGGCTTCATTGCATCTGATGCACAGAGGAAAGCTGCCTAGGTAGTATTTTCAGGTACATTTTACTGAAACCCAGTACTGATAAGGAGATACTTCGTGATGTGGCTCAAGTCAGTCAGCTGAGAGTAGACCCAAAGTACCAGCACATTCTGCCTGAATTGATATCCAGTATAATCAGCAGTGGCCTTGGAATTTCATCTCTGAGGTCTATCTCATTTCGCTTTTATCTTTCAAGCACCACCATTTCAAAGCACCATCTTGTGCTTTGTTTCTTTATATTTCCCATGCAACCATAACACTATCTTGATTGAAAGGAATTGATTGCAAAGTCAGTCTTGCCTTCTGCTGATTCCCCTACCCTAACACTGACATGGGTAATCAATCGCTCTTCGGAGTATTCCTCACCTCAAAGCTCACCTTCATGGCTGAACCTAACATTCATCAGAGACAGATTCAAGAACCACAGAATTGATCAGGCTTGCCTGGCTATCTTTAGTAGCCATCACCAGGAGTCAATAGTGGGTGAATATTCATCACAAATCCAGCAGAAGTACTCAGCCTGGTCGTTGAGCCAAAGAAAGACTCAATAGGTCATCTAAGGCACTTACATGAGCACACCACCTGAGTAATATGAGAATGCCAACACAACGTTTGGGGTTTCCAAATGCTCTTTGCAGTAATTATAGCTGTGGGACTTGAATTAACACTGATCCTTCTGCAGTTGTCAAAGCAGAAAAGAACAAAAATTGTATTCATGTCCTAATTATGTATTGAATACAGTTTCTTTATTAAATTGGCCCCTTTTATGCATTCTACCTACAAGGCTCTGATGTTAGAGGGTAGGCTGCCATCTAAACTCTTCATATCTATTAATTAGCTATAGATTGAAAAGCCGGGCCTAACCTATGCCTCTATTAGTCCAGGACCACCTGTGGTAGATCAGGTACCAATATTTTAGCTAATTGGGCTATGTTTATATTATATAATAATGTAAGAGGGACTAAGTTGTGCACAATAAATTTATTTTTCACAAACAACCGACTTAACATATTTGGCTTTTAGAGCACACTAATTATTCACACCGTTAGCAAATATTCAAAATACTGCAGGAATGGAAACTCAGGCCTTAAAAATAATTTTCGCACATTTTCATTTTCTGTGAAAATAGTTCTAGTTCCCTAAGCATTTGTTTCCTAGTTCATTCGGAATATTTAATTCCTGCAAAACTGTGTTCAAAGTAATGATGTACCTCTGTGTTATGGTCGGCATAGATGAATCACAATCCAGAAAACAGCTGGGAACCATACTTTGCCTAACTCCAATTTGCAGAAGAGAAAGTTCAGGCTATGAGCCAGCCACAGAAACAAGACCTAAAAAGTTGGGCACCCAGAAAGGGTGGCACTGAGTGCCAACAGGGTACTGACTGGAGTGTTGGATTGCTTGGCATGAATTTTAGTGTTGAAGATGGAGAAAGTGTGTTCAACCCACAGTCTGCAGGCAACCTGCATGCATTCAAGGATAATTATGACTGTGACCCAATACAAAGCCATAAGCTTACTTAAAACATTGTATTTCTTTATTTACTAATTTATTGAGTTTTCTTCTTTGTTTGTTTGCTTGCTTGCTTTCATGACTCTATTTTATGGTTCTCAAGCATGAAGCTTGTGGAAGACAGCATCACGAGGTGATGTCAAAAGGCTAGATATCTGTGGTAGACATAAATGACAGGAGACATCGAGTATGAGAAGTCTCTTCATTTAAGCCAATTTTGCTTGTTTGTTTGCTTGCTTTTTGAGACAAGGAAGGTCTCACTGTGTTTCCATGTAGATCTGTAGCTCCGTAGATCTGGCTAGAATCAAATTCATAGATATCTACATGCCTCTGTCTCCATGGTGCTAGTGTTAAAATCATATATCACCATCCTTCGATAGTTAAGCCAATGTTTGCCTACGAGTGAGTATAGGAAGAAATTAAAGGAGGCCAAATTCAAGGAAAATCATGTCCCAAATACTGATAGAAATAGTTGATTCCATCTCTTCAGTTAGGTGAGAAAGTAAAAGCCACTTCTTCAATTTTATGCATACATGGAGAAAGAAACAAGTCCATTCCTGTTTTCGCAGGAAGAGAAAGAACAGATTATCTATTAACCTTCAAACACATAAACCAGCTCAAGCCTCAGAACTTCTACAAGATTCACTATGCCATGTTAACATATTTGCTCTGCCTGTGCCTTTCCAAAGATCTTGGTTTCATAGCCACAAGAATATACACTGCAGAGTTAGAGAAATGACTTAAACAGTCGCAGGGGTTCAGAGAGTCTAGTGTAAAGAGGCACATTCTATATCAGTCTCCACGCTTTATAATGAAGTAAAGTCCTTTATGATTCCTTAGGAAGCATGACTTCTTAGAATGCCATGCATAGGCAGTCGTGCCTGTTTTTTCTCTGTCATCTCGAGTGTGCCTATGGTAAGCACCTCAATTCAGACCTTACATTTGCTGAACTTAAGATAAGAGCAGAGATATCACATTAATTTAAATATAAGTGAAGTTTCTAAAAACATGTTATATATCAAATAACATTATTTATACATTTATATGTGTTTTATATATATAATACATCTAAATACTAATTTTTATCTTATTTCACATATATTCGTGTTATTCCTGAATATATGTCTGTGTACCACTTGCATGCCTGATACTCAAAAGGTCAAAGCAGGACATCGTATCTTGTGAATCTGCAGTTGAAGATGGCTGAGACCCCACTATGGGTGCTGGAATTAAACCCAGGTTCCCTGAAAAAGTAGCCAGTGCCCTTATCCACTGAGCCAGTCCCCAAATTAAATACATGTTGTGTTCCTACTTAGCTGAAGAGCCTTCACCTGAAGGACCAGAGCCGAATTTTGAGTTCACAGACATTGCAGTTTCATTAAGAGAAGGCAGCAGGCTCAATATCTGTGTCCAGGGCTGTGAAACTCACAGACGAGTGTTTGCTAAATCCGTTCCAATTTTCCAACATAGTTCCAAACACGTGGGTCAAAACTGAATAGAATACACTCTGCTTTGGAAAGGACGTATGTACATTGGAAAGTAAAGCATTCAAAATCGTTTCAACACTTAAAAGAGTAGCTGTGCCTGAGTTGCCCTGCTAAGAATGAGATCGTGCCTCAAAGTAAACCTGGATGCACTGGACTTAATAAGGGAGCAGAACAGACTGATGATTTCTGGGCTCTAATGGATTCTGTCATTGCCATGTGAAAGTTCTGGCCACATTGTGAGGCTTGTGTTGTCATCTTGCTATGGGTGATTAAAACTATTTTTTTTCCTTAAAATGATTTCTCTGTGCAAAGTCCCAAACACAAATTTCTTCTTATTTCGATATAAAAAATATATTTCATTGTTTTCATGCATTTTTATTGAGCACGTCCTTTTACCTCCTAACATTTGCCAGTTATTTTTTTCAGCTTTAATATCTCAGCAGATGAAAAATGTAAACTTTGTTTTTAAACTTCAAGCACCTCCCAACATTGTTTGGTTGATCTACCTAGGGTTTGACATTTATATTTGATAAATTTGTTCGAGTACTTTGAAAATTACCTCAACATTTTCTCTAGACAAACTCATAAGAAGGAATTTGTAAGATCCAGCAACAAATCACAATTTGAAGAATTTAGTTAAATTTCCTATGGGAAACATCCACAAGGCAGCCAGACTCTTCACTTGGTTATCCAATTTTATTATTCATGATTAAGCTGGTTCTCTCTTCTGGGCAATTCATTTGTATTGACTGTTCATTATAAGACATTCTCTTGCCTGCATTCTTTATAGTCATTTTTTCCTTATAAAAACTCAAGATCTACACAGGATCAGAAATCTTCTACCCTCCTCATAGAAAAGCATGATCTAGAACTAGCAGCTTTGTGGTCCTGGCTAGAAAGAGGGCTAATTTCATGTTCTTTGCCCTCTGTGACTCCTGTTGATACTCAATAAATGTTAACTACCAATAATAACTATGCTGGTAATCAGAGCGTCTCTTCAAATAAACTAGTTTGTCTCAACCTTGTTTTTACACCATGTCTCTTAGTAATTGTCTAACATTTTCCCTGCTGTTCCTGTCTTTTTAATTATATTCTCCTGACATGAGTCTTACAGCATCTTAAAGCAAATGGAAGAAAGGCTTAATGCTTTCCACAAAAGGAACAGCAGGGTGCAGGTGCCTAGCAGGCAGAATAGTAAATTTCAGAGGAATAAGCAAGGTCTTGAGCTCCTTCTTCATAGAAGAGAATCAGGAAGCGTGAGAGTACAGGGAAAGTGGAAAAAATAATTAGCTCTCATAACTTTATAATGTGGACAATTACACCTTGGTTTTATTTAATCTTCATTGTATTGGGAAGAGTTGATGCATTATAAAAATTTGTAGTCACAAAGGAAGGAATTTGTTTAGCATTAAGGGAGGGATAAAAAGACATAACTATGTGTGATTTATTGACATCTATTAAGCATTTTGATAATAGAAAACACACATATGTACACTAAAAGAAAGACACAAAGTTGACCCATATCTACACTTAAAACAGATGCCATTGATCCAAAGGCAATTGTTCTGACAGGACTGGCTGTGGTGAGGTTTTCTTCACAGCACAGGGTTCAGGAACATTCAAGGATGCCAAGGCTGAGCTAACTACCCCATCATTTTGTCTTGTTTCCCTACCCCCATGTTAGCACCACACTATGTTATGCTTTGTTTCTGTGACAAAATACGCAGCAGAAACATCTCTAGTGGGAGAAATTTATTTTATCTCATGGTCTTCAAAGTATCACTTCATGGTATCTTGTCCTCTTGGGCATTGGCAGAACTTGGTGATGGAAAGGTGTCGCATATAAGGTTCTTTGAATTGTAGGAGCTGAGAGCCAGGGTGTGGAGGGGAGGAAGTGGGGGAGAGAGAGAGACAGACAAAAAGAGAGAGACTATGAAGGAGTACATGAATGGGCCAGAGTGAAAGACAGTCTCATGGGTTTTCGTCACTGAACCACTTCCTCCAAGTCAGCCTCACTTTCTACTTTTCATTGTCTCTAATAACATCATTTCATGATCTCAGCTTTGGGTGTCTTACCTACTTAGTACATTGTACATATTCAATGTGGTAAGGATAAATGTGATCAGAATTCCCACTGTAGTTAATGCTGAGCTGAAGATTCATGGAGACCTGTTCAAGAGAAAGGGGCTGTGTGCTGCTACATCTGAAACAAATGTCTTTCTTTTATTTTGTTTTACCTTTTTTATGAATTATTCCTTAAGGTTCAACATTTATGCTTGAAAAATAAAAGTTTTTTCAACTTTAAGCATCATGCAAAATTTCTTGAGGATCATCTGCGTTGTGGAGAAAAAGCATCCACAAAAGTTATATAACCTTCAAGAGCACACATCTTTCTTTTGTGTTTGGTTGGGTGGGTGGTTGGTTGGTTTTGTGTGGTGTGCTGTGGTGTGTTGTGTTGTGGTTTGGTGGTGGTGGTGGAAGTGATGTGTGTGTGTGTGTCTGTCTGTCTGTCTGTCTTTCTGTGTATATTTGTGTATTTGTGTGTATGTGTGAGTCTGTGTGTGTACGTCCACTCATACAGACCAGCAGACAACCTCAGTTATCATCCTCACAAAGACATGCCATCTCATGTTCAAGACCACTCATTGGCCGACAACTCACCAGTTGACAGCTAGACTGGCTGGCCAGTGAGCCCCAGGTAGCTTCCTATCTCCTACAGTGGATTCTAAGGGTCAAAGTTTAATTCTCATGCAAAGCAAATGTGTTACCAATTTATCCATGTCCCTTGTACCCTCTGCATATATTTTTCATTCAGTATTTGTTGAGCATTAATGCTATATACAAGGAAACTTTCAATAAAAATTGAAGTCACTGCCTTCAAGATTATAGTTTAGAGAAACACTAATTTGAAAGATAAAAATAATTATTCAATTACTAATATAGAAAAAGACAGTTGTGAAGAGTATTATAAATAAAAACATAGGTTGTTGTGAAATTTCTTAATAAAAGAAATTAGTTTTCTTTACAGAATTATGACCTTATTAATTAAACTGTCATTTTGCTGTATAAACACCAATAAAGTTTAGTTTGAAGTATTATTTCTATTTTATCATATAACATACAGTGTAGACTATTCATATTTTCCACACATTGGTAAAAATGTAACTCACCATAAGCAGAGATCATTTTCAACATTTTGTCCTTTAGGTCTTTAATATCCTGAAATAGATTCAAGTTTCTTCTACTAAGTAAGATCATTCTCCTAGCATCACTTCCTTGGGGGCAATCATTACTTTAAAACAGACCCTTCAGCTCCTTCAATCTTTCCCCTAACCCTTCCACAGGGGTTCCCCATCTTAGTCCAATGGTTGGCTGTAAGTATCTGCATCTGTCTCAGTCAGCTGCTGGTAACAGCCATGTTAAGTTCCCTGTCTACAAGAACTGCATGACATCAGTAATAATGTCAGGGTTTGGTACCTGTCCACAGGATGGATTCTAAGTTGGGAAGACCAACAGCATCAACTAAACTGAACCCCTGGAAGGTTCCAGGGACTAAGACACCAACCAAAGAGCATACACAGGCTAGTCTGAAGTCCCAGGCACATTTGTAGCAGCGGACTGCCTTATCTGGCCTCAGTGGGAGATAATCCTGAAGACTTGTCACCCCAGGGAAGGAAGACTGAGGGGAGCATCCTCCCAGAGGCAAAGGGGAGGTGAATGGAATGAAGAACTCTAACAGAGGGGACCAGGAGGAAGGCAACATTTGGGATGTAAATAATAAAATAATCATTAAAAGTCTCCTTTTATTAGCATGTGATAATTGTACAAAATCATGTCCTTTTGTAAACAGCATAAAATGAAAGTGGGAAGACAAACTAAGCAACTAACCTGTAGTATATTGAAAACAAATCCTTTCAATCAAAAACTTTTTTTAGGGTTTTTTCCTTGATCCTTAACAGTTCAAGTATAGATCCACAGCTTACGTGTAATCTGCCTGATACGCACTATGCTAATGAACATGAAAGTCAAGCATTACGTTTTTGGTTTCCCAGCATTGTCCTGAGATTGGTACCAGAAATAGCCACCTGATTAACATGCCCCAAAGTAAAGTTTACTATTTCTCAAGAATGATCTAGAATCTAATTTTTTTCTCGGTGTTACAATGGTTTGAAGAGTTGGTAAATTGACCCAGTAACTTCATCTACCTTAAAGTAGGGTTATCTTCTGGGAAAACTACTCAGGCTCGCTAATATCTAGATAGAATGTTAATGTAGTAAGATGTACAAGGAATAGCATATAAATCCCACACCAAGCTATCATGCACACACATGTAAGAAATAAAGTGCTCATCTTGAATTCAATAATTAATTTCATAGACTGTCTCAAAAAGAAAACAAGCTTTTAAATCTTCACTGAATAGATATAGAAGTGAATCCTAATATGTCAACTTATAATCAGTATCTTAAGAGACAGGATAACATGGACATCAATGTGTAGGATTCTAAGTAAGCAGATGGCTTTCGGATCTTCTGTGTACATTGAATGCAGGAGCTGGCTGTCTTAGCAGAACCTATTCTTTGAACCCGGTAAACAGAATCTGATAGGCTGTGGTCAATATGCATAAATTAGCACATTTCCCCATTAGATATAAGTACTGAAAAACAGGAAAGCTTGCCCACACTCTAATTAAAAATATTTTTAATGAAGAGCTTTCTAAAAAATCTCAATGTTCTCATTCTAATTCCTCCCAGCTACACAGGGTGCTCGATCTGCTCAAAAACAACAGTCGCATGCAACAGACATAAGGGATTTTTACCAAACCATCAGATCAGAGTGGAAATAACATTGTGTTTTCTGCTGTCTTAACCCCTGCCACACACTGTCTTAAGGAAAATGGATCTTTACCCAATATAACCCATATGCCAATGACTTCAAGTACTTCCTTCATAATATGGATGAGGAACAGGAGGTTCAAAGAGATTTACTATCACACATCGAGAAAAGGGTTTCAAAGAAAGCTATCATTTTTTTCTATAAGATACAGAAGGAAGATTCCAGTGCCAAGTTCTTCCCCCAAACCACCACCAACCAATATGATTCTGACCAGGTCTTACTCACTCAGTAGCACCTTCTTCCTCCACAACATAATGGACAAGCAAAGCTTATCTCTGTGGCTAATTTTTTCACCATAATTTGCACCTCATGTTTTGGGCTGTGAGATCTAATCCTCTTTAGAGTGTTTACTGGTTGCTATCACAATAGTCACAAGGCACGAGTTCTCCCCCACAACTCCAAGTACTTCATTCCTGTATTTATACTTACCATTTTATGTTTCCAGTCTAGATTTTACTTAGCCACTCTCACAGATATTTTTCTATACTGTCCACTCCATTTATTTATTACCCTTTATTTTTTGAGGAACTGCAACGAGAGTTCTTGATTTTATATATTTGTCCAGGTATTTATTATGGGGCTGCTGAACAGATCCAGCCCATACATGCTACATAAGCAATTTACCACTGAGCCACACCCCGGTACTGAGAATTCTTGATTTGACCTTGATGTTTAGTTTGGGTTCCAGTAATTTCTTCTCACTTGGTTCAAGGGCTTTTTAAACATCAGTTCAAAGAATCCTTAGCTAGAGGTAGCTGATTTCAAAATTTCTGAACACGCATTTATATTGAAAACATAAATATATTTTACTGAATCAAAATGTGGTAATATATTATTTTATTATAAGACACTTTTATGTTTATTGTTTATTGTAGAACAGCAAATGCTAAAGGAATTCTATTCTTTGTGTTTTTCTCTAAGAGCATTAAAGGTCATGTTTGTTCCTCTTCACTTCTTTTTTCTCCTCTCTCCCTATACCTAGCCTTGAACCTTCATTCTTCTACTCTAGAGAATATAATTTTCAGTGATCTTTTCTGCAATCCCCATTTCTTTTCAGCCTCTCCTCCCTGTCCACTTGTTCTTCCTCCTTCATTTGCCCACGTGAGTTCTACTTTCTGTAATCTTGGAGCCCTGATAATATGGACTCCCTTACGTCAGAGGCTTATAGCCTATTTAATGCTACTGAATTATTGGGTAGTCTTATGAAGCCTATGGATCCTATATCATAGCACTATGTAAAGTTGTAATATATTGAAATGTAGGTAACAAAATATTAAAATAAATTTACCTTATAATCATATATTATCAACATATTTAATAACATATCTGATGATTGAATTATCAATGCTGTTTACAAATGCATAATTATCATAATCATATTTTAATTTATATGAAAAACAAAGTATGATATATAAATTCTTATGTAAATGCATATGTAAAGAAGAGAGCCCTACATTTTTATTTTGCTTGGTGTTCATCAAAACCCATGAAAATGATGTTAACCAACCCAATTAAATCTAAGTTTAAAATTCCTTGGCTATGACAGTAAAAGCAGTTGTTTTGATTAGCTTTTGTCAACTTAACACAAAGCTAGACATATCCAGGAAGAAGAAATTTCAGTTGAAGGATTTTCTCTATCAGAGTATTCTGTGGGCATGTCTGTGGGGCAAGTTCTTGATTAGTGATTGATAAGGAGGACTTAGCTCAATGTGGACCGTACCTTCCCTGGGCAGGTGATTCTGGGTTATATGAGTAAACAGAACAAGCAAACCAGGGAGCAGCATTCCCATGGCCTCTGCTTCATTTCCTGCCTCCAGTTTCCTGCCTTGAGTTCCTGTCTTGACTTCAGTGATGGACTATTCCTGGGAGTGAAAGATGAAATAAATCCTTTCTTCCCTAAGTTGTTTTTGTTATTGTGATTTATCACAGTAAATTATCTTTGCCAAACTATAGATGGTTCAATAAATGATTGAAGTCTACAATGATCAATGGAATTACTTCCATAAAATCTCACCAACATGGCTGCCTTATCATGATTGGAATGAGGACAGCAAAATCTACATGCTAACAGGGATAGGAGAAGACCCGGAGGTCTCAACCCTACACAAAGGCCAATAGGCAATTAAAGAGCATTGAAAGTAGGAGAAATCGTCTTCTCAAGGGAGAATACACAAAGTGATTATCTAATACAAAATGGTCAACCCTGAAAATGTAAGATATAATATGAATATACTTTGTTAGCAACAGTTTAAATTTGTGCACAAGATTGGTTTAATGCATGCATGTCAGACATATCCTAGATGGACAATGTCAGTAACTAGTATATAAAAGGGGTTGGAATAGACAATGAATGGAACAATCCACATTAGTTGAATTAAATTTGGAAATAAAGCAAAAACATTAATTACCTGAATTTAGAAAGTGTTTTATTGAACTAACTGACACCCTTAAACCAGATGATGAATGATCAAGTGAATAGTTTTGAAAGAATATTGAATAATTTCTTTCTCCCGAAAGAATTTAACCTATCAGAAGTATATGCAACTAGAGAAAACAACAAAATTGTTTGAAATCTGGTATATTGAATTTATTCAGTAGGAGACTTCTTGAAAGCTCTCCCTGAATACAGGGAGTTTTGAAAGCTGGTTTGTCTATATGTCAAAAATAAATTATAGAGTTGGAGCTTAAGTTCCCACTCTTTCATTTCTTAATTCCTCAATGTTAGGCAGATTGCTTTAAGTATAAGTATTTCTTATTTTTTCCCCATTCCTTAAATGAGAACAATGATAATGATAGCGACCCCCGCAGAGCTATGGAAAGTAATTACTCCACACACACAAATGTAATGAGCATGGTGCTGGGTATAGTGAAAGCACTCAATATGTGTTGATTATATTTCAAAAATATGAGTTTACTAGATCTACAAATTAAGATGCTATCATTTAAAATCATCGTCAAATGAAAGGTCTCCTATGGTCCCCCTTTTTTTCTCAGATAAATCATGTGTTTGTAGTTCTAGAGAGAAAGCTATAATTTGGCTCCCCATAAAATTTCCTTGATCCTTAGATAATGCAAAGGCCATAACACTTCAGAATTCAGAGTCCTAGGAGGCTGAGCGTCTAAACAGAGTTCTTTGAAAGAATGCTGATTGCATTGTCTACTCCCTTCTTACTGCCATGGTACAAAATAATTATACTCTTTTGAACACAAGGTTTCCACACAGTGAACTAGAGTTTCTGAAACTGTGTCTCCTCTGTGAAGGCAGTTCTTGGCATTATGAAATACAGTGTCATCTTGTTCTTCAGGAGACAAAAGCAATGTTTCAAATAAGGAACTTGAGACTTGGCAGTAGCCTGTGGGGTAGCCTAAGAGACCAGGCAGAGGTAAACCTGGCTTCAACACCATGTGATGACTTGTAACTGAATGTGAAAAACTGAGATCTGGGGGCTTTACAGCAGTTTTCTCAGGGAAGAAATCAGGAGATCTTCTGGCAGCCCGTGAAGAAAGGGCACAATTATACTCTGGACTCTTTCTAGGAAATGTGTATCTTTGTCCTTCTTTAAAAGAACATCTACATCTTTACCTGAGAAAAAACATTGGCCAGTCTTCATCCATTGCTCTCTGTGTTTGAGTAGACTTTCTGCTCATCCCTGCCTTTGCATAGTCTGTCCTTTGAAAAATCTTTCACATCTATCAAACTGGTCATGAGGGACTTTCTGCTACTACCCACTCAATCAAGCAAGAAACAGCCCCACAATTGAACATATAAGCAAATATGAAAAAAGTTGTAATTTGTATTGGCATCTTCTGGAAATGGACCTTCTCCTCTGGTGCTTCACTGAGTTTGCTCAAAAGCGTCCAGAGTATACCCCATTGCTAGTGTGACCTTTTTTTTTCCCACAAACCACATGAAACTCCATTCTCTGATTTCACCTTCATGCCCCTTTGTTCACTAGAGTTGATTTTCCCAGGATTCTTCTCTTGAAGAAGTCCTCATGGCCAGTGAGATATTGTGTTTCTGCATCCATTCCCACTTGCATTTAAAGAGGCCTCTCAGGTTCCGTTTTTAGCCCACACACTGACATAGAAACAACATCTTTTTTTCCTACTCCTGCAACTTTGCAAAATTGCAAGGGCTGTGTGTGGGAGCCGTGCGGCCATGGTGGTGCAGGATGAAAGGAAAAGGCGATTCCTGTAATCATGTCATCATTTAGAAACACAGTACTGTAAAATTACAAAGGCCATGTACAAGAAGTGGTGAGTTCAAGTTCATTTTGAATCCAGGTGGGTAAAATTATGTGTAATACAGTTACATGTCAGACAGCAGGGTAATGGGGTCCCCAGAGAATCGAACATAGTCATTGAGGTGAATTAAACACTGCTATTAAAACACACTTATAAGTGAGCCAGGTTCTACCCACAGTGCTTGCATGTTTTGTGCCCTGGAACAGATCAAACTGTCCTCTTCTTGTGCGTGGACTCCATCCTCATAGATGTATTTTTCTTATCATACCTTAGATATCAAAGTATTATAGTAATGCTAAGAAAATATGCTTTTTCTCATTCAACATCCATTCCTTGGAAAAGGCCTGCCATTTGTTTTTAAAATGTATCTTAGATTCATTTGAGTGTTTTAGACACAATTGCAGTAAGGCTAGGGAGAGTGCTGACACAAAGTGCTTTCTTAGAAGCACGAGAACCATTGTTAAATACTACATAAAAACAGCCAAGTGTGGTGGTGTATCTTTACAGTCAAGTGTGAGCAAAACAGAGACAGGCAGATCGCTGGGCACACTATGCCCACCAGTCAGCTTAGTGTGCTGAGCAATGACAAACACAATCTGAAACAAAAGGTCTAGAGCTCCTGTAGAAAAATACCCACCATTCTCTGGATTCCACATACCTCCGGACACTTGTGCATGCATACCTCAAAATACATGTCACCTACACACACACACACATACACACACACACACACAGAGAGAGAGAGAGAGAGAGAGAGAGAGAGAGAGAGCGCTTTAGGTTTGGGTCCACAAAACCATTCTAGTTAATCTCAACCTTCTGAACTCCATGCTGACAATATTGTTTTTCCAATATGAAGTTGAAAGAATTAAAGACCCAGAAATGAACCCACACACCTATATACACTTGATTTTTGATAAAGAAGCCAAAACCATATCATGGAAAAATGAAAACATCCTTAACAAATGGTGCTGGACTAACTGGATGTCTACATGTAGAAGAATGAATATAGATCTATACTTATCATCCTGCACAAAACCAATCAGAATGGCTAAGATCAAAAACCCAAGAGATAGCACATGCTGGTAAGGACATGGAACAATTGTTGGTGGAAGTGCTAACTTGTACAACCATTTTGGAAATTAATTTTGCATTTTCTCAGAGAACTGGGAATAGTTCTACCTCAAGACCCAGATATACCAACCCTGGGCATATACCCAAGAGATGCCCCAACATCTCCCAGAGACGTTTGCTCAACTATGTTCATAACAGCTTTATTCATAGTAGCCAGAGACTTGAAATAACCTAGGTGTTACTCAACTGAAGAATAGATAAAGAAAATGTGGTGTATCTACACAAGGGAATACTATTCAGCTATTAAAAATAAAGATATAATGAATTTTGCAGGCAAATGGATAGAGCTTGGGAATATCATCCTGAGTGAGGTAACCCAATCCTAAAGAACATTGATTGGATGGTATATACTCACTTGTAAGTGGATATTAGCCATAAAATACAGGTATCTTATTATATTCTACAGACCCAAAGGAAATAAACAAAAAAGAAGGCACATGGAAGGAAGATTGAATCTCACTTAGAAGGGGGAATAAAATAGTCATGAGACAGATGGAGGGAAGGAAGTGGGAGGGAGGGAAAATGGGGAGGAGAATGGGGGATTCAGGATCAGGTGTAGGCAAGATCAGGAGAGATCTCTAAATGACCATGAAAATGCATGAAAATCTGCAACTGACTGGGGTGAGGAGGTGGGGGTCATCTCCAGGACAAGATATGGTTTGGGACAAGGAAGGCACCCAAGAATCAATAGGGGTGATCATGGCGATTACTCACAACATTGGGTATAAGAAAGCTTAAGAGGCCACCTCCAGTATCAAGGCAGGAACTCCAGTGGAGTGATCAAGACACCAACCTAACCACACAATTTTCAACCCAAGGTTTATCCCATCTACAAGTAATGCAGGCATAGGGGATGGAGTAGAGACTAAGGGAATGGCCAACCAATAATTGGCCTAACTTGAGACCTATCCCATGGGCAAGCACCAGTCCCTAACACTATAAATGGTATTCTCTTATGCTTGCAAACAGGAGCATGGTGTCCTCTGAGAGGATCCACCCAGTAGCTAACTAATACAGATAGAGACACCCACAGCCAATCAGTGGATGGAGCTTGGGGTTTCGTACCAAAGAATAGAAGGAAGAATTGTGGATTCTAAAGGGGATTGGAACTCCACAGGAAGACCTACAGAGTCGTCTAATGTGGACTCTTGGGGTTCTCAGAGTCTGATCTACCAACTAAAGATCATACATGGGCTGGACCTAGGCCTCCACATTCATATGTAGTAGATGTGCAGCTTGATGTTCACATAGATCCCAAACAAGTGGGACAGTGGCTATCCCAAAAGCTGTTGGCTATATGTGGGCTATGTTCTTTAGCGTGTTGCCTTGTATGGACTCAGTGGGAGAAGAAACAACTAGGATAGCAGAGACTTGAAATGCAGGGTGGGGGTGGATTCCCAGAGGGGCCCTCACCCACTCAGAGGAGGAGAAGTGGTATGGGAGAGGGGGGAAAGATTGTGGGAGAGAAGGAGCAGAGAAGCAGTGAGTGGGATGTAAAGTGAATAAGTAACAAAAATTAAATAAAATTAAGAAGCAAACAGAAGAATAAGTGCATTAATATATTAGTTCTTAGTTTTATATGCTATGTAGCAAGAAGTGGATTTTAGCTAGCATGTTTTCAAGATAAAATGGTATAAAAACTGGAACAAATTAACAAATGGCTCATGTAGAAAGTGAAGTATGGTGGCAGAGCCACCGCCAAGAGTATTTTGAGGAAGAGGAAGGTGTTTTATCCAAAGAAATTAGTGCAGTGTTTGGATCACAATTATCCAGGAGTCACTGGTCATTGCTATTAGAGTTGCTGCTGATCAAAAAAATTTAAGGATCAAGAGTATTGTTGTTACAGCATAAACAAGAAGATTTGCCAGTGTATAGTTTCACAGTTGTATGTGTCTTCTGTTCCTATAGAAGCAGAGTATCAGTCTCTCAGGAAGTCACTGGCTTCTCCCTGCAGGCATACACATTGCTTCCTCTATCCCCACAGCAACTTTTCTAAAGCTATCTGCATAGTGGGAAAATTGTGAACATTTTTGTTAGAATGTCAGCAATTATACATCTTGGACAAAATGTGTCTTCTCCAATGAAGCCACAATATCCTAATGAGCCAGAATTTCCTAATCCAAGTTTATGTGCCTAGGGACAGAAAAGAGTACATGAGCAAGCAAATGTGTTTCAAAGTACCCCACACCAATGTTTATTTATTGGCCATTCTATCTCAATCTGGTATATTTAAATCTGAGTAAAAGAGTTACACCAAGGAATTACTTTCTATTCAGTCAGTGTTACCAAGAGGACCTTGACTTTGAACCACAAGGTAGGGACGGAAGAGAACTTTTAAAGCTTGTAAGTGGCCTGAAAGCAGAGGTGGGATGAGAGACTAAAGGGTCACTGGTGGAGAAAGCAAGCTTGGGAGTGGTCCTGTGGAAGCCCTTTGTGTCATATATTCCTGAGCGTCGCCGGGCATGAGGAGAGCTCTTTTCTTGAGGATGAAAGTGCCATAAATATATTCGTGAGATTAAACTCTGACTTTTCTTTTAAAATAACTTTTAAATTATCTTTAAAAGTTGCTTGCTGATTCTCTCTGATTAACTTGGCTCAGCTGTCACTCCTATCATTTTGAAAAACCAAAATCTTAATACAGTTTCCCCTCTACTTATCTCAAAACACTCAAAAAGGAGATAACCTTGCAAGTACATAGCTGTGATGTTGGCAAGACTGAGAAGCATGCTATGCTCATGAGTCAACAGCCAACGTTCTGCTCTTGTCCCTCATTATAAGTATGTGAGTACCTGTGGTCTGGGGACTCATTCTAAAGTCATGGAGATTTTCTATGTCACCATCACCTGGATGTGTGCCCAATTCTCTGTACTTCTGTGTTCCAAAGTGCCATGGATGGTGTCTCACTCGTGTCTATGCAGCATGAGATACTTAAGAAGGAAGCACAAAGATTCTGGAGTCTAGGAGTCCTACTTCTCCATTTGGTGTCACTGGGCAAGCTTGTGGCTATTAATAAATGGAAGAAAGAAGAAAGGAGAAGCTCAACTTTTCTGGGCTTTTTGATGGGACAATGGATGCTAGTTGCTCAGGTGACACCTGGACAGTCTTCAGAGGACAGCTGACCTCAGAGGTACCATGTGATGCTCGATCCTTCTCATGACGCCTGTCTATGGAAGGAGGGACTCTCGGTTGCTTTCCCTTCCTGTACTGTTACTAAGTGGGAGCTAGGTACACAAGCCTATCTCAGGCTTAGTTCCAGATCTCCTGAGTCAGAATTTGCATCCTAATCAGATCTCCCAGGGACCAGTAGACATGTTACAGTTTGAGAAGCCTTTCAGTGTGGCCTCTCTACACTAAGCTTCAGATAGAAGGCGTCTTTGTGAGGCTGTCTATGATCTCATCCGTATGAGCCTTCCAGCAAGTTTTGTCTCACTGACTCCCTGGGAAGCTGTCTTCCAGCAGAACCCCAGGTTTCTCTACCTGGGAACGACTTGGGTTTCTGCTCTCACATCTACCCCCACCCCTTCTCTTCCATTCTGTTTTTTTCCAGTGCAAATGGATTCTAACTTCTTCCTACTGCTTATCCCAAACATCTCCTCTACCATTAGAACCACTAAGCATTTATTTCTAGAAAAACAGAGCCAGGATATTAACAGACGCTCTTTAATTTCTACTTTGTCTCAACCTTGAACTGAGAGAAAAAGCAAACACAAGCCTCACTCTACCTGAATTAGAAAAAAAGAAAAAAGAAAATAACTATCAGTGTGGATTCAGGGTTGGAGGAAGAATTTTGATTAGTTTGTTGAAACAAAGCACTCTACCATATTTATATATAATGCAAGTGTTTGAAGCATACTCTCAATAATTTTTAGGTCATGCTATCATATCATAAAGAACAGATCCCTATAAAGCGATCACTGTATCTATCTTCTGTTTTGGGTAGTTATGTTTAAAACCTTTGGTTTTGAAGTCCCTCAACAGGGAAATGAATGCAGTTTTCCACACTGAACACTGGAGAAGCAGGTCAGGCCAGCAATAAGTAATATCAGGTTGGAGACTGAAATAATTTTTATATTCCTGGTTGGATGGATCTAGAGAATCTCTTCTCACCTCACCAGACTGCGTTTGAATGAACCTAGCACAGCATCTAACTCATAGTTTTTTTTATGAGGATTAAATAAGACCATCTGTGTAAACATTCATATAGTGTCTAACAGAAACTATACCCAATAATGGTGTCTGTGGCTGTTAATGCTCACTGAGGTCACTGGTAAACTATGAAATATTTTAATCTACACCTCCAGCATTGGATTAGTCCATGAAATCTGTGCTTGGAAGCATCGCTGCAGTGCTGATGCTTAGTGATGTCTGAGGACTCATCACATACCATATTCTCTTCTACACTGTCATGCCATTACCCACAATTCTCTTTCTCTTTTTTTCACTGTCTCCAAACCTATTTCCCTTCCCCTGGAACACATATGGAGATAAAATGGAGAGCACTTGACATGACCAGAGGAGGTAGCCAAGTGGGATGACTAAGGAAGAGTTCCTAGGTTGGCCCAGTCCCACTCACCAAGGGTCTTCTCATAATTGTCCTTCTGTGTTTTGAAAAGGCAGAGATATTTCAAGATGGATCTAGTCTGGCTCTTTATCCCTTCTTGTAAGAGAGCCACCAACTGAACGGAAACAGTTTTGAGTCTCCTATAAGAAAGATAGATCCCTCCTGTATCGAGTTTCTGGCATGTGTCTCCTACATTAGTTCATCCAACATTAATGAATTCACTTGAGAAATTAGAGTTTATTAAAAGGTTGTACATCCTGTAATTAGGGACCAGGTACGCTTGGTCCCCAAAGCCCATCCCGTCATTCATTAAATTATACTAGCATACATTTCTCTATTTTTTTAAAAGAATAATTTTGGTTTCTGTCTATCTATCTATCTATCTATCTATCTATCTATCTATCTATCTATCTATCTATCATCTATCTATATCTATATATCTATCATCTATCTATATCTATCTATCATCTATCTATATCTATCTATCCATCTATCATCTATCTATATCTATCATCTATCTATATCTATATATCTATCATCTATCTATCTATATCTATCTATCTATCTATCTATCTATCTATCTATTATTTACCTATGTATCTATCTATCAAACCATTCAAAATAGCCAACTCTGGGGCAAGTCTGAATGTCATATACTCTAAGTCTGTACTGCTTTAAGAAGTGCATGGATCAAGCCATTCACAGACCTCAGAGGACCCCCTAAGTGTCATCAAACACTCTCAGACAGTGACTATGTATGAGGAAAACCATTTTGCTCAGAGCCTGTCATTGGCTTTCCAAAATCTATTGTAGTTTTAACATTTCACAGGGCAGTGAACCAGCACCTTGTGTCTTGGAAGCTCTAATGAGGTTGGAGAAGGTCTTATGAGCTCTGTGGGCAGCTCCCAGAGCTCTAATTGAGAGCCAAGCTTGAGACTCAGCAGAGAGTGGAAAATATTCTCCAAGCATATGCTCTGAGTGGCAAGTATTCGCTCACGAGCCTCACAGGGCCTTCTTCCTACCACAGCTGAAAGAGTTAGAGCAGAGCCAACTCGGTTGAACAGAAATCATATTCCAGCAGAAATATAACAGCACTGACAACCATAAAGACTTCTGTGGGATGTTCTAGATAACTGTGCTTTCAAATGTGTACACTCAGCATGACTGGAATATCAGCATCACATTATCCAAGGCAACCTAGGGATTGGTGACGTTAGGTGATTTGGCAGGAGCAGAATAAGACACGTTATGACCTCTGGAATCCACTTAAAACTATTATGACTTTCTCTCTATTGAAATTGGCAAAGACCCCGAAAAGCTCACTGCTCTGTCAGTCAACAAGGCTTTTACCGTCCTTCACAGGATGGACTTAGGCTTCTCCACAAATCAGTTACAGTCAAAGGTCTGTTCTGGTGTCGACTTTGACTCTTCTCCAGCCCACATACGAACACAGTTCCCTGTCTGCATTGAGACCTTCAGATGCACTGGGAGCCTCTGCTTCCTTGCAGTTGCCTTAGTTCTTTGGCTCACGTAGCAGTCAAGAAGTTTTGTGTAATTCATCCTCAAGCTTCAAAGTCAGGAAGTGGCACCTCTCCCAGGCTTTGAGTATCTGGGCCCTCTGTCTAGCCAAAGCCAATAAAAAAATCCCAGATCTGCAGAGGGCAAGATTTTTTTTTTTTGGCTTTTGACTTTGGCTCCTTCTCAATGCATAACCCAGGGATAGTTACACATGCTAAGGGAGTATGCAGCCTTGTTGTTTTCAAAAGAGTCATCAGCACCACTTCTACTTCTACAGACTTGGACTACAAATCTGCCTTCCCACTTACCACAGTATACAGTTTAAAGAAGAAAAAAAAATCCCAAGATGGGCTAAAAATATCTGATCCAGCTTCAGTGCTCAGTGAGGGCTGAGCACACTCATGACATCCCTGGGAAAGACACTGCCAACGTTATACACGATGTCACGTTCTGATAAGTTAATTGCTCTAATTGAACATTAAGTGAAGTGGAGGGAAAGGAACATTAACGCGTGAGGTTTTTACTTTTTCACACATAAAATAAAAAGGCAAATACAGACTTAATATTGCCTAAAAACTTGCGTGAAGCTAACTTTTAAGCAGAAAAAAAAACTGCTTAAACTTGCAGAGAAGAATGGCTCATGAATTAAAATAAATCCACCAACTGTAAAAGAAGGTAAAGGGTTCTTTGTCCTTCCTTACCAGCATGGGTTAGTGGAGAGAACAAGGAGTCCAGGAGTCAGAAAGAATCACTTTAAATCCTCCTGCTTCAAACAAGGTTTGCAAAGTGATGGCTGGCTGTACAAACGGCTGCAGCTTCCTTACCTGTCATTGAATAATTTCTGTTTCAATACTTAAGTGGAGGGAGAAGGGAAAGAGGCCGGAAAAACAGAGTAAAAGAAAGAGAGAAAGAGGCAGAAACAGACAGAGAAAGAGAGAGCCTACCATCATACGGTAGAATTTTAACAAATGTTGATTTCTTCTTCACTCTTCACTAAATCAACAGAATCTGGAAATGACTAAAATTAAAGAGGAATAACAGGAGAAAATAAGAAAGAGATAGCAAAGCTGAGAGGAAAGTGATGGGACCAGAATAGGGTAGTATTGAGCCAGCTCCTATGCATATATGAGCCCCTGATGACCGCATTGGCAGTGCCATCAAGAGACTTCAGTGAAACTGGAGACTCAGAGGTCAAGGCTCGGCAGTCATTGCTGTGGAGAGATGAGGAAGGAGGCACTCTGCTCACTGAGAAGAGCAGAGATGCTGCGTCTGTGTTGTCCAGGTCTCAAAGAAGCTACACTAGCAGAACTCAGAAAAGTTTTCCAAATATTCAGCAGGGTGACAGTGTATGGCAGTCCCCCACAGAACAGCCATATGTCTGCCACCTAGGTATCTACAGTTGCCCATCCACTGGGAACAGTGCAAGTTTCCCCTCTTCCGGATTCATCAGAGACTTGCTGTGCTTTCCATGGAAAGATATTAATATTTCTGCAGATGTAGAGCTGGCTCCCAGTCTGTGAGTTACCTTTTCTCCTGGTTGACTGTTTCTTTAGCTGTACAGAAGCCTTCAGGTTTTATGAAGCCTTGATTATTTAAAACTTGCCCTAAAAACATATATAAAACCAGCATGCAGACTAATCAGGTTGTATTCATGAGTTTTGGAATGGTTATCTATGTACATACAGGTATATAACAATAATTAATGAAGAAAGAGGTCATAAATTTAAAAGAGTTCAAGGAGGAATACATAGAAGGGTTTAGGGGGAGGGAAAGGAGGAAGAAGTGGTATAATTATATATTATAATCTCAAAAAAATCATTTTGATACGTGTTGAACTCTTAGTTCTTAATCTGGGAGAATATGATATGATGTCGCAAAAGGGTCTCTGTGGAGGCATTCATTTAAATCTTTAAGAGTACGGGCCCCAAATCCAGGGACCAAGTCTCCTCATAAAGAAGGGTGTTGGCTAGGTTTGCAATACTGGGGATGATTTCTCACCTGCTCTGTGGACCTTAAATTTCATTAGACTCCTATTGGCTACCATCAAAATATAAGTGCTACTGTTATAGTTTTAGGGATACTTTGCTATGATAGTGATTATTGTGGTTTATATATATCACAGATGGGTAGTGCTAATGATTGCTTCCCTCCATTGGCAACTTGTATACCATCCTCCAGGACTAAAAAAGCTAGTTCCCAGGGAGAAGGTTTTTCAGATTAACTCAAGCTCAATTTCTCTAAGTCTTATGTCCAAAGTATGTAGTGTCTCTAGCAATAGGGACTCACTTTCAACTTCTGGGATGTAACTAACCTTGTATTGCTTTTTGTAGAGTGTCTGTATCTCTTCTGACCAAAACCTCAAAAGGAGGTTTCTCATGCCTGGTACTGGGGATTTTGTTGGGGGAAGCGTTATCATTCCATGTGATGTAGCTTCAATTAAAAAATATAAAGATATAGGTATAAGTATGTATAAGCCTATCCTTATATGTATCATACATAGTTTTAAGTAAATAAAAATAATGATTATTTATAAAATTTTCAGTCATCCTTAATGTAATTTATGAATTCCTTCCCTCTCTTCTATTTATCTCCCTTGCCAATAGAGCCCAGATCCACCACCCGATCTTTCCCACTCTTCTTTCCCGTCAGTATAAAATCTGGTCAAATACTCATGGCTTGTGAAGTCATGGTTCTCAGAGGAGAGCCTACTATTTCCTCATTCTGAGGTCAGCATAATTATATCTGCATTCTAAAGACTTATCCATAAACCCACAGATGTACACACAATAGAATACCATCACAATAGAAACTCCTTTTACAGCAGAAGGGGACAATTACAGAAAGCCACAACTTGCCAAAAATACAGAGAACAACTGATCATGGGGTAAGATAGTCAAACTGACATCTCTACAACACAGGTCTTGTACTCAAGGCTCAAGGAACACCTCAGAAGGAAGAGTAGAAATATAAGAACCAAGGGCCATGAGATCTACTACGAGATTGTACCTTCTAGAGATGACAAGAAGCTACGGCCATACAGCCTTATCAGCATGGCAACCTAAACAAATCCTGATGTCTCAATATAGAATGGAGAGACCCCATGAGACCCACGCCCTAGATGAAGAATTACA
The DNA here is from genome assembly GCF_021556685.1 of Rattus norvegicus. Taxonomy (NCBI): domain Eukaryota; kingdom Metazoa; phylum Chordata; class Mammalia; order Rodentia; family Muridae; genus Rattus; species Rattus norvegicus. The sequence continues at coordinate 227,866,919 of NC_141535.1, read as the reverse complement.
AGCACCTAATATTGAGTAAGAGAGAGAGAGAATTGGTTTTCCTCAGGGATGAGCCCTGAACCAGATGTCTAACAGCAAGTGTCCAACCCTAGAAACATCCATACAGGCAACATTGAAGGGACTGGACAAGTTGTATGTATTTGTCCATTATTCACTTTTATGTATTTTGTGACAACAATGGATCATACAATTTGGAGAGAGTAGGAGAAATAGGGAAGGAACCTAAAAGTGAGAGAATGATGTAATTCCCTTTTAATCAAAAAGTTAATTATAACAATGAAAAAAGTTTTAAACAGGAGACTGGGCATACAGATAGGCATACACAAAAATGTTATTTAACATGCAGAGACACAGACAGGCAGTTGCTATCTACAAAACAAGGAGGGGAACTTAGCATAGATGCTCCCCTCACAGCTAGTCAAAGGACCCTACCCGGTCCCTTCTTCCTTCTTCTACCAGGCATCTATCTCCTGAGTCTACAACTCTGCTTCTTCCTACTTGACTTTACTTTTGGCCTTCTCTTGACGGTAGGAGATGTGCTCACTTCTCTCTGTGTTTTTAAAGTTTAATTTCTCTTTGTTTTGTTAGCAACCATTCTGTGACCATATCAGTGAACTCCCTCCAGGAGCATCTGTCGACTCTTACCTGACAAATGTTTTATTGAAAAGTAAAGCTCGGCAAGCAAAGATATACGGATTGGAGATCCAGGAGAAAATCCTACCTCAGATGATCAGAGAGCTCATATTCTCCAAAATATTAGAAAAACATCCGTGTGAGAATATTTTAACGGAACTTTAGGGAAGTATAAGCTGGATCTGAAGAGACCATTGAAGAGGATTTTTCCAGTTGCTGGCTTTTTTGGCTTGTCAATAACAGTGTAATGACTGTAGCCTTTTGGGAGAATGTGTTTGGCAATGGCTTAAGAGGATGCATTGGTTAAAGTACTGACAAGACAGAAAAAGAGAAAGTTATGAGCTGCCATAGGTTGACTCCTGAAAACAAGAATTATGCTGTGGAAGTGGGGAGACATGAGATGTATCTATCAAAAGCACCACGAAGAAAGAACCAGTAAGCCTTCCAAGGAGTTTAAGATGGCCTCGAACTCTTCAGCCGGGTAACGAAAAATTGCTTAGCAAGAAGCAAAATGAGGGGGGGAGAGATGGCTCAGTGGTTATAAGCTACAATTTCCTTTCTGGCAACCATGTCTGATGGTTTAAAACTTGCCTTCAACTCCAGCTCCAGGAGAGCAGAAGCTCTCAGGTTCATTTGGCCTCTGCGATCATATGCTCAAACCCCACATAGACATAAAAACATACACACAACCCAAAATAAGTCTGCTTGAAAAAAGAAAAATCAAATGATATACAGCTTATGCTGGATAATATATGATGTCCAGCAAGTGATACTAGGAAATAACAAATATTAATAATTAACAGTAAATGCTTCATTTTGTAGGTATAAGCTAAAAAAAACTTTGCACACACACATGCACTCACAGTGCTGAATCTGACACAGATTAGAATGGTGAAATCTTCAGTTTCTATTTGTGGTGACTAGGGAGCTCTTGCCTAGTGTGTTTAAAGGGTTCTTAGTTTAATTCCTGGTGCTGGTAAAAAATTAAAGTTAAAATTAAACACAAGGCATCTAACCTGTATTTTGGGGTATGAAGTTTACTCTGTTTACAAATGGGGATAATCTTTTTTTTAAAAAGAGATTTATTGATTTATTTATTATGTATACAGTGTTCTGCCTGCAAGTACACCAGCAGGTCAGAAAAGGGCATCAGATCTCATTACAGATGGTTTGGAACCACCATGTGGTTGCTGGGAATTGAACTCAGGACCTCTGGAAGAGCAGTCAGGGCTCTTAACCACTGAGCCATCTCTCCAGCCTGGGGATAATCTTTTTCTTTTATAATAGAAGATCATGCTAGTCCCGTGTTAATGAAACAGTATTCTTCCAGACACACACACACACACACACACACACACACACACACACACACACACACACACACACACTGATTCCTCTATGACTTCCTTACGAGTATTCTTCAGATATCATGAAGCTTAATACATGTTGAATGATAAAATAGTAGCCGTTCACCTTCATTCTCAGTAAAGGTTGGAAATCGATACTAGCTAGACTGTCCTTTATAAACCGGCCTAAGCAGCGGTGCCTGGGCTACTGTAGGAAGACTGTTAACCTCACATTTACATCATAGCCCATCCCTGCTGAGGATCACAGGATGCCATAATCATTTTCCCACTGTCTCCTTTGCTTGGATTCGGCTCTAATCAAATAGAGAAAATGAGAGGGCTGCAAGCAAGAAAATGCTGCACAAATGTCAAGGGCGGCTGGGATTCTGAGAAGGGAGAGCCAACTTCATATCTAGCAAACATTTGCTCACAGAGATGTAGACTTCAAGATCCTAGGCAGATTCCAAAAGAAACGTGACAAAATCATGTGAATCTGCAAGCCATAAAGTTCCCATTTGTGATCATGTAAGTGTCTGAACCCCATGATCCTGGGAATGTTACCTTTCCTGGTGCAAAGCTCCAACAGCTTCGTACACTTTGGGCTGGATTTTATGTCCCAGTTGAAAGTGTAGAACTCAGTGCAGTCTGAAAATGAAGTTCTTTTCACTTCAAGGGAAAAATATGAAAAGAAATAACCTTTGAAAAATGCTGATGAAATGTAACTTTTCCCCATAATAATTTTCTGGCATTTATGACAAAGATCCTCTGTTACTTACAACTTCCAGCAAACGCAAGAGAACTGACAGGGAGGGATATTAATATATCTCCGAGTAGCGAGGGAGCTGTTTCTCAAGTGAGACAGAAGCAATGAGTGTTTGGAACACCTCATCCTTCAGTGGAATCCAATTTCCTCTCACAGGTTTCACTCAGGACTAAGAACTGGAACACGTTGCAATGCTTAGACATCACCAATGTATGGAAAACCGGGGGAAACCTGCAGCGAGGTTGACATTTCCTGCTGCTTGCAAATGTACTTTTACCTTGTCTGTGGCCAGTGAACTCTCACCACTGAGGAAAGACTTCACGCTTCTCACGAGTTGTCAAGAATGATGTTTCCAAGGGTTTTACATACACATCCTGTTTGAGATCTCTGGGCTTTGTGGACTCACTCTGCTACAGGGTTTCTGGCAGCGTAGGTAATATTTTTCAGCAACATGGCACTAAGGGTGGAAGATTCTAATAGGAGGATGTAGCATGCAAAGTTGGAGATAGGATCATTTTCTAGTAGGGAAACATGAATTTGATTTAGTATGTGTGCCTACTGTGTGCCGGACCTTCATGAGATTTGCCTTAATGTATTTGTTATAATGAAATTTTGAAAAAATAATCCTTCCAGTTAAATTGTTTCTGGAAAGAAATAAAATATGAAGATGTTTGACATCTCAGTGGTCGATTCCAAACTGGCTGCTGTCAGCTCGCCCTTTATCAAAGCTTTTCAGGTCTGAAATCCAGCTCACACAGCATTCCTCAATCCGTGTGTGTGTGTGTGTGTGTGTGTGTGTGTGTGTGTGTGTGTGTGAGTGTGTATGTGTGAGTGTGTGCGTATGTGTGTGTATGTGTGTGTGTTTGTGTGTGTGTGTGTCTATGTGTGTGTGTAAGTGTCTGAATGTGTGTGTATGTGTGAGTGTGTGTGTGTATGTGAGTGTGAGTGTGTATGTGTGTGTATGTGCGAGAGTGTGTGTGTGTATGTGTGTGTATGTGTGTGTATGTGTGAGTGTGTGTATGTGTTTGTATGAGTGTGTGTGTCTGTGTGTGTATGTGTGTATGTATGTATGTGTGCATGTATGTGTATATGTGTGTGTGTGTGTGTGTGATATTTGGTCACTATTTTAGAGATAGTGAAGAAGCTGGGCATATTTTAAGCATTTTAAGAGTTGCAAAGAACTTGAACACTGCCAACAACCAGGACAGCTTGTACATAAACAATAATCACAGGACTTGGGAGGAAGCTGCTCTTCCAGAGGAGGTGGGTTTGATTCCCAGCACAGTTGTTACCCCAGAGTCTTCAGTAACTCTAGTTCCAAAAGATCTGAAACCTCTTTTCAGATTCAGTATCAGTAGTCTCTAGGCACACAAGTGGTACAGTTATACATACAGGCAAAACATACTCACACACACAAATCCATATATATATATATATATATATATATATAATTTTTAAAAAATCAGTGATGGAGAAGGGGGAATTATGGAACCTATTTAATAACTATGTGATTACCATCATCTGAGTCTGTCCTGGATCTCACAGCTCATGAGCAGCCCAGTCTGGTAAAGGCAGCACTCACCCCTCTCAAGGAAGCCTTGTCTTACAACAGGTAGAGACCATTCCAGAGACACACAGGCGTCCAAACTACAAAGAATCAATTGCTTTATGAGGCGCTGTTTTAGTTACCTTTCTATTGCTATTATAGAACACTGTGACCGAGGCAACTTTTAAAATAAAGTACATAATTTGTCCTATACTTCAGAGGGTTAGGGTACATGGCAGCAGAGTTGGGGCACAGCGGAGAGCTCACACTGTTATCCACAACCATGAGCAGAGAGCACTCTGGGAATAGCAGGAGTCTTTTGGAACCTCAAAGCACACCCTCTGACACACCTCTTCCAAGGAAGGCTACATTGTAACTGTGTGCAAACAGTTCTATCAAATAGGGACCAAATATTCAAATATATGGGCCTATCACTTACTGCATATCTAATCTTTGTCAGGCACAAGATAATTATGTTGTAGAGCCTCAGTAAAGTCTTACAACATCTCTATGATTTTTACACTCTTGTTTGCCCCTCATTTACAAATCTGAACAGTCAAATCATAGCTAGACAGGACATGATCGGCTGAGATTTCAAGAAGGAATGATAAAGTAGAAGCTCATTTTCCTGCGCATGACATCAGATGTCTTGCTACTGTAAGCCAGATTTGTTGCTGGAAAACTTGCTTACATTAAATACCTCAAAGGTGGTATTACCAGTGGCATTTTGTCCCTAAAAGTAAAGCTCACTGAATTTCAGTGGACCTAAAGAAATTTTTCTTGACTTTGCAAATAGTTAAATAAAAAACTTGTTCACTTAACATTTGTCTGAAGATGAGGAGTTATCTCAGGAGTAAAATATTCACTTAGCTTTCAGGAGGCCTTCAACTCTATCCTTAGCGTTACAGAAACAAAAACCACAGAAGGCCAGAGTTCACCATTCATCTTCATTCCAGTGATTTTGGTGCATGACATAGGGACAGTTGACTGTCCCTTCCTCCTGGCTCCATCCTTATCAATAAGGGGGTATCTGTTAACCCACATGAAGACTCATCAGTAATAACTATCCATTAACTTTGGAAAAGACCTTCCCATTGTTTGAGAGACTAAATCGTCTATTGTTTTTCCTGCTGTATTTGCTGGTATTTTTGTCTTGATTTTGGTTGAGAGAAATCATGTTGATAATGTCAGATAGAATTAGCAAAAGTTCAAAGCATAATCAATAGTAGGAAGTGCAGCACTGGGTGTGATATATTTTTCTTTTCAGGCATATCAGCGTTTGGGGGTGGTCAAGGAAAGAGAAGCAAAACTTCCTTCTCCCTGGAATCTGTTCCACTTCCTTCCCCCTCCTCCCACTCCAGTTCTACTACATCCTCCAACGCCACCACATTATTCAAGGGGAAGATTGGCCCACTGTAGCCAAGTATGCTCAGCACCGTCCTATACCATTAGAAATTGCTAGTAAAATTAAGCCATAACCTATTAGAAATATCCAGAGCTGTTGGACTCAAGGAAACCATGTTTGAAATCCCGAGATGCCTACAGAAAAGCCAACTAAAATCTGGTACCGTAGGAACTTGAACAACCCCACAGAAATGGTGATGATGGTTTTGCTTTTTCTGCTCCCAAGAGAAGAAAAATCCTTGTGAGTTTGTCCTCCTACAGATCAGAATGGCGTAGGTTTAAGGCTGATCCCTCCTCTTCTTGACTTCAGGAACTTGGCATCTCCACTGTAGTGTGTGTTACATAAAAGAGAGTTGATTGACCTGCCTGAGGTTATAGAACTATATGTTTTTTGTTTTACTCTTCAGCTTAGGCACTTGTTGGAAGATTAGCAGAAAATGATACTTGCTTAGCACTGAGGCTGTACATACTTAGCCACTAGGGCTAGAGAAAATCAGTGCTCATCCAGACGTACTGATCCCCATCTTTTAGCCCTACCACTCATTGAAAATTCCCACTACATGTGCCACCATAGAGTATGAAGTTTCCCCCATAGGCTCCAGCTTGTAGCACTATTTTAGAAAATTCTGGGGACTTTATAGGTGTTAAGACTTAGCTGTAGAAAGTAACATACAGATGATGGTTACTTAGGTAATCTCTTGCTCCCAGCCCCTTCTTAATTTACTGTCTGCCAGTAAAACAGGAAGCTTTTCTATTTCTTTTTCCTCTCTACCATGTGTTTTTCACAAGTTCATTGGGCCAAGCAAACACACATCTGAGAGGCCTGCAAAATAAGACCATTGCTCTGAAGCCTCTCTCCCGACCCTGACACTGTCTTTCCCTGTCCCTCCTCTTCTCTCTCTCTCTCTCTCTCTCTCTCTCTCTCTCTCTCTCTCTCTGTCTCTCTCTCTTTGTCTCTCTCACTCTCTGTCTCTGTCTCTCTCTCTCTGACACACACACACACACACACACACACACACACACACACAGACAAATGTAATAGATACTTTCCTTCTTTCCTTCATGGGTACCCAACTCTGAAGACCAAGAAAAGCTATCATTATTAGCAATTTCAAACAACTCTTGAGGGGACAGAAGGCATGGGAAAGTAGAGATTATTTTGCCGAAAATAATTTACAGATTATTTTTGAGGAAGACAATTAGAATCTAAAAATATGAGTTTTACTCTAGGCCAATGAGTGGTTCCATTTTCTTTGTTCCGGGACTTAAATCCAAATCCTATGTCCTTTCTTTGTGGTCACAGTAAAGCCAAGTATGATACTGCTCACTTCCCCTGGATGGTTAGTACACCTTCAAAATCTGGTGCTACCAGAGATTTCTGGCTAGAGAAACATGGTTTTATAAAGCTAATATGCTCATATAGTCGTCCTTGTCTCTAATGCATAGAGAATGATGTCCCATCAAGGGACATTAGGTGGAAAATGGTAAGAATTGAGGTTGCCAACACTCACAGTTGAGTCGTTTTTAAGTCTCTGTGTGATCCTGTTGGTTTTGATTTTCTTCCGCAGTTTCGAGGTGGGTTCCCAAACACAAGGGGTTCTAGCCACCACGGATGGGTAGCTGAGCTCCAGATGCTACAATTGTCCCCTTGAAGATCAAATTTTGATAAAACATTCATTTCCAATTCAACTTGTATTCATATAGACCTCTGTGTTTTCATTGTAAGCTATCACATTTCATGTATTTAATCATTTTCAAAATCTTTTGTTATAACTACTTGAATTTCAAATGAAAAAAGAAATAGAATCTTAGCTAATTCTAATGAAATTTATGAGTTCTTAAAATCCATTTTTTAATATTTCTTTTGTGGTCCAGTATGCTAGTCAGTGTTCTCCAAGTCAGTGTTTATGATACAATTCCAACTGTCATTCTGGAGAGAGGCTTATCATATTTTATTCTCTCTGGACTCGCTGTTGGCTTTCTTTTCCCAAGGTTGAATTACATTCGGCTGAACATGAGGAAATTTTAAGTTGAGAATTGCCTGCCAATGAAACCCATATGTAATCTCAAATTCTGATTTTAATCATTAGCTTCACATTTATTCACTAAGTAAATCTTTGTGCCAGAATGCTCTTCAGACAATCCTGGAGTATCATTAGCATAATTGTGCAACTCCAGGGATGAAGAACGGGACAGGTCTGGGCGCAAATCCAGTGCCGCCACTAACTGTGACCTTCAGACAGTTACTTAATTTATATAAAGTTCAGGTAGAGCTTTCTCATCTGGCTTCTTCAAGGATTAAATGTGCTAAGGCATTAAGAACTCCTAATTTAATGCTTGTAGCATGATAAGCATTCAATAAATATTGCCTAATGTTACCCTTCTTCCCCCACATTTTAAAGAAATGAAACGTAGTTTTAAACAAATCAAGACTTATTCCAGACTTCTCATCAGAATGTCTGAGGCAAATAGAATGAGGAGGGATTCTTCTAAACCCCCCTGACAGATTCTTAACCTCTAGCTCTATATCTTGCAAGGTGATAAATAAACTATAATAATGCTCACCAAGCAAAGATCATAGTACAGTTGGATGAGTGGGGTTAATGACTCTTACTTCAGTAAGTCTTCCACCCACGGGATGCACAGGCAATTCTCCAAAGCAGAATTAGATTTGATAGGACAGGATTTAAACTTGCCTTGGGTGATTTTGGAGAGTTAGAGGAAATAGCATTTTGGGTGTTGTCAGAAAGTGGGATGGATTCGTGATTTTGGTGTACTTTTTATTTAGGAATAAGGAGATATGAAACAGGGACATGTAAAATTTGTTTAATTAGTATGAAAGCTCGAGCTACCAGTAGGAGCTCAGCAAAAGGGTTTGGATGTTCTCATAGTTTGGATAGAGATCTGGCATTATCTGTGTTCCGGCATTATTTTGGAGATGACCTATTGTACTTTATATTTTTATGGCTTTTATTTCTTTACAGTCAAGTTGTTACCCCCTTCCTGGACTGCCCTCCCATGGTTCCTTATCATATTCTTCCACTCCCCTTCCTGCAAAGGATGCCCCCGCATTCCACTGCCTCATGCCATACCACCAGGCCTCCCCATTTCCTGGGGCCTCAAGTCTCTTGAGAGTTAGGCATATCTTCTCTCACTTAGGCCAGAAGCTAGGCTCCTGTCTGCAACCACACCATAGCATCAGTAATAGTGTTAGACCTTGGAGCCTCCCCTTAGTATGGATTCCAAGTTGGGCCAGTCACTGGACCTCCTTTCCCACAGTCGCTTCTCCATTTTCGGATTGCACACTAGTACAACCACTCTGGAAATCAATCTGGAAGTACCTCAGAAAATTGGAAATAGATCTACTTGAATACCCAGCTATACCATTCTTCGGCATATACTTAAAAGATGATCCACCATAGTACAGGGACATGTGTGTTGTGTTCATAGTGGCCTTTTCTGTGATAACCAGAAGCTAGAAACAACCCAGATGTCCCACAGTGGAAGAATGGATACAGAAAGTGTGATTCATTTACACAATGGAATACTGTTCAGCTATTAAGAACAAGGACATTATGAGTTTTTTCAGGCAAATGGATGAAACTAGAAAATATCATGCTGAGTGAGGTAACTCAGACCCAAAAGGACATACATGTTATCTACTCACTAATAAGTGGATATTAGCTAAAAATGTACAGAATATGCTGGATACAATCCAAAGAATCAAGAAGATTAACAACCCGAAGGGCCCAAGTGAAAATGCTTCAATCCCACTTGGATGGTAGGAAGAGGAAAGCAATCATGGGAAGCAAAGGGAGGGAGGGAGAGGCTTGGGTGGGAGAGGGAAAGGGGAACATGATCAGGTATTGGGGGAAGGGGAAACAGGAAACCCTGAGGGCCAGCGGAATGAATGGAAATATGAAAGCTTGGGGAAGGGGCTCTAGAATGTACCAGAGAACTAGGAGGTGAGAGATTCTCAGAATTAAAAGGAGGGTCTTTAGATTAAATGCCCAACATTTGGGAAAAGTCCACCTCCAGTAGAAAGACAGGGCATCAAGTGGAGAGATGGGGTTGCCATTCTACAGTCAAAAACTCTGATCAAGAGATATTCTATTTTAATTTGCTTTATGATGGTTACAAAGTTACTCAGATTACCTTGTCACAGTGTTTCATAAGATCATTTGTGTTAAATAAGGTTCATTGCTGATACCAAAACAATTCCCCCTGTCTAAGAGTACCTATTTTCTGTGCATGGGAGGGAAGATTAAGGGGAATGTCTATCACACACAAACTCTTACCTTATACATACCTTTTCATTAGAAGTTTTTTGAAGATGTGCAAAGTAAAACAGTGAAATACATCAAGATAAAGGGAGATTGGCACCAATTGAAAGGCAACAGTCCAAGCTGCAGAAAAGTCTAAGTAGAAAATGGCATGTGAGGTTAGGGAACAGGAGACGGTGAGGGGGAGTAATGAACCCAAGGAAGTTTGGAAAGGCCATATAGAAACAGATTTTATAAACTATAGGTATATCAATATTATATACATATACATATATATGTACACACATGAAATAATTTAATTAGAGTTACCCTACACAAGGGATAATCCTCTGCCCAGAAGCTACATGTTATCAAATAAAAAGTCCAAGGCTAATTATGGTACATCTCACCTCCAGATGTTGGTCAGACTGATGTGTCAGAGGTCACACGTACAATGCAAGCTCTTGCCATTGGACTTGTTGCACTAGACCTTAATAGTAGCTTTCTGTTGACGAAGAGAACACAAACTTTGTTCATAGCTCATGAAAAAAGTAGCTATTGATGGGGTAGCTGCTAAGTAACTTTCATAAAACCAAAAGATATTGATTGTATAGGCTTCTAGGGGAGCAAATTCATTAACAATTCTTTTACCTTGTCATGAGCCCTATGAGCTACAAAAATGAATTACCTGGTAAGATGCGCCCTTTATTGCAATAGTGGTACAAATGTTATGGTAGTAACCAACTTCTTTTTATTAAATGTAAAGCCGAGGAGCAGCAGGACACCTGCCAGAGACACCGCCGGACCCTGAAGGAAACAGACCGGATAAACAGTTCTCTGCACCCAAATCCCGTGGGAGGGAGAGCTAAACCTTCAGAGAGGCAGACAAGCCTGGGAAACCAGAAGAGACTGCACTCTGTGCACATCCAGACGCCAGAGGAAAACACCAAACGCCATCTGGAACCCTGGTACACGGAGGCTCCCGGAAGGGGCGGCACAGGTCTTCCTGGTTGCTGCCGCTGCAGAGAGCCCATGGGGAGCACCCCACGAGCGAACCTGAGCCTCGGGACCACAGGTAAGACCAAATTTTCTGCTGCAAGAAAGCTGCCTGGTGAGCTTGGGACACATGGAAGCAGAATTTCTCTAGGACCAGGCACGTTCTGTGTTTACCGGAAGTCCCACACCCGCGGATCCCGGCCCGCAGCAGCTCTCTGCTCCCAGTCCCAGTGAGAGAGAGACCCAACCGCCTGGTCAGGTGGGCACTCCTGAGGCTGCAGAGCGGAAGAGACCACCAACACTGCCCACCCCTGCCCACATCCCTGGCCCAAGAGGAAACTGTATAAGGCCTCTGGGCTCCCGTGGGGGAGGGCCCAAGAGCAGCAGGACCCCTGTGCCTGAGACACCGCCGGAACCTGAAAGAAACAGACCGGATAAACAGTTCTCTGCACCCAAATCCCGTGGGAGGGAGAGCTAAACCTTCAGAGAGGCAGACAAGCCTGGGAAACCAAAAGAGACTGCTCCCTGCACACACATCTCGGACGCCAGAGGAAAAAGCCAAAGACCATCTGGAACCCTGGTGCACTGAAGCTCCCGGAAGGGGCGGCACAGGTCTTCCTGGTTGCTGCCGCTGCAGAGAGCCCCTGGGCAGCACCCCACGAGCGAACCTGAGCCTCGGGACCACAGGAAAGACCAAATTTTCTGCTGCAAGAAAGCTGCCTGATGAACTCAAGACACAGGCCCACAGGAACAGCTGAAGACCTGTAGAGAGGAAAAACTACACGCCCGAAAGCAGAACACTCTGTCCCCATAACTGACTGAAAGAGAGGAAAACAGGTCTACAGCACTCCTGACACACAGGCTTATAGGACAGTCTAGCCACTGTCAGAAATAGCAGAACAAAGTAACACTAGAGATAATCAGATGGCGAGAGGCAAGCGCAGGAACCCAAGCAACAGAAACCAAGACTACATGCCATCATCGGAGCCCAATTCTCCCACCAAAACAAACATGGAATATCCAAACACACCAGAAAAGCAAGATCTAGTTTCAAAATCATATTTGATCATGATGCTGGAGGACTTCAAGAAAGACATGAACACACTTAGGGAAGCACAGGAAAACATTAATAAACAAGTAAAAGCCTACAGAGAGGAATCGCAAAAATCCCTGAAAGAATTCCAGGAAAACACAATCAAACAGTTGAAGGAATTAAAAATGGAAATAGAAGCAATCAAGAAAGAACACATGGAAACAACCCTGGATATAGAAAACCAAAAGAAGAGACAAGGAGCTGTAGATACAAGTTTCACCAACAGAATACAAGAGATGGAAGAGAGAATCTCAGGAGCAGAAGATTCCATAGAAATCATTGACTCAACTGTCAAAGATAATGTAAAGCGGAAAAAGCTACTGGTACAAAACATACAGGAAATCCAGGACTCAATGAGAAGATCAAACCTAAGGATAATAGGTATAGAAGAGAGTGAAGACTCCCAGCTCAAAGGACCAGTAAATATCTTCAACAAAATCATAGAAGAAAACTTCCCTAACCTAAAAAAAGAGATACCCATAGACATACAAGAAGCCTACAGAACTCCAAACAGATTGGACCAGAAAAGAAACACCTCCCGTCACATAATTGTCAAAACACCAAACGCACAAAATAAAGAAAGAATATTAAAAGCAGTAAGGGAAAAAGGTCAAGTAACATATAAAGGGAGACCTATCAGAATCACACCAGACTTCTCGCCAGAAACTATGAAGGCCAGAAGATCCTGGACTGATGTTATACAGACCCTAAGAGAACACAAATGCCAGCCGAGGTTACTGTATCCAGCAAAACTCTCAATTAAAATTGATGGAGAAACCAAGATATTCCATGACAAAACCAAATTTACACAATATCTTTCTACAAATCCAGCACTACAAAGGATAATAAATGGTAAAGCCCAACATAGGGAGGCAAGCTATACCCTAGAAGAAGCAAGAAACTAATCGTCTTGGCAACAAAACAAAGAGAATGAAAGCACACAAACATAACCTCACATCCAAATATGAATATAACGGGAAGCAATAATCACTATTCCTTAATATCTCTCAATATCAATGGCCTCAACTCCCCAATAAAAAGACATAGATTAACAAACTGGATACGCAACGAGGACCCTGCATTCTGCTGCCTACAGGAAACACACCTCAGAGACAAAGACAGACACTACCTCAGAGTGAAAGGCTGGAAAACAACTTTCCAAGCAAATGGTCAGAAGAAGCAAGCTGGAGTAGCCATTCTAATATCAAATAAAATCAATTTCCAACTAAAAGTCATCAAAAAAGATAAGGAAGGACACTTCATATTCATCAAAGGAAAAATCAACCAAGATGAACTCTCAATCCTAAATATCTATGCCCCAAATACAAGGGCACCTACATACGTAAAAGAAACCTTACTAAAGCTCAAAACACACATTGCACCTCACACAATAATAGTGGGAGATTTCAACACCCCACTCTCATCAATGGACAGATCATGGAAACAGAAATTAAACAGTGATGTAGACAGACTAAGAGAAGTCATGAGCCAAATGGACTTAACGGATATTTATAGAACATTCTATCCTAAAGCAAAAGGATATACCTTCTTCTCAGCTCCTCATGGTACTTTCTCCAAAATTGACCATATAATTGGTCAAAAAACGGGCCTCAACAGGTACAGAAAGATAGAAATAATCCCATGCGTGCTATCGGACCACCACGGCCTAAAACTGGTCTTCAATAACAATAAGGGAAGAATGCCCACATATACGTGGAAATTGAACAATGCTCTACTCAATGATAACCTGGTCAAGGAAGAAATAAAGAAAGAAATTAAAAACTTTTTAGAATTTAATGAAAATGAAGATACAACATACTCAAGCTTATGGGACACAATGAAAGCTGTGCTAAGAGGAAAACTCATAGCACTGAGTGCCTGCAGAAAGAAACAGGAAAGAGCATATGTCAGCAGCTTGACAGCACACCTAAAAGCTCTAGAACAAAAAGAAGCAAATACACCCAGGAGGAGTAGAAGGCAGGAAATAATAAAACTCAGAGCTGAAATCAACCAAGTAGAAACAAAAAGGACCATAGAAAGAATCAACAGAACCAAAAGTTGGTTCTTTGAGAAAATCAACAAGATAGATAAACCCTTAGCCAGACTAACGAGAGGACACAGAGAGTGCGTCCAAATTAACAAAATCAGAAATGAAAAGGGAGACATAACTACAGATTCGGAAGAAATTCAAAAAATCATCAGATCTTACTATAAAAACCACAGATGCTGGCGAGGATGTGGAGAAAGAGGAACACTCCTCCATTGTTGGCGGGATTGCAGACTGGTAAAACCATTCTGGAAATCAGTCTGGAGGTTCCTCAGAAAATTGGACATTGAACTGCCTGAGGATCCAGCTATACCTCTCTTGGGCATATACCCAAAAGATGCCTCAACATATAAAAGAGACACGTGCTCCACTATGTTCATCGCAGCCTTATTTATAATAGCCAGAAAATGGAAAGAACCCAGATGCCCTTCAACAGAGGAATGGATACAGAAAATGTGGTACATCTACACAATGGAATATTACTCAGCTATCAAAAACAACGAGTTTATGAAATTCGTAGGCAAATGGTTGGAACTGGAAAATATCATCCTGAGTGAGCTAACCCAATCACAGAAAGACATACATGGTATGCACTCATTGATAAGTGGCTATTAGCCCAAATGCTTGAATTACCCTAGATCCCTAGAACAAACGAAACTCAAGACGGATGATCAAAATGTGAATGCTTCACTCCTTCTTTAAATGAGGAAAAAGAATACCCTTGGCAGGGAAGGGAGAGGCAAAGATTAAAACAGAGACTGAAGGAACACCCATTCAGAGCCTGCCCCACATGTGGCCCATACATATACAGCCACCCAATTAGACAAGATGGATGAAGCAAAGAAGTGCAGACCGACAGGAGCCGGATGTAGATCGCTCCTGAGAGACACAGCCAGAATACAGCAAATATAGAGGCGAATGCCAGCAGCAAACCACTGAACTGAGAATAGGTCCCCTATTGAAGGAATCAGAGACAGAACTGGAAGAGCTTGAAGGGGCTCGAGACCCCAAAAGTACAACAATGCCAAGCAACCAGAGCTTCCAGGGACTAAGCCACTACCTAAAGACTATACATGGACTGACCCTGGACTCTGACCCCATAGGTAGCAATGAATATCCTAGTAAGAGCACCAGTGGAAGGGGAAGCCCTGGGTCCTGCTAAGACTGAACCCCCAGTGAACTAGTCTATGGGGGGAGGGCGGCAATGGGGGGAGGGTTGGGAGGGGAACACCCATAAGGAAGGGGAGGGGGGAGGGGGATGTTTGCCCGGAAACCGGGAAAGGGAATAACATTCGAAATGTATATAAGAAATACTCAAGTTAATAAAAAAAAAAAAACAAAAAAAAAACAAAAAAAAAAACCTATATTCAACAAAATTTGAAAATCTTCAGGAAATGGACAATTTCCTAGACAGATACCAGGTATCGAGGTTAAATCAGGAACAGATAAACCAGTTAAACAACCCCATAACTCCTAAGGAAATAGAAGCAGTCATTAAAGGTCTCCCAACCAAAAAGAGCCCAGGTCCAGACGGGTTTAGTGCAGAATTCTATCAAACCTTCATAGAAGACCTCATACCAATATTATCCAAACTATTCCACAAAATTGAAACAGATGGAGCCCTACCGAATTCCTTCTACGAAGCCACAATTACTCTTATACCTAAACCACACAAAGACCCAACAAAGAAATAGAACTTCAGACCAATTTCCCTTATGAATATCGACACAAAAATACTCAATAAAATTCTGGCAAACCGAATTCAAGAGCACATCAAAACAATCATCCACCATGATCAAGTAGGCTTCATCCCAGGCATGCAGGGATGGTTTAATATACAGAAAACCATCAACGTGATCCATCATATAAACAAACTGAAAGAACAAAACCACATGATCATTTCATTAGATGCTGAGAAAGCATTTGACAAAATTCAACACCCCTTCATGATAAAAGTCCTGGAAAGAATAGGAATTCAAGGCCCATACCTAAACATAGTAAAAGCCATATACAGCAAACCAGTTGCTAACATTAAACTAAATGGAGAGAAACTCGAAGCAATCCCACTAAAATCAGGGACTAGACAAGGCTGCCCACTCTCTCCCTACTTATTCAATATAGTTCTTGAAGTTCTAGCCAGAGCAATCAGACAACAAAAGGAGATCAAGGGGATACAGATCGGAAAAGAAGAAGTCAAAATATCACTATTTGCAGATGACATGATAGTATATTTAAGTGATCCCAAAAGTTCCACCAGAGAACTACTAAAGCTGATAAACAACTTCAGCAAAGTGGCTGGGTATAAAATTAACTCAAATAAATCAGTTGCCTTCCTCTATACAAAAGAGAAACAAGCCAAGAAAGCAATTAGGGAAACGACACCCTTCATAATAGACCCAAATAATATAAAGTACCTCGGTGTGACTTTAACCAAGCAAGTAAAAGATCTGTACAATAAGAACTTCAAGACACTGAGGAAAGAAATTGAAGAAGACCTCAGAAGATGGAAAGATCTCCCATGCTCATGGATTGGCAGGATTAATATAGTAAAAATGGCCATTTTACCAAAAGCAATCTACAGATTCAATGCAATCCCCATCAAATACCAATCCAATTCTTCAAAGAGTTAGACAGAACAATTTGCAAATTCATCTGGAATAACAAAAAACCCAGGATAGCTAAAGCTATCCTCAACAATAAAAGGACTTCAGGGGGAATCACTATCCCTGAACTCAAGCAGTATTACAGAGCAATAGTGATAAAAACTGCATGGTATTGGTACAGAGACAGACAGATAGACCAATGGAATAGAATTGAAGACCCAGAAATGAACCCACACACCTATGGTCACTTGATTTTTGACAAAGGAGCCAAAACCATCCAATGGAAAAAAGATAGCATTTTCAGCAAATGGTGCTGGTTCAACTGGAGGGCAACATGTAGAAGAATGCAGATCGATCCATGCTTATCACCCTGTACAAAGCTTAAGTCCAAGTGGATCAAGGACCTCCACATCAAACCAGACACACTCAAACTAATAGAAGAAAAACTAGGGAAGCATCTGGAACACATGGGCACTGGAAAAAATTTCCTGAACAAAACACCAATGGCTTATGCTCTAAGATCAAGAATCGACAAATGGGATCTCATAAAACTGCAAAGCTTCTGTAAGGCAAAGGACACTGTGGTTAGGACAAAACGGCAACCAACAGATTGGGAAAAGATCTTTACCAATCCTACAACAGATAGAGGCCTTATATCCAAAATATACAAAGAACTCAAGAAGTTAGACCGCAGGGAAACAAATAACCCTATTAAAAAATGGGGTTCAGAGCTAAACAAAGAATTCACAGCTGAGGAATGCCGAATGGCTGAGAAACACCTAAAGAAATGTTCAACATCTTTAGTCATAAGGGAAATGCAAATCAAAACAACCCTGAGATTTCACCTCACACCAGTGCGATTGGCTAAGATCAAAAACTCAGGTGACAGCAGATGCTGGCGAGGATGTGGAGAAAGAGGAACACTCCTCCATTGTTGGTGGGATTGCAGACTGGTAAAACCATTCTGGAAATCAGTCTGGAGGTTCCTCAGAAAATTGGACATTGAACTGCCTGAGGATCCAGCTATACCTCTCTTGGGCATATACCCAAAAGATGCCTCAACATATAAAAGAGACACGTGCTCCACTATGTTCATCGCAGCCTTATTTATAATAGCCAGAAAATGGAAAGAACCCAGATGCCCTTCAACAGAGGAATGGATACAGAAAATGTGGTACATCTACACAATGGAATATTACTCAGCTATCAAAAACAACGAGTTTATGAAATTCGTAGGCAAATGGTTGGAACTGGAAAATATCATCCTGAGTGAGCTAACCCAATCACAGAAAGACATACATGGTATGCACTCATTGATAAGTGGCTATTAGCCCAAATGCTTGAATTACCCTAGATCCCTAGAACAAACGAAACTCAAGACAGATGATCAAAATGTGAATGCTTCACTCCTTCTTTAAATGAGGAAAAAGAATACCCTTGGCAGGGAAGGGAGAGGCAAAGATTAAAACAGAGACTGAAGGAACACCCATTCAGAGCCTGCCCCACATGTGGCCCATACATATACAGCCACCCAATTAGACAAGATGGATGAAGCAAAGGAGTGCAGACCGACAGGAGCCGCATGTAGATCGCTCCTGAGAGACACAGCCAGAATACAGCAAATACAGAGGCGAATGCCAGCAGCAAACCACTGAACTGAGAATAGGTCCCCTATTGAAGGAATCAGAGAAAGAACTGGAAGAGCTTGAAGGGGCTCGCGACCCCAAAAGTACAACAATGCCAAGCAACCAGAGCTTCCAGGGACTAAGCCACTACCTAAAGACTATACATGGACTGACCCTGGACTCTGACCCCATAGGTAGCAATGAATATCCTAGTAAGAGCACCAGTGGAAGGGGAAGCCCTGGGTCCTGCTAAGACTGAACCCCCAGTGAACTAGTCTATGGGGGGAGGGCGGCAATGGGGGGAGGGTTGGGAGGGGAACACCCATAAGGAAGGGGAGGGGGGAGGGGGATGTTTGCCCGGAAACCGGGAAAGGGAATAACACTCGAAATGTATATAAGAAATACTCAAGTTAATAAAAAAAAAAAAAGTTTAAAAAAAATGTAAAGCCATCTCCACAAAAAGAAATGCATGTCTAATATTGTAAATCTGTCAAAGAGTCCATGGAAGCTCAAAGTTTTCAAGGGTCAGATTATTACTATTATTTTACTAAATATACTTAGTAACTTTGCCTTCTAAACTTTCTTCTAAATGCGTATTGATATACCTATACTATACTACCAGTCTCAGTACTCATCAGAGTTTTCTGTGCAGTGAACAATTAATATAGAAACTTATAACTAAGCAAAGCAAGGAAAAATAAGTGTTTGAGAAGTGCTTAAATATAAATTCATCATCGACATCATATGCCCTTTGTTGAACATTCAGGAAACATGGAAGAGGAAACAGAAGTACTGTAAGGTTCAGAGGTTGGGGTGGAACATGTAGACACTGTTTCTGGACATGACACAATTGGTGGACTCATTAACTCAAGGCAGATGCTGTTTCCTGAATAAGACCTATAGAAGATCTAGCCAGTCAACATCTCAGCATGGAGTGGGGAAGAGTCCATGTTCAATGGTATGGTGCCTGGTAAATTGTCTGTTCTCCGGAGATATATTGATAGCACAAATTGGACTTAGTGGGCTATGAAAATATTAGGAAATAAAGTTAGGATGGGTCAAGGGGTTTGGGGTGTAGATCTGGAAGGAATTGGAGAGAAGTGGGAATGAATATGATAAAAAATGGTGTACATGTATGAAATTCTCAAAGATTATACATATTGTATGTAAAATGGGAGAGGTTATCAAAATTATCAGTTTCAATGCAGAATTTAGAATATAGAAATTACCAAATAAATTCACATGCATTGTAAAGGAAAATGAAATACTATACAAGGCAATGTAATTATACTATGCTATCTAAATATCCTCCAAAATCATTAATGTAAACACTTTTATTTATTTATTTTTTTATTAACTTGAGTATTTCTTATATACATTTCGAGTGTTATTCCCTTTCCCGGTTTCCGGGCAAAAATCCCCCTCCCTCCTCCCCCCTCCCCTTCCTTATGGGTATTCCCCTCCCAACCCTCCCCCATTGCCGCCCTCCCCCAAACAGTCTAGTTCACTGGGGGTTCAGTCTTAGCAGGACCCAGGGCTTCCCCTTCCACTGGTGCTCTTACTAGGATATTCATTGCTACCTATGAGGTCAGAGTCCAGGGTCAGTCCATGTATAGTCTTTAGGTAGTGGCTTAGTCCCTGGAAGCTCTGGTTGCTTGGCATTGTTGTACATATGGGGTCTCGAGCCCCTTCAAGCTCTTCCAGTTCTTTCTCTGATTCCTTCAACGGGGGTCCTATTCTCAGTTCAGTGGTTTGCTGCTGGCATTCGCCTCTGTATTTGCTGTATTCTGGCTGTGTCTCTCAGGAGCGATCTACATGCGGCTCCTGTCGGTCTGCACTTCTTTGCTTCATCCATCTTGTCTAATTGGGTGGCTGTATATGTATGGGCCACATGTGGGGCAGGCTCTGAATGGGTGTTCCTTCAGTCTCTGTTTTAATCTTTGCCTCTCCCTTCCCTGCCAAGGGTATTCTTGTTCCCCTTTTAAAGAAGGCGTGAAACATTCACATTTTGATCATCTGTCTTGAGTTTCATTTGTTCTAGGCATCTAGGGTAATTCAAGCATTTGGGCTAATAGCCACTTATCAATGAGTGCATGCCATGTGTGATGTAAACACTTTTAATAAATGCTTTTAGAAATCAGCTGTAGTAGAGAGCGAGTAGCTCCTAATGTGAATTATATGATATGAATATTTTCTATGGCAAGGTGCAGGAGTTAGCAAGAAAGAAGAACTTAAGAAAAGATCGGGTTCACTAAGATCATCAGCCCAAAAAGTGGTATTAGTGGAATAAGAGGAAAACCCAGTATTCATTTACTCACAACTGAAAAGGAGTTAATTAAAGCCCACAATCTAATTGCAACATTCTATTAAGAAAATACAGGAGACCGGGATGAAACAACAGTAAAATGAGGTGAACTCTCATTTGTCGAAAACAAGAAATCTAAAATGGCCAACCAAAAAGTGGTGATATAAGCAAATTACAGAGGCAAGATCCAGAAGAACGATAGTCAGCCCAAATTGTTTAAAAACGTGTTGGTCCAAAATGACAGACCTAATATTAGAGCAGTTAGAGCAGGAACCTGGAGGTAGGAACTGAAGCAGAGACCAAGAAGCAATGATGATAACGACTTGCTGTTCATGGCTGCTCAGCCTGCAACTTTTTTTTAATGTAAGCTACGATCACCTGCTCAAGGTTGCACTACTCAGAGTAGGCCCTCCCACATTGATTGTTTATAAAGAAAGTGACTCCCACTGACTTGCCTCTGGGCTTTAATGGTGGAGGAATTATTTCCACTGAAGGTCTCTCTTACCAGATGCCACTTTCTGAGTTTCTGCCTTGACTTTCCCCAGTAGTTGACTGTAATCAGAACTCGCAAGCCAAAACAAGCCCTTTCCTTACTAACTTGCTTTTGATAAGTGTTTTATGGCAACATCAGAAAGCGAACTCATACAAGGTGCATATGAAAACAACATGTTCTACATCTTAAATATATGTAATAAAATGTTGAAAGAAATTAGTACAAAACAAAACTCTATTATAATTCATAAAACCACATATGAAGGTTAATTTCTGAACAACCTATCAATCTTAAATCAGTTCTAAAGTAGAAAAAATGGAACTATCACAGTATAAGAAATGGCTTTAGAGATATAAGTATAAAGATTTTCATGAATTTAATTCCTTTAGTTGGAGGGGGTAGCTTCAAAATGTATTCTAATACAGCAGGCAGATGATAATTCCATGGAGTGACATTTGAACACTCCATTTCATCTATGTAAGTTGGCTTGATAGATGGTAGGTAAGCTAATAAAGTGAATGGAAACAACCGGGGGTGTTTGAAGTGAGTGATAAGCTGTCCTAGCAACAACTAACTCCCCTTTATTGAATGAACACGCAGCTCAGCTCTGTTACAGGCAGGAGCTGAACACATTTCATAGGGACCTTTTTGAAGTCAGCAGGAGTCAGTAGGACAACAACCTTAACAATGTTTGGATTGAATGGGTTTGAGTAGCAGGGTACAGCTGTCCAGAGCTTTTCTTTTACCTTTTTTTTAAAGTGCAATAGGCAGAGTTGCAGTAAAAAAGAAGAAAATGGTTATATTTAACAAATAAGACATCTTCCACACTCGTTTGCTTTGACTTACAGATGGGATGTTAGAGAATCAGCAAAAGCAAAGGGAGAGTTCTGGCTGTGAAGGAAAAACCTACTTGTGAGGTGTCATGGTGGGCCCAGGTGGTGAAGAGGAGCGACGACAGGATGCTCAACCACAAATCTATGCCAACCTCTCACTCAGGGCTGTGAGTCTCTGGGAAGCTGAAAATCCACTTCCCCAGGTGAGTTCTGGAGCCAATTTAACATGTGCCTTCCTCACAGCTGTACCTGTTGCCAAAGCAACGGGACATGACATGGCGAAGGGAGGGATTTTAATCCTCATCTCAAGTCATAGGGAGACGTTGATTTTATTTTGTAAAAGGCTTACCCTTGATCATGCAAGCTTCAAACTGCCTCATCTTCAAGCAGAAGTCTTCCCCTAACCTGTCCTCAGAAGGATGCCATTATGATGCATGAAGTTCAGTAAGTACAGCTTCAGGGAGAAAAATCATATGAACACATCACTTCCCCTAACCTAATAATGAAATCCTGACTTCCCAGTAAATTCGTATGAAAATGTTGTGACAGAACAGTTCTCAACCTTCCTAATTCTTCAACCCTTAATGCAGTTACTCATGTTGTAGTTATCCCAACCATAAAATTATTTTTGTTGCTGTAACATAACTATAATTTTGATACTGCTATGAATTATCATGTACATATCTGATATGAAGTATATCTAATATGTAACCCCCAAAAGAGGTCACGATCCATAGATTGAGAACCACTGCAGTAGAGGAAAATGTTTTAACTTTCCTGCCAATGTAAATATCTGATATGCAGGATATTTGATACACAACTCATTTGAAAAGGTTGTTCGACCCCCAAAGGGATTGCAGCCCGCAGGTTTAGTCACTGATATAGAAACTCATGTATACTCCAAGTAAAATCACAGTCAGTCTTGAGGTTACTTGTGTGATGATCTAGAAGTTTTTATTAAGTGTGGAGACATAGAACTATGAAAAGGAAACAGTTGGTAAATAATTCTAGTGTAACACAGATCCCTCTAAACTGTGAAGAGAGGTACCTGCATTTCTGAGATGAGCAGCTAAATATGAAAGGAAGAACAAAAATAATGTCACTCTTGGATGAATAACATTATTCTAGAGCCATGTCTGGTTTTTGTTTTTTGCTATGTATTTAAGTTTAATGTGAACAACATCATTCTCTATAGTGCTAAGAGATCTTTGTCACCAGCCCATCTTTTTCTCTGATTCCCTCTCTCTCTCTCTCTCTCTCTCTCTCTCTCTCTCTCTCTCTCTCTCTCTCTCTCTCTCTCTCCAAACTGTGGATCTAACAGACACATTTCCCTTTTAAAGAGAAGTGGTATGGAGCCTGGGCCCTATCCTTTACTGTCACTGTGACATAGCCTAATGATTCCTGGTATTACCCTACTGAGTAAACATTCTATGGATCCGCATGAAGATGAAGTTTCATGAAATATTAGACAAATTGAATGATTTTGAAGAGTTCTTGATTTTATTCAAATAGTTTTAAGGAGAAAGTTTTAAGATAGTTGTAGTTGTTTTGCCAGAAAGATGAAGTTAGAATCAAGAATAGAATGTGCCCACTCCTCATAGAGTAGTAAGTAAAGGCTGAAATAAGGAATTGTGAGCTTTCACAATAACATTAAAAGAAAGATAGGCTAGGGACAAATTTGTGATAATGGAAAAACATTCATTTTAGGTCAGGTCCAAGGATGAAGCCACAGGTGTGCACTATGGGAAACTGTTGCTTGGAGCTTATAATGAGCTTAGAGAATAAAACACTGCTTTGAACTTACTATCAACATCCTTCTTAACTCCACTTTTGTGTAACATTTTACCTACAAGGTAATTTTCTTAATAACTCCTGTCTAGGCAGGTATAAGAAGATCAGAGAGAAGAAATAAGTGTGGCATTTGGGGCTCAGCCGTTCACTAAATGTATATATGTATGTCTGCTTGTCTATAGGTATGTACTTACATACATGTGTCAGTTTATCTGTAAATATGTAGGTATTGAAGAATGAATACTTGTTGATGAAACAGGTGTTTGGGCCTGAGCAGGGTGTGTATTTGTATGAGTGTGTATGTATATGTCTGTCTCCATTGTCTGTGTAAATGATTTTCTTTCTTTTTCCTTTCCTCTTTTTCTTTGGGTCACAAAGAGTTAATGTGTCCCAAGCCTCTTGGCTAGACAGCAAGAGGTCCTTGACCCAGAGAGAAAAGAGCCCTAGCAATTAAACCTTTTGTCTTAATATCTGCTGTTGCCAGCAGAAATTTATTACCAGAAACCAGCAGCATTTATCCACAGAACCCAACACTTATTAGCACAAAATAGCAAGAGAAAAGAAACCAGTGCTTATTAGCATAAAATAGAGTGACAAGGTCAGAGATCTTCGATCTTTGACCTTCCTCTGACACTGTGTTCACCTCGAAACCATCCATTCTGAAGACCGCAGCAGGCCCCTGGCACTTTCTCATACTCGCTCATGTTACTTCATATCTTCTTGTATCCCCAGTGGTGTTTATTAAAAGGATAATCTGGGACCCAACTTCTCATTCTTTTCCTCTTCCTTCCACAGGCTGCTGGACTCAGCACCCCAGTGTATATATAAAATGTATCACTCTGGACTCATGTGACTGTGGAATGCCATTAAGTTATCTTGAAGTTAATGCCTGTTGAGTGGGACAGTAGCCCTTCTGGTTCTCCTCAGCCCTTGGAAGACCGTAGGGCCTGGAGGATTGAGAGTGAAACAAATGGCTGCCACTAGCTCTACAAGTAGAGTTCGCAGTGAATAGTTACATGCCCGGAGATACACAGTGGTACTCATGCATCACATGGAATTATGGAAGACTTCTCCATTTGCATGTATTCACCCTAAGCAGCAACAGCAGCATGAAACAACGATTGTTGAGCGCTTACTAGGGAAGCCATACTACAGGCCCGTCACATGCTGTTTGCTTCATACATTGCCTAAGAGACAAGGGACTTAGTACTAGGTCCTTGGTAAAAGACCACAGATTTCTCCTTGCAATGCCCACATCTCCCTGCACATTAAGTAGACTAAGGAATGTTAAAAAAAAGTCACTCCCTCTCTACCTTGTTCGTATACGATCTCTAAAATCTGACGGGGGCCTCAAGTGCATACAGGATGTACAATATAATGTCAAAAGTTTGCAATGTGGAGCTTACTGGATTTGCCTGGGGTTACGCTGCTTTTAACTATGTCACCTGTGAAGCTCCGACAACAGTGCCTACTACTATATGAGTGTATGAGAACCCTCTGAGATTCACTGGCAGGGAGGACCAGGGTCCTTTCATAGTTGTACTCTGGTGCAAGGCTCCACCCTATATTTAGAGTCCATGGATGACAAACAAGCAGTGCCCTGACACCTTCAACAGGATAAAGGGATTTTCTTTGTCCCACGCACATTCTAAACACAGACACAAACCAGTGATTAACTGTCTAGCAGCAGTGTAACTTATGAAAAAGGACACAGAGCTGTCTTCTAGGACCCCCGACAAAAAAGGACCAAATGAAACTGCCCTTTGTTTTGGTGTTCAGGTCAAACACAAAGGCACCTCAAGAGTTGACCCACTGTCAACCGATTCAGTGGCAGCTAACTGGCAGGCTCTGCTTCTGCCTTTCTTGCTGTCTCATTCCAGAGCCTTCACTTTATTACACCCTGCAGTCCTCAAATTGCTATGTAGGATTTTCTGAGGATTCATCTGTAAGAACATTGTGGGCTGCGGATGTGTGCACACACTTGTTTAAAAAAAAAAGGTACTGGTTCAGGTTCAGGCAGGAAGACTTGGGTTTTTTGTTTGTTTTGTTTTTTTCCTCAAATGACATATTTGAGCATTAAAAGCAATGTGTTCCGTTCTCCTGCTAGCAAGAAATAATGGAGCTGCAGCACTGGCTTCCCAGCAGCTCTTGCCTTTGAGTCTTGCAAAGCAAAAAAGATCCTCCTTTTGTAGGCAGCAACAGCCCCCAGAAGCTGTGGGAACATTGCCAACAGCCCCGAAAAACCTCCACAGCTAATTGGGAACTGGCTTATTAGTGACACTTTTGAGAGTCAGGCTGTCATTGAAGACAAATGAAGGGGAGCACCGGTGGGCGCGGCAGCCTGGCATTAGGCAGTGGGAGGGAGGCTGGTCCCTGCTCCTCGCAGAACATTGCTTTGTAATTTGCTCGGATTCTCTGCTCAGCTGCCTTGCAAAAGCATCGGCTGCTGGGAAGTTGCAGGCAACACTTTAGCCTCTATTCTGCACCAGCTCTGTCCCCGGTCATCAGATTTAGGAGACTTTTGCAGCCATTTCAAAGGTATCTTGAGTTACTTAAGCCTGCCCATTAAATGCCTGCAATGCCCTCTTCACAGCCCTCCTAATGTGTCTGTGGCGTGTGTGTGTGTGCGCGCACACACGCACCCTTGCACACGATTGTCCATTGTTTGATCTTATCCACAATCCATAGAAAATTGTTCTCCTAAGGTTTTGAATAAATACTAAAAACTCAGCTAAAAGATAAACGAGTTGAAGCACTTAAACAACAAATGTTAATCAAGTCAGAATTCCAGATAGGTCAATTAATTAGGAAGCATCACAAGAAATGCACATGACTAGCCATTCCAATTAAAACCCTGCGTTTAAAAAACAAGGTTAAAGACATTGTGGTTTGCCAGCTTTAGCCCAAGTCAAGCAGACGCTGGGTTCTAAGCGTTGCCTTCAGCTATCACTGAAATAGTGCTCTGGTAACAAACTGTTGTTTGGTGTTTTTCTCACACTCTGTCACTGACAGGATGACACTTCATATGGCTCACCGTTTAAGATTTCTTCGTTAATATCCCTGCCCTAAACAACAGCAGCAAAACAATTCAAAACGAAGAAGAGATTTTTGTGTTGCTCAGTACTCACAAGAGAGCTGCGTGGCCATTCACGAGTCCCCTTTGCTGTGCTCTCTGCTGAGTGAAATGAAGGAACCTTGCTCTTGTTGTGTCAGGAGGAATGAGGTCGAGCTCTGGAGTCACTTCTTGGATTTCTCCATTGCAGTGAGTGAATACAGCTTAAAGGTTGTCGTTGTTGTTTCTAAAAGCATTGGGAGTCCATCCGAGCACAGATCCACTAGAACATGGAAAACAGTTCACAGACACCTGCTTATTGCTAACGCTGATGAGTGCCTCTCTTACTCAGCAAATCATTCCTCTCTCGATGGTGATTTAGAAGGTGGGCATCTCACAGATCAGCTCTGACAGAATCAAGCCCTTAAACCTTTAGGTATTTCAGACCTCTCTACACTCTGACTCTTAAATTCATAGACAGAACCATACAGAGGCACACGTTTGCACATTCAGAACTTCAGTGATAGACGACACTGGGTTCGGTTCCTACGTGATACCTGGCCATTCTCTCCCTTATCACTTGTTTATAGAGTTTGCCTCTTACTAAGCTAATGTGTCAGCCTAAGTATTAGTTATTTTTCCTTATGTTAGGAGGTGCTTTGACAAAAGCAACTTAAGAGAGAAAGGGTTTACTCAGTCTCACAGTTGGAAAATAGAGTAAATAATGGTGGGGAACATGAGGCAG
Source organism: Rattus norvegicus (assembly GCF_021556685.1). NCBI lineage: Eukaryota > Metazoa > Chordata > Mammalia > Rodentia > Muridae > Rattus > Rattus norvegicus. The sequence continues at coordinate 227,839,382 of NC_141535.1, read as the reverse complement.
GCGGTCACATTGCAACCACAGTAAGGAGCTAGGGAGGTCAATGCTGGTACTCAGATTGCTCTCTCCTTTTATAGAGTCTAGGACCCAACCCAAGAAATAGAACTATGTACTTCAATTAAGCTAATTAACATAACCCCTCACAGTCTGCTCAGAAACTTATTTCCTAGGCAATTCTAGATCTTATCCATTAGGGTTATCAGCTTTCACAGTTCTCTTGTTTCTAGAGACATATGAGACTATACTGTGGTTGGCCTTATGACAAAATTGAGAAAAGAAAATATGGCACAATTATGACAGAGTTTTAAATCAGTAATGGCACAATGTGACACATCTCTGGAGAAGCCATGTGATTAAGTTCACATGTGATCAAGTGACAGTTCCTAAATGTCTGGGTGACTGTATTCTCTAGCTGCTTTGGGAGCTAGTACTTAGGTGGCAATTTCACACAGAAAGGTTTCTGATTCTCATGGGACACAGGTCTGGGTCATCAAAATGATACAGAGATGAGCGTCTTTATAAAAACTTCTCTGGGATTATCACAGGATACAATTCCAGGAACTTATGGTATGATAGATGTCTTGAAGAATGTCTCTGGTCAATGAAGTCTAAAAGATATTTACTGGAGAACTAGAATCACGACAAAGGACAGCAGCCTTTTCCCTGGCTAACTTTAGATTTCTTTAATAAAGTAATAATGCTCAGTATGTTTTGACAACTATACATACATGCATGACATACATTCCTTGTGTATAATCCTTCTGAGGAAATACCATCACTGAATTTAAGATATTAAGCTTCTGCAAGCAAAGATTACTGCTGCTTAGGGACAAAAGTTGAGAGGGAAAAACCCTACTTCAAAACGTCATTAAGAATAATAGAATTGTTTCCTTTAGTTGTATAAATATGATGAGGTCTCTGAGCTGGAGTGAAGACATATAGCTTTTTACATGACTGAATTCTGCACTAAAGATGTTGGGGCCAACAGGCCTAGTGAGTCACAGATTTGTAAAATAAGTTTCAGGGCTTGTAAAAGAGAAACGCCTCTACTTTTTATTCCCTATTGTTCGAAATAACTGACAATAGATTTGCTACAGAGAAGCCATAGCCACCAACAATAAATAAAGTTACCTTGGCAGATACAGGCTAGGTTCAGGTCCTGATGTAGTGCTCAGTATAGAGTAAGCCAGAGGCTCTCACACTCCAGTGTTACTGATTTGAACATAGAAGCAATAGTTGAACACAGTCTCAAAATGTTGACACTGATGTGAAAGAATGTGACAAGCAAGTTCATGCCAGGATTACATCTGTGCAGGTCAGAGCTATAAATAATGGCCACAATAGAATTGACAGATGACAACTCTCTGTTTTGTATGTGAAAATGAGTTAAATATCTTCTCACTCATGTACCTGGGTAGAAGAAGCCACAGGGACTGACTGATGAACAAAGTGGACCTAGAAAAACCCATGAAAGAAATAAATTCTCACTTACAGGACACGGACACTAACTATAAATAACAAAAACAAGGTTTTCCGATACTATTGAAACAGAATATGTAAATGTTTGCCTTGCCACACATTTATCTTAACTACTGCTACAAGAAGTAAATAATTTATGATGGCTTGAAAAGAAAAGGAATAATTAAACACAGCCATTCTTTTACAATGTCTTTCTGGTCTCTGTGAATTTTATTTTCAGAAAAACTTTTCATAACAATTAATAATTGTTCTCAGAACAGTTTTCCTATGGTCAGACAAGTATGGAAAACAGTCCCCACACATGAACAGTGGCTGTTGTGATGTTTCTCATACCTTGAAAATGCTGTGTGAATATAGTGGGGAGAATGGTAAAGACTTCTCTATAACACATACTCAAGGCTTCACCCAGCTCCATATGACGCTAGCTGATTGTAGAACATAACTTCAAGACGCTGGTTTATTTTGAGTGAAATGCACAAACAACAAATGCTTAATTTAAAAGAAAATTTTGTAAAGATAAGTATATTTATTATAGCTATTATGATTTAGCCTTGTATTCTATTACTTTTTTATTCATCAGCAATAGTTTTGAACCCATGCTCTGGGGAACCTAAGATTACTTTATGACATTGTTCAATTTGGTTGACCATAGCAGTAGTCCAAGACAGATTAGAAACAGCTACCATATAATACCAGGATTGAGAAAAACCAAGGAATGAAAGGATAGACTACATACCAAAAAAGAGAAAGAGAGGAAGAGCATAGGAAGGCACAAAAGAGATCCCAGGGCAGCTGAAAAGCCTGGAGACACAGATAAGCTAAACAGTAAAACACACATCAATTCCCCTGCCTTCCAGGTAGAAGAAATGTGAGACAAAGACTCTTCTGCAACCAAGTCAGGTTGTGTTGGTTTAAAAGAGTCTGTCAGCACTGTCCTGGCTACAGCCAAAACCACAGTTCTCAGAAGCCTTAAATCTGGTTGAGGAACTTGGTGTGATTCCTGTAAAAAAAACTAGCTTTGGAAATGGCATGAATTTAGACACACTGTACACGTTTAGAGAGCTATATGTACTATGCACATACACACACATTATGAATGCATATATATATATATACATGTATATATATTCATAATGAGCTATACTGAGAACAAAGAATGACCCAAAAGTCAGACATCTTAAGGAAACCCAGATCTCCAGGGTTCTGAGGTACAGATCATGGGCAGGGGATGATGACCCAAGCAGTGGTTGACTGCATGTGAGATGGACACGAACTCATTAGGATGTTCAGGTGGAAAAGAAAGGAAAGGATCGTCAGTCAGGGGCCCACCCTCTTTGGACTTATCCTTATAGAGAGTGATGGCTTCAAGCCAAAGATCAGCAAACTGCTAAAGTGCCATGACTACCTCTTATCCAAGACAAATTTCAAGGACAGTGAACAAAATGAAACAGAAGTTGATAGCAGCAAATTAGTGGGTAGAGGCCTCCTTAATGTGGCCTCTTCTCTTGCATGTGATTTTCTACTCACTTGACAGATTTGTTTTTTGTTTTTCTTTTTCCTCTAGCCATTGCTGGTACAGTAGTTGGCTTAAATCAGTTCAAAGTGGTCGACTTAAATCAATCTCTATCTGGCTTGATTCAGTGTTATTGTTCCAGCAGTTTATTTCCTCCTGTCTGAGTGCCACTGAGAATTGGCTCTTCAAATCAAAACTACAAAGATAACTTCTACAGAAGAGATATGTGTCCCAACAGATGTGCAAGTATCACAAAGAAACACAAGGAACATAAAAGAAAATTAAAATGATTCCACTGAAAACTCTTAACTCCTTAGTTACTGACTACAAAAATATTGAAACAGATAACATTCCAGATAAGGAATTAAAAAATATAGCTGTAGAAATAATCAAAGACTTCAAGAAAGATGCACACAGATAGATGATAGGTCCTATGCATCTAGAAACATTCTTTTACATTTCTAAGTTTCCCACATGTTGATGATTTTTCTTACTGCCAAAATTATATAAATATAAGCAGCAATATTGGATTGGAAATTGTCTTCTAATAGGACCTGATAGATTCACCGCCAAAGTCTACATGACTTTTATGTAAGAAATAACACAAATATTCCTCAAACTATTTGATAAAGTAGAAATTGACTCAATACTACAAAACTTATTTTCTGAAGCCAGTATTTCTTTGATATTAAAGTTAAGTTCAATGAAAACAAAACCAAAAAATTACAGACCAATTTTCTAGGTGAATATAGACATAAAAATGTCAAAATATACTTGTATACTCAATTCAACTGCATTATTTAAAAAGAAGGTACACCACTGTAAGGTGACACCATCTTAGGGAGAAAAGAAAGGTTTAACATACGCAAATCAAAAATTGGAGTACTGTGTATAAGTGGGTAAAATAATATAAATTACATAATCATCTCAATTGGTTCAAAAAGGATCTGTGACTAAGTTCATCGCCTCTTCATGAAAAGAGCCATGTAAGTGAAGGAACATATTACAATATAATAAAGGCTGCATATGAAAAGCCTTTACCCAACATGATACCAAATAGAGAAAGTCTGAAAACATTTCCTTCAAAAACAAGGACAGATACAGGAGTAAATGTGACAAAGGCGTCAACTCTCTCAAGTTTCATTCAATATAATACTCGAAGCCTTAGTGAGATTAAATAAGGCAAGAGAAAGTAATAAAATTGATAGAAACATGAAAAACTCTCTGTCACTATTTGCAAGTTATATAAGCATCTCCTTAAAAGACCATTAATATTCTTCCAAAAAAAAAACAAATCTCTGAGATCTTTCAACAAAGTAACAGGACACAGAAATCAACATGCAAAAAGTTGATGGCTTTTTAAGTCAACACTAATAATAATAATGTACATACTGAGAAAGGAATCAGGAAAAGACTCTGTTCAATACCAAAACAGAACAAACAAACGCAGATAATGCATGCATGCACACTCACACATGCAGAATAAGCATAAGGAAGGCAAAGATCTCCACAGTGAAAACAGAATTTGAAAATGACACTACAAGATAGAAAGACTTGTTGTCCTCATGGATCAGCAGAATTAGTACAAAATGGCCAAAGTGAGCTATAATGTCAATCTAATCCTCATCAAAATTTAAAGACATTCTTCACAGATCTGGAGAAAGTACTCCTAAAATTCATATGGAAATAAAGATGTGCCCCAATATCCAAAGAACTATCTTAGCAATCCAGAAGGTACCACAACTTAGGGGGGAAAAGGGTTTCTTTGACTTAATCTCCAAGGTCACAGTCTATTATTAAAGGGAGGTGAAGAAACTCAAGCAGGAACTGGAGGTCATGATTACATGATATCCTCCCCATCCCCATGCTTACATCCAATTAAGAAACTTAATCATAGCCAAAGACCATGCAGGAATTCTTGATGGCTCTCATGGGCTCATGCTTAGCTAACTTTCTTATACATACCATGACCATCTTACAAGGGAATGGTATTGCACACAATAGGATGGTTGACCTCACATGTCAATTATCAATTAAGACAATCCCCACAGAAATGTCCACATACCAATTTGATCTAGGAAATGTCTCAGCTGAGGTTCTCTGGGGATGATTTCTAAGTTGTGTAAAGGTGATGATTAAAGCCTACTATGACAATAATTTATAAGTAAAACCACACAACTACAGCCAAAGATTTTTTTAATTAAAATTTATTTATACTGCTTCCCCCCACTACTCCTTCTAAGCCCTCCCATGACTCCCATTCCTTTTGCAAATTCATGGTCTCTTATTTTGTTAATTATTGTGTTTGATGAATCTATAAGTATAACCTCCTGAGGCCATTGTATTTTGCTTTCATGCATGCTTTAGGGCTGCCCATTTGGTAATAGATAAACAACTATGGGCTCCTTGGTAGATAAAACTACTTCTTGCTCTCTATATGGTCACTGATGGCCTGCAGCTCTTCATCTACAGATGGGTCCCAGTAGATTGTCAATGTTTCCCATCGATATTGGCATATCAGTTTGGTGCTGTCATTGTTCAGGTTTTGTTTAGGCATCCATATCATTGAGATTTCATGGGTACAGCTTCCCTGTCATATCTAGAAAACAATCTTGAAGAAGACTGCCTGGTCCTCTGGATGGTACAAACATTTTGGCCCTACATCAGAGCCTTAGATGAAAAGTATTGCAGATGTATCAAGAGTAGGTGAAAATCACATGCAGATGTACCAAGTGTACTTGATAACCACAGAGATAGTTGTTCACTTCATTTTGACCAATTGTAGATTCTTGGAATGGTCTTACCTTCTACAAAAAGAAGCTTCCTAGAGATAGGGTCAGAGCTCCACTTGCCTGGCTGGGCCAGTTCACAGGATATCTAGCCCACTAGTGTTTTATAATAATTTTAAAAACATGCATTGAAGAACGGGTAAGTCTTTCAATAAGCAGTGTTGGGGAAAATTAATATGTGCATGTAGAAGAATGAAGATAGATCTTTCAAAAACAGTCAATTCAAGACTAATTAATTTTAATGTAAGCTATAAAACTGAATCTACTAAAGGAAAACATAAGTAAAAACCCCTCAAGTTACTTGTTTGTTAGCAAGGACATTTTGAAAAACACTCATATAGCTCAAAAAATAATTGGAAGAATTAATAAAGGAGATGTGAATTCATAGAAAACTTAAAAGACAGTATACAAAATGAGAGAATTTTTTTGCCAAGCACATTTCTGATAGAAATTTAATAGCTAAAATATATATATACATATGTATATATATATATATATGTATATATATATATATATATATATATAAACTCAAAAAATTAAATCCCCAAAACAAAAGTATCCAACCTATAGACAAATGTCTTCTGTGTTTTCTAAAAGAAATACAAACACAAAATATATGAAAAATTCATATTTATTCATTAGAAAAATGCACATTAAAATCAAATTGATGGGTTAACCAGATGACCCAGTGGATACAGACAGTTGAACATAAAACCACATTGAGAATTCACCTCACTGCCATGAGAATAGCTATAATCAAGAAAACAAATGATAATAAGTGCTGGTGAAGATGTGTGGAGAGAGAAGCCTTCCAGACTCTGGTGGAACTGTAATCTTATACAAACATTATAGAAATCAATCTGGAGGTTCTTCAAAACACTAAAAATAAATCTACCATACAATCCAGCCATACCATTTCTGAGTATGTATCTGAAAGACTATAACCCAAGATGGATACTAATTCAGCTACTATTCTCATTACTTGGTTCAATTACTTGACAAGAAGCTATTTTCAAAGTTTATTTGGGCTTGTGGTTTGAGGAGCTACAATCCATCATGGCAGGGAACACACAGTGGTGTGAAGCTATCCACTGTGCATCCACAAATCAGAAAGCAGATGTGGAGGAACGCTAATGCTCCACAACTCCTCTCTGTTTTAGTCAGTCTGGAACCACAGTGCAGTGCCACCAGCATTTAAGATGAGTCCTCTATGATCAATTAGACCTTTCTGGAGCTATTCTAATAAATACACCCAAATAGATATTTCTACTAGTAAAGTTGAAAATAGCAATTAATTATCCCAACACACATGACTTATCAATTTGCTACCCAAACACAACACTTTAACACCACAATATTTTACTGTCTAACAGTAAGTCCCATTTCCATACCACAGGGAGAACATATTTAATTAGTCTCTAAAATTACAATCTTGAGCAGTCCAAGCACTGTTCAAAATTTAAAAGGCTCTTCTGAGACTCATGGCAATCTCTTAACAGTGGGACCCTATAAAATAAAAAATCTAAAAGAATCACAGTATGCAACTGTTCAACATAAGCACTTCTGTTCTAAGAGGAAGAAACGAGAAGAGTCAAGAAAGACCCAGCCAAAGCAAGACTAAGCTAGTAGGAGAAATACCACTCCTGAGCCTCCATGTCTAGCATCTGGGGATCTTTTTTTCTTTATGGAGAAATAAAATAAAAAAGATAGGGTTTCTTTGCATCCATTTAGCATTGATTTTGGAAACCACTGTTGTTAACAAAGTCTGCAAACATTCAAACCCTTTGTAGAAAATCACGCAATGTTTACATATAACCTTCCATTTAAAGAGTCTAATCATGTGTAATGTGGAGTATCTAATGCAACATGTAATCTGTATAAACAGATGTGATAACATATGGTTTAGGAAATAATGTCCAAAAATGTCCATAAATGGTGGGCAGGGAAGCAATTCTTTTCTAAATATTTATAAAATTCCTTATTTTTTGAGATTATAACCTTTTCTGAATAGAATTGAACCTCCCTTAACTGGATTCATAGGAATATAGCACATGCACACAGAGAAATGTGTAGGACAAACAACAAGCACCTAGCTTGTCTTTTTAAGATAAAAATGTGTTGGTATTTTAATGAATCATTTGATCTAATTATGAATAATAACATTTAGTTGCAACCTTTCTCGTTAATATTAATGAGTAATTATGAGTCTAGATTTTGCTATTGTATGTTTGGCCTTTCTGTAATTTCATACAAATTTATTCAGACAATTATTTTCTCCTATACAACTTCTTTTACTTGCAGAGTTATTCTGAGGCTTGTCAATATTGTTACCTGTACCAACATTTTGTTCCTGTAATTCTCCCTAGTGGTTTTCTATGGCACCCTGTAGTTTGTTCATAATATCAACTTATTATCAGTGCTGTGTTTCAACTTTGGGTGTTATCAATATAGCTGCTGTTAAAACTGGTGTCAAGGCCTTCACAAAACAACAGCTTCATCTCTCATGTGCATGTACATAGAATGGTGGTCTGTGTATTTTATATTTACATCTGTATATTTTCCATGGTGGGCTATCTAAAATTTTGCCCAAATATTTGCTTTCTAACTTAAAAGTGTTAAGAATTTTGAACGTTCTCTATTGTCATGTATACAAATTTGCATATGTACATACATGTATTTTGTATACACATATCTGAATATATGTGCATGTGCATATTTATTTTTTTCTCCCTGTCTGAAAAGTTATATCACTGTTTACAGTATTTCTGTAAGAACAAGGGCTCTGAATTTTGATTACATTTAATTTATTAATTCACTCTTTTCTATGCTTTCTTGTTTTACTGACTATGTTGTCAAACCAGGCATGAATCTTTTCTCCTAGTTGTTTATTAGTATTTTAGTATTTTTGATTCTTACATTAAGATCCATGGTTAATCCATGGTAATATTTCTATATAAGCAGAAAAGCCCTCACTTTCCCAAATGGCTATCTCTCCCTCCTAGCATCATTTGTGGAAAAAAAAATCCCTGAGGTGTCTTAGCACCTGCTGCAAATCAATGAATTGTAGATATCTTGTTTCAAGACTCTTTATTCTCCGTTGATGACATAAGTTTTCGATTTTACACTTAGAGCATGCTATGTTTCACCTCTTCAAATTATTGAAATTGAATGGCATAAGTCTTTTGTGGTTGTTATTAAAATCATGTTATTCTCTTAGAAATGTTAGAGTTAACTGCTACAGAATAAAAGGCTGACAGGACTTTGCATTGACCGGAAACAATAGGTCAAGTGAGAAGAGTCTCATCTTGAGGCTTGTGAACCCAAATGTGTGTGTTTCTGATTTCACTGCCATATTTCTCTTGAAAGTGGTTTTGTAGTTTAGTCTACAGATACTATATATGTCCTATCACCATTACCCTTAAAAAAAACCAGTTCCATTGCTATTAAAAATGATACTTAAAATCTTATTTGTGATTTCTACTTGCTGCTATCAGTATGGCTGAATTCCCATATTAATTTTGTATCACACAAACGTACCCAACTCACACCTTCCTTTGAGCAGCCCTGTCATGGCAGCGCTTCCACATAGGTGATTAGCACTTTGCTTCTGCCTTTCCAACTGAGATGCCTCTCGTTCCTCTTGTCTAGTGGCAGCTTAATGAGCCAGCTGCAACAAGGCTGGGGCCGAGCAGAATTCCTCAGTCTTCACAGAGACTATGTGTGAAACCGGCACTGACTTTCCTAACCTCTCTTAATTTCCTCATTTCTCTGTTTAGTTTCTGTCCCAATGACCTCTCCATTGGTAAGAGTGGGGTGTTGAAGTCTCCCACTAACTATTATTGTGTGAGGGGCATTGTGCAATTTAAGCTTTAGTATCATTTCTTTTACCAATGGGGGTGCCCTTGCATTTGAGACATAGATGTTCAGAATTGAGAAGTCCTCCTGGTGGGTTTTTCCTTTGATGAATATAAAGTCCTTTCCCATCTCTTTTGATTCAATTTGGTAGAAAGTCTATTTTACTAGATATTTGAATGGCTACTCTAGCTTGCCTCTTGGATCTGATTGCTTGGGAAACCATTTTCTAGCCCTTGGAATAAACTTTCTTAATTGTTTGATACAGCTTTTAATAAAACTAACTAAGAATGGGGTTTTCTTTCTGAGAAGACACCATGTTTTAAAATAAGAATTACATTTCAAGAGGCAAAGCTACGGCTACAATAAATGTTTGAATTATTACCTATCTTCGTGAAATCCAAAGTGCTCATATCTTTCTCATAGCCTCTTAAGGAGGTGGTAGGAATAGACATTTCATTTTCTCTAGTGAATAAAGACAGTGGGCATTTCATACATGTGTTTTGTTTTTATGCCTCCTTTGTAGGGGTGTGCTATTTTTAATGCTATGACTATTTTAATTGAAGTTTGTATTATTTTTAAGTCCTATGAATATTCACTCTGGTCTCTAGGTGACTGAGGGAGAGCTTAAAACAGATGGACACGATCATCTCTGTAAGTCACCAAAACAGTCAGTATGTATCATTACAACTTGATCCAAATACGTTTAATTCGGGACAGCAAGAATGACTCCTCACATAGGCAATGAATGTTTCATTATATCAGTGTCATGATGTATGCTTATCAACGGCAGCTATGGCTTCACTCTAGTGAGGGATGTTGATCACTGGGAGACTGGGCATATGTGGGATAGTTATAGGAAATCTTTGCGACTTCCTCCCAGTTTTTTTGTGAATGTAAAATAGCTATTATTTATTTATTCATTCATTCATTTATAAAAGAAAACTCATGTGCTTAGGAGTTTTAATTAAAAAATAAATTTCTTTTGTGTATGGGTATTTAGATTATGGGTTTCTCACTGTGTTTTAGTTTGATCATAATGCTAGATTTTTACATGTTTATAGTATCTATAATATTACCTCTATTTTTCTGACATTAATAACTAAAGACTTCTCTCTTTTCAACAACAGACAGGTTAGATGTTCATCAGTTTCATGAATTGTCTCACAAAATGCTCATGATTTAGGTTAGCTAATTTTCTTTTATGGTTTTTCTATTTTCTGATTCCTTGTTTTCAGACTTGATATAATTTTCAGTCTTGTGACTATTTTTAAACTGGGCCCATTTTCCAGATTACTAACACAGAAATTGAGATCAATCATTTTCCATAGTTTTCTTTCCAATTAGGCATCTTGTGGATATAACTTTTTCTCTCAATCCTGCTTTAGATGCTTCCTACAAATCTTAGCCCATATTTTCATGTTAACTCAGTTGAAATTTTTCAACTATATATCATAGGTGACATAGTTGGCTCAAGACTGACTTTTTCCATGCTTAAACTCAATGTATCACATCACCAGTTGAGATTCCTTACCCAGAGAAAGGTAAGTCCCAGGTTAATTGTGTACCTTACCCAGAATACCTTGCCAAAAACTGGGAGGGCAGACTTACTCATTCTCAAGGGATCAATTTTTCTGCTTGCTGTTTCTTCTCTGCCTCTTTATCAAATTTCCAAAAACATTTCACAGTGGGGTAGCCTGACTAATACAGGGAAGTGGTAAGATAGAGGATAAATTAAGTTTTGTTCTGTGGCTGTAGGATGAGTCCACCATCAGCCTTGTTGGTTGATTACGGCCCTCTGAAGTTCATACTTCCTCAGTCCTCAGCTTAATTTCTCTTACTCTCACCTCAAGTCTTCAGTTGCCAATTTCCAGACAACACTACAGTTCATCTTATTATATCAATGTATAGTGGACTTCTCTATTCCCACACAGAATTTTTTGTCTCTCATAGTTTGTTTCAGTACTTTCTCTTTCAGACTAGCTAACTTACCTAAGGTAGTCTTTCATTTGCTTATTTATTCACTCGAGTATCCCTTTCATAATAATTAGTAAGGAATATTTCCAGCCAAAGATGACAGGAGAGAGAAAAATATACACAGTCTCTTTTCTCACCACACAAAAGCAAGAATGGCAGATAATTAAAGGGCACAGTCTAATGATCTATCACACAGGAGGAATATGAGGGAGCATGTTACACTTGTAGAACTGAAGGAAAACTGACAAATACAGAATTGGAAGAGTCAGTGTGTCAACTAGAAATATCCACTGGTCAGTCACTTGAGGCCTGTGACCGCTGGAGCCCAAACTGGGATGTCATGTGAGAATCAGGATAATTAATATTTAATTTTTATCTCCTATTCCCTTTCACTCCTTTTCTTTCTGCCATCTAGATAGTGATTTTAGGTTTGAATGCCACATAATTGCTTTAGTTTTCTCCTAAAGGATTTTTATTAAGTACACAATATATCCTTATTTCACTAAATTTCCTTTTCATTTTCTCCACACCCTCATAATCTGCTACCTCCTTATGGCTGACAGCTCGCATAGCATCTCTTTGATTTTGTTGCTGCTTTCAGGCAGTTTTAAAATTCTCTTTGGATTTCTATATTAAAACATTTTTCATAGTTATGCTCAGTCATTTCTTACCTGGGATATTTCTATTTCAATGTAATGTAATATATTACCCCTCCTGAGTGTGCCTATGTGTGCACATGTGTGTATGTGTGTGTATGTATCTCACACAATTTGGTCCTCTCATTCTCATTCAAATTACATAGCTTTCATTTTATTTCTGCTTTCAGGCAATACTCTGAATCTATCTGGGTTTTTATATTAAAACATTTTTTACATTTATGCTCATTCACTTCTTGCTTAGGATGTTTCTATTACAATATAATGTAATATCTCTTCGGTTCTGTGTGTGTGTGTGTGTGTGTGTGTGTGTGTGTGTGTGTGTGTGTTCACGCGTGCGTGCGCATCTGCACATGCATGCACTTGAATGTATGTGTGTGCCCTTCATTACTGGTCTTCTCATTCATTCTTAGTAAAGAAGATTCTCTAGTTTTGAATCTTTCAGAAACATGCCCTAGTATAAAAAGACTCTATGGCATGTGGTTGATTTGAAATGCATAAAAGTATGAAAAGAATACAAAAATGCTCAAGAAAGGAAAAGCAGTAAATTTACTGATGATAAATTGATGTGAAAACCCTTGAAATAAGTGTTCAGCCCATACTCGACCACCCAGGGAAGCAGGGCAGAGTGACAGAGTGATATAGTTGCTACAGTTCTGTGCAGGGATGCCTTCCATGGTTGAGGTGAGATCTGTCACATAAAAAGAAACACACACACACACACACACACACACACACACACACACACACACACACACACACACCAGGGTGGAGGGATTGAGAGGGAGAGGCCAAAACCAACTCATATAATATTAAAAGACATATGCATTTGTTTTTATTTATTTGTTTGTTTATCATTTATTTTTCAATGCAGGGAATATAAATGATCCTTTATATTGTTGTTAAACCAAGACTAAGGATTCATGAAAGAGGTGTATAGAAATATACTAGTTTCATCTCTATGGCTGGGGAGGTCATAGACCTACATTAATACCTGCTAAATGGTCATGTTGTTGAATTGCCTTCTAAATATTTATGGTTCTATCCATAGACCTGAGCTGCTTTCTAGGTGAGAAATCTTCTTTGTATATATAGTTGGCAGTGGTCAATGGGGAGATGCATAACTGGTCAAAGTGCTAAGAATAAGAGGCTGATGGCTTATCCCTAAATGGAGCATGTACATCACACCTGTCCTCCCACCAGACCCTAGGAAACATCCCTCAAAAGAGGGAGAGATTGAAATAGCCAGAGGATGGCACGGAGCTGTGCAATGCTATCTTTGGACATGACATGGCTGTTGCACTCATGAACTCCCAGAAGCTGTGCTCACCACACAAGACCTGCACAAGATCAATCCAGCTGAAATCCCACCACAGATGCGGTCAACAATCATCAGGCCTTACCACTTACTGAGGAGCTATCACCATGGATTGGTGCTGAAGAAGGGAAATTCATCTGTTGCTGAGAAGATGGTTACTGGTACTATCCTGTGTTCCTGGGGTTGGCCCCATACCTGTGTACATATGGTTACCATATGAGACAAAGAGGATGGATGAGAGAGATAGAAGGGAGTTCATACTTCTGCTAATCTGGAAATACTACCAAGCATTCACTTAATTCATTTCCTCATGATAAGAATGCTTCTGGGTGGGCATAGCTGTAGACTTCTCTAATGCCAGTACTCAGGTAGGCAGAGACATAAAAACTGTGAATTCAAGATAGCATGGGCAACATTGCAATTTTGAGGGCTGCATGGGTTACATAGTGAGATACTATTAAAAAAAATTAAAGAGTCTTTCTATTTTCACTCCCTAATATCTAGAATATATAAAATAAAACTTCAAAAGTCAAACACCAAAACAAAAGAGGGCTTTTATCTAAACAGAAAATTCTCAAAATTACAAATATAGATGGGCAATACTTTTAAATGTAATTAAAATATCTGGCTTTCTGAGAAATGCAAATTCCAACTACTTTGGCTTGCTACCTTACTCCAGTCAGAATAGCTATTATCAAGAAAACAAATAAAAGCAAGTCTTGGTGAGGATATAGGGGTCTGGGGTAGGGAATGCCACCCATGCTTGGTAGAAGTGTAATGCAGAATGACCTCTACGGAAATCATTAGGAGGGTTCATCAAAAACTAAAAGTATAACTACCATATGACATACACCAGGTACAACATTCTTTGGCCTATAGTAAAAAAATTCTGCATACAGAGAGGATTGCATATCCATGTCCATTGATGCTGTGCTCTCAATAGGAGAAAATGGAATCAATCTAGAGGTCTATCACTGATAAATGAAATGTGAAATGTGAGACAACTGCAAAACACTGTAAAGAAATTGTGAAATTTTTAGGAAAGTAGATGGGATCATTAAAAAGCATCATATTAAGTATGTTAACACAGAGTCAGAAAGGCAAATACATACCCTTGTGCTCCTCATATGCAGACTGTGGCCTCATCTTGTTAATTATGGGTTTCCGAGTCAGAGGGGACCTGATATCAGAGGGAAAATAGAACTCAACGAAGGGAGATGTGGAGGTCAACAGAAAGGTGTGGGGGGAACATTTGGAGTGAACCTGTGAAAGTAGCAAAAGAGGGACAAGAAGGGAGGGGGCAGCAAGAAGGAGGGCCTGGACAAATGTAATGTGGGTGTCTCTCGTGACAGATTCATCAGAAAGCTCCTTGTTTACTGAGCCCTGAACCTCAAGGTGAGGAGGGGGAAGTACTACGTGCCTTACTGTCCGCATCCTCTGAGTATTTTGTTTCCAAGTCTCCTTCCACGCTGGTGAAATTGTCTCCATTTTTTATAGAAAAGTCTCTGGAAACATTGGCACTAAACTGATTTCATATTCTGGAGTGGTAGAAACTTTTCAAATTTAGGAAGAAGGTGGGGGTGAGGCAGAGCTCAGTAAGAGGATGTGAAGCAAACATTATTTCAATATATAATCCACCGAGTTCCTTTGAAATTGCTTCCTTAAAAACAAAACAAAAACAAAAAACAAAACAGTCCCACCTAAATTCATTTATCATTCTGTTCTTCGTTCCTTCCAATTAGAAGCCTCGCCTTTCACTTGGAAAGTCCACGTGGCAAAGTGGGCTCGTGTGACTTCCTGAACACACCTTCTGCACAGGTCTGCTGGTGAGCCCAGGTGAACTGCACCTACACAAAAATGTAAGGTAGGCTTTCTCCTCTGAAAACTGTAGGTGAGCATCTGAGATTGGAGTTCTCTCATTATAGTTTCCTCTTCATTTCTTCATTTTGTTTTCTTGCATAATAAAATCTCCCCAGAGACTGCAGGAAATAGTAGATGACACCTACTCATACAAGGATGGCACAACAGCATCTCTGGCCATCATCCACTCTCAGCACGTAAGAGTGTTTCCTATTATTCTGTAATAAGCCTCACCATATCCTGAAGGAAATCTCAGTCCAATATTCTAAGCTTCACAGCAGTATCTGGGTTCATGAGAAAGTATAGCCACCACAAATTCTCCACCAACCTAACACTCTCCTTTCAGAATCTTATTCTCCCTGAAACTTTCCTTGACATTAGCTGACTGGCATACCTGGTTCAGATTAACACTGCAATGCGACAGGAGGAGAAATTCTCAGCTGGCAATTACATAACTCACCCCAGTGTGTCAAGCATGAACCATTGAGTTTAAAAGTGAACCATCTTCTCTGTCATCACTGAGACTTGTCTGTCTCTTCTTTTAAGGAAGCCATTAAGGGAAACTACACAAAAGCATAATTTCCACAACATCTGCTTCATTCACTATTGTAATCCCAGACAACTGAGGGAGGAAAATCACCTTTGTCATGTGAGAATACAGAATTCTGTTCTAAACAGGTTAAGTACAAGATGAGTTGGAATGCAGGTGAAAGTAAAAATGGGTGGGTGGGAGGGTGGCGTGAAGAGATGATGGCTCAGTGGTGAGCCTTCCAGCCTTGTTTCACAAAAATAACAAGCTAATCTATGGAGAAACCTTCTTTGACATGCTATGATTTGCTCAACCAAACATGACTCCATGTGTCAGCTCCCCAGGCAACTAGTCACTAAACTCATTCTCCTTTACTTTTCTCAACTCAGGATAATGCTCTTCCCCAAAATGCGAGTTGTTTGAAAGTCAGGGTTTCCGTTGATGAGAAGAAACACCATGGCCAAGGCAACTCTTGTAAGGGACAGCATTTAACTGGGGCTGGCTTACAGGCTCAGGGACTTAGACCGCTATCATCATGACAGGAAGCATGGCAGCACCCAGGCAGATGTGGCGCTGGAGAAGGAGCCAAGAGTTCTACATCTAGATGCTAAGGCAGTCAGGAGGAGACTGACTCTTCTACCCTGGGTGGAGCTTAAGCAAAGGTCTTCAAAGCCCACCTGCACAGTGACACATCTCCTCCAACAAGGAGACACCTATTCTAAAAAGTACACACCTCCTAATAGTGTCGCAGCCTGTGGGACAAGCATTCAAAAACGTGAGTCTATATTGGCCAAACCTATTTAAACCACTACATTAAAGGATATTCTTCTTGTTTACTATTTCCTACAAAATTCTTTCACAATGCCAGTACCACATTAATCCTTACACAGTAGTCATTGCATTAGTCACCCATCAATATAGCAAATATCTTACCTTTCTAGACATAGAGAGAGGAAATTGTTCTATAGAGAATTAGGAACATTAGTACCTCATGGAAGAAAAGACAAAGATGGCAAACAGTACAACCATTCATGAGAGAGATATTCAGAAATCCATAGAAACATCAAAAAGGAGCCACTGGTTCTTCCAAAAAGAATTTTTGGGCACATTACAAGGTGACCAATGGACATGATCTTGACAGGTACAAGAAACTTGACATATGGGAAGCAATGTCAGGTTTATAAGAAAAAAAACAGTAATTCTGAGGCATAGGGAAGCTCCTCATACACATGGACATCAGTTCACTTGGTAGCACATTATACAAATAAAGGGGAAAATGTCAGGGCAACACTTAGGCAAAGTGATCTAAGGTCATATTATAAAAAGATCTATACCTTCCGGCAAAGAGTCTAAATGCCATACCCTGGGTAATTACGAACAAAAAAGCATTTATGAGGATCAGAATTAAGGTGTAGACAGAGAGGGTTTATATGGGAGGATTTAGGTTAGGAAATCCTTTAATGGGGCAAGCAGTTAGAGAGCTCTGACATCAATCCAATCGAGAATGGTAGGAGCACGTACAAAGGCCAGAGGGAAGTATAAGCGTATACACACTGGACTGGTATTTAAAGGGAAGAACACTTACTACTTGATGGTTAAAAGACTGCTTTTGACTGTGTGCCAGCTACTTCGAAACTCTGAACATGAAACGAAGGCTCAGTTCACGTTCATTTTGAGCACGAACATTATTGAACAACATTCAAATCCTTCGCTCTGTAAATCTCAGAGTCTAGGGAAGAACGAAAGACACAGCACATTCTATGGAAAATCCTTTTAGGTTCATTCTTCAGGAACTACTCACCAAAAGCCTCTCTAGTAGTGGTCCATAGCTGTGATCCTCACTGTGGATGGCTTTAGGGGTCCTTTTCAAAGGCAAGCCCGTGATGTATGACTGGGTGAAGATCCCAGTCCTCTCTCTCCATTTGAGGTGATAAATCTCCAGATTTCTTACAGACTGATCAAGGGGTACACTGGAACCACAACAGGAGTCAGTTTCTTTCCTTGCCCACCTGCTTTCTTCTCCTGCCTGTTCATGGATCTGTTAACATGGATCCTTAGCAGGTAATCTGCATACAAACCTTCTGGTCCCCTTACAGGGGGCCTTAGCAGTGATAGCCAGTGATAAAAAGTGGTCTTAAAAAGCAGACTCTAAAATCCCAAATGGATCCGTGATGTGGACTGCTTCTCAGAAGACAGCCGTGAGGAGCTTTTTGGCTAATACGGAAGATGTGATAAGAACCTGTGGCCTGCAAGAGCAGAATCGTCCCCACGGACGACCTGGGTGAGAAGCAGGTGGAGAAACCTGCTGGGTGATAAGAACTCTTACACTGGAATCAGTGGAAGAACGCAGAGCTAGGGGGCCATTGCTGAGCATCCACTGGGAAGAGGAAAGAGGAACCCATGATTAATCACTCATTCCGAATATCAATGAAATCCAGTAACGTGCGGCTGAATCTAAATGTCCTGAGTAGTGGGGACAAACAGTGACAACCAGGTGTGCCACTAGATCATTGTGTAGATGAGGGAGGGAACAGAGCACCCCATTCACATGCTTCTGCAGAGAAGAAGATTCAGGACAACAAAGAGAAACTATTTTCTTTTGCCTTTCTTAGATGGCCTACGGGATGGGGAAGCCGAGTGGTAAAGGTGATTTCCATGAAGCCAGGGAACCTGAGTTTGATCTTCATGCTCCACATAATGGAAGGAAAAAAACCAATGAAAATTGTTCACTGACCTTCACATGTGCACCATGGAACACCTGTGACCACCCAACCCCAACACAGACATACAGACAAACACACAGACACACGCAGACATACACACACAGAGACACACACATAGACACAGACACACACACAAACAAATAAATTCATATATTTTTTTCAAAAAATTAAAAAAAAAACATGTTCATAGGCAAGAAAGAAAAACAGTGGGAACCAGTAAAGAACCAATTAGAAAGCTATTCTGCCAAGATAATTGGAAGGGTATCTCAGAGAAAATTACAAATCAGTGTGAAGCTTCAACACTTGCTGAGAATCAGGACACTGAGATTCAATCTCACTCAGTCAGAATAATTATTATAAAATACTTTCTTTAATTATACATACATATAAGTATACACACACACACACACACACACACACACACACACATTGGTGAGGATATGGGGTAAAAGGGAACCTGCCAGCATTACTATTTATGTCCTTTCCAATAGCAGTAACAGTAGTAGCAATAATACCTACCATATGATCTAGGTGTATTAATCTGGGTACACACCCAAAAGAAATGAAGTCAGTATACACAACACGTCCCTTTATACTAATGTTTTTCCAAACACTATTCACAATAGCTGAGCCCCAAGAGGAGATAACTGAATGTATACAGTGGAGCTTCAATAAAGCAGCACAAGGTTATGGAAAGTCAGTGGACCTGGATGTCACTGGGCAAAACGAAGTGGTACAGACATAGGAAGACGAGCATGTCATGTGAAGCCAACATGTGCAAACGTACAAAGGGATGTTCACATGAAACTACGAGAGGGGCTTTTTACAGGAAAAAGGGGTTAAAACTAGGGAGATGGGGCCCATGGGAGGCCACAGAATGATGAAATACAGAACACAGGTCCTATAGTGAAGCATGGGGATGCAGATATGGACAGGTCACAACTCCATTTAATTGTATAATTGTACAATTGATATTCAGTAATCAAAGGGTAATGGCTTCAGTGAAGGGCTCATTATCAATTCTTAAAGGTCTCTTTACTCAAGGCCAAGGCTCTATTTTAGAAAGATTGATATTAAGTCATGGCATGGGGCTATCTGTGAAAATCTAGTGGAGTATTTGAGCAGCCATAATTTCCTGAATCTACTGAGCTTGAAACAGCAATAGCCCATCTCTTTGACTAAACCATTCTTAAAAGTGTTTTTGTTGGGCCTGGGTCAGCCAGAAAAAAAAACCAAAATAAACAAACATACAAAGAAAAAAAACCATCCAAGCCCCCATGGCAGGTGCCAGTATGATGAGTGAACATGTGATGGAGAGATGAGAAAGATGGGAAAGAAAGTCGAGCCAAGCAGTTGGTGCAATGTGGAGAGAGGCAGGGGTGGAAATACAAAGGCGGTGAGGAATATGGAGAGATGAGGGGTGTGTATAATCACCTGAGGTTATGGTGATGTCTGTCCCAAGCTGCCACTGAGAGCCATGTCTGTGTCTATGCCCCTACTGCAGCCAGAGGTCTGTGCTGATTGATGTCTGTGACTCACATTGCCACTAAAGGCCATGTAGATGTCTGTGGTCTGGTCTGCTACATGAGATCATATGGATGTCAGAGGTTCATGTTGCCATTGAATACATACTCTTCTGAGTGGCCTGCACTGCCACCTGAAGCTATCATGACATCCAGGCCTATGCTGCTGCCAGGGACCATGCCACAGTCCTTGGCAGGGTCTGTGTAGCCAGGTATCATACATAGCTAGTGTCTGTGTTACACCAGAGGCCATGAAGATAGATGTCAGTGGTCTGTACTGCTGTCTGAGGCCATGTTAATGTTTTAGCACTGTGTTGAACTGACCATGCCACTCAAATAGGCAAATGAGGTGCAGCAAATACTGGTGCTGGTCCTGGTACAGGTTCAGGAGAACAGGAAGGTTGACCAACTGAGCTTCCACCTAGGCACACCAGATGTTAAATGCCCATATTATTCTTGCAGAGGCCCGAGAATTTCAGCACCCAGGTTGGACAGCTCAAAACCACCCTTAACTGTTCTGCAAAACCCAAGCTGTCTTTTGGCCTCTGAAGCACTGCCTTCACATACACAAGAACACACAAACACACACATGCATGCATACACACACACACACACACAGTAAAGGGAATGAAAATACCTATTTTCTTGGATATTTTTTGTTTTGATATCTTTGACAAAGTTGGAAAATAACTGTGGAGGGTGTGAACATTGCTTGATGATAGAACACTTATCTGCTATGTATAAGGTCTTGAGCTGGATTCTCAGTACCACAAAAGCAGTGTATAGAGAGTCAATAGGCCAGTGGTCCTCAACCTGTAGGTCCTGACCACTTTGCTGGTTGAACAACCTTTACACAGGGGTTGCCTAAGACTATCAGAAAGCATAGATATTTATATTATGAAACACGGCAATAGCTGTTATGAGGTTATGAGTGGTTAAAGTTTTGAGGTAGGAATAAAAATAATTGTAGGTTTGGAGGTCACCATCACATGGGCAACTGCATTAAAGGGCTATAGCTTTACAAAGGTTGACAACCACTGCATTAGGCTTTGAAGATTTAAAGGGAACAGTGGACTTACTTTAAAGCCTCTTGAGTTTGAATACACAAGAGCCTTACCTGGGTATGTTAGCTTTCTTGGGACTATGACAGAATGATTACCTTAACAGGAGGAATTATTTATTTATTTAGAACAGAGTTTCACAGCTGGCTGTCCATTATGGCAGAGAGAGTGTAATGGAGAAGTCCAAATCTTCATGGTCAGGAAACAGAGAAAGGGGAACATAGGAAGGGCCCAGTACATGACACAGCCCTAAGTGCACACTCTCAGTGAATGACTTTCTTCAGAAGCCCCACCTCTGCCTGGCTTCTCACCAGTCCAATGCTGTGCCACCATACTGCTCATCTAGTGTTAGCCAGGCTTTGCACAGCAGCACAGCAGCGTGAGATGTGAAAAGTCTAAGGCTTAGCAGCCGCCACGACATTTATCTTTCAAACAGAGAAAGGCACTTTCTTCAGCCAGAGGTGGGGCTTCAAAATAAAGTCATTCACTGAGAGTATGTCCTTAGGGCTGTGTCCTACACTGGCCTCTTACTGTGTTCCCCTTTCTCTGTTTCCTGACCACAGGACATGAACTTCTCAAAAGGTACAAGCAGCTATGTTAAATCAGTGCTGTGGTTTTTCAAGTTTGTTTATAGCATACTAATTTATATTGTTCCTAAGCTATCAATTCAAGTCTCTGGATGTTTCAGAAATGTTTTCATTAAAATAATTTAGTTGAAATGTAAAGAAAGAATTTGGGCTTTAAAAATTAAATGAGTTTGGAGGCTGTGGAGATGGCTGGGTGAGTATGTCTGTTTGTTGTGCAAGCAACGTGAGGACATGAGTTCAAATCCCAGAATTCACATAAAAATGCAGGCATTGCTGTACAACCCCGTAATGTTAGAAGAGCATAGGCAGATCCCAAAGCCATGCTAGCATCCTTTCTGAATTAGCAGTTCAGTGAGAGGCCCCATCTCAGGGGCAAATGTGGGGAGCTATCTTCAAGGAGGACATAAAATGCTCTCCTTGGTCCTCCGCTTGAACACACATAGGATTGGTAAATGCACTGCCAACCTCACATGTAGAACAACACACACACATGCATTCATTACACACGCACACACATGCATACATTACACACACACATACACACACACACACACACACACAGGCAAAACATACACATAAACTGAATTTCTTATCGTAGTAGTGTTTGAGAAATAACTGGAAAAGACCTAACCATAGTAAAAGGTTTGATGAAAAGATGATGAAGTCCAGCAGACGACAGCCACAGTGGCAACCAGCAGGAAAGCAGAGTGTTTGAAAACCTTCCTCATGTATCAGAACTTTTTCCTCACATATTAAATTTCAGATAATAGTACCTCAGAGTTCGAACAAAACAGTACCCATTTATGGTTATGATGTTTGCCACCATTTCATACACATAAATGTACAGCTCCATATCATAATTTAGTGTTTTGTCTGAGAGAGCACTGGGTTATCTCAATGTGAGAAGCATTTTAGTTCTCCTGGCAACCATAGTTTTAAAGAATGTAATCATATTATAAACAATGTGCTGAAAAGTGACTTAATAAGGCATTATAATGTTGTTATGGCAACTGGAACATTTCTGTTTAAACGACCATGGATCCATAATTTTAAATCATACCTAAGCAACAACGAGTATATTGCTAGGTAATCAATCCTTATTAAGATCTTTCTATTCATACCTGAGTACTGCTTCCTCCCATTAATATTTAATTTATTATTTATCCAATGCAATTTCTTAGCAATTACAGCATTCAAACTTTTATTATGGCTAGGATGACTTGGTCCGTTTCCCTGATGACTTACCTTCCATTCTTTTCAAATTAATCACTAGTCAAGGAGAAATTCCGTGCTCTTAGCAATTCATGATCTCCCTAACCTGAAATGTTCCTCTCAAGCATTTGTACCGCAAACTTACCACATTGATGACCTTTGTCCCAAGACATTTTCCACCTAAGGTAGATGTACCAAACTCAGCAGGAAGGAGGATAAGGAGGAGGAGGAAGAGGAGGAGAAGGAGGAGGAAGATGACTGCTTTTTACTTTGAGTATAGCATAGTTCATATTTCACCTAAAGCAGCCATAAGTTCCTGAATCTACTGAGCTTGAAACAGCAATAGCCCATCTCGTTGACTAAACCATTCTTAAAAGTGCTTCTTGTTGGACCTGGGTCAGCCAGGAAAAAAACAAAATAAACAAACAAACACAAAACCCCATCCAAGCCCCCATGGCAGGTGCCAATGTGATGAGTGAACATGTGATGGAGAGATGAGAAAAACGGGAGAGAAAGTCGAGCCAAGCAGTTGGTGCACTGTGGAGAGAGGCAGGGGTGGAAATACAAAGGTGGTGAGGAATATGCAGATATGAGGGGTGTGTATAATCACCTGAGGTTATGGTGATGTCTGTCCCAAGAACACAATGGTTATTTCTCTAGAATTCTGACTTTACTGGGTTTTGCATTTTATCTGTCAGCTCTGAGGCTAGAGAGAATGTGTGTTGCAGCTTGTAGTTTTCTGAACGCCTACCTCTTCCCTGTGGCACAACTACGGAAAAGAAGAATCATTTATACAGAGCAGTGAGACAGTGCAGCCTGATCCTGTAGCCTTCGGGATGCTGTCAAGCTCTGTCTCCCTACTGATACCTGTGTCTCTTTTCAAATTAATTTCACAGCCCGTGGTGCCACATTAGTATTACTGCCTCTCTTTCTAGATATTCAGTCTTAGCACCCCTGGGCATTGATGGACCAGAACCGACCATTAGAAACACTACACAAAACATCTTGAAATGAGATAAATTGACCCTAGGTATGAGTCTAACATATTTTTGAGGTTTGGTGGATAGTTTTCTTGGTAGAATATGTTTAATAATTTATGTATACATGGAATGAATACATATTTTAGAGTTTTGCTTTAATTAATTTAATATTGTTGGCCACACATTTAATGTTTTCTGTGTCTTCACTTTGTCTCTTGAGACAGAGCAAACGTTAAAGACATCTCACATCATCATATTTTTATTAATTCTGCAGATTCTTGCTTTTTCACTTGAAATTTTATTGCCTGTGTTTGTTATAGGAAAGAAAAATGTGAAATTGTTCTTCTCATAATTAATTAAATACTATAAAATAATGAATTATTTTCATTTTACTCTGAAAGATTACTAAATAAAGCGGGCTTTAAATTAAAAATAGTGAATAATAGTGCAGAAGTTAAAAATGAAAATCCCAACTGAAATTATAAAAATCTAAAATCCAATATAGGCTCATCCAGAAGGTTCCATGTACAGGCATTTGCTGCCAAACCTATCAACCTGAGTTGGATCCCAGGACTACAGTAGAAGCAGAGATCCTCCTTACTCAATCGTCCTCAAACTCTGTCACAAGCAGCGTGTACATCCACATGTACACACTCACATATATGATTTTAATAATTATAATAAAAGGAAAAACCAATAAAGTCTTAGCATATTGATTAAGCAATACTTTACAGGAGGCTTGTACTTCTAAATTAACATGTTAAACAGAAGAAATATCCAAATATCTATTTCAATAACAGGAGAAGGACAGAATGTTGAAGATGTGCCAAGCAACTAGAAGGTAATTCTAAACATAAACGTAGGAGGCTCGTGCTGCACCGCTGTGCCCTTGCTCTCAAAACCTAGTGGTCAACTGTTTACCCTTTATCATATCTTATTCATTACTAACATCATTAACGATGCTACCAGCAACAATAACAATAACATACACATTATTACAGACTGGTTAGTATGCCAATATTTCACATGCTTTATCTCCTTTAATCCTAGAAATAAATATTATTTTTCCATCCTATAAATAAGAAAAACTAAAATTTAAGAAGGTTATATAATAAGCTAGAGATCAAATTGATGCACTGTGATTCTAGGGAAAGCCTTTCTAGCCAGGCATTGGACACACAGCTCCCACGCTTGTGTGGATACAACACATACTGGAGAGAGAATGAGCCTTCTCAGTCCCTTGGACTCACGCCGGAAGTTGGCCTATACAAACACCTTTCAGAATGTTCAGAACCAAGATCTGTCTGGCTGTGCTGATTTTGGGAGCCTACTGATCTCCATGCATTTTTCATATGTAGAGATGTTCTGTGACATATTCTTTTCTTGGAGAGGGATCCTGCAGGAAGATAAGCCTATGGGAGAAAACGAAATGTCACTAATCCTGCAAAATGTTACTTTTAGAGAATTTAGTTTTATTTTCATCCTAATAGCAGTTGACTCATTGAAGAGAATTGAGGAGATCCAATTATTTCTAAAAGGAAAATCTAGGTCAAGGTATATATAGCCTAGAAGCTTGATCGGTTGTCAACACTACTTAGCTTCTATAGCCTACTGTGAGACACACCAATATTTACAAATCAGTTAAAAGGGATAATTGTTGAATTCCAATGATCAATGAAGCAATATTAATGATTGATGATCATATGTGTAAAATAAAATAAAATAAATGGCAATCACTAAGCTTTCCCTACAGCTTTAGGGCAGGGCCAAGTTCAAGAAACAACCTCCAGCTGGTTCATTTTCTCTGCAAACTAAAAGGCACATGCGTAGGATGATGTCATTATGAAGGTGAAGGCAGGTACAGGATAGTACGAGGCCTGTCACTGGGCGAGAAGGAAGGATGGGTGTGAGGAAAGTTTTAGACGAGGAGGAGCGGGAAGAGAAGCAGTAGAGAACATGGAGACGGGTGTTAAGATTCCTCTCTGCACATTTACAGGCTGTCGTGAATATTCTTAAGGAATGGATGTGTACAGGGTTTTGTAAATCTAGACGAGAAACTGTATCTTAACTAGTGGGTGGTTTATATCCTTATCAATTGGTTATAAGTTAATAGTGTGGATGTATTATACATTGAGCATTTAACATATAAATCTGGCTGTTGGGTTCCAGTTTGCCAGTAATGATTTCTCTGGGTGTTGGGACAGAGTTTGTGACAGGAAGCCGTGCTAGTCTATAGAATGCTCGGGGCTATCGAAGTGTGGGGCCATGCTAGCATGACCTGTGGAATGCTATGTGGGTCTCAGGCATGGTAACAACCGCCAAGGGGACAGCGTGTGAAAGTGGTAACAGAGAAACAGCCAGAGCACTTGATCCACGTGGTGTAGGAACTCACAGGAACCAGGACATGTGACTCTTTATGAATTTTACAGCGACATACGTGTTTGCCTTCTACTTGCCAATGGAACACTGAGGATGCAATATACTTGATTTTTGTTAGCACTGATGGTTTACTTCTCCAATAATTTCCTCTCTGACTGTGATTTCCACTTCAAGGGTCAACTTCTTCAACATAGTTGAGAAGAGGAAATGTGTGGAGGGTGGATATTTGTGGAGACCATCAACAGATTTTTTTTCTTGGTCCTGAACCCTCCCATCCCTGGGCACTGGTCACAGAGTGGAGACTTCTGAGCTCTTGGTGTTGGTCAGTTATGGTGAATTGAGTGAGCAGTTTCTGTTGTCTTAGCACAGTGTCTTCATAGTACAGATCATTACAGAGCATGTGTGTGTAGGGTGTGTGTGTGTGTGTGTGTGTGTGTGTGTGTGTAAATCTGAGGAGTGTGCTAATTCTGTTTACTGTCACCAGCACCTGTTGAATACATTGATGGGGTTAGATTCATAGTACAAGAGATTTAGTGTAATTTAAAAAGACTCTGTGCTAGTTAGTTTTATGGTAATCTAACACATGTTGGAGGCATCAGTGAGACTCCAGTGAGAAAATGCCCCCATACAATCAGGTTGTAGAAAAGACTGTAGGGCATTTTATTAATTGATGACTGATGACAGAGGGCCCAGACCACTTTACACTGGATTATCCCTGAGCTCGTAGTCCTGGAGTCACAGCCTGGAAAAACAGGCAAGCAGCCATGAGTAGCATTCCTTCATGACCTATATATCTGCTTTAGTCTTCAGGTTCCTGCTTTGTTTGAGGCCTTGTTTTGGCTTCCTTCAATGATGAACAGTGATTTGGAAGCAAAAGTAAACAAACCCTTTCCTCCCCACTTTACTTTGTGCATGGAGCTTCTCAGCAATTGTTCACTAACCAGGACAGACTCCCCTCTGGAATGATTGTCTCAGGACAGCCAAGGACATGCCAGTCCTCATCACTCATGATTTAGCCTCTAGCTCAGCCAAGATGGCCCTGAGACTGTAACATAACACTGTGTCTCCTTTAGGAACCATAATTGCTTTTCGATATTTTTTCTGCTCCTTCTCTTCTTTGGACTCCACATAGGTAAACAGGAGACTTGCATTGCTGAAGAAAAAGCAATGGAACTTGTATATAATGATTTTCAGTAAAAGCTAGAGACTTAAAAATGAGATTTTTATTTGGCTCCAGGAAATTGAGAGCACATGACCAGCTCCTGAGATGGTGGCACCCCAGTCTCGTGTAGCACCGCAACTGTCTGATGCCTCTGGGCAAAGCCTCACTGTTTCTAAACAAAGAAAACCAGTAGGCCTTTCTGTGCTGGGTACCAATTTCAGCTGAACACAATCAGCTCCATGATTACATGAAGCAAAATGCACCTACTGTTTTTGACAAGGGACTGGCCTCATTCTGAGACCACAGAGATGTATTATGCAGCCACCTGTTATAATAGCCTGAAAATTGGACAGCAATTATTAACCTGCCTTGCTCCATCAAAGTATTAAAATGAGATGGTAATTATGACCAGAAGAGTTAAATAGGATTTCTCTGATCTATTCCTGACTATATGCAATGCTGTGAAATGTATAAAATGAACATTCAAACCCAATTTTCTCTTCTATTTGCATTATTAGATCTTAGACTTTAAGTATCCACATTATTTATGATAAAGGATGTTTTGCTTATATTAACATTCTCCACAGTTTTTTAAAGACAGAGGAATTATCACATTCATCTGTTTAAAAGTAATGCCACCAAGGTAAAATCAGTATCCCAGTAGCTATCAAAGGCAAAGGTGGCCATAAAGAGAAGAGATAGACCAATCAGATAAGTGGGAACTTGGTTTTAAACTTGACGATAAATGTAGAGTGTGTCTTCGGGAATGTAATTCAAAGTCACTAAGCCACGGTTTTATCAAGAAAATAAGACAAAAAGCTGTATGCAAGATTGCTTAAAATACTGGATAAATAAAAATGGTTAGTACACACATGATAAATAAATGGTCATCATGTCTATTGGCCTTTATTTTGCTATTTTCAATCCATCTATCTATCTGTCTGTCTATCTGTCTATCTGTCTGTCTGTCTATCTATCTGTCTGTCTATCTATCCATCTATCTGTCATCTATCATCTATCTATCTACTATCTATCTGTGTGTGTGTGTGTGTGTGTGTGTGTGTGTGTGTTTGTCTCTGTGTGTATGTGTTCTACCTAGAAACATCTATCAGGTGAACTAAGTATTAAAATGTGAAGAAAACAGGAAGCATTTCAATGAACAGAGCAGGGAAGCAACTATACCAGAGCAATTCCAACACTGTAGGGCTAATAATTAGTGTGATTTCAAGTGGAGATAGAATAACCTATAAAAATATACACACAAAAATGTGTGCTGGATAAAAAGTCTCTACAAAAACCATTTCATAATTTGCAAAGTAACTGGGGGATACTTCATTAGAATCAACTTTTTAGAAATACTGGCTGACTCAAAATCATCGGGGTCTGCGTCATTTAAAGATTATCTGAAGCACGTTTAGTGGTTTGCCATTTATCAATGGTATCATAAATCTTATTTCATTATTTCCTTTATATAGATGAGTAAAGTAAGGGGCTCAATAGACTAGTTTTAGCTTCCTGGTTGGCAGACGTTAGAAACAATGATACTCAGGTGTATCTGACTGGATGGATGACTTCATCGTTTGTGGACAGGAAGTACAGCTACATCTCAAATGCTGATAACACTGTATCTGTCTCTTTTTCCATAGAGTCACTGACCGAGAAGGTCTACCAAGCTATGGAAGCAGACACTAGAGAGATTTGACCAAGGTTCAGGAGTGTGATAGGGAAACCCACTACCTTAACAGAGAATGGAGGGAGATAAAATTCATTCCTTATGTTTATGTACCTCAGGACCTTATGTGTGTGAAACCGTGCAAAGCTGGGTTAGTACTTGCAAAATTCTGAGAGCTCAGCCAAAGTCTGCATCAAGTTTTTCCAAAGAGGCATCTTCACAGGCCAGGCACTACTTCTAGGGAAACCATTTCTCTAAAGGAGAAACCTCAGTCAACCTCACAAAAGAAAAAAGGAGCAAACTTCAACAAGCCCAGTCCTGGATGTAATGATCTGAAAACTTCACATCATGGAATAATACAGGGAAAATGTCAAAGAGGTCTTAAAAGGGAACATATTTGAAGTAGATAAATAGAGAAAAATTGAAACAAATACCTGCTCAAGACTAAGACAATATGGAAAAAAAAACAATGTTTAATGAGGAACAAAAGTAAACTCTGGAAATGAAAAAAAAAGCAATTGAAATTAAGAAAAACACTTTAATTGAAATTAGATAGAATGCTAGAGACAGAAGAAAGAATTTGAGAAGTGGAAGAAAGGTTTGCAGGAATCATTTTAAGTCCAGCTCATATTGACAGACACAGAAGAGAAAGACTGAGTATGGAGAATGGAACGGAGATGTCCCAAGGACACTCTACTTGAACTTCCAGGAAGAAGCAAAAGGAGAAGGCAACAAGCAAGGTCCAGGATGATAATTGTTAAATAAGAATATTAGAAATACTTCTCAAGTCTTTGAGTTCTTGGTAAAACTTTTCAAAGCCAAAAAAAAAAACAAAAAAAAAACAAAAACAAAAACAAAAACAAAAACAAAACAAAACACAAAAAAAAAAAACAACAACAACAAAACCAAATCATTCTGTCTCATAGGTCAGGAGGCTATGCAGGGAGGACATGATGGCAGGGATCTACCACAAGAAAGTGAACTTGTCTACCCAGGAGAATGACATGGATCTCATACAAGAATCTAATAGCCTCACATGCAAAATCTTAATCCAGTAATATACAACACTCTACTAATAACACTCACATTTAGAAGCATATTTTTGAGTTATAAATCCATAACTTTCAGAGAAATTGTATAAATTAACCCCTTATGTAGGGTCAACTTTCAGATACTACAAAGTTTGCTGAGAGATGACAGACAAGCCATGACAAAAACAGCTGATGTGCATTATGCATAAGCTACTAAAATTTGCCACTTGCTAGGTTAAGTTTGTTTAAAGAGAATAAAACTCAGGAAAAAAGATATCCTTGGAATGGATGCAGTGAAATATAGAACAATGGTGTTAACTCTGCATTCTATAGAACTACGTACTTGTGACTAACAAAGCATTTGTTAGTATTGAATAAATATCGAGAAAGATTTGACACAGTGCATTTGCTTTATCTCAGTGATATCAAGAACTTGTTGATATAATGAATATATTCAAAAATAAAAGACACAAAAATGTCATTAGTAATTAAAGGTGAGATTTTATAATGAATAATGACTTATACACATAAACATATATACATATACACGTATATAACTATACACATGTAGATGATGCTGTCACACACATACATATGCATACACACATACATATGCATGCACACATACACATACATATACACACATATAGATGATGCATTAGAAAACACGTTTATAAGTGGATATTTAAAATTATTCCCCTATTTTTTCCTTATTACGGGAATAATGAGACTCACATTCAAAACCTCACACACACTTTCAAGAGTGAGCTAAGGGTCTTGCATGTGAGGCTTAGAGAGATTTTAACCTCATTTTGGAAAACTACAAGCACTGCGTCACCTTGTCCAATTAGCTCGTAAGAACCTGACGTCAGCACACCTCCACAGAAGCAATGAACCTAGGCTATGAACTACCAGGCACACTCACACCATCCATTGTGTCCACAGCAACGTCTTTCGACTATGAAAGGAACTACAATACTTATTCAAATAAATTCTCTATAACCTACACCAAATTCTACTTCCTGAATCATAGTAGATTAAAGCAGGGATATTGTTTTCTTTTTAATACTGTAAGACATGCAGTAATGTTGTATTCAAATTATTGTTTTGGTTAGCCTGCCTGAAATACTAATTTTTAAATGAATACTTATGTTATATTTATTTCATACTTGAAATGTGTATGTTTCTTGTACTATATACAGTAGAACTGATACATAATATATACATGCATAAGCATACATATGTTGTGGGTTGAAGCCTCAAGGTCAGTGTTCTGAAAGTGCAGTTTTGTATTTCTACTTATTAAATCGATTTTAGAAGGAACAAGAATCTCCTACTGGATGCAGGAGACAGTTGGGGCACAGAAATACCTTGTTCAGAGGCCATGGGGGAAGCCAACCTTGCCAAGTCAGTAGGAGGAGTGTCTACCCCATGCTGAGTCAGTAGGAGGAGTGTCTACCATGGAGTCTAGGATACTCGCCTTTCAATCACATTAGTAATGACTTTGTGCCCATCCATTATGACCACTCAGGTTACAAGATTGTTATCAGATGCAATGGTATCACTTCATAGCTTCTTCTTCTTTTTTTCTTTTTTCATCTTTATTAACTTGAGTATTTCTTATTTACATTTCGATTGTTATTCCCCTTCCCGGTTTCTAGGCCAACATCCTCCTAACCCCTCCCCCCTTCTATATGGGCTTCCCCTTCCCACCCTCCCCCTACTACCACCCTCCCCCCAACAATCACGTTCACTGGGTGTTCAGTCTTGGCAGGGCCAAGGGCTTCTCCCTCCACTGGTACTCTTACTAGGCTATTCATTGGCTATTCATGAGGTTGGAGCCCAGGGTCAGTCTATGTATAGTCTTTAGGTAGTGGCTTAGTCCCTGGAAGCTCTGGTTGGTTGGCATTGTTGTTCATATGGGGTCACAGGCCCTTCAAGCTCTTCCAGTCCTTTCTCTGATTCCTTCAATGGGGGTCCCGTTCTCAGTTCAGTGGTTTGCTGCTGGCATTCGCCTATGCATTTGCTGTATTCTGGGTGTGTCTCTCAGGAGCGATCTACATCCGGCTCCTGTCAGCCTGCACTTCTTTGCTTCATCATCTTATCTAGTTTGGTGGCTGTCTATGTCTGGGCCACATATGGGTCAGGCTCTGAATGGGTTCTTAAGGACTAGAAGTTTCACATTACATCTAAGGTAGTTGCCAAATTCAAATTTACACATTTTTCTCCTATGTTTTCCACTAGATCATTGTTAGTTTTGTGGTTTGCATTCAGTCTGTGACCCACATGAGTTCATTATTATAAACGTATGCTGACTTATAGAGGAATGGGGCAGCTTTTTCATATCAATTTTTTAAATTGTCCCTATAGACACACGTTTGTCCTTTGTGTAAAAATTAATCAACTCGTGTATGGGTTTCATGCCTTTCTAATGACCCCAATGTCGGTCTACATAAAAGCGACCTCCTGTTTTCATAATTGCAGTGCTAAAGTAAGTCATGTGCTTAGCTCCTCCAGTCCCCTTGTAGCTCCCAGAACACCTGCTGTGTTTCATGACTTACATGACATATGTAATTTACATGCCTTGCCTGGTGCCCTTCTCCTGTAACTCACTGGACCTTCTGAGATGTAACACATCTCCCCAGCTAGAATGTGGTTGATTTTCTCTGATATTGCTCTGTTTTCTGTTCCACTGCTTTCTCTTCTAATTTTTATCTTTTCCTCCATACATTGAGTTCTAGTTCGTCTTTCTTTACTACTCTCTTTTTCTTCTCAGTGCTGGGGATATATCCTGGCATCTGGCGAGGGCTTTCCACACACTGGGCAAGTAGTCTACCACCAACATACATCCTAGCCAATCCTGCTACTGTTAAAACCAGAAACAAGGTTGCTTGCTCCGTATCTTTTTTTAAGATAAGCATTTTGCTATATGAATTTTCTTCTGCCACACTGTGCTGCAAACACATCCCCAAGTTTGGTTTTTAACTTTCATGCTATTCAAGTGTTCCAAAATTCATCTTGACCAATATTATTTAGAACACTTTACACACTTCCCTTGATTTCAGGGTTTTTGCGAGTGTCTTTGTGCCGTCGATTTTCCATTAATTCTATTATGACAAAGGAAGATATTTTTTAATTACTTAAAACATACAAATTCTTATCTTATGACCCAGATACAACCTACTATGAAAGTTAATATTGTCAACTTGGTATATGGTCTAAAAGCGCTGGGATACATACCTCTGGGTATCCCTTTGAGGAAGTTTCTAGACTGATTAACTGGGGTAGGTCTCCCTTTAGCTGCTCTGTGTGTAGATGGCATCCTTCAAGGAGATAGGGTCCCACAGTGAAGGAGGACAGAAAGGGCTGAGCACACTGCAGGAGCACAAGGCATCCTCCATCCATCCTGAAAGACTTTAGGAACTGTCTACGCATTTAGTGTTCATGACTATTGTGAATTATAAAAATTGAGTCTGTTTTTTCTGAATAGTTTTCCCTCTATAATTTTGACTGGGATGGTTTAGAATATCCAGCTCTTTACAGGACATGGCCAGTGTTCCCATATTTTGTTGAACTTATTATAACAGCCCCAGCCCTTCTTCTTGTGAATTCTGACCTCTGAGTCATTTCTGGGGCAGTAACTATTGATTGACAGTCGTTTTAATGGCGGTTGTATTTTCCTGTGATTTTTCACATCTAGACATTGTTACTAGAAACCACACGCTGAGACTTTGGCTGTCCGGGTAATTGATACATTTGTATTCCCAACAATAGACTCAAACTTTATTCTAGGATGTAGTTAAATCACTCGGAAACAATGTGCTCTTTCCCAACCTCCCTCTAAGCTTACTTAAGCTTCTGAAGACCCAGTGTTGGAGCAAGGCTCTGAAGGATCAAAGCAACTCACACGTTTCCAAAGCTGGAACACACCTCAGAGATACCGAGAGTTTTACACATTTGGCTCCCTCCTGACACAAATCTCCGGAGTTGCAGTTTTCCTGTGTAAGTGTCTTTCTTTTGACACTGTAGTTAAGAAATTCAGGCTGGCTCTCTGAAGTTTCCTTCCACCTGTCCTAGGCAGGGAGATTGCTGGCTCCTCCTGAGGTCCCCTCACTGCTCTGTGCCCTGGAAGCCTAATCTTACTATAAAGTACAATCAGTGCTCGCCCTCCATTGCTCCCTGTCACTCAGGAAACACCAACCTTTGACTGCTGGTGTCTAGTATCTGAACAACAGCTTTCTGGGTCACTTTTAGAGTTTCTAGTCCTGTCAGATGTGGGACTGAGTCTGCTTCTCTGGAGTCTATTTCCGGCACATCCCTTTAGAAATCTTTTCAGCACTGTAAAACTGATATTTGAATCTGGTGTCTTCAAGCACCATTTGGACCAATCCAGAAAAAGTAAGATGGTGAAAAAGATATGGGTTTACCCCTTTTCTATGTTCAAAATTTTATATGGAAATGTGTAAGCACACTCTAGTAAGTGTGTTAAACAGCATGAATGTTTAAAACAAAAACTTCCAAATGTGTGTTTAGTGTCTATGTGGTTAAAGTTCACAGTTAAGCATAAAAGGCATAATTTATATGAATTGTGAAAAAGAACTGACATTTTACTCCTTGATTGACTTGAATTATTTTAACCAATATACATATTCAGGTATATGAAATGTGAACACTTATATGGCCTAACCATTTGTTTTATAAATAAGGAAAATAGAACCATTAAAAGCCTTGTGATTTTTTTCCAACATGCCATGTGTGGTCACTGAAGAATTGGGGAAAATCCACGGTTCTGATGTACAGCACAGTGTTCTTTGCAGTCGCATGTCCTTATTATACACCATGGGGGCTGCCTGTGAACCTGGGTAGCATTGGGTACCCAGAGGCAGAGGCAGACGCATCTTCAGACACAAGCCTATGAAGAAGCAGATCTAGAAGTGTCAGACAACAGGATGGAAGGGACAAGAGGAAGCAACAGGTCGATTTTCTCCCCACAATCATAGGAAAACAATTTGTGGCAACAAAAATGTCAGAGAGATTGAAATCCATCATTTGGAGACAGTCAAAACAGCTTTAGAAACCAACTCTCCTTTGTTTTCCCTAATTTCCTCCCCCCCCTCTCTCCTTTATAAACATCAATATCAGAAATTTAAAAAGTGAAAAGGCAAGGTTCTATATCTGTTAGTACTTCTGAGAGATAACATTTTTTTTCATATTCACTGAAAGGGCCCCAGAGTTTATCAAAACTTGTCTTTCTTTGTGAATTAAATTTCAATTCTCTGTGTCGTGATCATTCATGCCACACCACTCACCTGGGTTTTACCATTCAGGTATGAAACTGTCACTTTTATTCACATTTCTTTGAACATCTCAGAGAGAGAAAATGGAGTATGCACAACAGAGTAGGACTCTATGCTGCCCTTTGGATACTGTGAGATCGTTTACCATCATCTGTGTGAAATATTGCTTTCAAACTATGATTTGGCTTACTCTGATCAAAACCTTTCTGGTTGCTATTCTTATCCCTTCTCGGGAAACCTGGAAAATGATGTCAATCTTGGACAATTTCTGATTGCACACTGGTGTTTGTCAACAGAAAAGTGTCGCAGAAATCTCACATAAGGAAATCCTGCATTAATTGCTCATCCCTTGATTATTTTAAAAATATCTGAATACTGGTGAATTAGGGCAACAGCAAGGAAATTATTGATGTATGACGTTTATATACATAATGCATTGCAAAGAGATATTTGTTATGGTTGATAAGAATTAATCAAAGGCACGACAAATGTAGAGTAAGTCAACATAAATCTTCTTCACAGAGTCACTTGCAGCATACATCTCCCAGGTAGGGATAGCATATATCTGACAGTTTCTAAACTGCCCTGGTAAATCTTTGATTAAGAGAACTATATTGCAGCAGCTGACTAATGACATGTTTTTCAGAAGCATGGTAGTAAATAAATTATGAACAGCGTACCAGCTCTTCAATAGCCTAAAAGGAAAGATACTTAAAATTTAAGTGAGAAACACAAGATGGGATGGGCAAAAGGGTTGTTCTAAATGTACAATTTTATCTTGATACTAGAGAACCCACCACTAAACAAAGGTAGGAAATTATGAGGAGATTCAATCTATGGTGCCTTTAGATCCCAAGATCTGAGCCCTTTTAAGGCCTGGGCTGAATGTCAGACTCATGTGTAATGATGTTTGTAAACTTATGGGAGAGGGAATCAGTTACAGTTCATTTTCAATATTGTCCAAAAGCAGAAGCTTGATTTGAAGATGACTTTCTATTCCTTTCCTCGTGATCTGTAAAAGAAAATCAAAGTTCAGGAGACACAGCTGAAATAAGTGGAAACAACAGTCTACCCCAGGAGGAGATTGACAGCTGTATCTGCCACCACGAGGTCCTTTGCCCTTCAGACAGGCTGGCTTTTTGCATCCCTTGGTGCTGGATCATGTGATGCAAAATTCAACATTTTAGAATTTTGCTAAAGTGAGTACTGGGCACAGTGGAGGACAGTGTGTGTTTATGACTAATGAAATCCAACTATGCCCACAACTATGTTAGAAATGTTTTATATACAGCATTCACACACCTCTTAACACTGGAACCATCTAGTATAGGAAACTGTTTCTCACTAGACTGTTCATACAGCCTGTCTGTCCAACTCCCTGTCCTTCCCCTATCTAATCATAGAGCCTTGCACTCTCTGTCATCACTTATTGCAATAGCTGTCATTCTTGAATGCTTCCAGGAGCTGAACTATGCTCAGGAGGCGTGTGTGTGTGTGTGTGTGTGTGTGTGTGTGTGTGTGTGTGTGTTACTTTCTTAGCAAGTAACTTCCTTAAAACAAACAAAAAAACAAACAGTGGAGTGTTGTTTTTGCTGTTGTTTTTTTCTGAAGACTAGTTACAAAAGAACTCGAATAAACAGGTATAATAATAAAAAATAAATAGTTTATATTGCATGGTCTGCCTGCAGAACAAGAAGGCACATAACATTACTTGCATATTATAGTTACAGTGATTCTATATATCTTTGATATATATATATATATATGTGTGTGTGTGTATATATATATATATCTCATCACCACCACCACCACCACCACCATCATCATCATCATCATCATCATTGACAAGCCACATGCAGCAGGTCTTTGGGATATTTACGCTCAGGTATGATGAACCTGCTCTCTCCCAAAGCTCAGTGCTTCTCAATGATTACGATTAGTTGTTTAAAGTCCAGAAGAAAAGAATCAGTGAAACACAAAATTTTCCTAGCAGTCATTATTCATTTTATGCTACTTTCTTAGCATGTAACTTCCTTAAAACAAACAAAAAACAAACCAACAGTGGAGTGTTGGGTTTTTGGGTTTTTTTTTTTTTGAAGACTAGTTACAAAAGAATTTGAATAAATAGACATAATAATAAAACAACAAATACTTTATATTGCATGGCTTGCCTGCAGAACAAGAAAGCACATAACACTACTTGCATATTATAGTTACAGTGATTCCAAATATCTTTGAAAGCAAAATAACATATCTCCTCCCTTCTCCTTAACATTGCATTTAATTAAATTTCATTTTTTCCCTAAATGGACTGAGTCACTTGGCTCTGCTGTGTATATATTTCAGGCTCCATGCATAAATTCTTTACCAGATTTCCATTTGGGGAGGATTAACCATTTTGCAATCTAATTTCCTTCCAGCATTATGTCTCTGGTTCTTTGTCAATATTCAGGAGGAAAGAAAAATACTTGAAATCTCCAAGGGTCTGACTCTTTCTATACCAATGAGCTCTTGGGGTAATCTCTGTGATTACTTTCTCTCCAGGCCTCAGAGACTTTGCATATGGACAATTTCTTCTCAAATAAACACAGACTGAGCACGATCATCCCCCTTGTGTTCTGCTTCTATTATACAGGCCTGTGCCAGATTTCATCAGATAAATTCAAGTCTCCAGGCTGAGTTGTGGTCCAAGGGATTTTTGTCTTGGATGAAAATCTGGACTAATGATTTCAAACTCCAGTCTTGCTGCTTTTGAGTGCCTTGGCAATTAGTGTTAAAGTTCCCTCATCCTTCGCATGATGACTCTGGGATGCAGACTGGTGAAATTAAAATGATTTCATCACAAAACCTGGACCAGAACTCCCCAGACAAATCTCCAATCATCCTTCTGTGTGACACGGCAGCTTCATATGTGTGACTAATTTCATTAAAAAGAATTAAATCACTTAATTCACTGAAATATACCAATTTAACAAATATCTCTATATTTAAACAGTACTGAATTACATTTGGGGAGGTTTGACCATTATTCGCACATCTAAAGTAAGAATGAGTCTAGGAAATGGTGGTGTCTTTTGCTGTAGTTAAGTGGATTCAGTAATGGCATAACTATGATTACTTCCTTGTACGTGATCTTCCCTGATAGTCTAAGAGTAAAACTGACTACAACCTCTCATCCTGCCTATAAAGCCCCTTGAAGGACTTTGGGAATATTACCCCCCTTGCTCAAATATTGTGACCAGCAAAATGCACATCTGGGCCTCAAAGGAATATCTGCCAAATCATAGTGAAGCTTTCCTGTGTTGCTGTTCTTGCTTAGCCAGAAAAGGGAACCATCATTGGACATCGCTGACATCAAAACCAAGTCTGTGGCTGGTGAGATGGCTCAGCTGGTAAAGGGACTGGCTACCAAGCCTGAGGATCTGAGTTCCATCCTGAAACCTACACTTTGCATAGTAGAAGAAGAGAATTGAGTCACAGCACACACACACACACACACACAGAGACACATACAGACACACACACATATAAACGCACTCACGCATGCACACACACAGACACACATATACACGCACACACGCACGCACACACATACACGCACACACACACACATGCACATACACACATCAAATAAGCAAGCTATAATTCACAATATAAAACAACCAAATTGAAAATGTAACAAAAGGAGAATCTGCTAAGCTTAGGAAAATCTTAGCCAGTATGTTTAGCTTGAAGATCCTACTTTATACATGTACCAATTGGCAAATATTCAGGGTATCAATGAAAACGAATCCTAAGGCCTGGTTTAAATTTTGTCAGGTTTTTCCATGTATAATGATACATAAAAAATGATACATCTTACAATTAATGGCATTTTAGATTTAACTGCATAAAATATATATTTAGCTTTGTTTTGAGTACATTAAAACTTATTCTCAATCTTTAGTAAATTTCCTTATTATTTACTAATAATTTACTAAACTCCACTCCAGAAATCTGCGAATCATAACCCCAAATTTAATTTGATCCTTGTATCAAATATGTAGTAGCCAGCTGACAATCTGCGGGGTCAATCTTGACATGTGAGAATGTAGGAAATAGATGATCACAAACTTTGGGTTGGATTTGAATAGACTGAAATCTTGATTGAAAGACAAATAAATTATTTTCACCATCCAGGTCGACCAAATTGTTCCCAAGGTGATGTATTGAATACAATTATTATATACCAGGTTTACTGTAGTACAGTGTGTGTGTGTGTGTGTGTGTGTGTGTGTGTGTGTGAGAGAGAGAGAGAGAGAGAGAGAGAGTATTTGTGTATGTATGAGTCTGTATGTGTGTGTTCTGCATAGAGGCACTGAAGGTAGGAGGGCAGGAAAACTAAGAACCGGGCTCTTATAACCAAGCCAAGTATCTCAGCAGAGATAAGATAATGTAAGGAAAGCTGTGCCATTGCACCCTTTGTCCTTCCAGAAGGGACACCCTCTTGAAAGTCCTATAACAGTACAAGAAGTGCTAGTAGCAGCCCAGGATGACAGATACTACAACGAGTCATTTCAGAAAGAAAGAACAGAGTGCTGCGGAGGTGAGAGGCTCACGATTGAAGGCTGGCTACAGAAACATGCATTGCATGTACACAGAACAGCAAAGGTTCTTATTAGGGACCAGTAGAGACCAGAAATAGAAAGTAGAATGTGATTAGATTATGGTGATGCTTCAAAACCAATCCTCTGAGGACACTAGGGTGAAAATGGAGACCCTTCCTGTAAGAAAGAA
The DNA here is from genome assembly GCF_021556685.1 of Rattus norvegicus. Taxonomy (NCBI): domain Eukaryota; kingdom Metazoa; phylum Chordata; class Mammalia; order Rodentia; family Muridae; genus Rattus; species Rattus norvegicus. The sequence continues at coordinate 227,799,009 of NC_141535.1, read as the reverse complement.
TGATCGTTTGAATTCTAGGTGAACTCCCACAACTGAAATTTGTCTAATAAATCTGGCACTTGTGTTAATATAGGCAGATGCTACAGAGGAAAAAATAAACACTTCTGACCTATTTGAGCTTAACTTGAGTAGAGAAGAAAAAATTATTGTTGACTTTGCTTCTGAGACTGGTGTGGTAATAGCAATAGTTAGGAGAGACGTGTGTCACAGTATCAGGGCAGAGAAGTGCTGAAGGTGGAGGCCATTGGCTTCTAGACCATCATCAGAATACGCTCATGAGCATTTAACAAAGAGTGACGGAGAATGAGAAATCCTTCCTCGCTGATGATGTTATGCGTCAGTTCTAGGTAACTAAGAAGTAATATAGTCAGTGATGAGGACTCCAGAGAAGTAGTAGTAATACATGACAATAGAGATAGGAAGAGAGACCCCACTACCCTGGAAAAGTCTCGTGACTCAGAGGCCTATGGAAAAAAACCAAGTATCTAATATCTTAAAAAAAATAAGGTTCAGAATGAATAAAGGATGGGTCACTGGTTATAATATCCATAAGTGGTTTTTATTATTATTAAATAAGAGGTAAATATAGATGTCATGGCAAATGTCTGTAACACAGAAATTATAAAGCTGTGGTAGGATGATAGAAAGTTTAAGGTCAGCCTGTCTCCTGTCCTCCACCTCACATATACTCACTTCGTATTTACAATTCTATTCAATATAAACAAAATATTGGATCATTTTATCTGCCCCCAAGTTTTTCAAAGCCTTGCCTGTGCTGTCTGTTCTTCAATCAGCGCAATACACTATAGCCTCATTTTATGTTACAGCCAGACTTCATGTGCTCCTTAAGTCATGACAAGGTACATTGCTCCTCGGGGCAAAGCAGGAAGGATTGTAGTATAAGCAAACCTCCTTCAAGAGACCTGGTACAGGGTCACCCTTTGAGGTAGAATAGTTACAGAGACAGACAGAGGGAGGAATGAGAAAAGAACACTCAGCTAGAGATGCTAGGAGAATGTTCCTCTCAACTAGTGCCACATGGCGAATGATAGAATTGTCATCTACAGGTAGTCCTGAGTAGTCAAGGATGAAGTCTGAGAATTGGCAGTGACAAACTCAAGAGCTGCTCCAATACCACGAATCAGCCACATCAGGACATTTGTCAGCAAAGAGAAAGTCATGGACTTCCTTTGGATGGGGGCTACATGAACTGAATAAGGTATAGTAAAATAAAACGTGGCCCAAATTGCAGAGATTCATTATGCTACCCATACATAGAACTAAACTTTGAGGATGAGCACTTTCATGTAGCATTGGTTTTTCCTGGTAAGGGAGGTATAGGCAGAGAGCGTCAGTCAGCTTCAGTTGCCAACTTGACACAACCTGAGTCACCTAGGACATAGGAATTTCGCTGGAGGAATTACCTGGAAAAGAAAGGCCAGTGACCATGTCTGTAGGCATCTTCTTAATTGTTAATAGAAGGAAGAAGGCCTACACCACTGTGGGTACTGACACCATCTCTAGGCAAGTGACCATTGCCTCTTTTTTTTTTAAATTTATTTAATACTTAATAATAATTCTTTGGTTTCCGGGCAAACATCCCCCTCCCCCCTCCCCTTCCTTATGGGTGTTCCCCTCCCAACCCTCCCCCCATTGCCGCCCTCCCCCAAACAGTCTAGTTCACTGGGGGTTCAGTCTTAGCAGGACCCAGGGCTTCCCCTTCCACTGGTGCTCTTACTAGGATATTCATTGCTACCTATGAGGTCAGAGTCCAGGGTCAGTCCATGTATAGTCTTTAGGTAGTGGCTTAGTCCCTGGAAGCTCTGGTTGCTTGGCATTGTTGTCCATATGGGGTCTCGAGCCCCTTCAAGCTCTTCCAGTTCTTTCTCTGATTCCTTCAACGGGGGGTCCTATTCTCAGTTCAGTGGTTTGCTGCTGGCATTCGCCTCTGTATTTGCTGTATTCTAGCTGTGTCTCTCAGGAGCAATCTACATGCGGCTCCTGTCGGTCTGCACTTCTTTGCTTCATCCATCTTGTCTAATTGGGTGGCTGTATATGTATGGGCCACATGTGGGGCAGGCTCTGAATGGGAGTTCCTTCAGTCTCTGTTTTAATCTTTGCCTCTCTCTTCCCTGCCAAGGGTATTCTTGTTCCCCTTTTAGAGAAGGAGTGAAGCATTCACATTTTGATCATCCGTCTTGAGTTTCATTTGTCCTAGGCATCTAGGGTAATTCAAGCATTTGGGCTAAGAGCCACTTATCAGTGAGTGCATACCATGTGTGTCTTTCGGTGATTGGGTTAGCTCACTCAGGATGATATTTTCCAGTTCCAACCATTTGCCTACGAATTTCATAAAGCCATTGTTTTTGATAGCTGAGTAATATTCCATTGTGTAGATGTACCACATTTTCTGTATCCATTCCTCTGTTGAAGGGCATCTGGGTTCTTTCCAGCTTCTGGCTATTACAAATAAGGCTGCGATGAACATAGTGGAGCATGTGTCTTTTTTATATGTTGGGGCATCTTTTGGGTATATGCCCAAGAGAGGTATAGCTGGATTCTCAGGCACTTCAATGTCCAATTTTCTGAGGAACCTCCAGACTGATTTCCAGAATGGTTGTACCAGTCTGCAATCCCACCAACAATGGAGGAGTGTTCCTCTTTCTCTGCATCCTCGCCAGCATCTGCTGTCACCTGAGTTTTTGATCTTAGCCATTCTCACTGGTGTGAGGTGAAATCTCAGGGTCGTTTTGATTTGCATTTCTCTTGTGACTAAAGATGTTGAACATTTCTTTAGGTGTTTCTCAGCCATTCGGCATTCCTCAGCTGTGAATTCTTTGTTTAGCTCTGAACCCCATTTTTTAATAGGGTTATTTGTCTCCCTGCGGTCTAACTTCTTGAGTTCTTTGTATATTTTGGATATAAGGCCTCTATCTGTTGTAGGATTGGTAAAGATCTTTTCCCAATCTGTTGGTTGCCGATTTGTCCTAACCACAGTGTCCTTTGCCTTACAGAAGCTTTGCAGTTTTATGAGATCCCATTTGTCGATTCTTGATCTTAGAGCATAAGCCATTGGTGTTTTGTTCAGGAAATTTTTTCCAGTGCCCATGTGTTCCAGATGCTTCCCTAGTTTTTCTTCTATTAGTTTGAGTGTGTCTGGTTTGATGTGGAGGTCCTTGATCCACTTGGACTTAAGCTTTGTACAGGGTGATAAGCATGGATCGATCTGCATTCTTCTACATGTTGACCTCCAGTTGAACCAGCACCATTTGCTGAAAATGCTATCCTTTTTCCATTTGATGGTTTTGGCTCCTTTGTCAAAAATCAAGTGACCATAGGAATGTGGGTTCATTTCTGGGTCTTCAATTCTATTCCATTGGTCTATCTGTCTGTCTCTGTACCAATACCATGCAGTTTTTATCACTATTGCTCTGTAATACTGCTTGAGTTCAGGGATAGTGATTCCCCCTGAAGTCCTTTTATTGTTGAGGATAGTTTTAGCTATCCTGGGTTTTTTGTTATTCCAGATGAATTTGCAAATTGTTCTGTCTAACTCTTTGAAGAATTGGATTGGTATTTTGATGGGGATTGCATTGAATCTGTAGATCGCTTTTGGTAAAATGGCCATTTTTACTATATTAATCTTGCCAATCCATGAGCATGGGAGATCTTTCCATCTTCTGAGGTCTTCTTCAATTTCTTTCTTCAGTGTCTTGAAGTTCTTATTGTACAGATCTTTTACTTGCTTGGTTAAAGTCACACCGAGGTACTTTATATTATTTGGGTCTATTATGAAGGGTGTCATTTCCCTAATTTCTTTCTCGGCTTGTTTCTCTTTTGTGTAGAGGAAGGCTACTGATTTATTTGAGTTAATTTTATACCCAGCCACTTTGCTGAAGTTGTTTATCAGCTTTAGTAGTTCTCTCGTGGAACTTTTGGGATCACTTAAATATACTATCATACCATCTGCAAATAGTGATATTTTGACTTCTCCTTTTCCGATCTGTATCCCCTTGACCTCCTTTTGTTGTCTGATTGCCCTGGCTAGAACTTCAAGAACTATATTGAATAAGTAGGGAGAGAGTGGGCAGCCTTGTCTAGTCCCTTATTTTGGTGGGATTGCTTCACGTTTCTCTCCATTTAGTTTAATGTTAGCAACTGGTTTGCTGTATATGGCTTTTACTATGTTTAGATATGGGCCTTGAATTCCTATTCTTTCCAGGACTTTTATCATGAAGGGGTGTTGAATTTTGTCAAATGCTTTCTCAGCATCTAATGAAATGATCATGTGGTTTTGTTCTTTCAGTTTGTTTATATAATGGATCACGTTGATGGTTTTCCGTATATTAAACCATCCCTGCATGCCTGGGATGCAGCCTACTTGATCATGGTGGATGATTGTTTTGATGTGCTCTTGGATTCGGTTTGCCAGAATTTTATTGAGTATTTTTGCGTAGATATTCATAAGGGAAATTGGTCTGAAGTTCTATTTCTTTGTTGGGTCTTTGTGTGGTTTAGGTATAAGAGTAATTGTGGCTTCGTAGAAGGAATTCGGTAGGGCTCCATCTGTTTCAATTTTGTGGAATAGTTTGGATAATATTGGTATGAGGTCTTCTATGAAGGTTTGATAAAATTCTGCACTAAACCCGTCTGGACCTGGGCTCTTTTTGGTTGGGAGACCTTTAATGACTGCTTCTATTTCCTTAGGAGTTATAGGGTTGTTTAACTGGTTTATCTGTTCCTGATTTAACTTCGGTACCTGGTATTTGTCTAGGAAATTGTCCATTTCCTGTAGATTTTCAAGTTTTGTTGAATATAGACTTTTATAGTAAGATCTGATGATTTTTTGAATTTCCTCTGAATCTGTAGTTATGTCTCCCTTTTCATTTCTGATTTTGTTAATTTGGACACACTCTCTGGGTCCTCTCGTTAGTCTGGCTAAGGGTTTATCTATCTTGTTGATTTTCTCAAAGAACCAACTTTTGGTTCTGTTGATTCTTTCTATGGTCCTTTTTGTTTCTACTTGGTTGATTTCAGCTCTGAGTTTGATTATTTCCTGCCATAATCAGGAAAGTACCATGAGGAGCTGAGAAGAAGGTATATCCTTTTGCTTTAGGATAGAATGTTCTATAAATATCTGTTAAGTCCATGTGGCTCATGACTTCTCTTAGTCTGTCTACGTCTCTGTGTAATTTCTGTTTCCATGATCTGTCCATTGATGAGAGTGGGGTGTTGAAATCTCCCACTATTATTGTGTGAGGTGCAATGTGTGTTTTGAGCTTTAGTAAGGTTTCTTTTACGTATGTAGGTGCCCTTGTATTTGGGGCATAGATATTTAGGATTGAGAGTTCATCTTGGTGGATTTTTCCTTTGATGAATATGAAGTGTCCTTCCTTATCTTTTTTGATGACTTTTAATTGAAAATTGAGTTTATTTGATATTAGAATGGCTACTCCAGCTTGCTTCTTCTGACCATTTGCTTGGAAAGTTGTTTTCCAGCCTTTCACTCTGAGGTAGTGTCTGTCTTTGTCTCTGAGGTGTGTTTCCTTAGGCAGCAGAATGCAGGGTCCTCGTTGCGTATCCAGTTTGTTAATCTATGTCTTTTTATTGGGGAGTTGAGGCCATTGATGTTGAGAGATATTAAGGAATAGTGATTATTGCTTCCTGTTATATTCATATTTGGATGTGAGGTTATGTTTGTGTGCTTTTCTTCTCTTTGTTTTGTTGCCAAGATGATTAGTTTCTTGCTTCTTCTAGGGTATAGCTTGCCTCCTTATGTTGGGCTTTACCCTTTATTATCCTTTGTAGTGCTGGATTTGTAGAAAGATATTGTGTAAATTTGGTTTTGTCATGGAATATCTTGGTTTCTTCATCTATGTTAATTGAGAGTTTTGCAGGATACAGTAGCCTGGGCTGGCATTTGTGTTCTCTTAGGGTCTGTATGACATCTGTCCAGGATCTTCTGGCCTTCATAGTTTCTGGCGAAAAGTCTGGTGTGATTCTGATAGGTCTGCCTTCATATGTTACTTGACCTTTTTCTCTTACTGCTTTTAATATTCTTCCTTTATTTTGTGCGTTTGGTGTTTTGACTATTATGTGACGGGAGGTGTTTCTTTTCTGGTCCAATCTATTTGGAGTTCTGTAGGCTTCTTGTATGCCTATGGGTATCTCATTTTTTAGGTTAGGGAAGTTTTCTTCTATGATTTTGTTGACGATATTTACTGGTCCTTTGAACTGGGAGTCTTCACTCTCTTCTATACCTATTATCCTTAGGTTTGATCTTCTCATTGAGTCCTGGATTTCCTGTATGTTTTGGACCAGTAGCTTTTTCTGCTTTACATTATCTTTGACAGTTGAGTCAATGATTTCTATGGAATCCTCTGCTCCTGAGATTCTCTGTTCCATCTCTTGTATTCTGTTGGTGAAGCTTGTATCTACAGCTCCTTGTCTCTTCTTTTGATTTTCTATATCCAGGGTTGTTTCCATGTGTTCTTTCTTGATTGCTTCTATTTCCATTTTTAATTCCTTCAACTGTTTGATTGTGTTTTCCTGGAATTCTTTCAGGGATTTTTGTGTCTCCTCTCTATGGGTTTCTACTTGTTTATTTATGTTTTCCTGGAATTCTTTCAGGCATTTTTGTGATTCCTCTCTGTAGGCTTCTACTTGTTCTCTAAGGGAGTTCTTCACGTCTTTCTTGAAGTCCTCCAGCATCATGATCAAATATGATTTTGAAACTAGATCTTGCTTTTCTGGTGTGTTTGGATATTCCATGTTTATTTTGGTGGAAGAATTGGGCTCCGATGATGCCATGTAGTCTTGGTTTCTGTTGCTTGGGTTCCTGGGCTTGCCTCTCGCCATCAGATTATCTCTAGTGTTACTTTGTTCTGCTATTTCTGACCGTGGCTAGACTGTCCTATTAGCCTGTGTGTCACGAGTGCTGTAGACCTGTTTTCCTGTTTTCTTTCAGCCAGTTATGGGGACAGAGTGTTCTGCTTTCGGGCATGTAGTTTTTCCTATCTATAGGTCTTCAGCTGTTCCTGTGGGCCTGTGTCTGGAGTTCACCAGGCACGTCTCTTGCAGGGGAAAAGTTGGTCCTACCTGTGGTTCCAAGGCTCAAGTTTGCTCGTGGGGTACTGCCTAAGTCCTCTCCTCGGCGGCAGCAACCGGGAAGATCTGCGCCGCTCTTTCCGGGAGCCTCCGTGCACCAGGGTTCCAGATGGCGTTTGGTGTTTTCCTCTGGCGTCTGGATGTGCGCAGAGAGCAGTCTCTTCTGGTTTCCCAGGCTTGTCTGCCTCTCTGAAGGTTTAGCTCTCCCTCCCACGGGATTTGGGTGCAGAGAACTGTTTTTCCGGTCTGTTTCCTTCAGGTTCCAGCGGTGTCTCAGGCGCCGACCATTGCCTCTTAAAGAATGGTGTCTGAATGTGAGTCAGGAAGAGTTCAAGCCAGGAAGCACCATTCCTTCATGGCTTCTACTTAAGTTCCTATCTTCAGTTTCCTGCTTGATGCTGAATGGTAACGTGTAAGCTGGAATGAATTCTTTCCTCATCAAGTTGTTTTGGTCAGTGTTCAACCAAAGCAACAAAAACAAGCTAAAATAGTGGGATAGGGCTCCTGCCACCAAGACTGACAGTTTCATCCCCAGAACTAATATGGTAGGAGAGAACCAACTCCTACAGCTTACTGTTTAACATAATACATGTACATGGTGTGCATGCATGCCCGCGCGTGCGCACGCGAACACACACACACACACACACACACACACACACGAATTCAATAACTTTTTAAATTAAAATACAAGGCTCCATGGCTCACACATTGCCACATATTCCACTGCCTACTAAGAAGGAATTGCATATTGAAAACTACTTCCAGATAGGATAACGTTTGTTAATTCCTCCACTCCTCCTTTTATTTGCTCCGTGATGTAGAGACAATTTGTCTTTCCTCATGGCAGTTCTAAAGCATGCTGCATAATGAAGCAGGAAATGATGTGTGAGCCCTCCATCTCACGCAGTCACTGGAGGGCTTGGAAAAACCACATTCCCCACTGTTGTCAATGGTAACCAAGAGGAAGTGAAAGGACGCTTTCAGTTTTCCTATAAACAACCCTTTCCTTCAAAAACATTATATAAGGTAAGTGCATTAACAGGCTGGTGTTCAAGGAAGAAAAAATTTAAAAATATTTAAGCCAGAAGATTATCATGAGATTTCAACAACAACAACAACAAAATGCTTGTTTCTAACTTGTGTGAAATGAGAGTCTCATAGTTGACATCAGTACATGATGATGCCGTGGCCATTCTCACTTGTGCTCCTGCTGTGAACCAAGGAAAGGCAAGGGTGCACAAAGATAATAAGGACCCAGCCACAAGGAAATAAAAAGTAAATCATCATTTGGATCAGAAGTAAGCTCTATTTATAGATGAGCGTTGGAAGGCTGTGAAGCAACTGACATGTGTCAAGCAGAATGGAGTCTACCTGGGACAGATCCATGGTGACAAAGCCAGATGAACAGAATTCTGAGGGTGGAGAAAGTGTGGCTTGGTAGATAGGCACACTGTGGGAATTAGAACTGATCTAATGACAACCACAGATGTGAGTCTGTTTTCCATTTTAAAATACAACAGAGTCATTTAGCTCTGCAATCAAAAGATCTAGCAAGCAGTTGGAGAGGTTGTACAAAGCCTCCAGAGGAAGGTGCATGGAAGAGAGAAAAATGAGGCTTATTTTATATGGATTGAGCAGTTGATAAGGAACAGGTGCCCTCCCTACTGTAGTCCTGCATGTACAACACTCTCTATTATAGTAACTCACCTGGCTATTCCTCATACCCACTCTCTTCCTAGAGGAAGCAAATCCTTGAGGGCACAAGCTGGTACATTTAAGAACTCAGTAGGTTCCCCTGTGTGGCCTCATCTCCAATTCTTTCTGCTTTCTCATAGAGCCCCTCTTGAGAAAGTTGAAGTGCTGTGGATACTCAACAAGGGCCTTTGGGGTTGCTCCACTGCTTTCAGAACCATGGACAGGGATTTTGAGGCACACTCTTTACCGAAGCCCACTGGGTTTTCAAGGTTTGCTCCCATAGCTATATTGCTTGATCATTTGTGGTCATAGTGTATCATGGACAATGGGAGCATATAGTCCTTGGCTTACATTGTCTTCTACAAAGTACAGCTTGGTCTCAGCTTTCTTTCCTCACATTCTCCTTCTCACCTCACAGTTTTCAAGATGTAAACTATATTTGTTTTTTCCAGAAGATAGAGGAACTTATCCAGCATGTGTCTTCATGTGTCATTTTGTCAAGATAGCCACAGTGACATCACCTGCGATGTGGTTTCGTGTGTTTCTCAGTGTACTGAGCCTTCTCTTGGTCAACAGCAAATGAGACCCTGGGAAACATCTCCACAGGCTTCTCAACACTTGAACTCATCTGTCTCATGATAGCAATGACCATTCTGATTTCATTTATGATGGAATAGAAATGGAAACAAGGCAGGTGAATGCTATAAGAACAGGGTTTTGACAATCTCAGTCTCAGGTTCTTCAAATTGAAGTTGGCACAGAACTATCATCCAGATGCTTAGCTGTAATTTGGTGCAGATGGTCTTTGAAGCAACAGTGTGGAAAGACATAAGGACATATTAAGCAGATTCTGACAGAAAAACTCAGAACTAGGTGATAGGACTTGGACAGACTGGGAAGTAACTGAGGCCATGACACTAGGGTAGTTTTGGTGTAGCACTGCCTATTCATAGGCATTGGTTCCAGTTGGTTCCAAAGTTCCTCAACTCACTTTCTTAAGTCTGAACTAAAGAAGATAAGTTGTTCTAGATTGGAAAAAAGGGGAAGCTGAAACTACAGATAATGTTCTTACCCCTGCAGGAAATCAAATGACAAGGTAGAATAAGATAATTTTCATTTAAAGGAACCTCTTTTTTTATTTTGGAGACAGCTGTCATTTCACTTCACCTTCCATGGTGCACAGACAGGCAGAGAACAGGGCAGCCCTGTCAGATAAAGGGCTCACATTGGTGAAGTCATTCAATGCTGACTACTCCCTTAGGGGTGTCATCTCCACAAAAGGGCTTATTATAAGTAAAGACTTCTGTATGGGAGTTGGAGAAACACAAACATTGTCCACCATCACAGACAAGGGGGCCTTTGAAAATGGTTGGCAATATTCTGGAACGTCTGTGCCACTGAAGCACTGATCCACCACATAAGGCACAGGCTGAAAATGGAAGAAAACTTTCAGTCACATGTCTGTGCCTTTAGGTAACATCTCTATGTGTCTGTGGAACAACAAGGCACTGTAGTTGCAATATTTTGCCGTCAGTTTATCTATTTCCTAAACATATACTTAACACTTACTAGTTTTACTAAATATGAGAAAAGAAGCATACAAAAAAAAAAAAAAACAGAATCCAGGGCTGGAGACATGTCTCAGTGGTAAGAATGAATATTTATGCTCCTGCGGAAGACTCAAATTTTGTACTTTGTACTGACATGGGGTAGATAGGTCACTGCCTTTATAGAAGAAAGTGAGAAGGTCCTCTAGGCAGAGAAATGAGAGCAAAGGCTCAGAGTTCTGGCAGTGGCCCACATAGGCCCATGTCATCTGATGTCGCAAACAAAAGAGCATTGTGAGATAAGAATGAAGACTGACGTAGAGTGGAATTTGAAGAAGCTTGGGTTTCAATTTGTGAAAAATGGCAAACTGTCAAAGGATGTGATTTGTGAAAACAGCCAATAAATCATGTATTTAAGAGAAGGGAATTGGAATGTTGGAGAGGTGACTCAGCACTTAGGAACATGGACTGCTCTTCCAGAGGTCTTTTTTTTTTTTTATTATTAACTTGAGTATTTCTTATATACATTTCGAGTGTTATTTCCTTTCCCAGTTTCCGGGCAAACATCCCCCTCCCCCCTCCCCTTTCTTATCGGTGTTCCCCTCCCCACCCTCCCCCCATTGTCCCCCTCCCCCCAACAGTCTAGTTCACTGGGGGTTCAGTCTTAGCAGGACCCAGGGCTTCCCCTTCCACTGGTGCTCTTACTAGGATATTCATTGCTACCTATGAGGTCAGAGTCCAGGGTCAGTCCATGTATAGTCTTTAGGTAGTGGCTTAGTCCCTGGAAGCTCTGGTTGCTTGGCATTGTTGTCCATATGGGGTCTCGAGCCCCTTCAAGCTCTTCCAGTTCTTTCTCTGATTCCTTCAACGGGGGTCCTATTCTCAGTTCAGTGGTTTGCTGCTGGTATTCGCCTCTGTATTTGCTGTATTCTGGCTGTGTCTCTCAGGAGCGATCTACATCCGGCTCCTGTTGGTCTGCACTTCTTTGCTTCATCCATCTTGTCTAATTGGATGGCTGTATATGCATGGGCCACATGTGGGGCAGACTCTGAATGGGTGTTCCTTCAGTCTCTGTTTTAATCTTTGCCTCTCTATTCCCTGCCAAGGGTATTCTTGTTCCCCTTTTAAAGGAGTGAACCATTCACATTCAGTTTCCAGCAACCACATGGTGGCTCACAACCATCTGTAATGGAATCCAATGGTCTCTTCTGGGCAATGCACTCACATACATTAAATAGATAGATAGATGACAGATAGATGATAGATAGATAGATAGATAGATAGATAGATAGATAGAAAGAGAGAGGAAAGAGAGAAAAGGAATGAGGGAAAAAGAGAGAAGGGAACTGAACTGTTTGAGAAGAATCTTAGTGCAGAGGGGAGGCAAGAAATTGGTGGTGAAGAAATAGAAGAAAATGAGTAATTCAGAGCTAAAATAGGTGGTGTCCGGGGTGACGTTGCATATCACTATATTACCATTTAAAGCTAAAACAACACTTTGCCAGGCACTGAGGCTACTTAAGAATGTATGGAAGTCCAAGGAAATAAAATATACCAGAAGGCAATTTACTGTGACAAAATGGCATTGTCTTTTGTTAACTGGGAATAAGATCTGTTTATTTTAACAGCTTCGGATTCACTTTCTACTTCCTTGAGGGGTCAGTTGGGTAAAATCAGCTGAATTCCTAAAATGCCAGTGGATTTGAGAGAAAGGCTTTCTCTGAGCGAGAAGCATGCATCATAACAGGGTGTTTCTCTACCAATTTGGCTGTCAGTTCAGCTGTTATGTTTTCTTCTGACCTCCAGGACATGGTCCATCTGTTCAACACTGCTTCAGCCTAAACAATACAGACGGGATGAGTGGCAAGGGAAAACGCCAGCAATATGGTGTGCTTGCTGTTTTGTCTTTTCAACACTTACATGTGTGGGTCTCTCGTGTCTGCCCATCTTAACTAACGGGATGGAATATAAATCTGCCCAGAGAAATGACCCCGTTCTTCCTCCCTTTTATGTATTGCTATTAATCCTAAGATTTGCAAAAGTAACTAGATAGGTGTGTAAGCATAGGCTCTGTGACCACGAAGTTTCCAGAATACAAACCAGAATCTTCACATAATGTCAGGTCCAACTTATCAGAAATGCCAGTGACCAGTTTGCTCAGCACATTGTCTCTAAGAAAAAGGATTCTGGATGGAGTGAATTACAGCTTTTGGGACCCAGGCTATGGACAGCAATGAGCTTCCTGCTCCTTGTTTCTGTTCTGATCCCCAATTGTTTTGCAACTCTCAGAAAGGACATACACACGTATGGATATTCACATGATTATTTCCATGTAATCTTACTCGCCAAATGTTTAAATAATGTCAATGTCATCAAAGCAAAGAAAGAGCTGACTACCTTAAGTGCTGCAGGACTCTCATGGCCTCCCAGTCACCATAGGGAAGAGGGTCAGAACATGTGTGTGTTTAAGGATCTACATGTGCACACACATCCACTGCTGTTTACATCAGTAGGGCACACACTGAAAGCCATGGGTCATACAGCTGCAGTATCAGTTCCACCACAGTGATCATTCGAGACTTCTTATCTGCAAATATTTTTCCAAATATGCATCTCCACAACTAGGATGATTTTCTCCCTGTGTGTGGGATCCTTGTTTACATAAACGATGGTGTCAAAATTGCTCACAGTTCTGCGAGAACAAATGCAAGATAAAAACAGTCTCCATAGAAGCTCTTCTGGTGTTTGTTCTCGTCACTGTTGATGTCCAAAACTTATTTTTAATTGTTTTTCTCTCTACCTCTATTATTCTGCCATTTATTGACTGTGTTTTTGCTACTTCAATGGACATTCATATATGGATGTATACACATATGTGTTTGTGTATATGCATACATTTTTAAAGACAATATTCTCTAGGGTTGTATACTTTCTGGAAGGTGAAGGCTGCCTGAGCAACATGAGTTACAGTCAGCCCTTTTGTAGCCAGAGGTTCCACATCTATTTGGATTTAGTGGGGACTGGAAAATTCCTCAGAAAACCTGACTGTGCTGAACATGCACACAGGAGCTTGTGTTTTGTTTTGTTTTTTAATTTTCTTTTTGTTCTCATTCAAAAAACAGCACAGCACCACCACTGCCCTGATGGTCTTATGTTTTACCAAATAGTGTAAGCAATACTGAGATGCTTTGGAAGCTAAAGCTGTATGTGCTGTATCAAATTCTACCCTGTTCTATACACGCTACTTGAACATGTCAGCGTTTGGTTTCATCCATACTCCCAGGACCAATTCCACTGCAGAAACAGAAAAGTGACGATCAGGTGATACGAGAAAGAAGGTTGGGGGGGGGCTGTTTTTAACATTTTCTCATTACTTATGTTATTATTTTGGTCTGCTGTTGTTTTCTGAGGCCTCTGGATCAAGCAGATCTTCAGGTAGACGTTTAACTCTAGTAAAACCCTTTCTTCACTTTGTTCTAATTCACCCAACTCCCATGGTGTAAATCCTCTTTATCAACAAGAAGATGCTTGAGTAATTTCATGTCTGGGGTGTTGGAGAATCCTGCTATTAAGGTCACAGTCCGCTATGTCAGGATAGCTCTGCTTGGCATAAAATGGAAAACTCCTTTTCTCAGTGGGCTTCCCTTTCTCTACCTGGCCTTTGTTGCCGAGTGTCTCTGACAGACACCTGGCCTTGTTTGGGGAATGATCCTGTTCAGACCTCCATAAGCATGCAAGTTAATTTTCTTATTTCTGTATGTATCATATAAGATACATACAGTATCTCAATGTAATCTTGATTATTTCCTCTAAAGGCTAATGTGAAATCGCTTTTCATGAGTTAATGAGTAAGTACAGATCCTCTTAAAAAATATATTGAAGTATATATATATTTTTTATTAACTTGAGTATTTCTTATATACATTTCTAGTGTTATTCCCTTTCCTGGTTTCCGGGCAAACATCCCTCTCCCCCCTCCCCTTCCTTATGGGTGTTCCCCTCCCAACCCTCCCCCCATTGCCGCCCTCCCCCAAACAGTCTAGTTCACTGGGGGTTCAGTCTTAGCAGGACCCAGGGCTTCCCCTTCCACTGGTGCTCTTACTAGGATATTCATTGCTACCTATGAGGTCAGAGTCCAGGGTCAGTCCATGTATAGTCTTTAGGTAGTGGCTTAGTCCCTGGAAGCTCTGGTTGCTTGGCATTGTTGTCCATATGGGGTCTCGAGCCCCTTCAAGCTCTTCCAGTTCTTTCTCTGATTCCTTCAACGGGGGTCCTATTCTCAGTTCAGTGGTTTGCTGCTGGCATTCGCCTCTGTATTTGCTGTATTCTGGCTGTGTCTCTCAGGAGCGATCTACATCCGGCTCCTGTTGGTCTGCACTTCTTTGCTTCATCCATCTTGTCTAATTGGGTGGCTGTATATGTATGGGCCACATGTGGGGCAGGCTCTGAATGGGTGTTCCTTCAGTCTCTGTTTTAATCTTTGCCTCTCTCTTCCCTGCCAAGGGTATTCTTGTTCCCCTTTTAGAGAAGGAGTGAAGCATTCACATTTTGATCATCCGTCTTGAGTTTCATTTGTTCTAGGCATCTAGGGTAATTCAAGCATTTGGGCTAAGAGCCACTTATCAGTGAGTGCATACCATGTGTGTCTTTCGGTGATTGGGTTAGCTCACTCAGGATGATAGTTTCCAGTTCCAACCATTTGCCTACGAATTTCATAAAGCCGTTGTTTTTGATAGCTGAGTAATATTCCATTGTGTAGATGTACCACATTTTCTGTATCCATTCCTCTGTTGAAGGGCATCTGGGTTCTTTCCAGCTTCTGGCTATTATAAATAAGGCTGCGATGAACATAGTGGAGCACGTGTCTTTTTTATATGTTGGGGCATCTTTTGGGTATATGCCCAAGAGAGGTATAGCTGGATTCTCAGGCAGTTCAATGTCCAATTTTCTGAGGAACCTCCAGACTGATTTCCAGAATGGTTGTACCAGTCTGCAATCCCACCAACAATGGAGGAGTGTTCCTCTTTCTCCACATCCACGCCAGCATCTGCTGTCACCTGAGTTTTTGATCTTAGCCATTCTCCCTGGTGTGAGGTGAAATCTCAGGGTTGTTTTGATTTGCATTTCTCTTGTGACTAAAGATGTTGAACATTTCTTTAGGTGTTTCTCAGCCATTCGGCATTCCTCAGCTGTGAATTCTTTGTTTAGCTCTGAACCCCATTTTTTAATAGGGTTATTTGTCTCCCTGCGGTCTAACTTCTTGAGTTCTTTGTATATTTTGGATATAAGGCCTCTATCTGTTGTAGGATTGGTAAAGATCTTTTCCCAATCTTTTGGTTGCCGATTTGTCCTAACCACAATGTCCTTTGCCTTACAGAAACTTTGCAGTTTTATGAGATCCCATTTGAAGATTCTTGACCTTAGAGCATAAGCCATTGGTGTTTTGTTCAGGAAATTTTTTCCAGTGCCCATGTGTTCCAGATGCTTCCCTAGTTTTTCTTCTATTAGTTTGAGTGTGTCTGGTTTGATGTGGAGGTCCTTGATCCACTTGGACTTAAGCTTTGTAGAGGGTGATAAGCATGGATCGATCTGCATTCTTCTACATGTTGACCTCCAGTTGAACCAGCACCATTTGCTGAAAATGCTATCTTTTTTCCATTGGATGGTTTTGGCTCCTTTGTCAAAAATCAAGTGACGATAGGTGTGTGGGTTCATTTCTGGGTCTTCAATTCTATTCCATTGGTCTATCTGTCTGTCTCTGTACCAATACCATGCAGTTTTTAATCACTATTGCTCTGTAATACTGCTTGAGTTCAGGGATAGTGATTCCCCCTGAAGTCCTTTTATTGTTGAGGATAGTTTTAGCTATCCTGGGTTTTTTGTTATTCCAGATGAATTTGCAAATTGTTCTGTCTAACTCTTTGAAGAATTGGATTGGTATTTTGATGGGGATTGCATTGAATCTGTAGATCGCTTTTGGTAAAATGGCCATTTTTACTATATTAATCCTGCCAATCCATGAGCATGGGAGATCTTTCCATCTTCTGAGGTCTTCTTCAATTTCTTTCTTCAGTGTCTTGAAGTTCTTATTGTACAGATCTTTTACTTGCTTGGTTAAAGTCACACCGAGGTACTTTATATTATTTGGGTCTATTATGAAGGGTGTCATTTCCCTAATTTCTTTCTCGGCTTGTTTCTCTTTTGTGTAGAGGAAGGCTACTGATTTATTTGAGTTAATTTTATACCCAGCCACTTTGCTGAAGTTGTTTATCAGCTTTAGTAGTTCTCTGGTGGAACTTTTGGGATCACTTAAATATACTATCATATCATCTGCAAATACTGATATTTTTACTTCTTTTCCGATCTGTATCCCCTTGACCTCCGAAGTATATTTTTCTGTGGCAAAAATCATAAAACAAAATAAATAAGCCTTGTAACTCAAGAACCGAAGGGTGCCTTTTGCCTCACAGTGTAGGGGCACAGACCTTCCCAATGGGAAGTCATAGTGGTAGGAGTGTGAGAGAACAGCTCTCAATGCATCCATAGGAAGGAAGCCGAGGAAAGAACACTACTGCTCACTACCTCAGTGTTGCTCTCTTCAAGACCCAAGGATGTGGCATCCAATATTCAGAGTATGTCTGCTCTCTTCAGTTAGACTTCTCTGAACACATCCTCACAGATACATTTATGGGTTCATTTAGACAGACGGCTACTGTGAGTCCAGTAAATAAGTATTAACCATCAGAGAGAGCTTCCTCAGTGTAAAACCCCGGACTTGGAGGTGATTCAGTCCTTCACGTCTCCTCTCGTTTATATCTCAGTTCCATGTGAACGTACTCCTCCTATAAGTCAGGTTAAAGGAAATCACATGTTTGCCTTAGGTATTTGAGCTTTACTTCTCTTACATAATATACAATAAATTATATGGATATGCCCAGCAGTGTGTCACAGAGCAGAATGGCATACTCACAAACACTTTACTTGTCAAGTTCCACTCTGACTAAAAACATGGTCTTAGTGCATGTCATACAATGTTTACAAGCAAGCCTTACTGCTTACTGTCTCACAGGAGGAGCAGGAGGGAAAGAGGAGGAGGAGGAAGGGGAGGAGGAGGAGGAAAAGGAGGAGGAAGAGGAGGAGGAGGAAGAGGAGGAGGAGGAAGGGGAGGAGGAGGAGGAAAAGGAGGAGGAAGAGGAGGAGGAGGAAGAGGAGGAGGAGGAAGAAGAGGAGGAGGAAGAGGAGGAGGAGGAGGAACAGGACAAGGAAAAGGAACATGAAGAAAACTTGCATGGAACTATGGAAGAATAATAATAATAATAAATAATTATACAATCTTAGCTTTAACACTAGTCATATTTTAACACTCCTTTGGTTTATTAGGTCTTAAATGGGGAGAACAGCCTGTGGGGGAATACTTTGGGTCACATACTGCTGGTGAATATTTAGAGTTTTAGGTGGTCATATGCTCAATATTGGTTCACCTAGGAATAAAACTTTGGGTTATATGGAACCTCTATGTTTACTTCATTGCAGGATGGCCATCTTTTTTCCAAAGTGGTTACTATTCACACCTGATCAGCAATATACACTGACTCTCATTTCTTCAAAGCTTCAATAACACAGACTATCATTGACCTGAATTTCACTGGGACTGTTAAGCAGTATCTGAATGTTATTTTGTTTACGTTTCCTCTAATGGCTAATGTTAAATATCTTTTCATGAGTTTATTAGTAGATATAGGTTCTCTTTAAAAATACTTTTTAAGTTATTTGCATATTTTAAGTAAGCATTTTTAAACTTTTATTGTAGAGTTTAAGGATCTTTATTTTCAAATATAGTTTACCAATCTATTATTAAATATAGGTTTGCAAATATTTCTCCCATCTTGTGGGGGGTGTGTATGCATGTGTACGTGTGTGTGTGTGTGTGTGTGTGTGTGTGTGTGTGTGTGTGTGTGTTTGATAAGATCCTTTGAAATACATTGTTTTAATATAGACTAAATTCAACCCATTTTGATTACAATTGCCTACATCAAGGTCACAAGGATTTATAGCTGTGTCCATCACATTTATTTATTAATTTGGTGATTTTTCAAATATACTGTGAAGTTGAGGTTAAACTTTATCTTTTTATTTGTAGACACTCAGTTGCCTGCCTTTGTTTAAGAGCGTGTCTCCTCCACTGAGTTATGTCAGGAGCTGCTCACTTTATTTCACTGCTCCTGGGAGCTTTGTCTCTTTCCTATCATGGGGCTGAAGCAGTGCTCTCTTCTTGTCTGATTGCTGTCTTCTTTAACATGAGCAGCGGAGCCCAGTTACCAATGGATGTGTTAAGGGTGTAGAAATAGGTACTTTACAGACTTTCCTGTTTGCACACCATTTAATAGCAAAGACAGTTTTAGGAGGCATGAAGGAGGAATCCCACAAGTGCGTGAACTAAGATGAGCTTACCTACCTTCAATACTTCTGTTTGTTTTTAATCCAGCATACAAGTCTTCAGCAAGAAGACGGTGACATCTCTTGAGAGGTCAGCCTGCATTGTGACATCCAGAAGAGACGTGCAGAAACAGTGCCAAAGACCCACTACGCAACTGCACTTTCCCAAAAGCAGTTCAAAGGAGAAAATAATCCTCTTTTTTCTTAAAGTTTGCTATTGGGTACAAACCCAAATTTTTCTGGATAGATAGATAGATAGATAGATAGATAGATAGATAGATAGATAGATAGTTAGATAGATAGATAGATAGATAGATAGATAGATAGATAGATAGATAGATAGATAGAATATTTTCTTGGAGTTTTTAGTCTCATTGATAAAATAATTTAACGATGAGCACAAAACCTCAAAGACAATTTTATTAGAGTTTAAATGGAAAAAAAACCAAGGGTATGCAAGTTATAAATTTCACCAGCTGCCCAGAGGAGGAGAATGGAGGAATAGGAGAAAAAAACCTTGCCCGTCGAGTTATCAGAATTAAAGTGTACCACATGGTCAGAGATAGTCACACAGCAGGGAGGACAATTTAGAAAAGGAAAAAGGATGCTAAAGTGTTACAGAAAAAAGAAAAGGGAAAAGTTGACTTTTCTGAGTAATTCAGCAAAGAGAGGAAAAGGAAGCTGTACACCTATGGCTCTGTAACAGACTATCCTAGAGGTGGGAATTCTGGGAAGAAGAAGTAAAGTACCTCTTTAAAGTGATAATTATTCCATCTATTTCTTTAGCATGCCTTACGGTAGACCTGCCTTCCTAGGGGTGGTCTCTTGCCAGGTGATTGCTCCCCTCAACTACAATATAGATTTTTCACCCAAGCCAGAGATTCTATTCTATTGATCAGAAGGATTTTTCCACTAATCAGCCTTTATTGATATTCTAACAATATTGGATTAGCATATAGGACAAAAGTCATTGCAAAGCCAGCAACTAGGAATGGTCTACACATCCAGGGAAATGTCCTTACAAGCAGGGAAGAAAATCTGGATTTGGCTAAAAGCAGCTTAAAATTCAGAATGCAACCAAAATAAAGCTATGGGAACCTCAGCTCCAAATTTACTACCTGAAGAAGTCCCTGCACTAAAAAATAATTAGCAAATTATTTGTGACCCCCACAAAGACTTAGTAATTATTACCGATTGGTTTGGTCAAGCTCAAGGATGGTTTCAGAGCTTAGTCAAAATGGTGCAGGTGCATCTTATGGGTCTAAAGTATTGACAATCAAATGAAACCTTTTATCTAAGTACTGTTAGGGACGGATATTTTTCATTTAATCTGGCAGTTTTGCCAGCTGATAACTAGATTGGAGAAGAGATACTACTGCATGTCACATGGGTATTTAACATTATGAAATTGATAATATTAAATGTTGATGAGGATGCAAAGGTTCTGAAGTGTGGTACATTGTAGAAGTGTGTGTCCAGCAGTCACTTGATATGCCAGGAGGATAAATTAGAGTTAATCGCATACCCACCTGACAACCTCAGAGTACTTATTTACAGAGACACCAAAAATGTAGAAAACTGTTCGTAAATGCCTTTAATCATCAGAGAACCAACTGCTAACAACATTCATGTCCAATGACAAACAAAACGAGTGCTGTTTACTGGAGAGCTACACTGTGATAAAAGAATACATGACTTACTTTCCCAGACACTCTCCCAGAAGTCAGGGCAAAAGAAAGTACAGGGAATCCACTTACATGATGCTCTTCGACTCTAAAATTACCTCTGGACATGCCTGGGAAATAAGTGAACAGAGGAGCATGTCCCAGAAACAGGTAAGGATTCTCAAACCTTTCAGCCAAAACCAAAAAAACTAAATCTTACTCACCAATAGCATAAAGAAGGTCTGGAGAATGCAAACCTCACACACGATGCATAATCACACAGCTGGTTGGGCCATAGAAGTGCTTAAACCCTGGGTATCATGTACACATTCAACTGACACATCTATTTTATCAATCAAAAATGTGAAGCAGTAAATAATGATTATTTTCTGAAGAGATAATTGAGTTTTCTGGTTAAAATGGAGGATGGTTCAGCTAATAGGAAGCTTGTATTTCTAGACATCCTTTTTTCTGTTGTCCTTTAGGATACTTCGCATCTGAAGAATCAATCAATATTCAGGTTCATATGCTCTAAATCAACTCATATGCTAATTCAATTCTACTTGAGTGGCTTTCGCATATTCCCTAAACAGGGGCCTTGTTAAAGCCTTTGCAACACTGCTGACATTCAGCTGATTGTGTATATTACAAGTAATAAGATAATGACAATACCATGTAAGGAACGTACTTCGTT
The DNA here is from genome assembly GCF_021556685.1 of Rattus norvegicus. Lineage (NCBI taxonomy): Eukaryota > Metazoa > Chordata > Mammalia > Rodentia > Muridae > Rattus > Rattus norvegicus. The sequence continues at coordinate 227,777,863 of NC_141535.1, read as the reverse complement.
CTTGCAAGTTTGCAAGAATATAGAGCCTCAACCACAACAGAATTTTAATTCAGTTCAAGAGTGATGAGACAGCAGAGAAGTCAAGAGGGATGAGATACCGAGCAGTACGGAGCATTTTCACTCACCGTATATACTGAGGGGAAAAGCAATTCTTATTAGGCAAGTTTTCCTCTAGGAGACAACTAAATTTAGTAGGATAATATGAGGTTCCTGATGTTTTTACATAATGAAGGCTGACTTCTCAGTAGCTACATACAGCCAAACCCTTTTCTGAAGGTGAAAGCATTTGAAAATATAATCTCTCTCTCTCTCTCTCTCTCTCTGTCTCTCTCTCTGTCTCTCTCTCTCTGTCTGTCTCTCTCTCTGTCTGTCTGTCTCTCTCTGTGTCTCTTTCTCTGTCTCTCTATGTCTCTCTCTCTGTCTCTTTCTCTCTGTGTCTCTCTGTCTCTCTCTCTGTCTCTCTCTGTCTCTCTGTATCTTTCTCTCTCTGTCTCTTTCTCTCTCTGTCTCTCTGTCTCTCTCTGTCTTTCTCTCTCTGTCTCTGTCTCTCTCTCTCTCTCTCTCTGTGCATGTGTGTGTGTGTGAGTGTCTGTATGTGTGTGTGAGTATGTGTTTGTGTGTGTGTGTGGTGTTTATGTCTATGAAGGAAAATGTTAAATATTGATGGGTACAGTAACAAATACCTCATATCTGAAAAGATTATTTGTCTAATTAATGAAAGCAACTCTACCTTCAGATCCTTAGTTCTACACAGGAGGGATCTCTGACATAATGAGAATCGATGAGCGCTCTCTAATAGCACAAAGTGTGATTGAAGAGGAACAGCCTTACCTGAGAGATAGCAAGGCAATTCTGACTCCCAGACCCACTGAATCAGGAGGCATGGGAGGGAGACAGGTATCTGAAGGACTCTGGGGCATTATTTTTTTTTCTCATCAGCTCTAAGCTGTCCACCTCATCCTACTCCAACTAAATCAACAAAACTATTTTTCTTGCCCCTGTTGGTCCCTTAGAACCTCTTGATAAAGCCATTTTTTTCCTGCTGGCCACTATATACTGAGTCATTAAAATAGAACATACTATCCTTAGGCATTAAAATACAAAAAAAGAAGCTTTCTGTAGGCACTTTTTGTTTATTTGTGTGATTGGGTTTTTGAGATAAGTTTCATTCTCCTGCTTAGTCCCCACTTGTGAGCCACAGTGAATGACAAGAAAAACTATTTACACCAAAGTGTGACCAGGGTGACAAATTAATTGTTCTGTAACCACTATAAATATGCTGGATCTTCATTCGCTCAACACAGTGCCTCCAGCTTGCAGGAACTCCAGCCCTGTAGTGCAAATTACACATAAGACTTCTGTGGAAGAGACTGTGGCCGTCGTACTTGGTTGAAGATGAAAACAGAAGATAATTAGTTGGTTCTATATCTGCATTGAGAGCTCTAAGAAGCAGACTCACTCCTATGGTTTCTCTCAGTACAAATGTTAAGGAAGCTGAAGGGTTCGCAACTCCTCAGAGTTCTAGAAGGCTGTTAGAAAAGTGAGCTGCCACTCCTTTGGATTCGGAAGATCTCCCTGGCCTCATGATTGGCTTTTGCAGTAAATGCCTAGATGATGCCGATGCTACAGGCTGGCACCAGACCCCGAGAACTACTGGCTTGAACATTCTCTGAGTGTCTGTAAGAAGAGCTTGCTATCCACGAATACCAAATTCAATCCACAGAGCGGCCGGAAGTAATGCGGGAGCAGAGCTGTGGCGCAGAGCTGGGGTGCAGAGCTGGGGCGATTTTGTGGGCGTGATTTGGTCAGTTACTGTAGGTTGTTGTTTGTTGTTCTTTTCTTGCCAGAGTTGATTACTACTAGCAACCAAGTTCCCTGGGAAAGCATGTTTGACATATTTAGAAACATACAAAAATATGTATCTATCAGTGACGAATATGAAATAAATTAAGGACACTAAATCTAGAGACATGGTGTTTATCTTAAATGAGAAATAATCAATTTCCATTTTTCAATTGTTTTGCTACATGTATTTATTAACTCTACATGAATTTCAATAAGATAGCGAGGAGCTCATTTTCCTCATTTTATGTTGTTCTCCTACAGTTTTCTTTCCATTGGTCATTGCCTTTTGGAACAATGGTACATCGGAAACTTCAACTTCTTCACGCCTATTAACACAGTGCTTGGCACAGGCTTGAGAAGAGCAGGGCAAAATGAATAACAGCAAAAAGCAGGTATGGGGAAATGACTAATGGATACATTTTTTAAAAACATAAAACCTTTTCCTTTGACTACATCATTCGGTTTCCTTCTGTCTCGTCCATGTATCCCACAAACATATCTTTTTTATTTTTGTCCAGGCACTGATTCAATGGTGGGTAATGAGACAGTGAAGAGACCCAAGATCTTTACTCTCGGAGTTTATATCCCAATGGGAGCAAACAGATAGACAGGAGCAAATTATGTTTTTAATGCAACCAAGTGTAATGAGACACTGAGCGGTCATTTTATGCTGAACGTTGATAGAGAAAAACCAAGTTCCTTAAACTAGGTGTGGGGACCACAGATGAGGCAGTGAAACTGTGTATAACCAAATCACAAAACAATCTGCAACAATAAAAGGTTTCTGAGTGCTCATTGGCCAAATCGCATTTAAAATCAAACCACAATGAGTTGGAGGGATTCCGGGCAGTGTTGGCCCATGTCTCATCCCGTTAGTTCACCAGAGCCTTACCTCTGAATACAGCATTCGTACTTTGTGCATCACATGCTGTCTCATCACGCAACTCCAGCACAGTTCTCAGGCTGCTGTGCATTATAAATTGCAATGCTTCTTCTGCACAGAAAGTTACCGAGTTTTATAGAATCAAGTTTCAGTCTGAAGAGCAAAAATTTTTTTCCATTTTTTTCACTTTTTATTGGATATTTTCTATATCTACGTTTCAAATGTTATCCCCCTTCCAGGTTTCCTCTCTGGAAATCCCCTATCCCATCTCCCCAACCCCTGCCACCATGAGGGTGCTCCCTCACCCATCCAGCCCCTCCCTCTCATCTATCTTCCTGGACTTTCATTCCCCTACAGTAGGGCTTCGAACCTTCACGGACCAAGGCCCTCTCCTCTCATTGATGCCCAACAAGGCCATCCTCTGCTACATATGCGGCTGGAGCTCCATGTACACTCTTTGGTTGGTAGTTTCATCCCTGGGAGTTCTGGGGTGTCTGGTTGGTTGATATTGTTGTTCTTCCTATGGGGTCGCAAACCCCTTCAGCCACCTCAGTCCTTTCTCTAACTCTTCCATGGGGACCCCATGCTCAATCTAATGGTGATCTGCATTCACTACCTCTATATTCGTCAGGCTCTGGCAGAGCCTCTCAGGAGACAGCTATATCAGGCTTCTGTCCACATGCACCTCTCGGCCTCAGCAATAGAGACTGGGTTTGGTGACTGTATGTATATGGGATGGATCCCCGTATGTGGCAGTCTCTGGACGGCCTTTCAGTCTCTGGTCCACACTTTGTCTCTGTATTTCCTCCTGTGAGTATTTTGTTCCTCCTTCTATGAAGGACTGAAGCATCCACACTTTGGTCGTCCTTCTTCTTGAGCTTCATGTGGTCTGTGAATTGTATCTTGGCTATTCCGAGCTTTTGTGCTAATGTCCACTTATCAGTGAGTGCATATCCTCAGCGTGAATCAAATTAAGTATGCTTTTGGATTGTATTGTGTCAGACTGTTTGATTTTATAAATTGCTGTTTTAATTGCTGGTCTGATTTTTAGTTGAGATTAGGACAGATTTCCAACAATTTTTGAAGTGACCCTAAATTTATTTCTGCTATTTGTAATATGTATTTATGCAAAGTGTCATTCTCAGTAGTGATGATTATATAATAAATACAGTCAGTTCTGAAAACCACTGAAGATGCTATCTGCCTGGTGTAGCAAATATTCAGCTAAGATTTCATTCTTTCTGTAAGAGTAAGCAGGCTCGCCCTTCCTCGTGAGTGTACAAACTTGCTTTCACACTATGTTGAAACTATGAGGGTAACAAAGAATGTTTTAAAATAGACTGAATGTCTTATTATGAGTAGACATTTGATTGGCACACCTATCTTTTGTATCTGTGTATCAGGAATCATAAAATTCTCATGGGCCAAAGGGGTCATGCATTTAAAGGTTAAGAAACTGTGATATATAGTAATGGGCAAGCATGCCAAGCAAATTTCCTGGGCACAGGAAATAGCACTACCCCTGCCCCTTCCTTTCCCTTCACCATTTGGTGCAGCACAGGTGGGTGTCACACACATGCTGACTTTGCATGTTATCCCGTAGACTACAGGAGTTCTTCCCACTCTGTGCCCACATAGATGGAGGAAGAACGGCCTGAGGGCCTCTAACTTTGTCAGAGCTTGCGTTAGGTCACAGCAGCCTGCATTGCCTATATTTGCTCCTGAATTACGATCTTTTATATGTCCATTTCCTCCCTGGCAGCTTAAGTTTCTGCAGTCCAGCCAGCAAGTACTTCATCCAAAATAATGTATGGGCTGAGTGCTTCGATGTTAAATAGAACTGATTTGTGTCCTTCAATTAACTCTATGCCACTGCAGAAGTCTGTGCTAAGAATACTTCATTATCATTAATTAATGATGTAATAACAGTGCTGGCTTCTTTAATAAGATTCATGGAAGATTACATGAGATAACTTCACATGAAATATTTACTTTGTAAATTGTGATTAAAATGATCAATTCTAGAAAGAACCAGAAAGCATGCTCCAGAGAAACAAGAAAGAGGGACTGACACAGAGAAGGGATATCACACACCAAGACCATGACGTTAACATCACTCTGGAGTTTGTGTTTCTAAGAGAAGTTCGTTGGAACCAATCACAGAAATGAACTGAGAAGGAGTAGAGGAGAATAAACATCAAGAAAAGGAGGCAGAGCATCCAATATTGATGGAGGCAGTGAGAGCAGGAGTCAAGGATTCAAGTTACTCAGAATGAAAATGCGGGGCAAGTAGTTGACTCAAGAAAACAAGCCATGAGTTCTACAGTTAAATTCCCAATGTTATTTGAAAAGATTGTACCCACTGTTTTCCCTTATTAACAGCCATTGGAGCTGTAGTTAATTGACATTTTATTTATCAACACTCATCCAGTTATTAAACTCCTTGAATGTCTAGGCAAAATGTATTTTATTACAAAGGAGTTATATTTGTTTGTCAAAAAGCAGAGATAATGAATATTCTAGTAAGATCACCAGTGGAAGGGGAAGCCCTTGGTCCTGCTAAGACTGAACCCCCAGTGAACTAGATTGTTGGGGGAGAGCAGCAATGGGGGGAGGATGGGGAGGGGAACACCCATAAAGGGAAGGGGGAGGGATTAGGGGGATGTTTGCCCGGAAACCGGGAAAGGGAATAACACTCGAAATGTAAATAAGAAATACTCAAGTTAATAAAGAAAAAAAATATAGTCAAAAAAAAGCAGAGATAAAGGAATGGATAGACAGATTGATGGGTGAGCTGCCTTATAGATACAGAAGACATGGGAATAATGTCACAGGGTGTCAAGACCAAAAGAGGACCTCTAGAAAAATATCCACAAGGCAAATATCTTGGAAGAAATAAATCATAGCAATGAGTTCATTTATAGTAATCTTAGTGATCCTTTATTTATTTCTTGTACACATCTTTCCCAGATTAATAAGCCACTGAAAGCTTCATAATATAACACATAAGCACTTCCTCAGAGAGCCCACCTATGCTAGCCAGAGAGGATGCTGGTTTGGCTTGGGATATTTCTATGTGAAGTATTTGTAGCCCTCAGAGGTCCCCAACTTTGCAGACACAGTGTCCAAGAGCTAAGGAAAAGATCCTAGCCTCTCTTCCACTAAATGATGCCCGAGTATTTGAACATAACGAAGGGACAGTGTGATAGAGTTGAGAAAGAGGGTATGAAAAGAAGAAGAAGAGGAAGTGGTCTGAAGGACCCATTGGAGTGGACTGGATGGGTGAGATGACATGAATAAATAATTTTTAATTAAGATTTTGCTTCATTTACAGAGTACATATCACTCATTATTAGCACGTGTGCACATGTGCACACGCACACACACACACACACACACACACACACACACACACATACATCCTGTTTGCTGCAACATGTACTTGCGTACTGTTTTCCATGTAAAACAGCTCCCTCATTCTTAAGCCAGAGAGTGTGACTTGAAAAATGCAAAGCTCGTGACTGGGTGTGGGAGGGAAAAGACTAAAATTAGAGAGCCCAACAAGCTCTAATATTAGGGATTTATTTTGAAAATGTCATTTTTAATGAGGGCTAGCAAGGAAATTCTTTAAAAAATGATTTTGCTTGTTTTCACATGTTGAACTTTCTTCTATCCTACATAGGAGAAGTTGCTTGCCTCTCTGTGTTATTTTTAAAGTCCTGCAGCCAGTTTCAGAAAGGAGAAACCATCTACTTAAATCATGTAGAAAAAAATTAGATTCAGTCTAAGTGAAGAAAAGATTGACCAGGTCAAAGGCAGGGCAATTTAAAAAAAAAAAAAAAAACAAAAAAAACAAAAAAAAAACTGGGTAATGTTTTTTATCAGTCTGTCTGAAACTTGCACCCAAATAGTTAACACCCAAAATTAGATATCACATACTGAATTTAAAGGGGTATCATGTCACCATGGTAACTGGATTTGCTTAACCATAGCTTGAAATATATGTACAATCCAATTTAGTGACAGAGGAGAAGCCCAGAGGAGAGTGATGGATGATCATCTCCTTAAATTTCTCTAAAGTGGGGTATTTGAGTCCATGTTTTTGGAACCACTCTTTTGTAGGCTTACCTTTCTCGGTGTTTGTCTCTAAATCTTAGTTTTTATAACCAGGAAAAACAATATCAAAAGTTACATTTGGAATGATCACATGAAAGGAATCATTTGCTTATACTTCCGGCTTAACCAATTGGTATGTAGACATGAATTGTATGACCTGCCACTTCGTGTCTTGCCTTTCAAATGCTGTTTTATTTGGTTCATTTTTTGAAGTGTTTCAGATCATCTTTTCTTGAAAAGCTAATCCTCAAATAGCATTTCCACCTCCACCAACTCCTCCTTATGATAAAATTGTAAGAAAACTGCTTCATGTAAATTTAAAAAAGAAACTTTTAAAGTGAAGGGATACTGCCACAACCTAGCATCTGACTAAGAAACATCCTTAGCATTCTTCTAATAATTTTTGGATAAAGAGTTACCTCACAGAAAAGCAAAATAGTTCTTGCTGAGGCCCCATTATTTGACATTGGGGAAAAGACAGGATTCTTTGAGTTTTTCAAAATGTTTTTATCTTCCTGGCTTTGCTTGCCTTTTTTGAGGAAATGATTTAATATGATATACTTTGGGAAAATTTATATCATTTATGCTTTAATAATAATTTGGACCTCTATTGGGTTTCGTCATTAACTTGCACAATTCCCGTAATGCTAGTGGATATATGACAGAAAAAAGGGACAGTGAACCTTGATATCTTCCCTGCTGAACATCAGTGAGCTGTCTTTCTGCTTTGGGATACAGGGTGTTTAAAATATTTGTCCAATGTCTCCATCCAAAGCCTTCAATCAGAACGAAAATTGCTACTGTGAAATAAGCCCCAATTATCTGCTAGGTATTTAGTGGAAAAGTTAGTACATCCTGTTTTAATTCACACAAAACCTTGATAATTAGGAGTCATCTCCACTGTTTAGAGTGGTTGTTTTCTACCCTTACACTGCTTAAATTAGAAAGCTGAGGTGTAATGTTCCAGAACATGTTCTTTTGGAAGAGACTCAGCCGATTTCTAATGGTGCATTATGACTGATATCAGCGGGTGAATGATAACTCGCCTGAGGTGGATACCTACTGCATTGTACACCGTTCCTCCGAAGTGGTATGCGGTTTCATGAAAATTCTCATCCCTCTGTTAGATGATCATTATTACGAGCGACTAGAAGGACCACTGGGAGGCAGTAGCAGTATGAGCCAGCCGCCCAAACTTCAAGTCATTGGCATTGGTTTGCTCTGAGCTGGGATCTCCACTTCTTTCAGAAATGAACAACATAGAAACACCGTTTCCTTTGCCATACCATAATACACCATTGTAGAGAAATGTGTTTGTAAATTGTTTGGGGATATAGATGTCCTGGTCTGTGAATACAGTGAGGAGAATAAAGACAGGGAGGGACCTCAGCAGACTAGCTCAAGCGCTGTAATGTTAATGGTGGAGGAACCGGAAGTAGTGAGCTGGGGCGGGCTCAGCTCCCAGAGTGGAAATGATGAAGACCTGAAGAAGATGCCCTGTGGAAGGGCTAGAGCATGCTGTGACATTGGTGTGGTCAGAGGACAGAACAGATGGAAATCTACAGGGTCCTTGGACGTCAGAACTAGAAATGACCTTCCAAAAAATCCAGAGTGGTGCTGTCCTCAGTGTGTCTTACAGACTGTCTTACAGTACCACAAATCAACTAAGCGTGTGTGTGGGAGATTCTTGGGGGAGCCTTGGAGTTGTGAATGCCTAACTTCCAGCCAAGCACTTCCACACTTAACAGTTTTATATTTGGCAGTTTCTGTATGGATTTTGTTTTGTAGAAAATAACCTATAGCTTCAAAATGTGGAGACACTGTTATTTTATAAATAAAAAGCAAATGAAACCTTACTTAGTATAGTATATCTTTCTTCAGTAATGAACAAATAAAATATATCCCTTTAACAGGGCAAATATTCATGCCTATGTATTCTTCAAAGTCAAAAACCATCTTTAGATGCCTGCTAAGAGGGCTGAGCGCTGAGGAAATACAGCCCACACTGAGCTCTGGGTCCAGACCAGTTCTGCCAAAGTGTTACCAATCTATATTTTGAGATTTAGCCATTTCAAAAGCCTGCCTTCATTTTCTCTTTAGGTTGAAAACTTTCAGTCAGTCCTAGGAAAGCTTCCATAGGGTAGATCTGTCCACTGTTCTATCCAAAAGGGATAAGGCTAAAGGAAAGAAACTCATATATCAAGGAGAAAAGAGAAGTTATATGACTAGTTCTAACCATGAAGATTTCAGGAGAGATACTGAAGCATGAACAAATGCTTTTGCATATCATTGGGCAGATTTTTCCTAAGAAAAGTCTCTGTTAATTCGAGGCAACCGACAGGACACTGGCTTTGGATTCAGACCTCCATAAATATAAATGAAAAGCCACTCAACTCCAGCTGTGTGCCCTTGACCCAACTCGTTAGCCTTTTAGTCTTCATGATGTACATATCCTTCTTGGATGTTGAGCAGAATGAGATGGAGTATGGGGTGGGCCCAGGGCAAGGCCAGATGTCACTCTTAACTGTGCATTGCTTCTGTTTTAAAGTGTGACCAAACCCATTTTTTAAAGAATTCTAGAGTTCCAGAAGTCAGGGGTTTTAGAAGAGCCAAGAACACTAGATACCAGATGCTCAGAATTACGATTGGGCCACAGACAGTCTTATGGGGAAAACAAGAGTCAGAAAGTGAATGATTTGGAAAAGTACACTTAGGGCGATCATGGTCCAAAAGGCATAGAATTTGAAATTATATGCCCTTTGAGATTCTTCTAGAAAAAAACAAAAATATAGAGATACAATAACTATATTGAGTATAGGTTTTTCTATTGAGGTTGTTATATTTTTGAAAAGTGGTATTCTTGAATGTTAATCTGGTCCATTCATTTCTTATGGACATAAATTCCAGTTTACAGCTCTAATCCAATGCTCTCACTGGGACTGGGCTGGTAGAATGGGCATATATGGCAGACAGCCTCTTGGGTTCTCTCAGAACAGGTTGGTTATGACATCATTTTGACAGATGTCGTATAGCCTTATGGTCTAGTTGTGGGCCTTTTTTAATATGATTACTGGCCGGATATGACATGTTTTTCTTTTGTAAGCAAATAGCACAGAACAAGGACATAAAACCACTCTATTTGAATAGATGCATTAACTTAATATTTTAAGCAAGTAGAGTTAACACATCGATGCATTCTGTGCATAATTGAATTCAAACATTGTCCAGAAGGGAGACATGTTGTTGACCACCACCACTCAGAACAGTGCCGTGGATAAAAGCATCCTAGAATATCTTTTACAGATCTTCCCTCATCATCAGGGAGGAAGAGTGAACTAGCCAGGCAGACCACACTGGAACAGTGGGATGCTGTGTAGTCAGTTGCAAACGTTTACCCAGCAATGATCATCCATCTATGCTCTTTACGGAAAGGCTGCATCCGCGAGGCAACACAGAGGTATGACTGCTGTGCTTTCAGACCTCGGGATGGACCAGCTGCAGAGTTGTTTTGTTGTTAATGTTTTGGTTTTGTTTTCATTTAATTTACAACCATATTTCCTCTGACCTTAGCCTTGAGCCAACTGTGAACTCCTTTTTCCCTTTGGGGACAAGCTCTCTGCCATTTTTCTGTTCTTTCTCTTGGCTTTTTAATGTCGATCTGTTTATATTTACTTTGAAGGTCATTTAACCCTTCAAAGTCCCAGTCCTAATTAATTTTTGTTGCTATTCATGCCTTGGCCACCGTCTGTGGCTGTTGTCCACTACAATTCGTATCAGAAAGAGAGGGAATCGAAACTATTTAGCCTGTTGTTTTCTGCAACTTTGGCTGTCATCTGTAACAAAGAAAAATTCATATAAACAACTGTGTTTCATGCATGTCTCCATATTGCATGAGTTATATTAAATACTTAGACTAAAAACTGTATCTCTGAAAGTCAAATTTTATCAGGCAACACTAAATAAAATGCACGAACAATTGTCATTGCACATGTCAATGAAGCGAAGTAATCATTAGTAATGGTGCCCTCTTGGTGCTGAGCAAACTGAACCTCAGCCGGGTTTGAGGACTGGCAGTGTCACTCCACAAGGATTCCAGGGGCTCTGCAATTTCAGTCTTACATTCTTAAATATCTGCAGCGTCATCTGACTTCTATGACGCATACATCACAATACTGCTATATAAAGCTCACCACAGTGTCAAAATCAGAAGCATTGCACAGTATGATGATTACTATCTTTTCGGCCAAGAAAGGTGAAAGGTTGTTGTGTTAAACATGTCTGTGTATTATGTATCTACCTAGTATCTATCCATCTACGTATTAGTCATCTGTCCTTTATCACCACATATATCTATAATCTATCATATTATCCATTTATCCGTCCTCCCATCATCTCTAATCTGCCTTAGCTATCCATCTATATCTATCATCTTTCTCTAATCATCTCTCACCTATCTACATCTATAGACATATATAAGCTGCCTATCATCTATCAATAAAATGGCTTTAATCTACTATATAGCTATAATATATCTATATATGATCTATCATCTATCAATTATCTTAGCTATATTTCATAACTAAATGAGATACAATGAGGGAAACCATAATACCTTAGAATCAAAGCTGTGATAAGGCTTTGAAGTTTAAAACTACGCATCTATCAAGGACTATTTTATCTCTAACCATCCTGCCCATTTAACTAAGGTACAAAGCCCAAATGTTTCATTTGTTGCTTAACTAACCGAACATCTTTGCCAATAAGTACTTGAATCTTATTTGCACTGACTGAATCTGGGTACTACTCCCTTTTGGTCCAAGGTTAGCTGTTGGTAACACACTTTTCATCTATAATTTTTATAAATACTAGCCAGAAGAGTCCAGTGTCTGTTCTAGACAGTCACTGACTGAGGCTATTTAGTACACAGTGGGGAAGATGCTGGGACTCAAACCCAAGTCCTTGTACATGCTAAGACTAAGCTCCGTTTCCAGCTCTTGTTTTGTCCTGTGAGAATGAGCCAACAGAAACTATATTGCACGTTAAAGAAAATATCAAATAAACAATAAATAGTAAATCAATCAAATACTAAAATAAAATCATAGTATAGAGAAATACTGGTATGTTTTGATGTCCTGCTGCGTATTCTGAGGCATGCCTCCAAGCATACGCATACATGTGAGAATGCAGTGCCCTCTAACAAGAATCTGAGAAAAGTAGAGCAGAGTGGTCATTTAACTGCACTGCATATAGGTTGCATTTCACCTGCTTTCTATAATATGAAATCATTTTGTTTAAAGCTGAAAACCAGAGGTGCTATGACTTGTGCTGTGGCAAATATGTCCATCTACTAACCACAGAGGAGATGATGCTCTAACATCTTGTATTCATTGGAAATCTAATCTGAACATTCAGGCAGGGAATTTCCAAACTTTATATTTATTTAATTTTCTTTCTTTATTTTGAGACAGGATCTCACTTCATAGCTCTGGTTTGCCTGGAACCCACACTGTAAACCAGACTGTCTTTGAACTCAGAGATCAGCCTTACCCAGTCTCCCAAGTGCTGGGATTGGAGGTGTGCATCACTATGTCTTGTTAGCTTTTAGATGTTTCTAGATGGATACCATGGAATCAGGAAAAAAATCTTCCTTTTTTAAGGTTCCCCTGTTTGTCAAGTATAAACTACTTTAAACAGGCTATTAAAAGAAAGCATGATTTGACTCTTTCTGATAAGGAGATTTGTGTTCTCAACACATTTTGTTTCAAATGTATTAGAACAGGGAATTTGCAAACTAATTTATAGTCATTTGTTGGGATACTGCTTTAAGGAGTCTTCTCAGTTTGTATGTCAGCCATGTGAAATGATCATGTCAGATAGTCATGTTTTCCCTACCTATCTGCTTAGAGAGAAGTATATGCATGTTTTATATTGATATGACTTCATTAGAAGCATAAGTAACCAGAAGAGCAGACAGGAAACAAACCTAACATTCCTAGGGTAAAAGAGCAGTGCTTGCAGTTGGCAAGGGCTGCTGCGTGTTTACCTCAGGTCAAGTGGCTGGGGCACTTGCTAAGCTGCTCGCTTGCCCTTCACTTGAACATAGCCATTGGCTCATATGGATCTGTGCCATGGTCTGAATTCATGTGCTCTCCCATCACTACCTGGTTCCTAAATTGTAATCCTAAACCCAAAGATGATGGGGATGGAAAGTGAGATCTTGACAAGGTGAGTAGGTTGGGAGTGGAATTGGTATGAGATTAGAATTCAGGGAAGTCCAACTCTGACCTTCATCTCTTCTGTCATGTGGGGAGATGGGGAGAAAGGAGTGTTTATAATCTAGAAATGTGGGACCTCACCACCTGCAGGTCCATTGATCTTGAATTTCACAACCTCAAGAAATAAACTGTCTGTCGTATAGAAAATAGTGAATATATGGAGTTTTATTATAGTAGCTTGTGCAGCTTAACACATCTGCCAAGCACATAATTGTACGTTGCTTGCTCAGAGTACTAACAAAAAGAACAATGAACCCAACATTTGCATATACTTAGATTAGAGACATGATATGCAGGCACACGCAGACACATTTCCTTTCCTCTCCACATCATCTTATCGAGACTATCCGAGTCACTCAAAATACTACTAAAAAAGATATGACGAATTAATGGAATATTCCTTATTTTACTTGTATGTTCATTTCTGCCCATAACTCAGACATGTCTTTCTGGGACTTTGCCAAATATTGGATCAATTTGTAGCAAACTAAACTCAGGTCACCATTGTTAGTCACCGTCAAAATTCTTATTATTTAAGGATCCAAGCCTATGGATGGAGGTTTTTTCCCTTAGATGAATTTTGCCAAGAAGCTCAACCCTTATCAGTTAGTCATCTGGCAACTTATAAACAGAAGCAAGATTGCCTTAGTCTAGAAACTTGTAAGCAATTATTATAATGCTTTTAAGACTCGTAGAAACAAAGTTGAATGATTTCCTGCTTGCAACACTCTGTACATAAGACGGTGCTGGCACATTTGTGGTGCTGCCGTGTATGAAGAGCAGCACCATGAATCAACCGAACTTGATAAGTGAATCCTTTTCCCCTTTAACATTGCTTAAAGACTGACCCAGCATTTGGAGCTGATTTCAAGCTAATTGACACAGTGGCAGTGGGAGAGGGGGTGAGTATAGAATGATCTGTGGGTTGCAGTAAATGTGTACTATTATTAACATGAGCATGGGTATTTAAAAAAAAATCTGGTGTCTAGACCTATAGAAATCACAGATGGATTCAAAGAAATAGCAAAACATGCCCTGGTCAAAGTACTAATACTTACAAATGATTGACTTTTAGCTAAAATCATTGTATACTGAGACTATCAGCCACAGCTTCCTCCAGTCACTTCACTGCCACCTGAAACTCCTTCTCTGCAGAGATTCCTCCCTCTACTGAGCTAACCCTTCCCTCCTCTTCTATGCTGAGTATAATAAATGCATGGATTTCTGGGTTGCTGCTGCTGCTACCTCTGTGTCAAAGTGCATCACTCACCATATCCCAGTTTTGTTTGAAGATGTCTGTTTCCCTGGTTACTCAGATCAACCCCAAACCCATGCAGGATACAGCAAATGTGTATGCACATGTGCATGTGTGTAAGAGAATGGGGTAGAGGGAGAATGTCATGCTATACTTGTAGAAGTCAGAAAACAACTCGGAGAGCTGGTTTTCTGCTTCCACCGTCTGGGACCTAGGGGTTGAACTCAAATCCTCAGGCTTGGTAGCAAGCTCCTTTGCATATTCACGCATATTACTGCCCCAAAAAATGTTTTATAGGTGTGCAAATAAACAACATTGACAAGGATTTTGGATTATCAATATATCCTCAACGAAGTGGCATTTACTCTGAAAGGAGAGAAAACTCTTTGCTTTTAACTAAGCAAAAGAGGCAGTAGTTATACAATACTCTAGATAGAACAAACACCATGTACCAAGGCTCTAACGCAAAAGTGGAATTACTAATTTTATATCATGGAGGTCAAATACCTGAGAAAACCAACTTAAAGTTGGAGTGTTTTATGTTACTTATCAAACTATGTTATTTTGCTCAAGGTCTCAGAGAGTTTATTTCATGGTCGAATAGGCCAAGAAACTTATATACCTTACATGGGAGAAACATGTGGAGAAAAATACTCTTCACCTCACAATGCATGGGAAAGCAAGAAAGCAAAAAACAAAAGCCAGAGACAAGGCAGCACCAAGGACCTGCTCCAGTGTTCTCCATCCTCCAGCAGAGTCTTCACTGCTGTTTCCAAAACCTTGTGCAATGGCTGATTTTCATTGTCAGACTTACTGGATTGATATTCATCTCCATGTGTATGCAAGATACTGTTTCCAGAAGGTTTACCTGAGAAAGGAAATCTCACCCTGAACATGAGACATACGATCTCTATGGATTAGGGCCTGGCATTTTCTGAACAGAGGCAGAACGTCTTAGTTTCACCAGTTGTGATAAAACACCCTGAACAAAAGTGACGTAGAGAGAAAAGGCTTTATTTCATTTAAAGTTTTAGGCTATCATTGGGGGAAGTCAGGTCAGGAACACCAGCAAAATGTGGGGCAGGAACAGAAGCAGAGACCAAGGAGGTACACTGCTTGCTGGCTTGCCCCTCATGGCTTGCTCTTTTCCTTAGATAGCTCAAGATGACCTGCTCAGGAGTGGAACTCACCCGCATCCACCATTAATCACAAAAATGCTCCACAGAATTGCCTATGAGCATTTTCTTGGTGGAAGTGTTTTTCTCGATCAAATTTCCTCTTCCCAGGCAACCCTAGCTGCTGTTTTATTTACAAACAAACGAACGAACAAAAAACAGAGGGACCAGAGAAAAGAGAAAGGGGGTATAATATGAGATATATCGTGGACACTGGAAGTTGAAGTGCTTTGTGGACAAACACGCAGAGATGTAATCAGTAAAGAGAGAACGATAGACACAGTGGGTACTGACCAGACTTCCCAAAGAAGAGAGAGGTCAAGGGTCTTGAGGTCAGCACCACAGAAACAATATTGAAAGAGAAGAGTGGTTGTAGCAATGAAAACTAGACAGCAAAGCAAAGGGGAAAGCAAGACATTTATCAAATGCTTGCTATGCTCCGGCACCGACCTTCATGCTTTCCATGGACTAATGAATATTTTCAAGCCCACCAGAGTGTTTTGCGACCCATGATGGCTTTTCATTAATTTGGCTACATATCAAGTTGTTCTGTCGGTTCTATATATTAATTTTGCTCAGACTTCTGAAAATTCAAGATGTTCTTCCTTTTAGAAAATATTTTCACTACAGGTGTCATTAGAAATTTCTTTTGTTTTTCCACATGTCCCGACCTCTCTGTTCTTTCTATTTTTATTCCTACGTGTCATTCAGGTCTTTATTCCTAAAATGATGTTGCCTTTGAAGTGGGTTTTTTTCTTTTAATTTGCAATGTGCAAAAGTTATCACCTGTTTGCATTTGCTTGCATTGATATTGTTTCCTCGTGGTTTTCATATCTGCTTTGCATTTTTCCACTTTCTGCTACCTCACATGCCATCTCATGCTACTACTGGTTTTTGTTCAGCTTTGCTTCTTCTTATCCCATCAAAGCTCTATCTCTTCTAAGTTCCAAACTGTAGATCATTCAGGACTTGGTCTGGGAGACTCTATATTCCTGAGTGTAATTATTTATGCCCTTTTAATAGATTTAAATAATATCTGTTTTCCCGTGACTTGCATTTCTGGCTGAGCCCTTTGCTTTGAAATTTATTGCAAATTCATAACAAATTCATTTCAACATGGGATGGCCTCCCAAACAGAGCACTTTTAACGTGAAACTTTAAATGATCTCTCTCACAAACACTTGGCCACATCTTTTTATCGTTCTGCAAATTGTGCCATTTCTCCAAAGATTTTCTCACATGTACAACAATATTCATTATTGGTCTCCATCCAATGGACCAGAGCATAGCATCGAGAGCTTTACCTACAGAAAGTTACCTGATGTCGTCTCCTTGAGACCGGATATTCTGCCCTTGAAAATGTCACATCAATTGACTTGGGATGAACAACAAAACATTTAGAGAAGCAAAGCACATGTAAGTAGTGAACAACATGTCTAACACTGGGTAATTGAGAACTGAAGTTAGAAATGATAAAGGAAATTAAAACAAGATTTTTTATACCCTTAAGTAGAAAGAAAAAGAATTATGTAATGTACTGGAACTTAGTGATAATACACCTTGTTAGGACATTAGAGGCCCTGAAGTCTATACTCAGTATCAAGAGAGAGGGAAAGAGAGAGAGAGAGAGAGAGAGAGAGAGAGAGAGACGAGACAGAGAGAGAGACAGAGACAGACAGAGAGACAGAGACAGAGACAGACAGAGAGACAGAGAGACAGAGAGAGACAGAGAGAGTGAGAGAGAGAAAGAATATTGGTATTATGTATTTTATCTCATATATATTTTTTAGAATATGGTATGTTTAGCCGAAGAGGCAATTTAAAATATGTAGGTATCTTTTCATATCTGATTTTGGAAGTATATGAATATTTTCTTGCATAATTAAGATATGTTGTTTCTATCTACATTTATAGAGTTGTTATAAGGAACTTGTCATGGTTTTTTGTTCTTGTTTGTTATGCCATTGATACTTTAAAAGGATCAAATACATTAAAGCTTAATTGAATTTTAATATTAAATTAAAACTATTTAGAAATTGAACTGGAAAGCAGTTGGTTACCTCAATGACAGTCAGGCCACTATTACATCAGTTGACACATTTTTTTTCTAGCAGGTTGGTATTGTAGTTCACACAGTTAACAGTGGGTTTAAATCACTAATGATTTTTCTTCACCAGCAGTTAGGAAGCCTCCTTCTCTGTTTCATCTTTATCTATATCTTGTAACCAAATCCATTCCTGATATGGTCCATCTGGCACAAAGTCCATGGCTCTGTTTGGTTAAATAGGCATTGCATCAAATCGTCTTCCAAATATTTCCTTATCCCCATAAGCTACGGCTGCTCTCTCTTTATTTCACTTTTTTTTGGCGGGGGGGGCTGGGGACCGAACCCAGGACCTTGTGCTTCCTAGGCAAGCGCTCTACCACTGAGCCAAATCCCCAACCCCTCTCTCTTTATTTCATAATAGTTAGAAACCCAAAGCTGGTCAAAGTGCTAAGAATGAATTACAGTCGGGTGCTTTGGCCTAAATGGGACATCTGCACTAAACACTTCAAGATTTAGAAACCTCTTCTGAAAAGGTGAGGCAGAGGAGCTAAGGGCTGGAGGATGAGGAGGAGCACTGAGGTGCTGCCTTGTGGCCGTGATATATACATTGCACTCACTCATGACTCACAGCAGCTGTGGCTACCTGCCCAAGACTCGCACAAAACAGGGTCCATCAGCACCCATCATGGATCAGGGAGGCTCTCCTGAGACATTGCCCCTCTTGAGGGAGCTATTAGCTGTCAGTTGATTGTTCCTGGGGTAAGGAAAGTCATTCTCTTCAATGATGCTGCCCCTGGTACGTTCCTGATGTTCCAAGAAAGAAAATTTAATTAAATTCAATGGAACACACACTCACACACATACACATTCACACATATAGTCTCACACACATTTTATACACGCACGCACACACACACACAATCTCATACATTCATTTACACTCTCACACACTTATATACACACATGCTCACATATACCCACACATTCACATACACACCATCACACACATCCTCACACACACATTACACATGGTGAAAGTAGGAGAGAGAGTTGTTAAAAGCAGGAGTTTCATAGGGATTTGGACGAGATAGATGAGAGAAAGTAGTAAGGGCTTATAAAATGTATATGGTCACATACATACATACATATACATGAAGTTGTCAAAGAACAGTAAATTAAAAAGTAAATTCAAATAAAAGTGATTGCTTCAATTTTCTGATTTTTAAGCAGAAAAATAAGACTTTAATAGAGGAAACTAGCGTTTCAGTTGTACTCATTGACAGATAAGAAGGACCTCTTAGGGACCACTGGAAGGTTCCTGACACAAAATTAGGTTTTATTAATTAAATTTGTTTTTTTTAATGGTTTGATGAAAAGATGTAATATATTTGATTATTATCCACTCGATTCCCTCTTTCCTCCCTCCTCTTCTGGCAACTTCCCCATATTCCTACAAGTCTCTTTTTCTGTTCATGTCTTTGTGTTTCACTCACTTAGTTTAGTCAAGGCTGTCTGTGTGACAGCAGGCATGGGATGAGCCAATGGGACCTCATTCATTCACCACTGGGTACATATCTGAAGATAATGACTCTTCTTTCTTGTGAGTCCTTCAATAAGCTACAGTTCTATGGGGAAGGAAGGGGTCCAGTGAGCCCCTCACCTCTCTGTGATGGTCTGCTGCCAGGTCTAGTCTTGTACAGGCCCAGTGCAGGTGATCAGCAGGCATTTAAGTTCATAATTGCAAAGGTGATGTCACCCCCTCTCCCACTCTTCCACAACATTCCCTGAATGGCACCATTGTCCTCTCTTGGGCTAAGCACTCACAGTTCCTTTCATTCAGCCCCTTGAACTGCTAAGAGTCTCTATGTCCACTGTTGTTCTCTGCAAAGAGACATTTTAGTGCACAATGGCTATAAACATACATGGTTAGAGTTTCCCTCACCGTGGCTATACCTTCAGGAGATCATTTAAACAAATATCTCATGGATAGAAAACTGAGGCTAGAGCTAGAGAGATGGCTCGGTGGTTAAGAGCACTGACTGCTTTTCCAGAGGTCCTGAGTTCAATTCCCAGCAACCACATGGAGGCTCACAACCATCTGGAATGGGTTCCGATGCCCTCTGCTGGCGTGTCTGAAGACAGCAACAACATACTCACATACAAGCAATGAAAACTGAGGCTCCATGTATCTTAAAGGTTACAATTCAATGGAGATACGAGCAGATGACAGGACAAGTTAGTAACAACTAAAGTCAGAGAGAGGGGAGTCAGTGTCAAAAATTGAATGTGAGCCTTTAACCTTAACAGCAACCATATTCTTTTGTTTTTGTTTTTGTTTTTTTAAAGATTTATTTATTTATTATATATAAGTACACTGTAGCTGTCTTCAGATACACCAGAAGAGGGCATCAGATCTCTTTACAGATGGTTGTGAGCCACCATGTGGTTGCTGGGAATTGAACTCATGACCTCTGGAAGAGCAGTCGGGTGCTCTTAACCGCTGAGCCATCTCTCCAGCCCTTCTTTTGTTTTTTTAATTGCTCTTGATATGCTCAGGTGTGGAACAGTCTACACTTCCCTCCTCATTCTGTTTGTGGACTTCATCTTCAAAGGCACACAGAAAGGAAGTCTATGGCAGTGGGTTGGCTCAGGGAAAGGAGTTCATCCATCTGTACCCTCAACTCAGGAGCTGCACTGAGAATTCTGAAAATATTTCTCGTAGAAGAGCTGTTGCCCAGGTTGCCTGCACATGAAGCCTTGGACTCCAGAAACCTCTTCCAAGGGCCCATATGGGCAGCCAACTCAGAGGACCATATTGCTGCTTTGATCACTTGGGTTTCTGCTTTTCAGCTGGTGAAATGTCGGGCTAGACCATGATCGTCTGTTCACGCAAACCTTACAGAACCTTGCGCCTCTCAAATGGCGACTACTTCTGTTTGACAATAATAAGCATGGCCAGGCTTCAAGCTGGAGACGTAAAGCTAAGGGGCACCATAGTCAGATGCTTATTTCCTGACAGCATGTTTGACTCGTTCCAGAGCCCAGCCATGGCTTCCAGGTCCCTACCAAGAGTTTTACACGTTGCAATCATTTGCTGGGTAAAAATATCAAAACGTCTCTAAGCCTTTCTCAAGTTATCTGTGCTGCCATGGGTGAATTCTGTAGATGCATCTGTTTTGAATTACATAAATACATTCAAAAAAGAGTAACTTATAGCAGAAAAAAAGTTATGCATTCCATATTCTCACAGTTTGAAATATGGCTAAACTGATTCTCTTGAATAAATGCTCTGGGGATAAAAAAAAAAAATCAAAAGAACAACTCCAAAGAAATATTTTGAGTATTTCTGCCAGCACCAGGGAAGACAGAGCATAGAGACACTCATGTATGTAACACGTATATTCATAGACTGCTGTTTACCCTGAGACAGGGAGACTCTGAAGAGTGATCCAAATGATCTGACGATGCCGATGCTTTTAATTTCAGTCTTGAAATGCTTCCGTGTTACTGTTTCCACTTGAGTTCTGCTGTGTTTAATATCCTCACACTTAGTTCAAAGGCAATATGGGAGACGGGAGGGTATCCTGCTCTATAGAGCAAGCCTCTGTGTGGCACTGACATCAGCCAGGACAGGGGAACTCACACCACTGTCAAGATAGCAAAGCCATGGCAGACACAGAGAGATGGGTTTCTGGGTAAATCCTTTCTTAGCTCCATATATAGGAAAACATGAGTCAAGGCTAAAAGCCCATACCCTTTCCTCGTGCTGCATACACAGCGGACACAGAAAGACAATTTTATTCAGGAATAAGCAGGGAGTAAATCTTGGAAACTGGTCTAAGGTTAAGAAAAAATGGTCGATAGAGTCTGACTCTGTGCCTTTAGGGACCAAATTCCTGACAATTTCTCAATGTAAAAACCAAATCTCAAGACACAAATCTATTTTCGCTCCCACTTTGTAGTGAAGCCCCACCTATACTTGGAGAATGACTCTGCACACCCTTTCCTATGCTGCGAGTATAAACCATGCACAGTCTGTTCGGGACTTATATTACATTGGGCAGGTCAGCTGAAGTAAGTGTTGGAAAGCTATTAAGTTTCCTGATTCTAGGGGTTGGGGATTTGGCTCAGTGGTAGAGCGCTTGCCTAACAAGCGCAAGGCCCTGGGTTCGGTCCCCAGCTCCGAAAAAAAAGAATAGAAAAAAAAAGTTTCCTGATTCTGCCTTTCTGTATGTGAACCTGACTGGGACTGTGGTTAGCATCCTGTCTTTCATTAACCCTACAACCAATCTCTTTCTGAACTGCATGCTTACTTTTAATTCTGCGTGTTTTACAATTCTACTTGGTTTCTTCCTAATTTTTCATGTATGGTGAATGACCCAGTTTGATCCAACTCTGACAAACATGGGGAAAAGATAGAGCTCTATCAAAAGGAGCAATTTTCATATAAAATTTGGTAGTAAAAGTAGCTACTTTCAAATACAAAGATGTTTGTAATTCCTTAGCACACTCCCATAAAGCTTTGTATTTCTTCGATATTTTTAATTTTTCTACAGACAATATTTATTAATTTATTTAACATTAAATGTGTACTTTAATTTTACATATTTTATTATAAAAAGTTTGCAAATTAATAAAAACAACAAACTCCACAGAACTAGCCAGACCCCAAGTTGCTATAGTATAGTGAACACATACACAGAGTTAAAGTTCGCATTTAGAATGAAAGTTGAATTAAATGTTAATTAAAGCACATTAACATTTATACTTTCAGTAATAAATATATTTTATTCACTTAGCTGCCACCAAACCCCCAAAAATCTATGAATTGGAACTAGAAAAACAGTATTTATTTATTAAAAGAATAAGTCAATGTTAGTATACCTAGTGTGGCATGCTGTATTTTATGGACTATTTTTTGCAAGTATGTAGATTTTTTTTAGATTATGGATTTGATACTGGTCAATCAATAATTGTTTATAACATTATACCTACCAGAAATGGATATTAAAATAACTAATGCCAAAATACTTTTCCAAACACAGTCTTCTGGTTTGAAATATGTTTGAATATGTATTTTCAAAACATCTAAATATCTCTATGCCTATACTCATAAGTTTGGTAAGTTTTCTGTTCGTGTGTGTGGGTGTATGCGTGTGTGTGTGTGTGTGTGTGTGTGTGTGTGTGTGTTTTGTTTGGTTGAAGGTCTCACTATGTAGCCCTAGGTATGTAGATCAGGATGGGCTAGAGCTCACAGATACCTGCTTGCCTCGGCTTCCTAAGTGAAGGAGTGAGTAGTACACACCTTAAAGTTAGTGGACTGATGCAAAAAGTAAAATAGGAATGTAAGTTCCTTGTTAAGATAACATATATGCCTTGGGACACAGAAGTAATGAATAGAAGGCAGTAAGAGGAAATAAGTCCTGCGACCACTAAAGCATCCAGGGCCAGGTTCTTAATGCCAGATGGAGTATATGTAAGAGGAAACAATACCAAAGAAAAAGGCTTTCCAGATGACCTTCAACAGAGGAGTGGATACAGAAGTGTGGTACATTTACACAATGGAGTACTACTCAGCTATTATAAACAATGACTTCATGAAATTCATAGGCAAATGGATGGAACTAGAAAATATCATGTGGTACGCACTCACTGATATTACCCCAAAAGCTCAGCATACCCAAGATACAATTCATAGAACATTTGAAACTCAAGAAGACAGAAGACCAAAATGTAGATGCTTTAGTCCTTCTCATAAGGGGGAACAAAATACTTATAGGAGGTAGAAGGTAGGAAGGAAAGGAGGGAGAGGGGTAAAGGGGGCAGGACTAGGTGTGGGAGGAGACATGATGTACAGAGGGTCGGGAATTTTAAAAAAGGTGCATAGCAGTGGGGGGCGCTGGGAGCTGGGGGTAGCCACTAGCAAGTCCCAGATGCCAGAAAAGCAAGAGGCTCCCAGGACACAAAAAGGATGAGATTAGCTGACATACCCAAAAAAGGGAAGGGAGAACCTTTAGAAACTATACCCAGAGGTTAAGCAAGGCCCCTGGTTTAGGGATGGGGCCACCCACTCATCTCCAAATTTTTAACCCAGAATGGCTCCTACCTAAAGGAAATACAGAAACAAAGTGTGAAGCAGAGACTAAAGGAAAGGCCATTCAGAGACTGCCCCATCTGGGGATCCATCTCATATACAGAGACCAAACCCAAACGATCGTGTATGCCAAGAAGTGCTTACTAACAGAAGCCTGTTATAGCGGTCTCCTGAGAGGCTCTGCTAGAGCCTGAGAAATACAGAGGTGGATGCTCGCAGCTAACCATTGGACTGACCACAGGGGACCCCAGTGGAGGAGTTAGAGAAAGGACTGGAGGGCTGAAGGGGTTTGCAACCTCATAGGAAGAACAACAATATCAACCAACCAGACACCCCAGAGTTCCCAGGGATTAAACTACCAACCAAGAAGTATACATGAAGGGACCCATGGCTCCAGATGCATATGTAGCAGAGGATGGCATTGTCTGGCATCAATGGGAGAGGCCCTTGGTCCTGTGAAGGCTCACCAGGGTGCTGGGGTGGGAGTGGGTGGGTGGGAGGGGGAGCACTCTCATCGAAGAAGAGGAGGGGGGATGGGATAGGGGGATTCTTGAGGGAAAACCAGGAAGGGGGAATAACATTCGAAATGTAAATACATAAAATATCCAATAAACAAACAAAAAGGCTTTTTTTTTTACAATGATAGCAGGTCCATCTCACCCGGGAGATAAAGCAATTCTAAAATAAAACATATTAAGGAAAGATTATCTGAAATGAATCAAACTGGAAATGGTAGACCACACCTTTAATCCAGGAGAATGGAGGCAGAGACATGCAAATCTCTGTGAGTTTGAGGCCTGAGTGATCTGTGTAGTGAGTGGCAGTCCAGCCCCTAAATTACCAACAAACCAAAGAATAGATGGAGAACTATATATAGATCCATAATACCATGACACTCCTCACATGCACTTCCCATTATCTGGTCGAGGGGAGGGGAAAGGATGGAAGATAATATTCACCTTTATTTTTTCTTTTTTATAACATTTTTGAGGAGATTTTTTATTTACATTTCAAATGCTAGCCTCTTTCCCAGTTTCCCGGCCATAAGTCTTCTATCCCACCCCACCCCACCCTGCTTCTATGAGGTGGTTGCCGAACCCAAACAAACCCCTTCCCACCTCCCGCCCTGACATTCCCCTACACTGGGGGTCTAGCCTTGGCAGGACCAAGGTCCTCTCCTCCCACTGGTGCCCAACAAGGCCGTCCTCTGCTACACATGCAGCTGGAGCCATGGGTCTGTCCATGTGTAGTCTTTGGATGGTGGTTTAGTCCCTGGGAGCTCTGGTTGTTGGTGTTGTTGTTCTTATGGGTTTGCAAACCCTTCAGCTCCTTCAATCCTTTCTCTAACTCCTCCAATCGTGACCCCATTCTCAGTTCAATGGTTGGCTGCAAGCATTCGCCTCTGTATTTGTCATGCTCTGGCAGAGCCTCTCAGCGGACAGCTATATCAGGCCCCTGTCAGCATGCACTTCTTGGCATCAGCAATAGTGTCTGGGTTTGGTGGCTGTATGTATATGATATGGATCCCCAGGTGATGCAAGCTTCGAATGGCCATTCCTTCAGTCTCTGCTCCATACTTTGTCTCCAGATTTCCTCCTATGAATATTTTGTTCCCCCTTCTAAGAAGGACTGAAGAATCTCTACTGTGGTTATCTTCAACTTGAGTTTCCTGTGGCCTGTGGATTGTATCTTCAGTAATTTGAGCTTTTGGGTTAATATTCACTTAGCAGTGAGTGCATACCATGCATGTGTTTTATGATTGGGTTGCTTCACTTGGGATGATATTTTCTAGTTCCATTCATTTGCCTATGAGTTTTAGGAAGTCATTGTTTTTAATAGCTGAGTAGCACTCCATTGTCTAAATGCACCACATTTTCTGTATCCATTCCTCTGAGGAAGAACATCTGGGTTCTTTCCAGCTTCTGACTATTATAAATAAGGCTGCCATGAACATAGTGGAGCATGTGTCCTTGTTTTATGTTGGAACATCTTTTGGGTGTATGCCCAGGGTGAATTATAGCTGGGACCTCAGGTAGTATTATGTCCAATTGTCTGAGGAACCTCCAGACTGATTTCCAGAATGGTTGTACCAGTCTGCAATCCCACCAACAATGGAGGAGTGTTCCTCTTTCTCCACATTCTTGCCAGCATCTGCTGTCACCTGAGTTTTTGATCTTAGCCATTCTGACTGGTGTGAGGTGTAACCTGAGGGTTGTTTTGATTTGCATTTCTCTGATATTAAAGATATTGAACATTTCTTTAGGTGTTTCTCGGTCATTCGATATTCCTCAGATGAGAATTCTTTGTTTAGCACTGTACCCTAATTTTTATAGAGTTATTTGATTCTCTGGAGTCTAACTTCTTGACTTCTTTGTATATCTTGGATATTAGCTCTCTATCAGATGTAGGATTGGTAAAAATCTTTTCCCAATATGTTAGTTGCTGTTTTGTCCTAACGACAGTGTCTTTTGCCTTATAGAAGTTTTGTAGTTTTATGAGGTCCCATTTGTTGATTCTTGGTCTTGGAGCATAAGCCATTGGTGTTCTGTTAAGGAAGTTTACCCCAGTGCCCATGTGTTCGAGGCTCTTGCCCACTTTTTCTTCTATTAATTTGAGTGTATCTGGTTTGATGTGGAGGCCCTTGATCCATTTGGACTTGAGCTTTCTATAGGGTGATAAGAATGGGTTGATTTGTGTTCTTCCACATGCTGACCTCCAGTTGAACCAGCAACATTTGTTGAAAATGCTATCTTTTTTCTTCTAGATGGTTTTAGCTCCTTTGTCAAAGATGAAGGGATCAAAGTTGTATGGGTTCATTTCTGGATCTTCAATTCTATTCCATTGATCTAACTGCCTGCCTTTGTACTAATATCATAGTTTTTAGCACTATTGTTCTGTAATACAGCTTGAGGACAGGGATGGTGATTCCCCCAGAAGCTCTTTTTTTGTTGAGGATAGTTTTAGCTATCCTGGGTTTTTTGTTATTCGAGATGAATTTGCAAATTGCTCTTTCTAACTCTATGAAGAATTGAGTTGGAATTTTGATGGGGATTACATTGAATCTGTAGATTGCTTTTTGCAAAATGGCCATTTTTACTACCTTAATCCTGCCAATCCATGAGCATAGGAGATCTTTCCATCTTCTGAGATCTTCTTCAATTTCTTTCTTCAGAGACTTAGGTTCTTGTAATACAGATCTTTCACTTGCCTGGTCAGAGTTACACTGAGGTTTTTTATATTATTTGGGACTATTATGAAGGGTGTCATTTCCCTAATTTCTTTCTCAGCCTGTTTGTGCTTTGAGTAGAGGAAGGCTATTGATTTGTTCGAGATAATTTTACACCTAGCCACTTTGCTGAAGTTGCTTATCAGGCTTAGAAGTTCCCTGGTAGAACTTTTGGCATCACTGAATTATACAATCATATCACCTGCAAATAGTGATATTTTGACTTGTTCCTTTCCAATTTGTATCCCTTTGACCTCCTTTCTTTGTCTGATTGCTCTGGTCAGGACTTTGAATACTGTATTGAATAAATAAGAGAGAGGGGGCAGCCTTGTCTAGTCCCTGATTTTAGTGGGATTACTTCGTTTCTCTCCATTTAGTTTGATGTTGGCTACTGGTTTGCTGTACATTACTTTTACTATATTTAGGTATGGGCCTTGAATACCTGATCTTTCCAAGACTTTTATCATTAAGGGGTATTGAATTTTGTCAAATGCTTTCTCAGCACCTAATGAGATGATCATGTGAGTTTTTTTTCATTTTTTTTCATTTTTCTTATTAACTTGAGTATTTCTTATTTACATTTCGAATGTTATTCCCTTTCCCGGTTTCCGGGCAAACATCCCCCTAGTCCCTCCCCCTCCCCTTCTTTATGGGTGTTCCCCTCCCCATCCTCCCCCATTGCCGCCCTCCCCCCAACAGTCTAGTTCACTGGGGGTTCAGTATTAGCAGGACCCAGGGCTTCCCCTTCCACTGGTGCTCTTACTAGGTATTCATTGCTTCCTATGAGGTCAGAGTCCAGGGTCAGTCCATGTATAGTCTTTAGGTAGTGGCTTAGTCCCTGGAAGCTCTGGTTGCTTCGCATTGTTGTTCATAAGGGGTCTTGAGCCCCTTCGAGCTCTTCCAGTTCTTTCTCTGATTCCTTCAATGGGGTCCTATTCTCAGTTCAGTGGTTTGCTGCTGGCATTCACCTCTGTATTTGCTGTATTCTGGCTGTGTCTCTCAGGAGAGATCTACATCTGGTTCCTGTCAGCCTGCCCTTCTTTGCTTCATCTATCTTATCTAATTGGGTGGCTGTATATGTATGGGCCACATGTGGGGCAGGCTCTGAATGGGTGTTCCTTCTGTGTCCGTTTTAATCTTTTCCTCTCTATTCCCTGCCAAGGGTATTCTTGTTCCTCTTTTAAAGAGGGAGTGAAGCATTCAAATTTTGATCATCCGTCTTGAGTTTCATTTGTTCTAGGCATCTAGGGTACGTTTTTTAATATAGTAAATTAAGTTGATGGATTTCTGTATATTGAACCATCCCTGCATTCCTGGGATGAAGCCTGCTTGATCATGATGGATGTTTTGATGTGTTCTTGGATTTGGTTTGTAAGAATGTTTTGAGTATTTTTGCATTGATATTCATAAGTGAAATTGGTCTGAAGTTCTCCTCCTTTGTTAGGTCTTTGTGTGGTTTAGGTATAAGTATAATTATGGCTTCAGAGAAGGAATTGGGTAGTGTTCCTTCTGTTTCTATTTTGTGGAATAGTTTGGACAGTATTGGTATTAGGTCTTCAAGTATGAAGGTCTGATAGAATTCTCCACCAAACCCACCTGGTCCTAGGCTTTATTTAGGTTGTGATACTTTTAGTAACTGCCTCTAGTTCTTTAGGAGTCATGGGACTATTTGTATGGTTTATCTGATCCTGATTTAATTTTGGTACCTGGTATCTGTTCATTTCATCCAGATTTTCCAGTTTTGTTGAATATAGGCTTTTGCAATAGGATCTGATGGTTTTTAAAATTTCCTTGGATTCTATTGTTATGTCTCTCTTTTCATTTCTGATTTTGTTAATTTGGATACTCTTTCCATGCCCTTTGGTTAGTCTAGCTAGGAGTTTATCTATCTTGTTGATTTTCTTAAAGAGCCAGCTCCTAGTTTTGTTGATTCTTTGTATAGTTCTTCTTCTTTCTACTTGGTTGTAATCAGCCCTGAGTTTTATTATTTCCTGCCTTCTACTCCTCTTGGGGATTTTTGCTTCTTTTTGTTTTAGAGCTATTAGGTGAGCTGTCAAGCTGCTAATGTGTGGTTTCTCCAGTTTCTTTTTGGAGGAACTCAGATCTATGAGTTTTCCTCTTAGCACTGCTTTCACTGTGTCCCATTAGTTTGGATATGTTGTGCCTTCATTTTTCATTAAATTCTAAAAAGTCTTTAATTTCTTTCTTTATTTCTTCCTTGACCAAGTTAACATTGAGTAGATTGTTGTTCAACTTCTGTGTATGTGGGTTTTCTGTCATTTTGTTTTTATTGAAGACCACTTTTAGTCCATCATGATCTGATAGGATGCATGGGATTATTTTACATTTCTTATATTTGTTGAGGCCTGTTTTGTGACCAATTATATGGTCAGTTTTGGAGAACTCAGAAAATTCCAGTTAAGACCTTAATGACACAACCATGAAAACTCCTAGGACAATCTAGACTTAACCACACCAATGCTTACAGGAGAAAGGAGCAGCAATATCTTAGCACAGAAGATTGGGTGACTGGAGTCCCTCCGTGTTTCTGATGAGAGTATTAAGTGGGCAGCAATGATCCTTAACACTGGGATTCACACATGCTACAGCCCAGAATCCTGGCTCTTAGAAAGCAGGTAACAGCATTGTTCAGCCTGAGACACAAATAACAAGAAAAATCCGACAGGAGGAATAGAAACCATAGCATTTTCAACCAAGTGCTAGGCGGTAAGGAAGATGGCTGACATATTACTATGTACACAAATAGGACAATTCTCTTACCTGGAGGGAGAATAACCCAGATGTAAGCACTACAGCAGTACAGCTACCCGACACTTACGTGCAGGCAAAGGCAAAACTAACCTGTGATCATCTAGGAAAAAGGAGCCAGTGCTGACTGAGAAGAGAAAGGGCTTCCAGACATCCCTGGGGACCTCAAAACAATCTATTTCTTTGTCTTGGCAATACAAGCAAGACTTTTCATTTCATGTGGATTTATCAAGCACCCTCCTCTGAAGATCCGGTGATCATTTCTCTTAGCTAACAAAAGTCCAAAGACACAGAAAAGGGCAAGCTAACATTTCTACTCTTCTCTGACTTCACCCTCTATTTCGTTCTCCTCTGAGATTGCCCTGGCCCATCTGCTTTGCAACATAAGGGTTAAAGCTTGGACAATAAAATAACTGCTGTTTCCAGATAAAGCATTAGGCATGCTCATGAATTATGAATTGTATAATTTTGCCTACATATGTGTGCCAGAAAATACACTCTTTCAGGTTGACGCCAAACAGATTTTTATTTTAATTCCCACTTCAGACTGCTGAATTGGATCAAATAATTCGGGATTTGGGTAAAATAATTTTAGGAAATTTAAGTGATCCTGAAGTAGTCATTTCGTCTTCTTCAGGTAGAGATTAAAGGAGAAGAGGATAGATAATGGAAAGATTTCCTGTTGCTCTGTTCCAGGCCTTTTGTTTGTTTGTTCTTTTTGTTTTGTTTCAGGTTTATTTGTCTTCCCAACCTCCAGAGTTGTTGACACAGGAGATTCATGACTGAATGTATCCATCCTATTAAAATGGAGATTAGCGAGTTTCATGCTGTTCATCACTGTTTAACTGAAACAATTTCTGAAGTGTTTTCCTCAAAACATGGAGAAGGAATGCATTCAAACAAGAGATATCTTAGTGACAGCCTGTTTTGGGGGGGGCATAGGAAATATTTCTAGACACATGTATTCAAAAATGCTCCCTTTCCACTGTGAAGTCTGCTCTCTTCATAGGTTTAAAACTACCTGTGGCAGCATTAACTTGTTCATGTTCAGTTGTCAAAGCGCAACACCGGACACTGAATGATGTATAAGTAACGTTTGTTTAGTTCATAGTTTCATGAGGTTAAAAGTCAATGATTGGACAACCCTACTGATTCTGCCACTCGTAAGGTCTATTAGTATTGGGATAGTATTGGGACAAAAGCTTGCTTAATTATTATTATTATTGTTGTTGTTACTTTTATTATTTTACAATCTAGTCATTGCACCCCTCCCACTCTGCCCTCCCACAGCTTCTAGATCCGTTTCTCTTCCCCCTGTATCCCAGAGGATGTTACCCACACTCCCACCAGGCCTCCCCACTCCCTGGGACCTCAAGTCTTACAGGGTTAGGCACATCTTCCTCCCACTGAGGCCAGACAGGCAGTCCTCTGGTGTATATGTGTTGGGGGCCTTGGACCAGCTCCTGTATGCTGCCTGGTTAGTGGCTCAGTGTCTGAGAGATCTCAGGGTTCCAGATTAGTTGCGACTGGTCTTCCTATGAGGTTGCCTTGCTCCTCAGCTTCTTTTAGCCTTTTCCTAATCACAAGGGCCCCCAACTTCAGTCCAATGGTCGGGTATAAATATCTGCATCTCTCAGTCAACTGCTTATTGGGCCTCTCAGCGGGCAGCCATGCTAGGCTCCTGTCTGTAAGCACACAGTAGCATTAGTAACAGTGTCAGGCCTTGGAGTCTTCCATTGAGCTGGATCCCAAGTTGGGCCTGTCACTAGACCTCTTTTCCCTCAGTCTTTTCTCCATTTTTGTCCCTATAGTTCTTTTAGTCAGGGAAAATTCTGGGTCAGCGTTTGTGACTGTACCATGCCTTACGTGTCTACTAGAGGTGGATTCTACAAGTGTCCTCTCCCCACTGTACGACATTTCATCTAAGGTCCCTCCCTTTGTGTCCTGAGAGTCTCTCACCTCCCAAGTCTTTGGTACATTCTAGAGGGTCACCTCATTTCCTACCCAACAAGGTTGCATATTTTCTTTCTATAGTTTTTTACACTTGATGAAGTTTTTATTCTTGATCAAATTTAATACACTACAACAAGTCACAAAAGAGGGTACTGCTAGCCCAAACCTACACCCCAGGAACTTGTAATCATTTAGAAACTGGATCCCCTTCTTGGGAGGCTCAGGCTCCTCTCAACTCTCTGTCACTCCAATCTTCCGTCCTGCTCTCAACCTAAACTCTGTTGTCCTCTTTCTAAACACAGACCCCTTCCCTTCATGAGCCCTAAGACTTCCTCCTGTGGGAAGAGAGGGACAGCAGTAGCATATGCTTCAGGGTCTTTCAGCAGGAAGAGTTGAGCTCCGGTCCGGGTTAGAGAGCTGCTGTGGTAGGACTGTCAGGGCACTCAGGAGCCCACACATTCTCCATAATTGACAGGGTACAGACCAATGGGGCCTCTCTGCAGCTGGCCCTGGCACCATGGAACTTACCACTACAGGAGAGGTCGAGGTGTTGGTGCGAGGTGAGCAACACATCGTTGAAGAGCGTAAGCCGCTGGTGCTCAGCAGCCTGGCAGTTCTCAAAGGCCTGCTCCATGTCCTCCATGTAGCATAAGGTATAGCAATTTAACTCTGCCAGGGTCTGTTCATACTGGGTTTTCATCTTCCCTGCCTCACTGGTGCAGCGTCCCACCTGCTCCTGTAATTTTCCAAGCTGCTCCTGGGAAATGGAGCTGTCTGCCTTCACGTGGCTCTCCCAGATCTGGGCTGTCTTTTCGTCCTTGCGGGCTGTGTGGTAGCTCTTAGAAGCTTCAACCTCCTTCAGCCTCTTTAACCAGGGCTTCTGGGCCTGAAGGAAACCATCCTGTGCATCCCGGCTTTCCCGAAAACCCCCAGCACTGGCGGGTGGAAAGGCAGGCGCTGCCACGTCCTCACTCACTTGTTGCCTGGACCATGCAACTTCCTCACCTACAAGTGCAGCTCGCTCGGCCGCTCAGCCTCAGTGAAGAAGGCGTGCCAGGCCATCTCCAGAGTGCCGTATGGTGGTTCCTTCTTGACAGCACTTCTCCATTTGCGGCCCCAGTCAACCAGCTGCTGGACATAGGTCTTCTCAATGTGGGCACATTCTTGGAAGCAGCCAACCAGGTCCCCACACAGCCTGTTCCCATCCTCAACTCTCTGCACGGTCCTCTGTAGTTGCCAGCCTCCCAGAAACTGCCCCTAAGGACCTCCCCTCCAGTGTCCTCTTCTGGAACCATAGTATCTCTGTAGCACGGAATGGTGGCAGATGTGGTGCTCCGGATCCCAGAAGGCTCGGTGTTGAACTACTCCAAGCTGGTGAAGCCAGCCACACGGATAAGCATAGCCAGGCCTAGATATGGAGGCTCTAGGACTTCTTGGACAAACTTGTTGAACTTGGTCACGGTAGGGAGGTCAAGGTTGCATATTTTCATTCACTCTGCTAGCCCACAGGGCTTCTCTCCTGTCTCTGCCTCCCATACCTGATCGTGTTCCCCTTTTTACCTCCCACTTCCCTCTCCCACCAGAGTCCCTCCCTCCCTTTGCCTCCATTGACTTTATTTTTACCTGCCAAGAAGATTGAAACATCCTTACTTTGGTCCTTATGCTTATTAACCTTGAGTTCTGTGGATTATATCCTAGGTATTCTGTCCTTTTTTGGCTAATATTCACTTAGTGAGTACATATCGTGCATGTCCTTTTGAGTCCGAGTTACCTCATATAGGATGATATTTTATAGTTCTACCCATTGCCCGCAAAAATCATGATTTCCTCATTCTTAATAGCTGAGGAGTATTCCATTGTGAAATGAACCAACATTTCTGTATCCATGGTTCCATTGTGGGGCATCTGGGATGTTTCCAGCTTCTTGCTATCACAGATAAGGCTGTATGAACACAACGGAGCAGGTGCCCCTTGGCCTGGTGCGGCATCTTTTGGGTATATGCCTAAGAGTGCTACTGCTGGGTCCTCAGGTAGATCTATTCCAATTTCATGAGGAAACTTCAAACTGATTTCCAGAGTGGTTGTACCAGTTTGCAATCCCACCAGCAACGGAGGAGCATTCCTCTTTCTCCACATCCTCAACAAGATGTGCTGTCACCTGAGGTTTTGATCTTAACCCTCTGACTGGTGTGAGGTGGAATCTCAGGGTCCTTTTGATTTGCATTTCCCTGATGACTAAGGATTTTGAACATTTCTTTAAGTGCTTCTCCGCCATTTGAGATTTCCTTGTGAATTCTCTGTTTAGCTCTATACCCCATTATTAGATTGGGTTGTTTGGTATTTTGGAGGCTAGCTTCTTGATACATACACACACACACACACACACACACACACACACACACACACACACATATATATATACATGTATATATATGTATGTACATATATACATATATACACATATATATGAATATATATGAATATGATATTAGCCCTCTATCAGATGTGAGGTTAGTGAAGATTTTGTTTCCCAAACTTTAGGTTGTTGATTTGTCCTATTGACTATGTCCTTTGCCTTAAAGAAGTTTTTCAGTTTCATGGGGTCCCATTTATTAATTCTTGATCTTAGAGCCTGAGCCATTGGAGTTGTGTTTAGGAAATTCCCCCCACCCCCACCCAGTAACAATGAGTTTGAGCTCTTTCCCACTTTCTCTTCTATTAGATTCAGTGTATCTGGTTTTATGTTGAGGTCCTTGATCACTTAGACTTGAACTTCATGCAGGGTGATGAATATGGATCTATTTTCATTTTCATAGATACCAACTGCCAGTTAGACAAGCACCATTCCTTAAAAATGCTTTCTTTTGTTCATTGTATATTTTGGATCCTTTGTCAAAGATCAATTGTCCATAGTATGTGGTTTTATTTCTGGGTCTTCAAGTCTATTCCATTGATTAACCTGTCTGTCTCTGTACCAATACCATGCAATTTTTTATCACTATTGTCCTGTAGCAAAGCTTGAGGTCAGGGATGGTGATTCCCTCAGAAATTCTATTATTGTTAAGAATTTTCATATCCTGGATTTTTCTTTTTCTGTATGAAATTAAGAATTGCTGCTTCCAAGTCTGTGAAGAATTGTGTTGGAATTTTGATGGGGATTGCATTGAAACTGTAGATCGCTTTTGGTAGGATAGCCATTTTTACTGTTAATCCTAAAAATCCATGAGCCTGGGAGATCTCTTCATTTTCTGAGGTCTTCTTTGATTTCTTTCTTGAGAAACTTGAAGTTCTTGTCATACAGATCTTTCACTTGTTTGATTAGAGTTACACAAGATATTTTTTATTATTTGTGACTATTGTGAAAGGTGTTGTTTCTCTATTTTCTTTCTCAGTTCATTAATCATTTGTCATTTGTATAAAGGAAGGCTACTCATTTGTTTGTTAATTTTATATCTAGTCACTTTGCTGAGGTCGTTTATTAGCAGGAGAAGTTCTCTGGTTCATAACATCTATTAGTTTTACTGTCTCTCTATTTAGTTTCTATTTCAATGACCTGTCTACTGTTGAGAGTGGAGTGTTGAAGTCTCCCACTATTATTGTGTGGAGTTTGATGTGTGTTTTGAACTTTAATAAAGTTTCTTTTATGAATGTAGGTGCCCTTGCATTTGGGCATAAATGTTAAGAATTGAGACTTTCTCTTGATGGATTTTTCCTTTGGTGAGTACGAAGTGTCCTCCCCATCTTGCTTGATAACTTTTGGTTGAAAGTCTATTTTATTGGCTATTAGAATTGCAACTCTTACTTGTTTCTTGGGACCATTTTCCTGGAAACCTTTTTTCCAGCCATTTACTCTGAGGTAGTATCTGTCTTTGTCATTGAGGTCTGTTTCTTGTATGCAGCAAAATGCTGGATTCTTATATCATTTTATTGGGGAATTGAGTCCCTTGATATGGAGAGATATTAAGGACAGATGATTGTTAGTTCCTATTATGTTTGTTGTTGTAGGTGGCATTATATGTATATGATTCCCTCCTTCTAATTTCTTGTTTTTTCCTTTTGTGTAGGTACCTTCCTTGTGTTGGAGTTTTTCTTCTAGAATCCTCTGTAGGGGTGGATTAATAGACAGATATTGTGTAAATTTGGTTTTGCCATGGAATATTTTGGTTTCTCCATCTTTGATGATTGAGAGTTTTGCAGGTTATAGTAGCCTGGGCTGGCATTTATGTTCTCTTAGGGTCTGCATGACCTTGTCAAGGTTCTCCAGGTATTTATGTTGGTCTCTGATGAGAAGTCTGGTGTAATTCTGATAGGTCTGCCTTTATATGTTACTTGGCCCTTTTCCCTTACAACTTTTAATATCCTTTCTTTGTTTTGTGCATTTAGTGTTTTGATTTAGTGTTGTGTCAATATCTCCCAAGGTATCTTCTACGCCTGAGATTCTATCTTCTATTTCTTCTAGTCTGTTTGTTGATGCTTGTATCCATAGGTCTTGACCTCTTTCATAGGTTTTCCATTTCTTTATTGTTTCTACTTCCAGTTTTAGGTCTTAGACTGCTTTGTTTAATTCTTTCACCTCTTTGATTATGTTTCCTACATTTCCTTAAGGGGTTTATTTGTTTCCTCTTTAAGGACTTCTACCTGTTTACCTGTGTGTTCCTGTATTTCTTTCAGTGAGTTATTTATATCTTCCTTAAAGGACTCTATTATCTCCATCAGATAGGATTTTAGGTCAGCATCATGGTTTTCAGGCATGTTGGGGAATCCAGAGTCTGCTGTAGTGGAAGAACTAGGCTTTGATGGCACCAAATTGGGTTCTGTTGCTTATGGTCTTGTCCTTGCCTCTTGTGTCTGGTTATCTCTTGGGTTAACTGGCCTAAGTGTCTTTGTCTGGAGCCTGCCTCCTGTGTCCCTGGGTTGTTGCATGTCTCCTGGAAGACCTGGGGCCCTGGCTGCAGCAGGTCTCCTGTCAACCTTCAGACTGTGGGGTCCTCAGAGGGACAGAGATGCTGATGATCTGCCCTGGTAGAAGGTGCAGGTTGGAAAGGCAAGAGCTTGCTCTTTGAACATGGCATTCCTCTTTGAGCAGTAGCCATGGTCTCACGAGAACAACTTTAATTCCTACCAAGGGCAGCATTCACAATGGCCTAATTACTTTCTAGTAGGCTTCATCTTAAAAAAAAACAATAGTAAGCTTTACTAATTCTTTGAAATTTCAAATAAATATACAATTTATTCTGTCTCCTCCCCCATTAATTCCTCCTGGATCAACTTCTCTAATTCCCCCTCCAACTTCATACTCTTTTTTATTTCTTATAAAACCAACTGAATCTAATTCACATTACCCATATAGGCATGAATTTGGGATCAAACTCTAAAATAAAACCAACTCTACATCACCAGAATCCAACAGCTGTCATAGGTCCTTAGTTAGGGCATGACTTAGGGCTGGAATTCTGACTGTCTTGACCTTGTGCAGGTCTCTTAACTATTCTTCATTTCTTGAAGTTCTATGTCTTTCTACATCATTTTATGGAATACCAAGTTTCTAACATAAGACTCCTACTAGGCCCACCACATCGGAACCTTGAGACAACATTATCCTTCGCCTTCTCCTCCCTCTTCCTTCTTCCTTCTCCTTCTCCTTCCTCTCGTTACTACTACTTCTATTATTACTACTACTATTTTGTGCCAAGTAATTCCGTTTCAGTACAGGTCCTTTAGGGAATATTTACTGCTAAGAAAAATTCAGAAGTGACTTCCCACTAGGCAATAAGTGAAAGGCCATGGAGTAGACCTGCCTACCTCCCCCATGGGAATTTCTCTGTATCTGAAACTTGGTGATTCTTTCCATGAAAGAAATCAAGGCAAAAGGACATTCTGTCTGGGCAATATGATGCTTATTATTATGAAAAGTTGCATTTCTAGTTGGTTTGTTCAATAAGAAGTGTATTTTAAAGAATGCTGCTAGGCCTGGTGAAGGTCAGTCACTAAGGAAGCTCTCTTTATCCACAGTCAACACTGGCATCTCCAGTAAATATCCTGGCAGTGCAGATAAGGGTAAAGAACACATGACTTCTGGTAAACAGAACTAATTTTCTTTGTATGTGCTCGTCTAGGGACACTCATCAGTAAGGCACCCTGAGGTGATGGTACTGACATAAATAGAACAGTTGCCTGTGGGTTTACCTCTCCAAAGGACAAGGCAGGGTTTCTCTTTGGTGATGGTGCTAACCCCCTCCTTACAAGTTGTAAAATGCCTTAGAATCTGGGACCATTCTAACTTTTCAACATGTTCCACTGTCACCTTGGTTTAAGCTCAAATCATGAAATCTCTTTTGTGTAAAGGTAAAGATGACTTCTGGAACCAAAATCATGGACTAGAGGCACAGAGGCAGAACATAGCTTCATGTAAACCTTGGCTGACATGTTTACAGAACCAGGTTGAACTGGAAAGAAGGTGAAAGAAAGTTACTGCAGTTGCAGAAAGGCAAAGGAAAAAGCCAATTGGCTGAAAAATGGCCAAGTTCCTGCTATTAAAACACCATGGTGTGGCTGCCAAAAGGGGTGTTGGGACAAATTGCCAGAGGTAACTGTTACATAAGCCAGAGCTCACCCTGCCAATTATCCAGAAACCATTGCTCCTTCTCGGCTCGCCACTGGTTCCCCGATATGTAACTCTCAAGCTGTCTCATACTTTAAAATCTGAACCAGAAGAAATTAGCTCTTCTGAGGGACAAGAGAATATGTATTTATGGTAAGGCAGCCATTGGGCTTAGCTCCCTCTCTATTCCACACCAGTGGCTAGAGGTTTCATTAAGAGAAGGCAATTTCAGAGAAAATTTTCTGTATCCTTAGGGAAGCAATGGGAAGAAAAGCTAAGAAATGTGGCGTGGTTTGCACATAGTAAGGATGGAAGGAGAGACCCGTTGGGCTGCCTCATTTTCTTTATTGAAAGACGCTTACTGCTTTGATGGGCTTTGAGCTAAGCAGCAGCTCTCCATTAGTACAGGAAAGGAAAACCCAGTGTAGTTAATCAGGTAACCCACAAATGGTCTTTCTCTTTCTGACAGAGGGAAGATTGTGTTTAAGGCTATAGCTACTCTGATTCCTCATGGTCACTAGAATGAAATAGTTAGGGATCTATAACATCCCATTCATAGCCACAGACTTATAAAGCTTGATTCTGTTTTGTAGAACCATATCTTTCCCATCACACCCTCACATACTCCCACCACCACTCTAGGCTGTCCGTTCACTGAAGACCTATCCAAAGTCTTGGTTGACCCTGCCCCACTCCTCCTCTTTGCCATCAATATGCAACCCTTAGGGTGATTCCATTGCCTTTGGCATTTAATCTGACCAAGACACAGAAAATGTCAACTACTCTACATTCCTCTTCTTTATTCATCCCCACAGGCCCTGCCTCCTAGATAGGAAAGAG
Source organism: Rattus norvegicus (assembly GCF_021556685.1). NCBI lineage: Eukaryota > Metazoa > Chordata > Mammalia > Rodentia > Muridae > Rattus > Rattus norvegicus. The sequence goes on along the minus strand of NC_141535.1, from coordinate 227,738,784 downwards.
TTTATAGGTATTGGGGTGGTTAATATTGACCATCAGCTTCCTCGGATCAGGAGTCAACTAAGACATTCATGTGGATACCTCTCTGAGGAGGGTTAACTGAGAACAGGGTATAGAAGGCCTTCTCTATTGGGCAAACCTTCTACTGGTCACACAGATACAAAGAAGTAGAGGAGAAAGCCATGTTCCTTTGCTGACCTTTACATTTTGTAGAGGGACACATCTATCCTCTTGCTGTCATTCTTTACTTTGCTAACATCAGAAATCAGAACCCAGCTTCTTTGTCTTTCCAATAAGGGCAAAAGGTCATATGCATTTTAGGGCCTGAAGGCTCTAAATCTTGTGAGGACCGCTCAGGCATCCAGCCTTGAGGGGAGAGCAGCTATGGGGTTCTCAGTCTCTCCAACATACACTCATTGTCAAACTAGCCAGTCCACATCATGCAACTCAGTCTACTATATCTCTTCTCATAGTATTTTTGTTCTGTTCCTCTAGAGAATCCTGATCGAAAAAGGAGTGTTTCTCAGTCTCCACAGCACATTCTAATGACCACGAAAGCTTTAACATATTTCAGTAATCAGAGTGAATTAATTAAATTGAATTTCTAGGGAAACAACTGAAGCATCAGCATCTCTTAGAACATTTTCTGAGGTGATAGGAGGGAACTCTTGTGTTAAGTCCACTCCTCTGCTCTGCACGTGATTGTGTCCAGGACAGACATGTCTTACTCAACACCTTTATTACTTCTCCCAACTCTTCTGTGGAAAATGGGCAAAGTATCTGTTTCCTTTGCCTTCTGGTGACTACCCTTGGCTTTTCCATAGCAACTTGTATATACCTGCATGCAAATTCATGATTCTTATTTTTCCCTAGCCCTCTCTAATTGGTTGAGAAAGCCACTGTGTTGAGAACCATTTCATTTGTCAATGCATCCACAGTGCACACTGAGGAAGAACACATGGGTACCAACATTTCTGACATCCAGCTCCAAGTTTACTTCCTGACTTCCAGAAAGACAATAGTTGTTAAAAACACACAAATGATTCCTAATTTCAGAATATAAGAAAAGAGAGAAGAGCCATGTCTGGGAGATAAGGTCATCTCAACCTCCTTAAGAAGGGTACACATAGATTTTGTCACCTCTCTTCCTGAGTCACACACAGATGTTGGCCTCTTATCAACTCATGTATAGAAAATTTTCAGAACAGAATTCTGAAATACTCCATCAATGATATGAAGGATCATCAACAGACTCCGTCATAGAGCATTTGAAGAAGGCAGGGTTTATAACTGCAGGGAGAGGTATGGGTAAATGCAAATTCAAGGCTTGCTTTCCATTAAAAGAACACTCAGAACTCTTCCAAAGCAGAAACACATTTTTTTCTGGGCCCAATGCAAGAAAGACACTGTGAGAAGCGATCCAGATTTAGCGCAGGAGACAAACATGAAAGCGATTCCTTGCTGGAAGCACGTTGTAAAATTCTGAGATCTGCAAGCCAGAGTCTGCCATCAACTTGGCAAAGGAAGGCGAAACAACTGACTTTCATTTTGGCTCCTTCCACATGTGCGATTGCTTTGTGATTCTTGCCCAGTGTCTCTGATTCAGATGCTCAGTGTGTCTTCCAAAGTCTCTACCTTAGGAGGGCAGGATGGAAGACCCAACACCCTCTTTTCCTTCCTCTCGATGGGAAGAGACACTTAAGCGTTTGAAATGATAGGTTGGATGCATAGTTTATTTTCCAGTGTAGGAGGTAACCTGCTGGTTCTTGGGAATCTCATCCAATTCTTAATCATCTCCTTAATCCATCTTGTGTATGTTCTCATCACATGTAATAACATAAAGTTAAACTATCTAAAATTATTCTTTTATAGCATTATTTCATATGTTAGCTATCGGCAGTTACGTATACTGACTATAAGGATAAATTAATTTCAAAGTAACAGAAAGAGTGGACTCAAGAGATAAACAGTGGCTCTTTGAGTTTCATTATTTATAATTTTAACCTTTTCTTTATGACACAATACAGGGTAACTGCCATTTTACCGATGGAAAAAAAAAACCCTGAGGTTTATGAAACTTGAATAAGTTGTCCAAGGCTGCAGAACTTGGCGCAGGGGAGATGAAACTCCAAACTGGATTCCAAATGAGATCCCCAGGTCCTACATCATGCTGATAATGGAGTCAGCTGGACTGTTTTCAATGGCTAATTTTGGAGGGTCACTAAGACACCACAGAGAGGTAAGGAAAGAAAATTAGCAGAATATTACACAGAGCCACGTTGCTCGCAGTTATCCCGTTGGCTGTGAGACGCTTAGGCTGTGGGGTCTGAGAGCCCAATCAAGTGGAAGAGCACAGCTCCCAGCTGATGTCTCCCCTCACTTGGTAGCGGGTGCTGCATCGCACCTGTAGAGTGCTCCAGAGCAGAGAACTCTGGGCTTATCACCATGGTAACTGTCTCACAAGGTATGACATGCTGTGGCGTTAAGAGGTGACCATCCCTACCTCTCATTCTGTCACAAGTTTTCCCAAGTGTATCCTTCAGTTCTGCAATATGCAATAGCAAAGGCTTTCGATCAATTAAGCCTCGTCTTTGCCCCAGTGTGAATACAGTTCCTGAGTTGTGCTCCTTTGTCCTCCTAACTCTCTAGAATTGTACTGTCTAGCAGATACTTGAGCAAATCCTTCCCTGAGGGGGAAAAGGCACATTTTGGTGATCAAATAACTAAAAGCACATTGAGGCAAAAGATCCAAAAACATTTTTAAAAAAGTCCCCAAGCCTTTTTCCCAGCCAATCTTATTTTTCCACTGCTTTTAAGCCACCAGCTCTGCTTCTCAGCTGGATGAGGGTTTAAGTAACTTTCCAATGAAAAATAGCTCTTCCCTCCCAGAGTACACTCGTGCAGGATTTTAAGACGAGGCTGCACGCAAAGGGAAACCTGTCTAGTCTCTAAAACCATCCACTAAGACCAATGCTTGGATTTTTTTTTATCTTAACTAGTTAAGCCATGCTTAAAGGGTTTGTTGGCAGATCCAGCTCTGTTAATTTGACTTAATCACGTTTTCCTTTCACGTTTATCATGTTGATATATAGTGTAGGTCGTCATATCCTAAGAAGATGATTCTGTTAATCAAAAATAATTTATCCATGGCAAACCATACTGTATGACGTAGACTCCATTTCCTGTGACCTATATGTGCATTCACTACACAAAGCAAACTTCAACTCCAGTGTCTCAGCTGATGCCCACATCATTATATTTAATAAATATAGCCATCAAAACACATAAGCAACAACGAAGCAGAACAGACCTCCTGTGAGAACTAGTCTCTGTTCATGTCTTTTAGTCTCCTAAATGTGAGCCCTGATAGTTAGGCCGAAAGTTGAGGTAGAACAATGTAAACATTGCAAGAAAGAGAACTCCGAAGCTTACTCTTCATTTATTATTAACTCCAAGGGATTTAATAGTTAACTCGGAAACAGAATGGGTTGACCGCCCAGGCATCCACATGCAGCTTTTCTATCCACACTTGGGCTCACCAAAAAGTTCCTCTACATAGAAGGGAGTATGTGCACAGAGCAGTGCACACTCTATAGACCTATGTGAAGAATGCACATTTTTTTCTCTCTCCTTTCTTTCCCACTTTATGTTAATTCATAAGATTAATCTTCATAGTTTTTCTGAAGATGTGAGCTATTGGGTTCTCAGACAACAAAAAGCCATAAGCAACTTGTTACTTGTAAGCAAACTCTACTTGTTGTTTGTTTGCAATGTCATCTACTTCCAGATATCTCTCCTACTATGCTTAAGACTAAATTCCTTCCAGGTACCGTAAGTGTCTATTATAGAAGCCTTTAGGATATGAGTCTTCATAAGGCAGGAAGCATTGAGAACCTCAAACATCAGGACTTCACTCCAGTGTATTAGCAATATTCAAAGTGTTGTAGAGGAGGTCATAGTTCCTCTTCTCAGGCAAATCATCTCTAGGACAGGCTAACCTGGCAGAGTCCACATTTTCTTTCTATTCTTCATTCGCAGGCCTGGCCTGGCTCTGTAACAAACACTGAACACCAGCCTAGGCTCCAGTTCCAGGACATTACATGCTCTATTCTTACACATGGTATACAGATATACAAGCAGCAAAAATACCCATGCTATGAAATAATAAATAAAAATTATATTAGAAAATTCTCCCAAACATCCAATGCTTCTAACAAAAAGAATGGTATTCTTATGAAAAATGAAGTTTTTTGCCAGTCCAAATATGTGTTAAAATTTGAGAGACAAGAAAAGTCAGACTTGAGTACTTCTTGCCTAAGCTTTGAGAGTTCAAATATTCTGTTTTTTACATTTCAAGGTAGCCCATAGTCAAGGAAAAAAATGAAAATCATAAAAGGTACATTAGAGAAAAATGCACAAAGTATAGTTAACATGAGAAAGTGAGCAATATAAATTCATATACATGTACCAGCTTTGTTTTTGTTTGTTTTGTTTTTTTTTGTTTTTGTTTTTGTTTTGTTTTGTTTTTTAAGGAAGAAAAGAACTGTGTGTGTGACATTACAACCTTAAATCCCAGCACTTGGGAGGAGGCAGAGAGATTCAAACTTAAGATAATTCTCAACTGCAATTAAGTTCAGGGACATGCTATGAGACCTTCCCTTGTTCCAAAAGCATAAAAAAAAAACAAAACTGGAGGAAGAAGAAGTAGAAGAAGAAGAGGAGGAGAAGGAGGAGGAGGAAGAGGAAGAGGAAGAGGAAGAGGAAGAGGAAGAGGAAGAGGAAGGAAGAAGAGGAGGAGGAGGAAGAGGAAGAGGAAGGAAGAAGAGGAGGAGGAGGAGGAGGAGGAGGAGGAAGAAGAAGCAGCCCTACTTTATTAGAGCTATTACTAAAGGCAGAGGACATGCAGTAGAAAAAGAAAAGAAGCAGAATTCCTTGAATAAATTTGTAAAATTGACTGTGAAAAATTTACATAATAATGACACACAAGTAAGTATTTAAAAAGTGCCTAAAAAGCAGATGCATCACTGGCAGGGGAGGAAAAGGAGTCATTTAGCAAGTTGGTGGCACATAGACAAGGAAGGGATTGTTTCAAGCAACTTTACCCCACAGTAGATTGATTACATATTCATAGTGACATATGTTAAAAACAAAAAGAATTGGATGGAAAATAACTAGAAAACCTGGGGCATTTTCAGGAAGCACATTGTTAGAGGCAACTTCATATTCTTATTATAAGGTGGTAGCCCATTCTGGTGGCATAAATCTAATGAGCAATTATGCTGACTCATTGGAAACCATGATTTTACATTTTGTGCAGTTGTGTAGAGGGGGAGGGTTGTAGCAAGAAATAGATGAAAGGGAAACTAAATAAAACCATTTAAATCCTGAATCTAAATGAGAAATGTAGGTTATCTTTGAAAAGAAATATTTTTATGGATGGAGCTACTGCAGAAGCCCCGAAGCAAGATCTTGCCACGTGGTGATACACATCACATCCATGGTAGTTCATGTCCCATTGTAAGAAAGTAGTTGCTTGGAAAAGTGACTGATTCCAGGACTAGAGCGGGAAATAGAGAAAAGAAGCCCTAGTGTTGAACCTGGGCCACTTAGGGTCTTGACTGGTGACAGCATCCAGTCTCAGGAGCAGTGTCTCTACAGCCAGGCTGCACAGCTCATAGGAGCTGATTACTGAGTGCTCAGACACCATGACACTATCATTAAAATATTTATGAGAGGCAGAGACTGTTTATAACAAGTCACAAAGGGAGCAACTCAAGGACATGGTGGACAAACATTTGATTATTAGCCAAAGAAACAACAGGAATGACATAGCAAATATAATTAAGGACCTATCACAATAGAGTTCCCTCACAGCACAATCATCTTCAAGTATTTGTGATAAATTTCTGCTTTGAAAATTAGTAAAGGGGTCCACATTTGTTCTCTCCTTTAAAAATATACAGGGAAAATTGGGAAAGGTAATAACAATTGAAATGTAAATAAGGAATATCCAATTTAATAAAGATGGAGAAAAATTATATATATATATGGTAAACAAAGGATTAATAAGAAACTGATCTTAGATGATTGTATCATAATTAAGTAAAATATGTAGGATAGTTTCCTTACCATCCTAATTACTTAAAGACTTGAGACAATAAGCAGTATCAACTAATAAGACTAAGCGGGGGAAAATAGCAGACATCTGATTTACTACAAAAGAACATTCATGAAATGAGCTTGCCTTCTGTATTCCATGCTACCCTCTCCAAATTTAATTTCCAGACCTGAGGCAAGGGGGCATTTCACACCAACCAAGTCTCCCAAGTGTCCAATCACCAGCTAGGGGTCTTTTGATTGAATTAATACACTAGCTCCGTGAAAGTTAGAATAGACATTAAAACCCTACTTGTAACTCTAATAGTTATTAGTTATTGTGACTCTAATAGTTATAATGTACAATACTTATAATGTATAGGGGCCTGTAGCGGTTTAAATATACTTGGCACACAGGAAATGGTACTAATAGGAGGTGTGGCCTTATCGGAACAGATATGGCCTTATGAGAGGAAGTATGTCATTGCATAGGTGGACTGTGAGGTCTCCTTGTGCTCAAGCTCTATCCAGTGTGGAAGTCTCTTCTTGGTTGCTTTTGGATTAGGATGTAGAACTCTTGGCTCCTTTAGCACCATGTCTGCAGACAGACTGCCATACTTCCTGCCTCTGCCTCCTTCAACAAACCCTACAGGCATGTGTCTCTCCAACCTGAATGAACTGCAATCCAGAGACAGAAGACACACCTACGATCCAGATCTTAAGACACAGTGGCCATGCTTATAAAGATTTTGTGAAAAGGAATTAAAGAAAAGCTTAGGTACCGATATGGTAGTATACACTTTTAATCTCAGGACACAGAGGCACACAGATCTCTGAGTTCAAGGTCAGTCTACAGAGCAAGTTCTAGGACAGGCAAGCTTATACCGTGAAGGGAATCATCAAAAACAGAAAGCTGGTAAATATGTAATAGAACAGGGGTACCATGTTCTAGAAGAACTCAGCAGCTTTGGCCTCATGGCTCTGACTTTTAGAGTCAAAACAGAAGGGGTTACTGGAACAACTGATGCTGGTGAGCTAGAGCTAAGAAACTAGTGGCTATTAAGAAGAGACCAGCATCACTGAGGTGAAATCTTCTGGGAAGTGTTTACTGAGAGCACAAAGAAGCTGTGTCCCAGAGATAGACATCTTGCTGGCAGCCAGATTTGGTAATGTGTAAGAGTCACCTACATGGACTGGCTTTTTGAAGCTATGAAAGGGTCATGGAGAGCAGCTATGGCTTGGCACGGTGAGAGGACAGGAAAGGTCACTGATGAAGGTGTTGCCTCAATGGCAGTTGATGGTCCAAGACTGAAGGGGTCATGCCAAGAAGTTGAGGCTTGGCACCATGAAGAGAGCCTATGAGAAGCTATTGGTGAAGCCTTGTTGCAGTGAGAAACTCCATCCTGTTAGAGATGCCAGTACCATGGGATGACCACCAAGAACAGCAGCTGCAGTGAAGTGGAATTCAGCCGAAGCCTAGAGTGCTACAGAGAGTAGAGCTGGAGAAGTGACCCAAACCCTTTGGAAGAACCTGGAAGACCATGTGTGGATTCCAGACATTTGAACAAGAAGCGGTGAAGTTGAAGTTGCCTTGGAGACCCCACAGTATTAGAGATGCCAGAATGGTGGGATACCTAAGAGGGAAAGCTGCTGACAGGAAGCAGAACTATCCCAGGAGAAAGAATTGTGTTTCAGTTTACAAAACTGAAAGGAATTGGACAACAGACGTGGAGATACAGAGTTTGGAGTTTTTCCATTTGGCTTTTGGTCTGGTTTTGGCCCAGAGTTTCATTACTATGACATTTTGTGCTATGATATATTGGAAACATGTGATACGTTTTTTGATTTTTATTTTATAGGGGATTACAGTAAAGAGATTGCATGAATCTCCAAAGAGACTTTGAACTTTGGACTTTTAAACATTGTTGAGATTGTGGGGGCTTTTGAATACTAAATGTATTTTGTCTTATGCTATGGGTAGGTATCACTCCCAAAAACTCTTGTGTTTGAATAAGCCTATGGGGACCAGAGAGTGGAATGTGGTAGTCTGAATATGCTTTGTGCATGGAAAGTGGCACTATTAGGAGGTATGGCCTTGTTGGAAGAAGTATGTCACTGTGTAGATGGGCTGTGAGGGTCTCTTAGTTCTCCAGCTCCTTTCCAGTGCAGAGAAGAGAGCCTCCTTCTGGCTGCTTTCAGACCAAGATGTAGAACTCTTGGTTCTTTTAGTATCATGCCTGCAGGCAGACTGCCACACTTCCTACCATAATGATAATGAACTGAATTTCTGAAACTGTAAGCCAACTCTAATTAAATGTTTTCTTTTATAAGAGTCGCCTTGCTCAACAGTGTCTCTTCACAGTAATAGAAATTAAGACAGAGCCCTAGGCTACATAAGTCTCTCTTTCACCTGTCTAAGTCAATGGTTCCTAAGGTCTGCCTCTCACAGGTGATGATATCCCTTGAGGATTCACAACAGCTGGAGAGGTGCTTATGTTCATCCGTTAATTATAGCAGAACAGATGAAGAAGGGGGAACTGGAGAATATTCACCTCTCATAGATAAAACCCATCTTTGGGAAATTTCCATGGAAACCTCACTAAATAGGCATAATCCATTATATATATATATATATATATATATATATATATATATATATATATATATATATATATATATATATATATATCTTGTGTAAAAACCTTGCAATAAAAGTATCATATTCTAATTAAGCAGACCCAAAGTCGATACAACGTAATGAATTTATACACAGTTAGAATTGGCATGTGGAACAGAAGCTGTGAGGCTTTGATTAAGTTTTACATGTTTCCTATTGAATATATTTTATGCTCTTATCCATCACTAAAACAAAACAATGTGGGGCTGGTGAGATGGCTCAGCGGTTAAGAACACTGGCTGCTGCTCTTCCAGAGGTCCTGGGTTCAATTCCCAGCAACCACATGGTGGCTCACAACCATCTGTAAAGGGATCCGATATCCTCTTCTGGTGTGTCTGAAGACAGCGACAGTGTACTCATATAAAATAAAATAAATCTTGAAAAAAAAAGAAAACAAAAACAAAACACTGCAGGTTTCACTCCTATTTCTTTTGAGGCAGCCAATGAACCAAGGTAGAAATTGATGAGGATCTCAAAGTAAAAACCCGGAGGGACGCATTGTCCATGTCATCTTGGAGCACATGAGAAATGGAGAGACTCAGACTCCAGCTTAATCTACAAAAGGCTGCATCTTAACATTCAACTTGACTCCTTCAGGTTGAGAACTGCTAAATGACCATGCTTAATCTGAGCGCCACATACATGAAGATACTACTGTTTCTCCTTTGGTTTCCATCTTAAATGTTTCATTCTTCAAAGTCTTTTTTTTTTAAACACAGCCAGATTAGAAAGAATAGCACTGCCAATAACACTCCCAAACGACCTTTCCTCTCCTTCACCTTAGTTTCTCATCACAGTCTCTTGGCCAACTCCTCAAACCATAGTTTGGTCACTAATTTACAAAGCTGTCTGTCATCAAGTAGCTCACTCCCAACTTCCTGACAGCAAGAACATTCTGTTGCTGAGCTAATTCTAAGGTACGATCTGCAAATAGATGTTGTAGACCAAGAATGTCCCAGTCTGGGGTCCTCAGCACCTCTCTCTAAGCCACATTTGTGGCCTGTGATGCCTTCTGCGAGGAATGATTTACCACACTCATCAGTATTTTCCAAACATCTCCTAGATATGATCCAGCTGCACTTATTACAAAGATCCTTTTCAGAGATTTATTTTTAAAACAATGCAAAACAATGTAAAATAGATCACATGAATGTAAGATGTTTTTTCTCTCCAAATATGAAAGTGTTTACTAGTGAGATTCACAAGAACAAGAGAAGAGAAAGGCCATTGATTTACATTGCTCACCCTTCTGTATTATGTGTTATTTTTAATACACAATCACATCGCTACAACAGCTCAAAAATAAAATCAACTCAATTTGACACATTAATACACTGTCCTCATTCATCAGCCTGACACTCAAATCATTATCTAGTAAGAGAATCCAAGGTCTTTGAGGACATAACTCTGCCCAGAGATCAAATAACCAAGCCCAGTATAGTTAGTCAAATTCTAAACTGTGCTGGTCACTACAAAAACATTCTGCTAAACATTCAAAGGAAGTTTTACTAGTTAAGGTTTTTCCATATAGAGTTTCTCATCCTCATCAAATTTAAAAGCTTTCAACTGTCTAACATATCTTTACTGTTCAATATTCTTTCTCCATTTTCCTTTCTGAATTCTAATATACTGACATTCTTCAACTATCCCAAGACTCGTAGCTTTTCTAATCACCTTTACAAGATATTTTGTTTTGGATAGTTTTTGTTATCAATGTAAGATAAAAATTTTCCCAAAATATAATACAATCTCTTCTAAATTCAGTGTATTCGGGGTAATTATTTTCACTTCTAGTTTCTATTTCTAGAGTTTTCATCAAATCTTTAAAACAATCCAACAAAATTACATCTGTATCATCTATGTCCATATCTATGTTCTCTCTGGCTGTCTATGTACAATTTGTCTACGCACAGATATTTCATGTCTCTACTACATGTTTGAACCTTTGGAGTCAGATACACAGTCAGGGTGAGGCAGGAGACGTGTCTAGCACACATACTTCATAACACACACTCTCTCAGAGATACCCATGTGCTCACCTCGCTCTATATGGAAAATAGTTATACTAATCTGTACCTCCTTATCTAATTGTCAGTTTTAACATCTGTTTGAGTGTCTATTAGTTGACCCTCTGATTTCTTCTCTAGGGTTGTATTTTTCTATTTTATTGCATTCTAAGAACTTTGTTCCTAGACATCAGATGCTGTGACTTTTACTGATTTAGTTAGTGGATATTTTTGTATTTCTATAAATAATCCTTAATTTTTTTATAGATAAAATTTTGCTATGTTCCCAGTGTGGGCTGTAACTCCTAGCCTCAAGCAATCCTTCTGTGTCAGTCTCATGAGCATCTGGAACTATAGGTGTGCACCACCCTGCTGGGATCAAAAAGGGGTCTTCACTTTTGTTTAGGATTAATTCACTTTGAGACATATTATTTTATTTTCTACATCATGGCTCTTGAAATACATTACATTCACACTAAGCAAGTTCTGTTCTGGGTTGCTCTTTGAAGTCTGACCCTTCTGCATGATTACCTCGGTATATGTGCATCTCAGGAGTTTCTGGTAGGCTCTTGGGAGCAGTGACCATTTTCTTACTGTGTGAGTACTTGCTCTTGATCCTCTCATCCTTCTGAAATCTTTCTCAGACTCAGGTAACTTCCTCGTATCCACACGAGGACAGTGCTTAATTGTTCACCTGTGTGGGAGACTTTAGAGCTCTCTGGAGCTGTCCTGTTTGCCACTGTCCTATAAATGTGGAGCACATTGTTCTTGAGACTCAGTTTCTAGTTGCATGGCTCCAGTTACTGCAGGCTTCACATGGGGTAGGCATGTGGTCTGTATTCCCTGAAGATAAAAGGGCTTAGCAAAGTACTTCTTTCTCTCGGAGACCATGGTATGTTTTGGCCTCATGTCCAATATAACAGTTATTTTATATATTTTATCTTTTTTGTTGTTGTTGCTTTAATCCAAAGGAAGAAATTAAATTTGCCTCACTTCATATAATCAAACCTTAAATCTCCACCAACTATGTCTAAAGGGTCTTAGCCTGTGATTTAGCTCTCCCTCTTCTAGGAAATAATAACAGTAAAATTTTCCCATGGGTGATCTTGGATATATGTTCAAAAACACTCCTCAAAGTAGCAATTATAATAGAAGGATTAGCAATAGTCAATACTCAATAATGAAGAGTTTTGAGTATTCATAATTTGTGTCCCATAATAAAATGCAGGGGCTTTATTAGAAAGAAATATACTATCACATTTATTAAGAGATAATGATTATGAAAAGTTTTAAGATTACTTATCTTCTAGAAAGGCTACCATTGATAAAGTATGCCACTGTTTTCATTTATATTTATATATTTACACATTTCATTACATTTATACATTTGTATAATTTTTAAGGGGAAAATACAGAGTATGAAAGCAAAATTTAATTAAAGGTCCTTCTGGATCTGTTTTTAATCTCACTTATTGGACTCTTAACTCTTTTACATAAATTACATGACTTCCTGCGTTATTATTTTTTGTGCTGGCTAATTTTATGTCACTGACACAGCTAGTATCATTTGGGGAATGGAACTCTCAATTGAGAGAATGCCTTCACATTTACTTAACTAATGGTTGAAGTGAGTGGACCCAACTCACTGTGGGCAGTACCATCCCTTGGCTGGTGGTCCTGGTTCCTATAAGAAAGGATGCTGATCAAGCCATGAGGACCAATCCAGTGAGCAGCACATCCTCCATTGCTTCTGCATCAATTCCTGTCTTAAGTTCGTGCAGCCACTTGTCTGGATGCTGGGCTAAAAGATGTAAGATGATATTAACCCTTTCCTTCTCTGAATTGCTTTTGGTTATGTCATCCTATTCCACAATAGAAATGTTAGGACATGTCTTGTGCTAGATTTGCTAAGATTTAATGTAAGCAAATTTAAACCTTTCAAAAGTTGGAAGAATAATATATTACATTCTCAAATAGCCTTACGAAGCAAACTCTACTGAGAAAGACTTTAATCACATGAGCACTTATAAATGCTATGTTAAATTCTGTGAGCTTGGTCCCAGAAGCATAGACTTCTACCCCCATGTAGACATTTAAGGATGAATCCTTGCAGGCATAGAATGAAAGTCGGTCAGTATTAGGCAGAGGAAACAGCATTATCCTACACTGGTGATGGCTAGAATACATACTCAGATACAAGTAAGATCACAACTCAGAGATAAAAACAATCCCTGCTTGCTCCTTTGCTGAAGCCTACATGATCCATCCGTTTGCTTCTGCCTGCAGCTTCCTGCCTATTTTCTCCATTCTACTGTCAATTCCTCTCCAAACAACAGAAGGCTGCAGGACTCCAAGGCTAAGGCAACAAGAAAAGAAATTCATTTGTATCCACGTATTTGATTTGGAATTTGCTGTACAGTACTTCTCAGGTTGCAAAAAAGCTAACAAACAGATATATTGGGGGTAGGGAGGCTCTGCCTTATCCCCAGTCCAATCTTACAAGATTAATCAAACAGAAGAGTTTGCATTCTGTTATTTTTTTTACCTTACTCCAAGATTTGAATCTTTGCTTCTATTTAGCGTCTGGAAAGGCAGCCCTTGGGTGAATTTGTAGGGTAAGCCTTGGGTCACGTGCTCTCAGCCTCAGCTTATCTGTTTGAGCACAGTTCTGGGAGTTCCTTTACTCAAGGAGTCACTTTCCTTTCAGTTTGCCAACCAAAGGGTCTTCCAGTGTTCTACCCCTCTGCTTGGGTACAGCAGGTGCTCCCTTGCCTCATGCAAGCACAGTGTTGGGAAGTCAGGTGAGTCTGAAGCAGTTGGCAGAGTTAAGCTGAGAATGCAGCCCAGGGCAAAGGAGGAACCCTGTTTTTAAAATTACACCCAACAGAAGATAGAAAGAGAAAGGTAGAAGTTGGAGAAAGATTACTTCTCAATGAGCAACTTCTACTAACTGCCATTAAGAAGTCCAGAATAGGAAAAACTATTCTCAACAATAAAAGAACTTCTGGGGAAATCACTATCCCTGACCTCAAGCAGTATTACAGAGCAATAGTGATAAGAACTGTATAGTCTTGGTACACAGACAGGTGAGTAGATCAATGGAATAGAATTAAAGACCCAAAAATGAACCCACACACCTATGGTCACTTGATCTTTGACAAAGGAGCTAAAACCATCCAGTGGAAACAAGACAGCATTTTCAATAAAGGGTGCTGGTTCAACTGGAGGTCAGCATGTAGAGGAATGCAAATTGATCCATTCTTCTCTCCCTGAGCAAAGCTCAAGTTCAAGTGGATTAAGGACCTCCACATAAAACCAGATACACTCAAACTAATAGAAGAAATAGTTGGCACAGGGGAAGTTTTCCTGAACAGAACACCAATGTCTTATGCTCTAAGATCAAGAATCAACAAATAGGACCTTATAAAATTGTAAAGCTTCTGTAAGGCAAAGGACACTGTCATTAGGACAAAACAGCAACTAGCAGATTGGGAAAAGATCTTTACCAATCCTACATCTGATAGAAGGCTAATATCCAATATATACAAAGAACTCAAAAAGTTAGACTCCAGAGAACCAAATAACCCTATTTAAGAATGGGAAACAAATAAACAGAGAATTCTCATCTGAGGAAATTTGAATAGCAGAGAAGGACCTAAAGAAATGTTTAATATCCTTAGTCATCGCAGAAATTCAAATCAAAACAACCCTGAGATTCCCCCTCATGTTAGTCTAAACTGAGCAAAATACAGTTGAGATAGTAACTAGATCATGTTTTGAAATAAATTTTAATATACCTTCAACTGCTTTCTTACTGTTCCCACTGCCTGAATATTTAATGAGTACAATTTGTGAATTCATATGGCTGGTTCCTGTATATTTTTAAGTACATGCAAAGAGATGATATTATTTGTTTCTCCATTTAACACTTTAAAAAATATAATACTATGTATTTTCACGATAGTCTCAAGGACAAGACCCATTAGTTTCCGGCTCATTAAGCAGTCCCCAAAGATAATACTTGTCTGTAGCTGAGCTTCTAGATACGAGACCATGGCAACTTTGATGTCCTTTCCTGGTCTTACTCAACTCTAATGGAAGCATTATTTTTCTCCTCCCTCTATTTCTTTTTGTTTAAAGCAGGCTTCCCATTCCTTTTGCTTTAGTCTCATTTTGAGAATCAGAGAAATTGTAGTTTCTTTTCTCAAGTCTCATCAAGCAGGTGATTCAGGTCTCCCTATTTTAAATTGAGCTAAAAAAACTAGTTTATTGTAACTTTCCCAATAAAATAATAGAGAACCTCATAATTGGGTCAAAGATCAACAAGTAATTTAGGTTAAGCTTCTCAGATTTAAATAGTTTCAGCTTCTCATTTTCTCATATAGTCAGGTTACTTAGAATATAGTTATTACTCTTTGCCTAACAATGATCTAAATATCTTATATTGTTTTCTTCCACAGAAATAAAACATTGTGATTTCTCTTCTTCCTCCCCCTTCTTCTTTTGGTTAGTTGGTTAGTTTTTATTGTCAACTTGTCAAAACTTAGAGTCCACTAGGAAGAGAAAAACCTCAACTACAGAATGGTCTAGATTAGATCAGCCTGCCTGTGGTAAGTCCCTCTCATGATAGCTAATTGATGTAGGAAGGACCACTGTGGGCACAACATCCATAGGTAGGTGGTCTTGGGCTGTATATGACTAACCACAAGCCTACAAGCTAGCTAATAGACACAACTTCTCCATGGTTTCTCCTTCATTCCTACGTAATTTTCTGCTCCAACTTAACTTAATCATGGACAGTGACCATTGAAGTGTAAACTAGAAAATCTCTTTCTTTTTTTTAGTTGCTTTTAGTCATGAGTTTACATGCAAAGAAAACTCAAACTACAACAGTGTGTGTATTTGGAAGGGAGTGTGAGGTAATTGGTATACTACCACAGAAGGAGAAGAGGGTCAGAGTCAAAAATGTTGGATTGTGTCCCTCGTTGGCTGCTGGTGGCCATTTATGAAGTGCATATGCTCAGACTGAATCCTTCATTCACATACTCACCTCACTACTGATTCTCCTGCTGATCTGGATCTACAGCTGCTCAGAAGCTACTAGTACTCATTCTGTCCTCATGGTGTGCATTAACTTGTATTCTGTTACTATGATAAAATACCATGACTCAAAGTATCTCTGGATCAGCAGACTTTATTTGACTTACATGTCCTGACCATAGCCCATAACTGAGGGAAATCATTGCATGGGCTCGAGCAGGGGCAGAGGCAGAAATGAACAGTTTATTGGCTCACCTAACTTGATTTCTAATATAACTCAGGACTACCTGCTCAGGGGTGGTACTGCTTAGAGTGTGATTGGCCCACTCAGGCTCACCATTAATTGAGAAAACACCCAACAGACATACCCACAGGCCAATCTGATGGAAGCAATTTCTCAACTGAGGTTCTGTCTTCCCAGTTGACCTCAGTTTTTGTCAAGTTGACAAAAATCTAAGCAACACAGTATGTCTTAGTTATGTTTCCAATGCAGTGAGGACACACCATGAGCAACTCTTTTTTTTTCATTGGATATTTTATGTATTTATATTTCAAATGTTATCCCCTTTACCCCCTGTCCCATCCCCTCTCTACCCACTTCTATGAAGATACTCCCACTCTCACCTACCTACTCCCACATCAATACTCTGGCATTCCCCTACGGAGGGGGGGGGGCAAGGAGCCTCCACAGGACCAAGAGTTTCTCTGACCATTGATACCTGACAATGCCATTCTCTGCTACACATGCATCTGGAGCCATGGGTTACTCCATGTGTACTCTTTGGTTGGTGGTTTAGTCCCTGGGAGCTCTTGGGTGTCTGGTTGGTTGATATTGTTGTTCTTCCTATGGGTTGCAAACCCCTTCAGCGTTCAGCTGCTTCAGTCTTTTCTCTAACTCTTCCACTGGGGTCGTCCTTGTGCTCAGTTCAATGGTTAGCTGCAAGCATTCTCATCTGTATTAGTAAGGCTCTAGCAGAGCCTCTCAGGAGACATCCATATTAGGCTCCTAGCAGCAAGCACTTCTTGGCATCTGCAATAGTTTCTGGATTTGGTGGCTACATATGGGATGGATCACCAGGTGGGTCAAGGCAACTCTTAAAAGGTCAACATTTAATTGGCATCAGGTTCACAGGTGCACAGGTTCAGTCCATTATCATCAAGGTAAAAGCAAGGTAGACATGTTGTAGGAAGAACTTAGAATTCCACATCTTCATCTGAAGGTCACTAGCAGAAGACTGGCTTCCAGGCAGCTAGGTTGAGGGTCTTAAAGACCACACCCACAATGACACTTCCTCCAACAAGACCATACCTCCAAATAGTGCCATTTCCTGGGCCAAGCATATTCAAACCACCACAACAATGTCAATTTTCTATAATGTGATTATTATTTATTTTGGAGCCTTTTGGGAATCATATCCCTTGTTTTATTCCCTAATTTCTAGCATGTCATTAATCTTGGCCAGTAGTCCTCTTTAACCCCTTTTTTTTTCATTTAATCTTTGATAAGCAGGACCCCAAGGACCACTGGAGCCTTCCTCACAAGGACTTACTCTTTCTAGAAGGGTTCCTGTGTCTCATGCATTCACTCAATATACATTGGGCACATAGCTAGAAACACCCCAAGTATTCTTTCAATAAAGTAAAGCACACAAGGAACCTTGGTTTTTTTTTTTTATGGCAAGGAAGTATTTAATAGAGAGTGCAGAAGTTGAACTTTTGAATTCTTAGACAGTGGCTCAATAACAAAGACTCCTTATCAGTAATGGAATAAAAACAGCTCAGTTATTCAATGATTTACTGAGAAAGGTCTCGGTCACATAATCTCTTTATAAATACCATGAGCAAATTGAAGCAAGGCACTGCCTTGGGAAGACATTGAGACCCCACGAAATCTGTGATTCAGGCTAGAGGTGAGGGCAAGAGAAGGTGGAAGCCCATGAAGGATTTGATTTGGATGGAGCTGTGCCAGCACCGCTAAAGGCTGACGAGAGAATGAGGCAGATGCTGTCAATGACTTAACGTTCAGAACCTGCACATCTCTTCCTCCAAGGTTCAAAAAGAACAAGATCTAACTAGCGGAAAGCTCGGCCTTTTGACTAGAATTTTTCTAGGCTGTTTATGAGAAACATTGTCACTCTCTCAGTAGCCAAAGAACCATTTTGTTTGCTCACATCTCTCCCTCCAAGCAGTGACACTGGAAAGTCAGTTCTTAGACACAGAGTCCTATTTTTTTTTATGACTTCTCTGCATAGAGTCATGGTAACTTTTCTCCTCATTAAAATAGAGCAAGAATGGAACTAGTCAGCCAAACAATTCTGCTATATAAATTGGGTTTGTAATTGTGCCCAAAATTGCTTTAGCCCTAAAAAGTTCTGATATTCAATAAAAAGAAGTCCGGAAAGACAGACAAAACAATGTGGCTGTTGTAGGACACAGCTTGGGCTACAGGTGACAGGTAGTAAGTGTCAGCCATGTTTGTTTAACACCTTTGGGGCCTGGGCATGGCAGGATTCAGAGAAAGATGGACACGGGCTAGTTAAGTTGATTTCCATAATGAATGTGGAGGAAAAAAAACTTTAGGAGACTTGACCTAACAATGAACTCAGTATTTTCAGGTGATGTCTTTAAGCATGGTATGGTAATTAATTTTCTCCTCTTTCCTCAAGAACTGAAAGCTTCAGGAAAGTAACTGAAAGTAACTGATTTGGTGCAGAGCAAGTCACGGATGAAACATTAGACCTTCTGCATCAGACTCAATGCAGCCACAGTGATTCTCACTTGGCTGCTGTATTTATTGACCCAAGATCATAATTTCCACATGATATCTATTCCTTGCAGAAAGTCTTGCTAATAGGAGGTCAAACATATTTGTTATGGAATTAATTAACCACCTTATAAGCTAGCTCCCTAATGCATCCATGTTGCCTTAGGACACAGGCTTAGAGTTTAAAGTGGCAATGTTCCTTAGGAGAAATAAGAAAATAAATTAAAACTCAGGGCAGATGGCCTGGTTTGTGATGGGGAAAGAGGTCAGGTGTAATACTGCATTTGATTTCATTTCCAAAATGAAAAATGCCTACACCTTGGCAGGAAATTCTGCTCTTCTGATTCAGCCAAGGAGGTCAGGTCAAAACTTTATCTTTTTAAGAAATAGATCATGTAATTGGTTTCTTGAAAGTAATTGAAAGCTGGCACAATTGGAGAACTGGTCCCCCTCCCCCACCCCCGGAGACATACTCCTCTGAAACTGAGCAAATGTCAGGAAGAGACATTCAAAACCTAATGTTTGTCTTCTAATTCTCAAAGACTTTATTGTGTGTGTTTCCTGTAGACTTGTGTACGTGAACTGTCCTAGGCTTGTGTAAACTCTTCAGACCAAACCACTTCTAATCACATGTCCCTTTAATAGCAGAGAATTACAGAAAAAGTGGATTCCACATGGAAGGACATCTAGTGATTTGAGGTCTCCCAGGTTTTCTTTTCTTTTCTTTTCTTTTCTTTTCTTTTCTCTTTCTTTCTTTCTTTCTTTCTTTCTTTCTTTCTTTCTTTCTTTCTTTCTTTCATTCTTTCTTTCTTTCTTTCTTTCTTTTTAAGTTTTAGTTTCAGCAAAGCTTTCTTTCACAGTTTTGTCAGACTTTATTGAGACGGCCTCTCTAGCCAAAGCTGGCATACAGCAGAGACTAAGTCTGCATTTTTGATTCTCCTGCCTCCTCATCCCGAATACTAGCATAATAGGTGTGTACCACCAAACCCATGGCATACGTGGTGCTCATGACCACACCCAAGGCTTCAAATATGCTAGGCAGTATTCCACTCAGTCAAGCGAGTTACATCCTCAGCTCTTCCCCTGTGAATCTTTGCACACTTACAGATTCACATGGAGGAACAATTTGCTCCAACAGTCTGACAGTTTGACTTCCATCATTTGGAGGCTGGTGGGCAGTGAGCTTGTCTATCAGCCTGGTATACATACAGCACGTTGCAGGTCAGTCAGTCCTCTGTCACAGCAGCATCCTATCTCAGTGGCAGTTTTCTTTGGCTCACCCTCAGGAATAAAGAATGGCTCTATCATGCCCCTGCTGCATGTCACCTTCACCCCCGGCCCCCTTAACCCCACCAAAGCAATGATCGCTGCTGCCTGTCACAAAAGCCTGGCCTTTTGCAGAAAGCCATGAAAACGGAATAAATTGGATCATTTTAGCATGGGAACTTCTCTGGCAGGAGCCTATTGTGCTTCTGTACATCTTGTGACAGCTATTTCTGCAGACTCCATTCAAGGCTGTTTGTTTGCTTTGGAAGTTTCAAGGCTGTTTGCTGAGATAGAGTGGCTTCTTACTCTGCTGCTGGAGACAGATTTATTTCCCAGCAGATAGCCTGGGAACGGTCTCCTTCTCGGGTACAGCTTGAAAAGATTGCTCACAGCCCATTTTTAAGTTACAGTTGTCCATGTGACAAAAGGCCACTGTGCATAGTGTTTATCTGGGTGTGCCACTGCATGGTGTCCTCAGATTGAGGCCTGGAGGAACAGATAAGAAAATGGTTGGCTGAGGTACTGTGAGTTCTAAAGTCCTTTGTCTCACATCCAGGAAAGCCCCTGCCCCTTGTCAGCATAGATAACATCCTAGGAGACTAAACTATTAATTTTTTGTGTTTGCAAACCCTCAGATAAGCCTCACCCATCTGATTCCTCATGTCTTTGAACTCATCAATAACACTGACCTCCAAGTGCTATGATAAAAAAACATCCAACAGATTTGATGGCTTAAAACCACATAACTTGGGGGCTCAGCAGTTAAGAGCACTAGATGCTTTTCCAGTGGATCTGAGTTTGACTGATTCCCAGCACCCACATAGCAGCTCACAACCATCTGAAACTCCAGTTCCGGGGTACAATACCTGTTTCTGTTCTCTCAGGCATCAGGTGCGCCCGGCATGCAGACACACTCTCAGGGAAACCACTGGACACACAAAAGTAATCTAAAGAATAAGGGAACTCTTCTGTCTCATGTGTCAGGAGGTTGTAATTCTGAAAGAAAGATACTGGCAATCAAGGCCAAACTCTGTGCAGCCTGTATGGGAACCCTCTCTAGTTCCTTCATGGCTTCTTGTAGTTTGTCAGAAAACGCTGACCCTGACCCAGTGTTTGCTCCCACCACTCTACAGCCTTCCCAAGTCTGTCTTTAAGTTGCTGTTCTTTTATAAACTGATAGGTTGGCCATAGGATTATTTTACAACTCACCTAGATCCATGATTGCCCAGTTCCCCAAAAGGACACATTCCAATGTTGTAGGGTGGATCTAGTGAGGTATCTCCCAGGGGTACACAATTCAACCTTAACAAGCAGTTTAGTCTCTTTGTATCTGTTAGTAATCACGATTCAACCGAATGGACACACTTCAGTTAGTGTAAGTGTTCATGTCTCTGATGTAACTACATAGGGGTTGGAGTTCTTGCTGGCATGGTTGCCTTTATCTGAAACGATTTAAGTGCATTCTAGAGTGTTTCTCCACTGAGACTGTCAAAGGTGGAATTGAATGTGTGTTGAAGAGCCTCTGATGTTATCTAGAGGGTTTTGTGTATTTGTGTATATGTGTGCTTTGCTGTTTTTCTTCTATTCACACAGGACTGTAGTGGTACAGAATCAGCATTGTGTGGGTCACCTTTCTGTGGCTGTGACAGAATGCCTTGACAAAAAGCAACTTAGGGGAGAGAGGGTTTCTTTTGACTTACAGTTCCAGAGGGAGAACTGTCAGTCATGGCAGGGAAGGTATGACAACAGAAACATAAGGCCAACTTCTCAATCAGGAAGCAGAGAGAATATATGACATTTACCTACATAAAAAAGAGCAGGAGGGAAGGAGGGAAGAAGGGAGGGAGGGAGAGAAATGGAGCCAGGCTAGAAACTCTCAAAGTCCCATCTCACCCAGTGATATACATCCTCCAGCAAAGACCCCATTTCCTAAATGTTCCATAACCTTGCTACCAACTGGAGACTAAGCGTTTAAGCACAAGACCTTCTATGGGACATTTTTATATTCAGACCCCAACAATTTCTGCTGCTTTCTGTTTTTCCAGTCATCATCGTGTTGAACATCTTTTAATGGGCACATTGATTTTTCTGCATATCTTATTTGGTGGATTTTCCCCCCCAAATCTCTTCTGCATTTAAATTTTGTTTGTTATTGCGTTTAGCAAGATTTGCACATCCAAGTTCTCTGAGAGTGGTACAATCTGCCAATATTTTTCTTCCAGGATACAGCACTCTATGAAGCAGGAGGAAAAATACTTTTAATAAAAAAATCCAGTTAATCTGTAATTTTCACTTCTGGCCTCTGATTTCATGTCAACTTTGTGCCTAGCCAAGGCCACAAATATATTTCATGCTATGTTATTTTTCCAGTGATATCTTTGTTTTTATATTTAATGTTTAAAAATGAAATGTACAATTCATTTTATTTTTCATTTTGGAGCAAGTTACCAGATAGAGGTCCAAGCTGTCTTTCTTCTGCCAGTAGATCTCCGATTGTTGTAATGAACTTTTTGAATGTTATCTCTTACTCTGCTGAACTACTTTTGCAAGTTCCCTGGTTGACCATTTGTAGACACGGATCTGGTCTCTCTGCTGTTGTCTGAGCTTGTGTGGGTCCTGTAAGCAGAAAGCTACTCAGTAGCACAGATACAGGATGCATTTTATTTATCGTTTGTGGTACTGGATATTGAACAGGATGCTACCATTAGGCCATATTACCAGCCCACAGCTTAGCTTCTCTTGCTATGTATTTCAGAACCAGCTTGTGTATGCCTGTATGTAACTCCTGCTAGGAGTTCTGTTGGAAGCATGTTAAATGTATACATTCATTTGAGAGGAACTGATGGTTTAGCTGCATTGAGTCTCCCAATGCACACATTTAATATGACCCAGAATATTTTAATACACACACACACCACACACACACACACACACACACACACACACACACACACACACACACACACAGCTTTAGTTCTTCACTTGTCATAAATAGCTCAGTGAGTTTGAGGAGGAAACCAAGTCCCATCCTTATCTGGATATTTACTGTTCTCTCCAAAGCTCTTAGTAAATGCCCCCCTTGCTGTGTGTACCAATTTTAACCCACAGAGCCACAAACTTCCTCTGATTTTTTATTAGACTCCTACGTAGAGAGACCAACCTCAACCAAACAAAACACCATAAATATTTTGCTTCTGCCTTCCACCCATCTGGATTTACGGCGACCCTGCCGAGGTAGTGGTTA
This sequence comes from Rattus norvegicus, assembly GCF_021556685.1. Classification (NCBI taxonomy): domain Eukaryota; kingdom Metazoa; phylum Chordata; class Mammalia; order Rodentia; family Muridae; genus Rattus; species Rattus norvegicus. The sequence goes on along the minus strand of NC_141535.1, from coordinate 227,715,694 downwards.
CATTGCGGCGACGAGCAATAAATTGGGCTTTGCTGTATTTATAGGTTATTTTTGCCGTTATTTTCCACTAGTCAAGCAGTGTTGTGTGAGGAAGCAAAGCCAGGTGCTTACAGACAGCTCTCTGCAGCCGAGGACAGATGCCAACATCCTGAGGAGGATGGGGACAGCCCGAGTCCTTGATGACACCGTCCGTCCACCAAATTGACCCTGAAGCTACACAGGCTCAGTAGCAGCAGTGCCTCTGTGGCTTGCATGTGGTCTACGAGGCACGCGATGTTATGCACTGAAAGCTTCTATAGGCAAACAACTCATCAAACTGTATCTCGTTGCATCCATCCTTTACTCTCATTCCTCCTGCGCTTTACGTAACGCGGTTCTGAAGTGGTTGACTTGTCTTCTGTGCTCCTCCATTTTCCAGGCTCGATGTGCTGCTCCCCAGCTAGCCCTGCCTCCTCAACCCAGCCTTGTAGGGAAGCTCCGGATGAATGCCCTTTCTCTTGCTAGGGTTTTCTCATCACGCAAACACTCTCACCACCTCGCACACACAGAGGAGTTTCAGTCACACACTAGGTAAGCCCTCATGCCACTCGGCAGGCTCCTGAGTACAATGAACCTTTCTTGAGGGCTTGTTTTGTGCCCTGCCAACTACTTCACTAACATCGTCTCTTTGACTTCATGCATCGAGCTTAAGAATTCATCATTCATTTGGCCAAGAGTGGAATAGGACTTGGTGAGGATCAAAAAAGGTCTCACAGCCCTGGGACAAGTAGTAGAGCAGGGCAGACTCATATCTGAACCAGTGAGGTATGTTTTCCACAAGCTGGCGCATAGGCACTGATGTGGACTCATACCCTAGTTGTTCAAACATGGTGACAGAGCAGCCTGGGTATTAAATGTCATTGTTCTACTGAGTTTCTGCCTAGCACAGAGAACTGTAGAGTCAGTGTACCCCTCAGCCCTCACTCTGAGGCACAGCACCCATCCCACTCTCCTGAAGCACTCTCCCATGCCCCAATGGTCTCTTCTCTATAAACAGACCTGTATGTATTAGCCTTCCAAAGGACCTGTCAGAACTGTGATTAACTATTTCTTACTAGGATGTTAGCAGCTGGCGAATGGCTTGTGGTTTCTTTCGCTAAGGTGTTATCTTTTAGCAAAGGACTTTTCAAAGAAAGTGTGTCTTTGAATCCAAAGGATTAGTCTCTCATGCTAAAACTTCAGTGTCATTATATGGTTCTGGGGGCTGAGTACTGAACAAGGATATCAGGCTTAGTTGCAAGTGCTTTTACTTGCGGAGCTATCTTGCTGATGCTTAAAAAAAGCTTTTTCTTTTTTTTTTAAACAAACAAACTCTGTGAAAACAAGTTGTAATGATGAGCACAGTAGTTATGAGGTAGAATAAAAGAAAGCTATAGCTTAACTTTAGGTTCTAGGGAATTTCTACAAGGACTCGGACCATTCAATGGCAAAGCTCCAATCCATTCTTCTTTGAGCATTTGCTGCATGGAGTCTTAGAGAGTCCCACATTGTGAGCGCATGTGGAGAAAAATCTGTCTTCCTGCTTGCCTTTTTCTTCCTCCAAAAGACACCGAATCTCTCGTGTTTCTTTCCAAAACTTCAAAGAGAAGCAACTGTTCTCACAATAGTGTTGCGTGTGAGTGGAGTAAATGTTGAAACACGGGTCATACCGGATACTTCTCCCGGGGAGGACAGTGTGCCTTACCCCAGTCTAACGCTGAATCTGGTATTTTCATAGGAAAGCCATTCCATACAGAGAATGCGTGAGTGAAGATCTACAGGGCTAAGAAGCCTATGGCTACCCAAGCACTGTGTACAGTCCAACATGGCTGAAGCCAAGTAGATATGACACTGGAAAGTCAGCTGACGGCCAAGAGTCACAAGGTGAGTAACCTTGCATGCCACCTTGAAGAGGCAAGACTAATTCCTATAGACATTGTGGAGTTACTGAGAACAAGCCTAGGCTTCCCTAGCGTTTGGTAACAGAAATTTTGTTTGAAGTTAGAGGTTGAGCATCTCTAAGCCAGAAGTCTGAATCTTGAGACTTTGTGAGGTAACTCTAAATCTCTCAGATTTTGGAGTTTTTCTGATAGGGAATCTCAATGTTAAGTCTAAGCAACCTTATTACGAAATGTCTAAAATCCCCAAATTGGAAACATTTCTGGATCTAAGGATTCTGGACAAGGGATGCTCAATCTGTGTAACTTATTGGAATTTAACTCAATGTTTTCTGAGATCTCAGGTTATAAATTCAATCCTACCACCCACCACCACCCTGCCCATCTACAGGAAACTCTTCCCAGCTGGTATCTTTGGTCTAACTTTAAAAGATACCGGAGTATAAAACCCACAGAAGACTGTGTTAGTTGATGCAGAGCTCAGCCCTGAGACAGTGTATCTGCAAACACAAGCAATAGTTTATATCAAAAAACTGACTGGATAGCTCAACTCTTCTTGATGAGGTGATATTCAGTCCTATCCTGCTTCAGGAACATTTAGTTATGGAGTAGGTTAGTTTCTGTCCTTGAGGTCAGCGCCTTACCATGCACTGTCTGACCACTTCTGTTCAGTTTTCCTTAAGGCATTTATGCTGTCAAACTCGCAATGTCTGTCACCCTTTGAGTGAAGCCTTACACTCATGGAATGCAGGCTTATTTCTTAGCCACTCAAATTTCATGATAAGGGGATGTTTTTCCAAAGCCAGTACTGTCTTCTGGAAGATCATCGCTAACAGGACTTCTGTCAATTACCTGTTAAGTTTCTCCAGTCTTTCCTTAAAGCAGACACTCCTTCTGGGTCTCCATCATTAACACAAATTCCAATATGTCAGTTGCCTCTTGACAATATGGTCATCAGAAATTGGGTACAATTTGCCCTTTACATTGTGCTTCTTGTTACTATGCAGGAATTAAAAATAAAAGTGAACATACCGTCAAGGGTCCAGTTAGGATGTTCCTGGTTTATTTATTATTTAAAAGAAAAAACCGGAAGAGAGAGCCCATGAAGCACTTAGTCCTGCAGCATGCTGACATTTAATATCATACTAAAAATCTCATCCATGCCGTGGGGACTGCCCGACACAGTGCCTGTGTGTTTTTGTGTGTGTGTGTGTGTGTGTGTGTGTGCGCGCGCATGCATGTGTGCGTGTGCGTGTGCGTGCATGCATGCACCTGAGTGAAAAGTAAGAATGTACAACTGGGAGAGGAATGGTCAGAGCACAGCAGGAACATGAAACGAACGAAGTAGATGGCCACAGCACCAGGGTACAGAAAGTAGCTTCAGGTTTGGAGATCTTGGGTTTGTCTAATTCAAGAGGCCCAGCGAGTGACAGACATGAGGTACCCAAGTATGTAATATGGGACAAGTTATCCTATCCGTGTAGCTCACCTCATCTTAAGGCCCAATTTAAGGATGGGAAACTGGATGCATATTAAAGTGATCTCATATGGGTACAGTAAGGACAGGCAGAAAGCAAATATTTCAGGACAAAAGTGACTCAGAGAGGGCTTTCACGGCATCACGAGAGCATCCTCTGGAGAGCTGGCATGAGATATTCTGGTATTCGCAGTGATCCTAAGTGATAGGTTGTAGACAGGCTAAGATACCACACTTGATTCTCATCACAGGGGAGCCCCTCAAGCTCCCTTTTTAGATTTTTGAAAACACATATAAGATGAATATATTTCAGACAAGGAAGCTTGCTAAGGAAGACTACCAGATCTAGTCCTCCGAACGCTACATAGAAACTTAACCGAAACTTCTGCCCTGCAAAAAGCGAGTCACCCTGGCACAGACAAAGGCAGCTGGAGCTGAGAGTGTGGCTGTATGTGTGAGTGCCCACACATAACACATGTGTTTGTACCCAGGCACCCAGCAAGAGAACTCAGGAATCCAATAGTCAGTCCACATCTCAAAGAGACAGGACTAATAACAAAGATCTGTCAGTGTTGTCGATCCTGGAGAAAGACCTTCAACTACGTACTGATTCCTTGGACAGATCAAATTATTATGTGAAAAAAATCGTGTCTCTTTCCTAACACTGAGCAAAAAGACAAGCGATACTCACAGTGACTGCTTCTTTCAATGTCAAATGTTTATTTCTATGCCATAGTTTCCTTAGCACAATTTGCAAAAGAAAGGAATCCAAAAAAACCCTGATCATTATTAATATTTTTGGGATATTTTCTCTGCAGTTAAAATACACACATTGGAACGAGAATGACCATTTCTTTCACAGCGTTCTAGCAAACTGCATTTGTTTTCCTTGGGTGTCACTTTTGCTTAGAGCTGGGGAAATATCCACAGGAGAAACGTTTTTGATTCATTCAGATCACCATGGGGAAGATTTTTGTCAGCGAATATATCTTTGTTTTGGTACACTTCATTACTAATCTCCGCTCTCTTTCCTTAATAGAATAGGCATAATTTATTACACAAGCAAAGTGCACTGAAAAATGAACAACGTTAGAAACAAACTGAAATGTCGTGTCTCTCCTCAGTCTCCACAGGGTAACAGCTAGAGGCACGTGAACACAGACTTCTGATAAGTACAAACGCAGCCCATCTGTGACGGGAACACTCTTAGGACACTAGTCCATTTGGCTGTAGTTAGGAGGTGTCCCATACAACCGAAACGACCTGACAACCACTGGACGACTGTTTCTTGTTTCCAATGTTAAGGAACGCTCTGGTTTCTTAAATCAGCCCTGCACATAAGAGGAGCCAGGAGACGGCAGTTGCTCTGTAAATAGACTTCTCTTGCCTGATTTTTGAGACACAGACCCACCAAGACTTTTACAGCAGAAGTGGGTACCGCTCCTTATATCGTGAGGTCCTTGGGAAGCAGCCTATCCTAAGTGTGCAGGGTGGGGAAGGGCCAGCACCCAGAGGACACCGTGGTGGCTGCGCATGGCATTCCCTTCAGCAGACTCAGTGAAAGGATGAGCATTCTTTAAGTTCATGCACATTTTATTGAGTAGTAATATAAAATGCTTTTTCTTTTGTCATTGGTACAGGTGCATGCTTTGATCGCCGACATTTCAGAAGTCAAATTACAAAGGCAAGGCTTGAGGGTGTAGTGAATGACTTGGGCACTTATACAATTGTTAAAAAATATGAATGGACTTTTCGCTGTTTGTCGTTGTTGTTTTCAGAATGAACCAGTTGTAACCTCAACTAATATACAAAGGGCAAAAAAAACAAAAAAAACAAAAAAAACAAAAAAACAAAAAACCAAAAAAACAAAAAAAAAGGTGAAAAAAAGTACGTATTTTGTGGCACATGACAGAACAGAACGAAATAACTAAACTGTTATGACATCAACGGTTACCATGCATTTAGAGTTTCACATGTAACTACAAACTTATTTAAATTTCACAAAGTTTGCTAAACATGCCGACCATCTATGTGTGCACTGACAAGCTTATGTTAAAAACTTTTAAGAATACTCTCCCCTTTAGATTTTTTCAAAGCTTTTGTTTTGATTACAAAATTTCAAAGGCATTAAGCAATTAAGAGAATATAAAGAATGCCAGTCTAATACATTTCCAGTATATGTCAGGCCGCGAAGCGCATTGCAGTCCCATACAGGCCGAGACAGCCATTTTATTTTAGTTTTTTTTTCTTAAAAAACATGCATAGGCAGATTTTTTTTTTGTTTTTGTTTTTTACAGAATATCGAGGGCTTCATCACCGCACTATGGTTCGCGTTCACTATACTTAAAAATGCACCACTCATAAATATTGAATTCAGCAAGCCACAACCAAGACTTGATTTATCAACAAAACCCCTAAATATAAACATCAAAAAAAGGTGGGTATAATTATTCCAGTTTCTTTTCTTTTCTTTTTTAAACTTAAAGAAAATGTATTCACTGCCAAATTAAGAATGTTCTATGGAAAGAAGGGCATTCAAGCAAACTAAAGAATCCTGAGGTAAGCATGAGCTATACAAAATTAAACTGTCCTTTTTTTTTTCTGTTTTCTTTTTTTCCTTTTTTTTTTGTCATTTAAACAAATTTGCAACATTCTTTTTTCCCCCCAGGTTTTTTTTTTATTTTTTTTTTATTTTTTTTAAGACTGCCTAATTCAGTTTATAGCCATTGTCTGACAAGAGTAGCAAAACATTATCAATAAATAGTCCTTATTTAGTTTGTACATCTTTTTTTTCTGTTTAAAAATGTTTGATGTCATCCATTTTTAGTGCTGCGACTGTAAACGTACAATAGAGTATAAGAAATTAGACAAAGTTTTCGTGTCCAGTAACAGAATAAAAGGCCTTTCATTAACCTATCTAAAAGTCCCCAGTGCGCTAGGAAAACGTGTTCATTCCCCTAACATTGAAGTATAGACTAGCATTAGCTTTCTTTTTAAAACTTTTTTTTTCCTAGAAGCATTTTTAAAGGCATACCCAAAAGAGGTGTTTAATCACCACCCTCACCAAAATATAGTTTTATTATCTCTCTCTCTCTCCCTCTTTTTTTTTTTCATGATAGTGTAAACTGAATCCAATTCCTGGCCCCCCCAGAGCAAACAAGCTACCGTCAGAGGCAAGAACATCCAACTGCTGAGATGCAGCAAACCCATCATGCCCTGCAGCTCAAAAAAAAAAAAAGTGAACAGGAAGTGGTCACTGAATATTGCTGCTATTACTGCCGTTGCTGTCTGTGCCGTTAGTCTCTGAGGCGAGAGCCTTGTTGATGGAGTTAAGGTTGGCGTCGGAAGGCATGGCGTCTCTGCGAGGCGGCATCCTCTCGTTAATTCGGTCTAAGCCCTTGGCCTCCTCGAAGCTGGTAATCTTATGTTGTGGTGAGAATCCTTTGATGGCTAAACAGAAAATCATTAAGAAAAGAGAGAGAGCGTTAGGTGGGGCGCACCAAAGGGCACCGCGGTTGCATCAAGTGAGGTTAGAGACTTCGGAGTGGGTGGGAATCCTTTAGTGGAGAACAACATGACAGGACCTGAAGACGGACACAACAGACTCCTTACCATACCGGAGGGAACCAAGGGTTTGAAAACAGCCAATGTCTCTTGCCAACCAAAATGTCCTCTTGGAGAGTTTAAGGTGTAAGCATTTCTCTTGTCTTCATCAAAGTTTAGATCACAGAAATCCACAGTGGGTAGGTAAAGGAAAAAAACTCTTCCCGGGAGCAGGCTTCTGGATCCAGTAACACTAGTCACAGCACTGGCTTGATGGCCTATTAACCCTGACCTAAATAGACTGCACTCCCTCCTCCCCCCATTCTTACTCAGCCACTGCGGCAGTAATGGCAAACTCCGTGGAAGCCCTCCCTACTCCCAACTCTAGCGGTGGCTTAGAACAGAAGAAGGCCTAAGGAACTAGGAAAGGAATAGACAGGGATAGTTCTTTGCCATCCCCAAGGCCATTAAGATCTCCACATTGCATGTGTGGGGGACAAAAATAATAAGTTGTTTTTCCACTAAACAGGAAGATGTATAGTGGGTGGGGAGGTAAGAGAAAATAAAAAAATAAAGACCACATGACTATGTAGAAAAGCACTTTCTGCCCTTTAGCAGTGAACAGGTCAAACTGATGTTCATCTGGTGCCCATGAGTGCCTAAGCCAAGGAAAACTCACTCTCTGTGGAACAGCATTAGGTGGTGACTGCAGAAGAAGCAGAGGCGAATGCTTTTCACAAGGGGGAAAAAAAAAGAACCAGTGACTCGGTTTTGGTACGCTTAGCTAAAACCTTGACTTCTCTTTCATTCTCCTCTGGTGACCTTTACTGTGCTAGAGATAACGGGAGGTATTTGTGAAAATCAAAACAAAACAAAGCTTCCTCAGTGGGCGCAGGACAACGAGCTTGAAAATAAAACACACAGACAGGGACCGATGGCATCAGTTTGCTTTACTCTCTGTGAAGGGCGAGCCAGGTGCACCTGCCGGAGGCCAATCACCAATGCAGAGTTGGGCTGCATCTCCATGGCTTACTTGGGACAATTTCAAGGTACGTGTATCCTCCCCACTCTTTTTTGGTGGGGGGTGGAGTAAAACAGTTACCAGCTACTCAGATACAAATGTGCAGCCCTTCATTAGTAGGTAACATTCCTAGAAAATTTACACAGCTGTTTAAAGCTCATTATGAAGAAAAATAGACTGTTCCCCCTCTGCATTATATGGTTAGCATAATGGTGATTAGTCAAGTGTGAGAGGAAGAACGCAGGGAGATGGGGAAAGACCAAGGCCCAAAGCAAAGCTTCGTAATTCTGTAATTTGGTAATAAGCTGAGGAATACTAGATCTGTCTAATGGGCACCCCACCCCGAAAATTAACTCAATTATTTTATGGGGCAAAAAAAGAAATAACAGACACCCTGCTTTTTTTTTCTCCCTAAATGATATCATCTCACAATCAAGTCTGTCGTGAGAAAGTATAAAACTTTGATTTACTTAAAAAAAAAAAAAAAAAAAACAGTGGAAGCTCTAGGTTTTGAAGCCAATGAGGAGGTCAGAGCACAGGAATGTAAAATCTTGTAGACCAGAGGCTAGTTGGGGCTGGGGCTCCATTCCTGCTCACGTCTGTCTACCCTGTAGGGAAGGAAGCGCTCTGCTCTAGCTGCTGGTCAGACAATGGTGTTAGCAATTTACATTGGGAGTATACTTAGCACAACACAGAGCCACAGAAGTCACAGAAAACAGCCAAACTCTCAACAGGAATGCACACGGCAGATTAGATGTTGCCAAGAGGAATAGAGGATTCCCACGTAAATAGCAGTTGGTTCACTGCTATTTAAAAAGCAGTTGTATTTTTCTCTTACATCGCCGTCACTTCCCCTACAGTATCCGAATCATGAGCAAATTATAAAGCTAAAGTGACACTTTTTTTACATCGTACCAAAGGACCATATATGCACGCAATTTTGTAAAAAAAAAAAAAAGTAAGTTATTTTGCAAGAACAAAATACAACTGAAGAATTTTGTTTTAAAGGGGAACTTAAGTTATTCTTTCAAAAGACAATTCTGGAGGGGGGTGATATGCATAATATTAAAGTTATTTTCATGTGCAGTTCTCACAGAACCAGGTAGTCAAACAGCACTGTTAAAAAGTAGCTACGAAAGGGTCGGTCAACTGTACTGCTCTGGCGAGGTGCTGGTAGGCAGTTGGCGATCAATGGTTCTCTCGATATCCCCTGAAGCTCCTAGCAAGAGACCCAGCATAGAGCAGACAGGTGGAATGATTATTTAACTGTCTGCCTGACAGTCTTGAGATTGGCCCCTTCCACAGTCACAGATAGATACTCTTTGAGCTCCTACTAATATTTTTCGAATGCTAACTTTCTTCTAAATATCAATTGGTTAAAATTGATAAGGATAAAAGTTTACCTCTCCACCTCTGTCTCTCCATTGGAATATTTTGGAGACATAAGTAATGTTGAACCGTAACCAAGCATGACCAAGCACGTCTGTTGCTGCAAGCTTGAGAAGACTGGACTCAACTTAATTTTATTCTTTTGTCTCTGTCCTACCGGATCTGAGGGAGGAGTGGTTCAGCTCAAAGCATATTGTTTTACACGTCATTGGTCAAAGCGGCTGCCATAACCCCCACCCCACATCATTCATGAGATGTAGAAATTTTTATGTATATATTACGGTCCTTTAGTTTTCTGTGAATAGACTAGGTTCGCTGTGTGCAGAAGTCAAACATAGCTTTAAGGGAGAAAAAAAAAGCAAACAAACAAACCATGGAAGGACATTTTCCCCTTTAAAGCAAGAACATTTCGGTTAATACTGAGCCACAATTGTTAGCCCAACACCCACACACTCTGTACAAGCTACAGCAAATTAAAAAAAAATAAAGAAAAATAAAAATAAGAAAAGAAATGAATACACCCACCAGAGCCCTTATCTGTTGCAGGTACAACAGAAAGGGGACTGGCCAATTTACCTTCATCAGCCTCAATGGCCTCAACAGTAGCTGAAGAGAAGAAAGGGGTGCAAAATGAATGAGAAAATGAGCAGAGGATTTCTTAACTCTAAAGAACAAGTCAGTGACGATCAAAGGAACCAGGGGGGTGTGCGTGGGGGAACTAGGGTTCCTCTAAGTGCTGCCTTCTGGGACAGACAACTAGACAGAAAGGCTAGAGAGAAAGAAAAAAACAAACCACATACCACAGAAGTGAGACACGTTGGTCATGGCCTGCATACACCTGAGCAAATGAATGGGTGGCTTGAAGTCCTGGCTCGCTCATCAATGACAAAGTCCTCTAGGGAAACATGGCAGAGAAGCTGTCTGCTGTGCGGGCTGAACTGACGACTGGGGTATGGAAATCTACAAGGTGGTTCTGATTCTCAGGGTGGTTTAGAATCCACGCTTAGTGATTTGTAGTTGAAATGCCAGAGGGGCCAGACAAGCATTGAGCTGGACTGTGATGCTGGCACCACACTTTATGATAACTGAATGGTGAATGGCAATGTTTCCAGAGAGAAATGCATAGGGGGAGGGCTGGATTTAAAGGGAGATGAAGTCAGGCTTTTTAGGGGGAAAACACCTAGAAAATTTTAAAGACAATTTCTAGAGGAGGAGGTCGGGGAGGGGAAGGGAACCATGGAGAGAATGATAAGGTGTGGACATCTTTTATCAGGCAAGCTGAGTTCAAGGTTTTTTTTCCCCCTTTGTTGCAATTCCAAATTTAGAAGCGAAACTCCTTAAGTCCCTTAAGTCTTGCCTGTCAAGTGTGAACACGAGCCACAATAATTCGAGCAGCGCCCTCAGGGACTGAGGTTGAAGTCCCTCAGTGAGGCATCTTATGATGTGCTCAACTGGCAATTTTGAAGGTTGAGTAAACCGTCTGCTTAGACTCTACATCTCCCTATGCAGATGTATGGGTTTCTCTGTGCTGTGATGGCGAGATGATGCTCCTTTAATTAAACGCTAAGACATTAAACTTTCGTCCAAGTTCACGATGCCTGACGTCAATGTTTTACTCTTGGACTTCAATTTGCATTTCCTCAGAATTGAAAATTGGCAACCCCAACAAGACCTCCATACGCATGCCAGTTAACAGTGTCCTCTGGATTCCTCATAACCACGGGGAGGAGCTGAAGGTCAAAGCTTTGAGCAGCTTCTCTTTTTTATGTCAACGGAAGGGGGTCAGATATGAATCGTGAAACAGACAACACAGTGGTTTTAAATATGGACTGCGCTGTCAAATTCGCAGGACTAATGAAGTCTCGACTGTGTGTGTGTGTGTGTGTGTGTGTGTGTGTGTGTGTGAGAGAGAGAGAGAGAGAGAGAGAGAGAGAGAGAGAGAGAGAGAATTTCACATGGAATAACACAAACAGATGGATTGAAATTAAAATAAAAGGAACTGGACTAAGTGAAACTACAAACACGGGTGACCGTCTGAAGGTGACACTGTCTACTGTAAGAACGTAAAGACCTTAGCTTTAAAAGCAAAGCTGAAATTGGAGCCACACCAGCACTCCACGGGCAGAAACACACGGCCCAGTGTGTCTTAAGCACAGGAAGTCTGCGGCTGGGCACTGATGGTGTGCGAGCCTCTGTCGCATGCTGAGCTGGGGCTTTCCATCAGCTGGGCACAGTTGCCTTCTGCTCATATAAATAATCTCCTCGTGCTAATTTCTCAGGATGCTCGTTTTGACGGAAAAAAAGGTTTTTTGTTTTTGTTTTTGTTTTTAAAAAAGTGATTAATTTGTAACTACAGGTTTACAGGGGGATTTTTTTTTTTTTTAACCTCAGCAATTTCAGATTTTCCTTCTTTTCCTGACCTATTTTTGAATTTTTTGAAATTTTGGGGGCAACTCAGAGACAGCGGTTTTATAGGAAAATCATCTGAAAATATAGGCTATGGCTGTTGTCACTGAAGTGTGACAGTCTGACAGTGATCACGCTCCTAGGTTGACCGTTACGTGCTATGTGGAAGAAATGTCTTAATGTAATGGTAAAAACTCTCGAGTCTTTTGGGATGGAGAACAGGGATAGGTAAGAAGATGTGAGAAAGATCCATGGGGAAGAAGAAGCGAGAGGCTGAGATTGTATTAAAATGTTATAGTACATTTCTTGCTGTAAATTCTTATCTGTTGAAGTCTAATAGAACACTAACATTTCCATATTGTATGTTATATTTTATTGAGTGATGTGAATTAAAATGGATAAAAAACAAATATAACAGAAGAAAGAGTATATATAACTATGTTGTCTAACACGGGTGACACTAGCTACATGTGGATCTTTAAGTTAAGTTTACCGAAAGCTAGGGGTCACTTAAACGGTCCTTTCCTTTGCATTGATTATCTGTCAAACATTCGTTGGTTCTGTGTCACCAGTGGCCTTTGCGGACATGATAAATCCTCACCATCACAAATATTTCCTGGACGGTAACTGCACAGCCAGCTGTGACTAGAAAGTAAAATGCCTACTTAAAAGAGATGTTATTATTACTAAAAAAGAACCAACAACTAAAAGACCCAATAAAATATAGCTCTGATCATTTCTCTCTTTTTTTGTATTTCCGATGAATCAGAGAAAAAGCTAATATAAGTCTCATTTCTTTTCAAGTGTTCAATTGCGTTACTCTTTTTATATTCTTTTGAGTAAAATCTCTAATTCACCAATCATGTAGAGAAGCAGACTGCTTATCAGGATGTAACTGAAAACTTACAATGATGGGGTTGCTGAGGGAGGGAGCTCCCTTGGCTCACACAATGGCTCAAACCTACTGTTGTGTGCACACAAGCCCTAAATGAGATGTCCTGGAGGTAGGCCTGAGGCTACAGATGCATGTGTTAGTGAGAAGAAGGGTATACTGCAGTGAATGAGGGCGCCTTCTTGTTAGACGTGACTGAATATGGCCTGAGGTGTGGGTTTTAGCCCTCTTTCCAGTCAAGAAGAACTGAAATGAAAAGTGAGCTTCAATGGACGAGAAACTCAAGGCTCCGCTAACACGGCTGGCCATGTGCTACCAGTCATATCCCTGGGCCTGCTTACCGCTTTGCAGAGTTTGTTTCCCGCCAGAGAGCACTCCGCTGGGGAGCATGCCAGTCGGGGTCAGGCCCTTCAGAGTTAGAACGCTCTCACTCTCTTCTCTGGAAGACACAGAGGGGTCATGGAAGTTAAGTTTTGCTTTCTTTGGTGGGGAAAAAAAAAGACACCTTAAAAACCCGTATTTACCTCATATTGGCTCTGTGGACCTTTTGTTTTATTTAAAACACAAGGCATTTTTATCTATGTATATGGAGAGAGTATTCTACAAATGACTTCAGCTGATAAAATGACATTACGCAATTGTGGAGTTATGGTCTCCTCTGCATAGTGAAGATTCTGAAGGTGAGTCTAGCTTTATGACCCACTCCACGAGGCGAGGGTGTTGCTGGCCGTCTCCAGTGGCAATAGGGACCAGCATGTGCACAGACCTGCCTTATCGTCAAGGGTTCAGCACAGTCTGTAAAACCCGTCTATCCAGGGGGACCACGGAAGGACTGTGTGTCCCATGACAGACAGAGTGATGGCAACCGATAGCCACAAACACTTGCTAACATTTCTTTCCCAGCTTCCTCACAGATTTGCTTATTTAAATTTCTTTCATTATTCATATGACCCTGTTTTCAAATTATTGGAAGTGAATTATTTTCCCAAATACCCATAGTATCTAGCAATCACTTTCGACTTACTAACAAACTAAGAAACAACTATGAAATAGGACGAACTTAGTATCTTAGCACAAACACAGTGCTCCATAGCCACGGGTACCAAGAGTTTTATGATGATTTCTAGCATGACTAGAAAAGAATGTCTTCCTAGATATGCTCCATTCCTCAATTCAGGAACCCAGGTTCTTTCGTTTAGTTGCTCCAACTTTCAGGTCATTGTGTAGCTAAGTTTACTTTCCCATTCTATAGCAACGTCCTGATTCCTCTACCCCAATTATACCCTTGATCTCTGCTCTTCTCATCCGAGTTCGTACACTCAACCCTCACACCTATCCACAGTGATGTGATGCATTCACAACATTCACCCCAACCAACATCACAGCTTTCCTCCTCCAGAGCATCCGGTTACTGGCTAGCCATTACTCTCTTCTACAGAAACCTTGTAGAAGGCCTTTGGGCTCCATCTTTCGCAGGTTGCCTTCTCTGCCCATAGGTATTTTCAGGCAAAAAGGCAAATTGAGGCATTTAATAGCAATGCCAATCCTGTTGCTCCTTGGTGCAAAATTACTGATGCCCTCTTCATCAAGGGTGCGGGTAAAATCTTTAGCAAGTCTCACTGGGGCCACAAAACAACAGCTCCTCCATATACATGACTCCCCTTTGACCCAGCTCTAGATGACCCTTGACACCAGGTTCCTTTGTGTAACACACCTTTTTTTTTTAATTTATTTTTTCTTGGATATTTTATATATTTACATTTCAAATGTTATCTCCTTTACCCAGTCCCCTTCCCCCTCCTCCTCTTACTATGAGGATGCTCCCGCACCTACCCATCCACTCCAACCTCAATGCCCTGGCATTACCCTACATCCAGGGGATGGCTCTTAGTCATCCTTTTCTCAGGGCTGTCTGTGTGTCTCGTTCTCTCTGCCATCAAATGACTCTTTTAGTCATCCCTTCTAATGTCACTCCAAATAACCCTTTCCACAAGCCACGCCTCACCTTGCCTGATCTATCGTTTACTTTTGGTCTCTAATGACCACTTCTTTCTTGACCAAACTTCCTGAGAACAGGGCTTTCTTTCTGCTTTCACCACCCTAGCGCCACAGTACTTGGACCAACACCATGTATGCAGACCACGCTCAGCATGTATTTACAGGAAGGAGTGTTTGAAAAAAAATAATGAAAGGAGACTGGCAGTTCTGATCTACAGGGTTGATTCCCAACTCATTAACTGCAGAGTTTACTCATGAATATTGGGATTGAGTCAGCCAATTAATCACTGTTTACATTCACGTGGGAATTTCAACCTTTTCACGGTTCTCGGGTCAAACTACTAGGTCGTGTAAAAGAGAATTACACTGAATACTAATAACGTAGATTTGGAAAACTCAGAAGTGCCTCTACAAAAATGAATACAGCTCTCCTTCATATTCACATTCAGGTTTTTACCTCACGACTGCCAAATAGTTCAATAAAGTAAATGCTGCCATCAAATCCCATTTTAAGAGCAGTGATGCTCAAACAAAATGAGCAATTGGTGACCAGTAATCAGTTGATTACTTTTTAAAAATATTTATTTATGTGAGTACACTGTCGCTATCTTCACATAACAGAAGAGGGCATTGGACTCCATTACAGATGGTTGTGAGCCACCATGTGGTTGCTGGGAACTGAACTCAAGATATCTGGGAGAATAGCTAGTGCTGCTAACCACTGAGCCATCTCTTCAACCTTGGTTGCTAGCATTTTAATGACAGGATGGCAATGGTGTGTGTGTGTGCGTGTGTGTGTGTGTGTGTGTGTGTATGTGTGTGTGTACTGAATTTTTAAATTTTCAAAATTCTATTATTGTACTAACGATACTGAGACCCTTTATTTTGGAAAAAACCCTCCCCCAACCACCATCTTGAAACCAGCTGGTGCCAGGAAAGACGCCCAGCCCCACTGGAGGTCGAGATGCCTTTCACTATTCTGGGCTTCAGTTTTCCTCCTCTATCCTATCACATTTAGAGTGACAGGGATTAAATCATAAGCGATGCAAAACTCCTCTGACAGAAAGGCCATCTGCCCGCCCGCCTTCTTTCATCTACCTCATCTCCTTCGTTCACCTCATTCCCTCCTTCCTGCCTTTCTGACTCCTACCCCTGCTTCACACAAGAGTCTCTCTCCACTCTGAATTCCACCCATCTCCTCGGAGTTCTCACGAAAACAGCTTTCTTCAGTAGTTGCCACTGAGGAGTGCGACCTCCTCAAAAGCCTCCCTGTATCACATTCATCCTGTTCTTGCGGAGGTGTCCTTCTCAGTGCCTTGGTGGATCTTTTCCCCCTCTCTAGCCCTAACTACCAACAGCTTTCAACTTCTGGAAACCTGGAGCGTGTAAGTCGAAGGACATGCTTTGTAATAAAGTGCCCATTTTCGAGGATGGAGTATGAAAGATTAGGCTAGGAGCATCTCCCAAATCTTACATCGATCATATGCTGAATTAGGAAACTGGGGGTACTGGTGTTCATGTTTCTCTTACGCAGGTTTCTGGAACACTTAACGAGCTGGACATGGCACAGGCTGTGTGTCTATTGGAAAGCACTACTCAGTTTGCTGGTTTCTTTCTCAGACACTGCACTCTCTCTTTCAGCAAGATCACCAGTTTATGCTACCGCTCACACCTCCCTTGGCACTTCTGACTTTTGCTTCTCTCTGAAGCTCCAGGATGGAATTTCTAACTGCCTCAACCTAAAGGTTCTGCCCGGTGCAATCACTACGGCCATCCCAAGAAATGTTTGTTCTTCGGGGAAGTCATTCATTCTTTCCAGACAAGAGCATCCTATCGACCACGTGGGCTACTATCACAAGATGACTTCTTCCTTATCTCTTACTGCACAGGTTCTGACAGAAGAGAATGGAATCTAGGCCAGCTGATGACACAGTTCCAGAAAAATGGGCTAAAAAAAATGTCCTACCAGGATGACTCTCGCCCCTCACTCCATGAGCTAGCCTTAGCTTACAGAATGTTACTACCCATGTTCTGGGCAAAATCCAAGCTCACCATAACACTATACGGTTATATAGTTATACCCCAAAGCCAAATTAGGGCCTGGTGGCATCTAAACCTGACAGAGCTCTTGCTTCTATTCCTGCTGCCTCTGCATGCTGTCTGCTCTGAAGCAGGCCAGGTAGCCTATATTGGCAGGTCCCGGCACATCTGCTGCAAGGGGTATTTTTATTTTTTATTATTTTTGGTGTTTCAAGACAGGGTTTCTCTACATAGCTCTGGGTGTCCTGGAACTTGCTTTACAGACCAGGCTGGCCTTTGCTTCCAGAGTGCCGGGACTGAAGGTGTGTCCCATCAAGCCTGGTTACCAAGGGCTACTAAAGGGCTGTTTTCTGATTCCCCTATCATGGCGCATGGTGTATGGTATGCACCGATTTTTCTCCCTGAGAAATCTGTCATCAATTCTGCTGGTCCCTGACTTGCGCACTCTAGTGTCATCACATCCTTGAATTTGTCCCTTCCTTTGCATGCTTCAGCCAAGAGCCTGGTCCAGCCTTTTGCTGGCATCACTTCATAGCTTCTTCTTCTTCTTTTTTTCTTTTTTCATCTTTATTAACTTGAGTATTTCTTATTTACATTTCGATTGTTATTCCCCTTACTGGTTTCTGGGCAAACATCCCCCTAGCCCCTCCCCCTCCCCCTCTATATGGGTGTTCCCCTCTCCATCCTCCCCCCATTACCACCCTCCCCCCAATAATCACATTCACTAGGGATCCAGCCTTGGCAGGACCAAGGGCTTCCCCTTCCACTGGTGCTTTTACTAGACTATTCATTGCTACCTATGCAGTTGAAGCCCAGAGTCAGTCCATGTATAGTCTTTGGGTAGTGGCTTAGTCCTTAGAAGCTCTGGTTTGTTGACATTGTTGTTTATATGGGGTCTCAAGCCCCTTCAAGCTCTTTCAGTCCTTTCTAAGATTCCTTCAATGGGGGTCCTGTTCTCAGTTCAGTGGTTTGCTGCTGGCATTCACCTCTGTATTTGCTGTATTCTAGCTGTGTCTCTCAGGAGAGATCTACATCCGGTTCCTGTCAGCCTGCACTTCTTTGTTTCATCCATCTTATCTAATTGGGTGGCTTATATGTATGGGCCACACGTGGGGCAGGCTCTGAATGGGTGTTCCTTCTGCCTCTGTTCTAAACTTTGACTCCCTATTCTCTCCCAAGGGTATTCTTGTTCCCCCTTTAAAGAAGGAGTGAAGCATTCGCATTATGGTCATCCTTCTTGAGATTCATGTATTCTGTGCATCTAGGGTAATTTTAGCATTTGGGCTAATATCCACTTCATAGCTTCTTAAACATCCTTCCTTCTATTGACAACTTAGTTCAGCAGCCAGTCCAGTCATTAGCATCTATGTCTGAGGCACACGTTGGAGCATGCCTCCCATTCCATGAAAATCATTCCAGGACTGTTGGTTGCCATAGACATTTTATCCTGGTATTCAAGGAAGCTTGAGGATACCTTGAGGACACAGATTTGAGGTTTGTTTTTTTCCCTCAGTCTTAGGTTTTACAGTATTGCTCCCCTTAATGCCTTTTCCTGCTCAAGTGTTTTCACATACCTGCAACTTATCACCAGACTGCTGGCTGCATTACTTACAATCATTCTATCCCACAGCTTTGAGTAAGACCGAGTGTTGCTTTCCCACCGAGTGCAGACATACATACATTACCTGGTAAAAGGGACAACCACTTCAGCCCTATAAAGCTTGCTAGGTGGATTATTGTTAGACATGTTTAATATGAGGATAGCATCCAGCATTAAGCTTGCACCTCAAACAGATCCCGTTGGCACTGGTTCTAGGACCACGGGACTTATCCTTATGACTTCGAATAACTATGTCATGATTTGATCACTACATACCTTCACAGCTGTGGTCCTCCCCATTTACACCCTTCCCCCAAACCTACTCTTTCACTGACAGCCTCATTAAGAGCAATCCACCTAGGAAATATAAAGGTTTCTTCTGTTGAGTGCCATATTGAACATCTGCTCACATATACAGCACATGTTTTATGGTCTTACTATAGTTTATATGTCTGCCATTCCAGTTCAGCTATGTGAATTGCCTGACTTGATTTCTACGTTAGGCTGAATGCTCGGCATGGCCTACCAAAGTTATTTTACTTTCGTGTGGACGCGACTCCTGCATCTACAGAAGGCCCACGGGTGCTTTCAAAATGGACAGCAAGACAATGTACCTTGTTTGTGTTTCCTACAAAACAAAAGTGCCATCTTAAGCTATGGGTCACCATTAGGTTTTTAAGCAGGGCACCTGGGCGTCATATTAGACAGCAGCGGTCGTGGGGCTGGAGGAGCCTTCCAGACCTTTGAGAGGAATTGGATTTCACCCATAGCAGGGATTCTACCACCTTTATGTGGTTTGAGAACTCAAATAATAATAATAATAATGATGATGATGATGATGATGATGATGATGATGATGATGATAAACAATTTTATGTGTTTTGAGGCTCCTCCAGGTTTTTTTGTTTGTTTGTTTTTAATCTATGTACTTTTATATAGAAATCCTTGGTATTTTTATTTCTCTTAGTGATGTCAGTTAGACATAATTCAGTAAGTATAAAGATAATACATGCGCAAGTGTTCATGACTAAGGTACCCACTCAACACAGGATTTTTCGATAACTGTTTATCCCCACAGGTCATTTCATTGACCATATAAGACATCCCAGAGGGCTTCAAAACTGCTCAACCTGTGTCTACATAAGGATCTTTGTGCTTGATATCGCCTTTGCTTGGAGCTCTCTCCTGCATTTCTTCATGAAGGCTGTGCCTATCTGCTCAGATGACGCCTCTCAGATGCTTCACGGCCCTCATTCAATGCCATATTGAAAACACGGTCACCCTCACGCTGCTTGATTGGTCTCTGTGGTACATGCTTAGATTGACAGTTTGATGCTGTCTACTCATTGCAAAAGTTAGCGATTCCCGAGAGTCTAGGCGGAATGAAGACTGGCAAGACTCAGAGCGTCGTCCACTATGTTCATTTCCACCTTCAGTGTGGCTTTTTACAAGGGCTCTAGCTGCCTCAGAGTTGCTGTTGACTTGGAGTGTCCTTGTGAAAGGATGGGGATGCTTCTCATCCTTCTCATGGGGCCTGCGTTCAGCACTCAGTCACTTAGTGACTCTTCAGTGGCTTTACCAAGACCAGCAGCAAGAGCAGGCAGAGAAACAATGAACTGGCAAAGCCCCCTGATGAGAAAAAACTGAACGCTGGGAGTTAGCCCAGTGGGTGGAACATTTGCTGTGCGAGTAAGAATGGAGTTCTCGGCACCTAGGAGGTGGAGACTGGACAAGCTGGCTAGCTATTCTAGCTGGAATGAGCGAATTCCAGGTTCAGCAAGATACCCCTGCCTCGATAAATAAAGGAGAGAGTGATTGAGTAAGATGTCTGAGGTCAATTTCAAGCTTCTAATTGTAGGGAAAGGGAGAGAAAGGAAAATAGAGTGGGGGCGGGGTAGAGGGATAGGAAAAGAGAGGAAGCCAGGAGAGAAAAGAAGAGATGGGGAGGGGGACAGGGAGAGGCAGATATGTATTACAGCAGTCACTTGTCAAACATATGCCATGTATAACTCCTAAAGCATTTCTATCTATTTACATTAATGTGTATGACCACGAATGAACACCCATGTAAAAACTGCACCATATTTAAAAGTGGTCTTTGAAGAAAAATATAGTTACTGTGCATTACCTAGAAATAGATAATTAAAGTAAGGAGCAGGAAGTCTCTTCCATCAACTCTTTGTTTTCAAAACACATGCTTAATAACATCAATAAGATGATTCGTAATCCACTGAAAAGCAAACGAATGCCTATGGGGAACTACAGCAGAAGACGCCTTTAATACCACACAAGTGAGTCCTTTAGGGTTCACACAAACAGCTTTCCGGTTAATGCTCATTTCCTCGAAATCTAGTGAAATGCATCCTATAAACTCATCTCTTTACCCAGAGCCAGAGCACAAACTAGAACAGATCCCAGTCACTTTCCTTATGAAATGGTTTTAAATCCTGCAGCAACCCCCCCCCTGGGGGGGCATAAAAAGGCCCATAATCCATTTACCTGCCTTTCTTCATGGAAGTGATTTAGCAGATTGAAAGGTAAGCAAAATGCGGATGAGCTGACAATTTCCATTGGAGAAGAGAAACAAAGCAAGGAGCAGAAACCTTGCAGGGAAAACATTTAAACTATAGGAGGGAAGTGGCTGCTATGTGACAATAGTATTATAGTATCAGAGTATTTATTATAGTATCAGAGTATTACAGTATCATAGCGTAGACAATAGTGCGATAGTATTCCAAACAGAAAAGGAGGAAAGGTAAACCCACCTGAGAACTGAGAATACTCTGGCCATTTTGCCTATTGCTCGGATCTTGTTCCTGATGACCTCCTTCCGGGCTGCAGCCGTGGCTCCTGTATTTTAAAACAGAAACTCCTCAGTTAGTGACATTTCATCCACCCACATTTACTTAGAGACTCTACCAGTCAACAGTGGATATGTTTTGCTTTCATTTGGCTGCCCTTTGGCAATCTCTGAGCTGAATCCCAACATCTGTACTTGAGCAATTGACACCAAGTTGTGGCCCTCAAGACAGAGGAACTGCTGTGAATTCCCAGGGGTGGAGGCAGGAGAGACCACAGAGCAGAGACCACAACTAGAAGCTCTTCTTTCTCCTCTGGTTTGTGAGTTTCAATTCTCTTCTGAGATAGAAGATGGTAAGTTAGTGCTTTTTACTCTTTACCTCAAAGTTGGACGATGACTTTGGGAGACGACTAGGCTCTCAAAAATGCTCACCAGACTTAATAGGGCTCCTGCTTACTCCATGCTTTCTGAAAGAACATTGGGCTGTTTACTGCTTCTTGTATCCCAAGGCATTCATGTGCCATGGAATCTGACAGAAAATGTAGAAAGCTGAATTTAATTTTTCAAGAGACAAAGGTACAAAAGACACTAAAAGTCTATGCAAGGGTGCAGTGCTGGAGACATGGCTCAGTGCTTAAGAGCACCCATTAGCAGTGCGTCTGGGTTTAGTGCCCAGCACTCACAATGCTGGTTTGAAAACCATCTGGAACTCCAGACTCAGGGGATCTGGTGCCCTCTTCTGGCCTCTGTGGGTACCACCATACATGTGGTGCACATACATTAATATAGGCAAACACTCACATACATAAAATAATATAAATAGGTTTAAAGATTTTCATAAGCGATGCATGGGTCTGTCCAGGTATGTTTTATAACTTCTAGAATTTTCCAAATGAAAAAAAAATCTACTTAACAACTGCTAATATTCTTTTAAATATTCTTACATATTCTTTTAAAATAGTTTATTATATTGCATGACTTTTGACAAATGTATTTGTTAATTCTCAAAATGTAAAACTCAGAAAAACACTATTTTTTTAAGAATTTCTTTTTTTTTTTTGGTGTTATTGTGCATCGAACCTAGGTCCTCCTAAATACTCAAAAAGTGCTCCTCTTTACCTGAGCCACTCTTAAGATCATAATCCAAAAAAGGGGGAAAACAACTAGGAAAATACATCGGTAACGGTCGCTACTGTCAACTTGACTGGTTAGAGCAGCGCCTGGGAGACTAATAGAGTTCACAGTTTGGTTAACTTCCAGGTTACTGTGAGTGACATCTTCCTATGAGCTCAGGGCATGGAGAAACTAAAGGGGAAAGTGAGCAAGCTAATGCTGGCCCTCCATTTTTCTCTTCCTGTGAACTTTCTACCAGCATGCCCCATCTGCCAAAACCAACTATGAGTTCAAAGTGTCTCTTAACCTGTTTACTCAGAAATCTTGTCACATGAGTTTACAGGAAGTCTAACATAATTTAAAAAAAATCTCCTGTACACACACACACACACACACACACACACACACACACACACACACACACACACAATTATTCTCCCCCAATTCCTGTTCAGATCAGCAGTATTCTTAAGGAGCTTAAGAACAGCTTGAGCTCCTAAGATTTGCTGAGATCAGAATAACAGATACTTGAAATATATTTTGTTCTCTTAACGCCTAATAAGAACAAGCTTTTTGAAGAAAATACTTTGTTTGTGAAGACAATTTGGAATCATTTTCATTTGTTTGCTAAGAGCCGAGCAATTGCCTTTCACCGCAACATTTCTTGAAGAGGAAAAAACCCTGAAAGCTTGGGCGATATTGAAATGGCTGTAGAAAAGCTGGGTTTGCTTTGGTTTTTTTTTTTTTTTTGTTTGTTTGTTTGTTTGTTTTTTTAATTCTAAGTAAAAACAGAAGAGAGCTTTGCTTATGTGATTAATCTTCAGAGGTGATGCGAATGCATATTGATACCATAGATCCACGGGTATCCCCAGAAGATGGTTCCAGCCCATGAGCTGGCATCATTTCCCCATCCCTCTGTCCTGACACAGCCCACATTTTTTGCCTATTTCTTTCTCTCTTGTGGCAAGCACGCCATGGAGATTACTCCCTTGCACTAATCGGTATGGTTGCTATTTCCAGCTCTTCTCTCTGTCACTGAAAGGAGTGAGTTCAAATGCACGCGGAAGGAAACTACTCTCCAATGTAGTCCACGGTAACCAAGAGCCATGAGATTCCACTCATAAAGAATTCCTTGGCCTGAACGCCAGAGAAGAAAGCACAGTACATGATGCCTGCCTCAAATCTTATTCTGAGATTCTAATAGAATTGGTAATTCAGACTTTCTGGCACATCAAATTTTGCTCTAGAGATCAAGGAAGAAAGAAGTCACTATGTTTAGATCACTAGTGATTAATAACTGAGACTACCAAAGGACTTGTGATAAAATAACAACAACAACAAAACAACAACAAAACAACAACAATTCTAAGTGGGATAGAAGTAGTTTCTGCAGACGACCTCCCTACTTGTTTTACCAATTCTTTCCTTCGGTTCTGATTTCAGTCTAACCGTTGGCCCCTCTTTTAATGTTTCCTACCCACTACTGACCAGTCTTCTCAGAGGTCATGATGTGCTGGGCAGGGTAAGAGACTCTGGCGGTGTCCAGCATACGATCCGGCCAGATCATGAAACTAATCCACTGACACACAGGACGGAAAGTGTGAGAGCGCTCCAACACGGGTGACTATATTTAGAAATGCAAACGAGAAAAGTAGCGAGGAGTGGTTAAAGTTCTAGAACTGAAGCTGCACATATTTATGAGAAAAGAGAAGGGTCAGATGCAAAATAAAATCGAGTGAGAAATACAGAAGAATGAGCTCACAGAAAAAAACCCTCCACTAGAGGACTCGTAAAAACCATAGCCAGAGCAATGGAAAGGAAGAATTAAGGAGGCAAGGGAGGAAAATAAATGACTTAGAAGCACATTGCTCAGCTCTCTGGGAGCTGACCCACAGAAGAATGTTCAGTATCTGGCTTCAAGTGTGAGATGGGGATTCTGACAGTCCCAATCGACATGCTACTGATTACATGTTCCTATCAAGTGAATTATCGCCCAGTATGTACACATACTCTTCTCACTTATGCATGGTCATATCCCCCAATAGAGGGCGAGCATCGAACTTTTCTTAAGGAAAAAGTCTCTTTCAAAAAATTTTAATACTACACAAGTCTTTTCAACCTTTTCATAAAACTAGACTACGTTGATTCAAAAATTGAAATAAGTGTACCAGTAAGATTCAAGAGGAGACAGTGGAACTATAATTAATCCTCTGTGCCCCAGACACGGTATTGCCCTCTAGCTCAGCCCAGGCTGATCTAAAGCTCAGTACGAACCTCCAGGCTCTACTTCAAAGCTTCAGGTATTAGAAGCCGTCATATCTGTCAAGAATCGTCTTTAAACATTTCTCCTGGTGGTAACATTAGATATGCATTTAATTACTCAAAGTCCCAAACTCATCTCATGTGATCGCAACTTCACAAAGCACAAAGTATCAGACAGGTTACTGTCCACGAATGCCATGGATTCTCATTACACTTGAGGGACAGTTATCACGCGCACAGCCTTCCAGTTAGAATTACCCTCCTGGTGCGCGCCCCACTATGAGTGTCTCATTCTGCATCTTGGCAGAAAGGTCAGCACATTAAATGTGTGCATTCTAGACACGTTTTTACTTGCCACATACAAATATATTATATTAAAGCTTCTTGCTGAGACTTTGCCTTGATTGTGGTCATATGCCATGGTTATGTAGGTGAAGATATATAAAATACCTTTTATGTAAAAACTGAAAAGACTATAATCCATTCCAACTTTGGAAGTCCCAAACTGAAAGGGATTATTTCATGAGCTGAGAAAATAGTCATTTCAAAGTAAAATTTCACTTTATGCTTCTACTCTAATAATTATCACGTTGCTTTTTTTTCTTGTTTCCTTTTTTTTCATCTTTGAAGTTCTTCTATGTCTAGGTATTAGTCTAACATTTCTGGAATCACGCGACCCCACACACTATTTTCCTCAAAGGTGGGGAAGCCAATATACGGATTAAAGCAATTTAAAGACTTCCTTGTACAGTGTTTTTGCTCTTCATGGCTAATGCTCTCCCCCAGGAGAAAGGTATCTGTGCCACTCTGCCTGCTGAGTAAATGCCGCCACCTTCCACAGGTGGATTTCAGCCTGGGCCAGGGCTGCAAACAGCACTGCAGGGGTGTGGGGAGTGTCAGAATGAAGAGGTTCTAACCACATCGAGTATCCACCATGAAGGAGATGTTGACCTTGTCACTCAGGTCATAGCATGGTGGAGCTTCTGCAACTGCTATAAGCCCAGGTAAGCCAAACTAGGCTGTTAGGAATATAGCTCTCCAAATCGCTCACTCACACATCACATGTGTCTGCAGTAACAGCATGCTGTGTTTAGCACCAGAAGGATGAATAAGGCACAGTCTGTCCTTGGGGACCCTGAGAAGCACTATCACAGCCTGTGGCAAACACAGTGTAGGTGGCAACCGTGTGCTGGAGCTCACGGAGGCCAGCTGGCACGAGGACATTGAAGAGAGCTCGTAGGTCTGTCTCTAGATTTCCAAGAGGCGCCTTGAAAGCAGCCACAATCGATAACGTATGCTGTGGAAACCTGCAAATGGTTCAAACTACCGTCTTTTCCTCCCCTGGAGAAAAGGTTGTTAAACATTTTACAGCACATTATTGCTATTTACAACACGGTGATACTTAATAGTTGGGAGTAAAGGTTGGACGATCTGGATGCACCTTTGTGAAGTAGGGAGAATAGGGTGAGGGACATAGGGAGCATTTCCCCATAGTTTTCCAATGTGTGTGCGACACCCACTAACGTTCAGAAAGTCTGCGTCTAGATGTTCAACTAGGATGGAGTCTAGATACACTGAGTGATGGTCACGTTGGGTGAGAAGGAGAGGAGGCAGGATGCGAAGCTAAAGCGAGAAGTCTCCAGAAATGGAACATAATGCAGGTAACAGAAGCAAAAAATACTCGTGACTGGATGCGTTACTATCTGTATCAAACATTAGCTGTGGAAAATAAGTGATGGGCACACGGATGTAGGCTATACAGTCTTTTCAACGTTCTAATAGCTTTGCAATAAACATGGAGAGGGTGAACCTATGCTTGGAAGAAATTTGGTATGAGAGACAAGTGGGAGGGCAGGTTTGGGAGCCATGGTGCCTATGTCCTGACCGTCTTCATGTGACGGGGAAGTGTATGCTGCCACAAGAAGGCAGGGAATAGTGGTTCTCCCTGGCATTACAGTCTCTACACAGCTAACATAGGCAACTGAAGATTGAACAACGTCTTCACAGTGCAATCCATCAGAGCCTAAGCAGGTTAAGCACAGCTTTACAATGTTAAGTAATGAAGTATGGAAACTTTGTAGTCATGCCTTGTAAAGAGAAATATTTTTATTTTAGCCTTTGAAGGGGAAAACAAAACAGCCTTTAAACATTACTATTATAGGGTTGGAAAGACAGCACAGTGTTATGAGCACGTAATGCATTTATATTGGACCTAACTTTGCTTCCCAACACCGTATCGGGTAGTTCATATATGCCTGTAACTCCAGCATCAGGGTAATCAATGACCTCCTGGCTTCTCTGGGTACATGCTTGCACACAGACACAATTAAAAGTTAAATAAGGGGGCTGGGGATTTAGCTCAGCGGTAGAGCGCTTGCCTAGCGAGCGCAAGGCCCTGGGTTCGGTCCCCAGCTCCGAAAGAAAGAAAAAAAAAGTTAAATAAGGTCAGGCTTAATTTAATTTGTAATGGAAAAGCAATGTGAGTCTCCACTACTTCATCCTACTGGCTTTACATTGTTCCTGTTATTTAGGTTTCCTTCCTTAAAGGATCTTGAAATAACTCAAGTGTGTCTACAATAAGTGTGTTTAAAAAAATGCCTTATAGGACATGTACCTTCTCAAACACTACAAACTTCTCCAAAGGACAGGGCTAATTTTTCCCTTTATATTTGTTGGTAAACTTAACATTTATGTAAAATTTTAACTCATATTTGCAGATACCATATATATTTACTCTTTGTCACCTTTCCGGATTTGTTAAGTATAACAAATTCACCATTTTGGGAAACTGTACTGTCGCCTGGCTCACCGTCAGACTACTGGACACCTACGATTTTACTTTAGCCAAATAGAGCAGTAACTGAACGCGAATAAAAAGGCTACTTGTGGTGTGAGACCTAAGGAGCTAAAACACGAACTATTCCAACTGCTAGAGTAAAAACAAAACTAGCTTACTTGGATGGGGAAGAGAATGCAAGAGCAGATGCTTGCAAAAGCCTGACAACATTGGACTTCACAGTTATTTACAGATGAGCATGACACGTATGAACGTGCACAGTGTCTCACTTGAGAGAATACACTCCCCACCTTTGTAGTTCGCCATCCCTAAGCCCTGTCTCCCTTGCCCTTTGATTCTTGACCCAGCCCAACAAGAGCGAATGTGAGCTCCTACGTTACAGAGGACTGCATGCTCTCCAGGTCACTTTAACATCCCTGGGCCAACAGCTGCCATGAGGGTGCCACGCACTTTCCTACACCACTGCGACCCGGAACCCTGGGCTCTGGGAGGGAACCACGATGCTATGTAGCTGTCCTCATTCTGATGAAAGTGCTTCCAAAATAACAGCAGCCCCCAAACGCCATCCCCCACCGATCACCATTCTCCTCTCCGAGGTTAACCAGAAGGAAGAACCACAATACGATAACATACTCACTTTTAAATGACATGGCTGCACTGCCACTGTCATTGTTTAATATTAGCAACTTAATTTCTGGTGTCATCCATTTTTTTTTTTTAAAGTTCATGAACGAGATTGTCACTGGTACTTTATGCACCCTAGTTCCAATCTTTGACAGTGTATTTCTCTTTCAACTTACTTAATCTTAGTGCATTATAGACTTACACATTTTTTTTTCTTTTCTTTTTTTCAGATCTGGGGACCGAACCCAGGGCCTTGCGCTTGCTAGGCAAGCGCTCTACCACTGAGCTAAATCCCCAACCCCGACCTTCACATCTTTTAAGGTTTGAAATTGTCGGAGACAACAGGTCCTAAATGTTCAAAAATTCCTTCAGAATGTGCATCATAACTCCAATTACTTCACCTTTCAGCTGGGCAACACAAACCCATGATGCTCATGAATATTTAGTAAGCACAGAAATAAATGTTACTGGAATATCTCTCCGAAGGTTAGGGATGAGAAGGAATTAACATTGTCTTAATGCTCCCAGTTACTGGGCCCAGGAGGACCCCAGAGATTAGAATGGGAAAAGGGAAAAGTGATGGAAAGCTCTCATGAGGCCTCTAGGCCAGCCATGCTCTGAGGCTGATGAAGATGGGTCTCTTTAAAGTCTCCTTGCAATGCCTTTGGTGATGCAGACAGAATACATACTCCAGCCTGCAGACTGTCCTAGTGACAGACAAGTAGGTTACTCTCAGTTTCTGAAGTGACTGCTGTTAGAAGCTCTCTCCTTGACAGGCCACCCGTTCAGGCTCTGTACTGCCACCACCCAGGCAGGCTCAAAGTTTCTTCTAGGTTGCTCCTTTCTACTTAAACTCTACTCTATAACCCACACAGTTGGAGACTAATGCCTACCAACTCTAAGCCACAAATTCTATATTTTTCTCAGTGTTGTAGTTTTATGAAAACCTCATGAGTTAACAGGTAACAATGCTATAATATTTGGCATAAAGCTCCTCTAATATCCCATTTTGAAAGCCACAATATCTTTTAAAACGTAAATTTAAAAAAATATACAAAGACCCTCTGGTATGTAGTTCATTTTAAGGAAGGACAGAAGACCCTGGTGTCCACCTGTCTGGTTATAAATCAAAAGTAAATTCTTTCCACGGGACACCTTAAAAAGGTAAAAGGCTATGCGCGTGACGGCTGACAGTATCTGGTCCTTTCCCACTTAGTTTAAAGTACTTCGCTTTAATTTGATTCTAGAGACTGTTGTTCTCTGAGATGATGTGTTTAGGCAGCATGTCATTACTGTGCAGAAACAGAGGAAGGGACCATTTTTGTAATTCTCATTGGGGTGAAGATTAAAGACTTTACAAACCTTCTATAAAATTTTCAAGGAATGGGCACCTAATCCAAGTGTGTCTTACCAAGCTCATTTAAGCTTCTCTGTTTATCACTAAAGAAACTTAGACCCTGCCAAGTCCTAACTGGGGCAACCTCTTTTGTCAAGGCAGACAAAAGAATGTAGAACAAAACAATATTAATTTTTTAAACCTACAACAGAAAAATTTTTAAAAAAGTAATTGTCAAGTTAATAGGTAAGCTTACTTTCTAAGAATGAAGTAATTACCATGGCTGGGTATCTCTCAAAACTCTATGGCTGTAGGTAAAGGTGTCATGGCTCTAGCAATCATTACATGGACCTGATAAGCATGCATGCTGTCCTGGTAAGTTTTTATTATCACATGAGACAAACTGAGAAAAGATAGTTTCTACTGAGAGACTGTTCAGGTCGGACTGCACTGTGGACATGCATTTTTAAACTGCCTTGATTGATATGGGAAGGTGCAGTCCAGTGTGGACGGTGGTGCTCCAGGGTAAGATGCTCTGAGTTGTCTTAAGAAAGCTAGTGTCTATACATGGCCTGACCCTGGGCTCCAACTGCATAGGTAGCAATGAATAAACTAGTAATGGCACCAGTGGAAGGGGAAGCCCTGGGTCCTGCCAAGACTGAACCCCCAGTGAATGGGATTGTTGGGAGGAGGGTGGTAATGGGGGGATGGGGAGGGGAACACCCAAAGAGAAGGGGAGGGGGAGGGGCTAGGGGGGATGTTTGCTTGGAAACCTGGAAAGGTAATAACAATTGAAATGTAAATAAGAAACAACCAATTTAATAAAGACGGAGAAAAGGAAAAAAAATAAAGAATATTAGATAAAAAAATAAAAAAAGAAAGAAAGCTGGTGTCAGATAGAGTATGCCAGGAGGCAGCTTTCCTCCATGGGACCTGCCTCTAGGCTCCTACCTTGAGTTCTGGCCCCAACTTCATTCACTAGTGAACTCTGACCGAGAAGTGTAAACCAAATCAACTATTTCCTCTCCACGTTGCTTGTGGTCCTGGTGTTTGCCACTGAATCACAAAGCAAACTGGAACCCGTGCTAAGCACCGTGAGAAAGCATACCAGCTAGAATGCAATTTAATACCCCAGGGACTTATAATTTAGTATTAATGACACTTAAATGTCATCTCTGAATGCTCACTAACTGCATGGGGAAAGTGGGCAAATACACTGCTCTGTTCGTCTCACACAATATAGTGTAGACAGAAATCTGCGTGACATAACAACATGCACGTCATACGTAAAGGGGAGGAAAGAAGTGCAGCGTCCACACAGGACAGAGAATCATCTAGGCACAGTGGCACGTGCTGAGCTTATTTGAAGCCTATTTCAAAGTCTTCTGATGGTTCAGAGAACACCAGGCAAGGAGTTTTGTCAATAACGGGAGTATGCGGTAAGTAAGGCTTTGTCCCCCACCCCATCCCCAATTCCCCAAAGGGGAAAAAAAACACAGGCAAAATGAGTACTGGGTTTGGGCTACCACCAGTGCCCAGTGGCAATCCACAGAGTAGCTAAGGCAATCATTGAAAATGTCCAGGGAGCACTGGGCTTGAGCCAGTGAGCTTCCTGAGACCCTTTAGATGATGCAGTCCTTTAAATGAAGTGGCATCCAAGAGACAGAACCACACAGAGGTAAGGAGACAGTGCCTCAGAATAAAGGACCTGCCTCACGCCCTTGTTTCATCCTGACCACTCTTCTATCCTGGGTGACTTATGAAGCCCTATTCTGCCTCTTTTCATCACGTATACAGTAGCGTTCTCCATGTTCTCCTGGCATCATTTCGTACAACACTCAGAATTTGAAAGAGACACTTAAGAAAGACGTTCCTTAGTTAAAGTCTCCAGCCAGAAAGGTACAATAGAGCTAGGGTTCCTTACAGTAGCTGTTGTTGATTTATTTAGGAAGGACATAGAAGAATTAAGTAGTCCTTATTTTTTAATTTTCCATAAAAGCCTATTTATGCATTAAATAAATACACGTTCAAGCAGCCAACCTTCAGCAAGTTTGTGAGCAGATACAAAGCTACCTGTGGAGGGACACTTAGTTCTGAGCCTTGGTGAACGATAATTGCTCAAATGTGTTCATCGTAAAGAAGAGAATGCTTGCATTCTGTTCTTCGAAGGTGGCATCTCTCATAGTACAACGGAAGACTGATTGTGTGATCCTGTGACTATTAAGTAGCACTGTGATGGGACTGGATCTGTGTTTGATGCCATTCAGGCTCAGGGATGAGGTCCAGAATGCATTGAGCAACTTGAGGAGGAGAATATCAGTAGCACGGCAAGCCCTTAGAACAGAGTGGACCACACCAACAGATGCACCGACCAAACACAAGCAAGGGTTCTAGTTCTAGAGTTCAGAAAGCATGTGAGGCCAATTTCCCATGAGCTAAAGATGAATCAGTAAGAGAGAGTTTTCATATGAGGGCACAGATCATCTCCTAGAGAAATAGTTCGAAAATTATATTATTCAAGGTATTTATACAACTTTTTATTGTTGTTGTTGTTTGGTTTTCGAGACATGGTTTTTCTGTGCAGTCCTGGCTATCTTGGAACTCACTCAGTAGACCAGGCTGGCCTCAACTTATAGAGGTCCATCTGCCTCTGCCTCTGCCTCTGCCTCTGCCTCTGCCTCTGCCTCTGCCTCTGCCTCTGCCTCCTGAGTGCTGAGATGAAAGGTGTGTGATACCACCACCAGCCATATTTATTCAACATTTAAAGTTTAACCATTCAGTGTGTACTAGAGGTCAAAGTCATTCTCTGAGAGTGTTTGTAAACTCTGGAAATGTGAGAACAGTCCTAACCTCTGTACTTATTCATCCAGTTATAGAATACATCAGGGCAATTACATAATGTGGTATTAAAGTCGAGTTATTCTACATTTTATTTATTTTTATTTGTTTCCAATCATTGCCATTTTTGTTCCATCAGAATAAAATCAACCTATTTGCATTTTTCTTTTTTTGACATCATTGTATCATTTTAACATTTTTTCCTTCCCTTTCCTTCCTTCAAACCCTCTAGTGTTTAAAGTTACTGTCTTTAGAGTTCATTTTCTCCCATTCTGTTTGCAGTATGGTGTGCACACACCTTCAAACAGCTGTGTCCAGCCTGCGTCCTCACCCTGCCTCTCGAGCTCCTATCAGGGTTCCTCCGACTCCCTCACTTGGTTGCATTCTTCTGCTCATCTTCTTCCAGATGCACTGGTTTAAAGGACCAGCCCCTGGCTTTCCTTTTTAAAATTCTTCCTCCTCTAGAAGCAATCCTGGAGGCCTAGCTCTCTCACAATGCACACATCATTATAAGTCTGTCATCAGCCCAGATTTCTTGTTTGAAAGCCTCATGTTTTCTCAAACTCTGTCGGGCACTTATGAGTTAATTTTGCCAGTTTTACTCCAACATGCAATGAAGAGAAACTCCTCCTCACAACAGCCTGTTTATGCCTAAGTGTCATGCGCACCGTGCCTCGGTTCGAACCATCACAGTTAGCTTTCACTTCCACTGCTCCTTAGGTTCAGCTCTGTGAATTCAGCAGAGCCAGGGACAGTCTGAAACGCTTAGGCGTTCCTTTGAGTAGTCGCCTTTAAATTGTATTTTAACCTTTGTTCGGGCTTAACCACTTCAACGGAGATAATTCACCGTGTTCCTAAATTACACCCTTGCCCGGCCTTTATTTGTGTTCATGCATGATTTCAGGCCTCAGAATCCTGCCGTCTTCATGGTGACTTGTTTTTAGACTCTGAGTATAGCCAGAAGGACAACTACACAGCCACCCCGGAGAGCCCTGGGTGCTTTTTATCTGTTTTATATTTCTACAAAAAGACTTGAGACGTTCTGGGGCCATATGCCTGGTGCCCAACACAAAACCATGTGTTTGATTTCAGCACTGTAAATTAAATACAGCAAGCAATTAACAATTATTTTATGCCCCCCCCCAACTGTCAGTTATTACAGGGCATATACATTTCTTACTTATATTGCAAACCAAAAGGCTGGGTACAGAAACGGGTGGCTTGGGAATAAAATAATCAGAACAAGAGAACAGTTCTGAGTGGGCAGTCCCTGAGCATGAGGCAGAGGAGACATCAAGAGTAAATTATTTCAGGCTTAAATAATTCACCACTTCAGATTCTTAAGGTTAAAAAATTACATCTAGACACAGTTAGTACTTGCTGAAAATAATCCCTTGACTCTGGTGGTAAAACCTGAGTACTTAGGGTCCCCACATACATTTACATGAGAGTGGCGTGTCAAATGGTGTTATGTGCAGGCGGTCAAGCACCTGTCGTGGAACATAAGTACAGTTCTGGTAAAAGTTCCTACAACCAAGACCCTTTCCGGGCTTCCCTATGGTCCACTAAGACAAAGCAGGACGAGATAATCTCACTCCAGGATCTGTGATACTAGAGATAAAGAATTACCTAGTAGTTCAAAGCCAGCACATTTCTTTGTACACAGTTGAAATGGCTTCACCAAAGCTTGGGGAAATCTGATCAGCTCTCATGGCTGACGACTCGCTTGTGGTCAGCATAGGATAGGAAAACATGTGGATAAGAATGGGGGTTCTGTGTGCGGCTTTCTCTCTAGCTGAAAGCAGAGACAGAAATGCTAATTTAATATTGTCTTCCCAGGGCAGCCTGGAACTACGCTTGGCTTCAAATGCATTCCTTTTACTGTTCTTTTCATGCTTTCTTATGCCACAGGATTTCAGTTTCACCTCTGCATTTTCTCGTTAGCGAGGCTTATCAAATATCACAGTCTCAAACGTAATTAGTATTTAAGGGGGGGGGGAAGTGATCTCAGAGTCTATGACTTCAAGACCTAAGAGCAAATCCCGAATGAACAAGTGTGCCGCGCTCACGAATCTGTCACTAGCTTTCTGGGGCTCTCTGCCATTCCATGCGGTAATGAACAAAACAGATCCATGGTGTTGAAAACCCTTCATTTCTGGGAGCTTTCCCCCTCTTTAGGATCATTTACAACTCCTTGTTTTAAGTCAGTCTTCTTCGTAAATGAGGAATAACTACCAACCAAGACCGTCTAGTTGAGCTTCTTCTCTAAAATATTCGGGTGGAAAACAAGCCTTAATTGAAAGCAAGCTCTCATTTTATCATCCATAATCAGAAATGGAAAGGAAGCAGGGGTCAGAGCACATACAAATTAGGGTCTCGGCAGACACTCCTCGGCAGTCAACTTTTTCTAAACTTTTCAAGACAACGGCAAGAAGTTTGTGTTTTGCTCTCAACACTGAACTTAGACCAAGGCAAGACAGAACAGTGGTCAATGCAGTGGGCAAAGCAGCCCTCTTTAGGTGGGCTTTCTGTGAGGCAGAAGCCACGGAGAGACTCATGGTTCGACCAGAGACCTTTCTGTGCGGTCACACACACCTAAACTTTTCACACAACGAAACACTTACAACTTCTTAGAGAAGATGATGTCGAAGCAGATGAATGGAAACAATCTCTTGCATTGTTTTGTGTGGGTTAGGGATAAGGTCTCAACTGGTGGCCCAGGCTGGCCTTGAACTCACAATCCTGCTTTAGCTTCTCAAGTGCTGCACTAATGTTTGACGGCAAAGGGTTGTGTAAAATCCAGCGTTATAAAATAGTCTACATCATATTTAACAACAACTAATATGTATTGTTCTTCATTAACCTTCTTCCTCCTTCCTAGCCTCTTCACCTTCTTTTCCTAGCTTTCTCTTTCTTTCTAATCATGCTGATTCCAAGGAAGACACTGAACCATGGTAATCTTAGGTCTTAGACATCTCAAGTACCAGAAAAGAGGCAAATGCATCCACTGGTCTGTCTTTAGGCTCTTGCTTAGCTAGCTATATAGTTTTAGGCTTTACACTAACAGATTTCTTTTTCTTTGCTTCCTATGTAAAACTAGGGACAATAATAGTACATCCATCAAAAGGTTGTCTTCAAGACTAAAGATAATAATAGCAGAACAACAAACTGTCTAATAACCTTAAAATGGTCAGACTTAATCATTTTTTTCTTACTGTCCAAAATGATAAAATTAATGAAAGTGTTTATTCTGTGCCAGCAACTAAGGATGATGGGTGACACTTCTAAGTGTCAGCGGCTGTCACTCAGCATCATCATCACTAAATACTAAAGGGGAGGTGACAGACCTGGAAGGCAATATGGGGAATCCCTACTTGCTGAAGGCCT
This sequence comes from Rattus norvegicus, assembly GCF_021556685.1. Lineage (NCBI taxonomy): Eukaryota > Metazoa > Chordata > Mammalia > Rodentia > Muridae > Rattus > Rattus norvegicus. Next base: position 227,680,255 of record NC_141535.1, on the reverse strand, counting down.
CAAAGACACTTAGAAGTCAAGCGGACATGACAGGAACATGAACTGCCAGCTCTTATTATTGTTATTATGTCTGTTTAGTTGCCCCTGGATGTGGGGCAGAATCCTGAGAAGGGCTCGATAAATCACTCATCAAGAAGCAGCCCCTGCCTAAAGTAAGCAGCAGTTGAGGGAAGAGCTTTAATTGAGCTTTCCGATGTCAATAGCAAACAGACAAGAAGCCTGGCAGGAGCCCAGGGCCACCCCTCAATGACAGACAAGTCCCAAACTGGCAAAGATGGGGTGGGTGCGGGGTGGGGTGGGGGTCAGAACTACAACTTCCCTACAGTTAGGGAAGATGCTGCAAATAAAATACACTCACTATGCCTTGCTATATCCCAAAGAGATCACAATGCCGTGGGGTGTCCTGTGAGCTGTTCCTTGAGCATTGTGGGCAGATATTTGTGTATTTTAGAGTCGTGATAAAAGAAATTGCTAGGATTCACCTCGTTTGGCCAGTCCAAAATGGACAGTACTCAGAGTTGAACATACTTGCCATTAAAACATTTATCTCTGTGTATTTACCCCTTAATGGGGACGTTTCTGAGAACTGACCTAAATTTCAGGCATACTCATAATATGAAATGAGAGGGTGGCATTCGGTTTCATTTGTTTCATACTCGGGATCCAAAGTTGCCTAATTTTCAAACAGGACAGACCCCGAAACTCCCATCCACCTTGATAAGAGCTGCCATCTTGTTCTGGTGCTAGAAGATGTCAGGTGTTCTTTATACATGTAATATTTGAATTTCCATATTAATGTTCTGTTTCTACCCTCTATATGGAGACACCAAGGCATGAAGGAGCGGGAAAAGCTAAGCATTCTCCAGAAGGAATCAGCTTCTATCAGTCAAAATTAATTATGAATTGCAGAGAGCAGCTTCCCTTGTGGAATTTAATTTTCCTTGTTTAGCTCCCCTCAACTCTTCCTTTAATAAAGATGTATGTGTGTTATAAATGCACTTGTTAGTGTGTGTGTGTGTGTGTGCGCGCGCGCGCTCGCGCGCGCGTTGCTGTGTGCACGCATGTGCACGAGTGTGCCACTGAGGGTGAAAGTCAGAGATTAATGTCAGGTGTCTTTTCCTTGATCTCTCTTCACCTTTATTCTGAGGGATAGCTTTTCTCACGGACCCTGAAACTCATAGATTATATATACTGGGTGGCCAATGTGCTTCAGTGACTTGCCTGTCTTCAGGGCCCTAGTGCTGGCACCATACGTATGTGTCACTACCACTCTCTTTTAAGTGGCTGCAGGGGATCAGAATGTAGGCGGGCACGCTAACACATCAGCTTAGCTAACTTGCCCAGCCCCGAGGCACTTCTGGGAAACTTGGATGCTGTGCTGCCAGGGAAATTTGGGCCTACGATGCCACCATTTGCTGTGGAGGCCCATCAGCCAGGAAGAATCTTCCCTGTGGCTGCTCCCAACTCTTCTTCCCCCACTCCCCTATAATCACATCCACAGAAGAAACACTGAAATACATGAGTATTCTCTGTACTCTAGGGGAAAGAGATGGACAATGTTGTATAAGGATAAAAAAGGAGTAGGAAATATGATCAAGAACTACCCGCTAAGCAGAGTATGTTGTGTCCAAGACGCTAAAGACAAATGGCATCTACTTTCTTCAAGTAGCTAGCAATGATTTTCATTCCTTGTGCCCACCTCCAAACATGAACAAATTACATGGAGGAATCAAGTGCTTTGAATATAAACCAAACATTTTAAAAAGTACTACACTGCTTGAAACCGTGAAAGCACCAATCATGTAAGTTATGTGCATGAAGTCGAGCAGAAGGAAGGTAAATCAACGGATGACACTATTCCAAAAGGAAAAGGTATTAAAAGGTTGACAGCGATGGAGCAGTGAAGGAACATAAAGTTAGGTATCAACTCCACCTGGAGAGACCAGGCTGGATCCCCCTTCCCCAACATCAACTCTGCATGTGAGTTGGGCAATTCTGCATTGTTCTGAAGGATGCACCTTAAATTTTAGAGTGGTGGGAAGAGCTTGGAAAGAAAAAAAAATCTTCCAAGAATGACTGGAATTAATTATTTTAAAGCACCGTGTCTCGAACACTATCTCTGTATATGAGTGACTGGAAGAGTGGGTAACCAGTTAGCAGCAGTGAGGCGGTGAAGCCCTGCTGGGTCAGCCAGTGAATCACAGCCAACTGTGACATCTTACAAGGCTGACACCCACCCGACGCTCCACAAATCATCTGCTATTGGAATGCATTGAGAGGCAATGGCAACCATGTGTTCCTCGTCCACACAAAGTATCTACTGAATACCTGTTGGCTGATGAACATGGCTAACGTGTCCATTTGTTGACTGGGAAATTTACCATATTAATGCTGTCATATTCATTGTGAAAATATCTGCAGTCAGAAGGCAATATTCCAAATTATGGAACTTGTTATGATAATTACTGGAGGAGAGTGGATAAGACTCCACATCGATGCTTTTCTGACTTCCTCCTATCCCTCGCCGTGCCTTCTCTCCCTAAGCATCCAGACCACCGTCTTCATTCCCCCAGGCAAGCCAGAGAAGCCGGGATGCCTCTCCCACAAAACAAGCCCTAGAAAGTTCTCCATCCCCTCTGAAGGCCCCCAGCAAGCATGCTGAAGGGCTAGTGTACATCTGGACAAACAGGCTCCCCGCCTTCTTCCTCAGCTGATTCCCTTCCGTAACACCCCTTTGTCCAGCCACATTGTTGTAAATCCATCCATTATTTATGAAACAAGACCAAGAAAAAAAAATTAGGATACGTGTTCTTAGCTTTCTAGTTGGTTTTCTCTGATGGTTCTTGTGCCACGTAATATTCCGTAACGATTTCTTAGACTTTCCTCTTTATACTTTCTTTTTGTTATGCCTGTATCAGTCAGAAGCTTTAGGATGGGTGGAAGGAGGCATCAGATCTGGCTGCCTTTACAATGAAAAAAGGAAGGTAGGGAAAAGAAACATTGGGACAACTTTTTTTTTTCCCTGCTGTTTAAGATTCAGAACCTTTGGTTAGTATTCTTTAGCGAAAAAGACCCAGCCATTGATGAAAATCGTATCTTTTAAAAGAGGTAACACTATCCATGGAAAAGTCAATTGTAATACCTGAGGCTATAATGTGGGAAGCATCTAGAATCTAGACACCTACGAACTGGGAAGTTAGCCACACTTGCTTAGTTAACATCTAAACACATTTTTAAATTCTTAATAATTATTTTTTCTTTCTACATCCTCTTTCCTCCCCATCCTATTCCTTTGCAATGCGGTATCTGAAAATAGTTTATGAGGAGAGGTAAATGAGATGAGAGAAGCTACAGAAAAGAGAACTACTAATGCTAGCAGTAAGTTGTGTGCTTAATGGATATATATATATGTATATATATCCTATGTATTTATTAATATTAATTATATATTTATATATATTTTCTGTACTATTTACATAAGTACATGGGCAATAGACACTTTATGCTTTTAGCTGTGACCAGAGTTAATGCAATAAAGTACTAAATTATGCCATTCAAAATTAACATTTAGAAAGGGCCACCATCTCCTGTTTTACTCAAGAACTGTTTAATGGCTCTTCATCTAAATTAATCAAAGTATCTACTTTTATTTTTGTTTCTCTTCTTTATTCGTTATGTCTTATTCCATTGACACTATCTGTACCACACCAGCTCCTCTATGAAGACTCTTTCTCCAAGGAAAGAGGAATCCCCAGTACCCTCCACAGGCCAGGGCACACTAGCATGTATGAGGGACGTTTGCTCCAGTATGGTGTAACTCCTGCCACATCTTTGTCTCTTCCCTGTGGTTCAGATGCGTCACCAGGGCTCCCAGTCCTCTTCCCTTTCGTTTCTAACCTCTCAGACCTCTCTGTCTTTGGAGAAAACCTAGTGTTTAAAGGTAACTGAACTATCTGCAGAATCTCAAAATAAGCTAAAGACTCTCATGAATTCATCTTCATATATTAATACACAGAAAGTAGTAACAGTTGAGGATATCAACATTGCTTATAAAATGAAAATTTTAAAGACATGGGGGCAGCGTGTGGAAACGACGGATCAGAACAGTGGGTGCTGGAGAGAGCAGACCTCAGCACACGCTTCCCCATATGAAAATGCCTTCTTTTACCACACATATCAAAATAAATGATAGGAGAGAGTGCTGAAAAATACAGGGTTGCCTTTTTTTTTGTTTAAGGAGGTGAAAGGATATCCAATAGCAATGTGGGTCACTGAAAGATGGTTATTAAGATGGCTTACATTTCAACAACAGCTTCAAAGCAGTGGGGCAAGCCTCTTGTGGTATTATTTCTGACATCTTCTTACCTCAGACAAAATGCTTTCATGTGCACCACTATGATTTAAACATAAACTGGAATCTTAAAAATAAACGTATGACTGGGGTTAGCACCGAGATCCTCAGTGACGACAGGGCAGATGCTCTGAGCGCGAAGCTGAAGCTCTTACCGTCAAATCCATCTTCTTCTGACCCCAGTTCATCATCTGAGCAGATGTTCAGGACGTTTACCAGCATCTCAGTCACTGCAGCCAGACATAGAAGAAAGGGAAGACAAGACACGGTTTCCAGCTGTGACTCACTGCCCTGTCAACGCTCATTAGTACCCTGTGCATGTCTCAGATAAAGCCGTTTCTGTGCTTCTCTTCCTGTCCATAGCGTCTGCATCTATATCTGCCTTTGTGTAACATAAGAGATAAGATGCTGTCGGATCCCACGTAGGCTTTTAAAAATTAAATCGTTATTTCATCCTTGTGAAATTCCTACTGATACTTATTAAATATAGGTCAACAGAAGTGTGTGTAGTGGGGACCAACGAAGGCTGAGTGAGAGTGCCCAGTAAATCTACAAAGGAGAGGAGACCTGTCTTGGAATCTTGTATTTATTTCTGCAATGATGCCGCCTGGTGTAGATTAGATCACAGACTTCTGTTCAGCGGAGACTGGGTGGCCAGAACACTTTCAGTTCATTTGTCTAATCCTCCATAGATTCCAGCTCCGTGACAGGTGAGTAGCTGTGTATTTAATAAAAACTGCTGATAGATGAGCTAATACATTTGAAGTAGATTTGGGAATATTGATTTTTTTTTAGAAATAAATATGTTGATAGAAATATCATTACATTTGCTGTCGAAAAAGGCTTTAAGATACTTTGAGATGAACCAGAATTTACTAAAGTAAACAGAGAGTAATAGGTTTACGTAACAGTGTGCTGCCTTCCTTCCTGGCTGTGTGCATATTATCACGCTTAATGTTTCTTGAAATTTGGTTGGGTTTTATCGCGCAGGCGATGACAGGCCCACACACCTTCAGAAGCTGTTTTTAAGGTTACACAGCATCTCAAGAAATCTTCTTTAGGAACCGAAGATGCGTGGTGAGAAATGCCAGAGGTGCCAACATGCATCTAGAGCTTAATTATCAAAGCCAAATTATAGTTTACAATATATCATTGATTTCTTTTTATAAAATATGGTCGAGATTTGAATAATTAACAGAAACCACCCACATAAAGGGTGTTCTATCGTGCACGGTAGCTGTCAGGACCTGGACTGCTTCAGTCCACAGCAGGCAACAGTGGAGTCTGTTGGCTGGAGCTGACTGGTATAGGAAGCTGGAGCATGGAGTCCTGTGGGTTGGGACACTGTTACAAAGGCACCCGTGACTCATCTGATAACTCAGCACTTGCCTTGCAGAACCTTCATTGGCTATTTAAATTAAAAAAAAAAAAAAAGTCCTCCGAAAGTCTTGTAGGCTCTCACAAACCACACAGCTTTCCTCTAAAACTGTGCACAGACCTGACTTTCTGAAGTACATGGAAATTTGTCTTCACACCGGGCCACCGAAGGCAGACTACATGAGTACATGAGGAATGAGCCCGTCTGTCAGTTAGGCCTCCTGGCCCAGTGGCTCCTGGCTTTTGCATATTTATCTATATCTATCAATTAATAGATTTATTATTATTATTATTTTATAGTTTAAGTTAAGGAATAGAAACCAGGCCATGGGGGAAGAGAGAGGGGATGGTAGGAAAAGAGGAGTGGGGAAAAGGGTGAAAAAGTCCAATTCTGAAGAATGCTGTTTTTCTTAACTGCGGGTCTGTTGCGTCATATGCTACCCTTCAGCGTGTTGTGGGCACTGAGCTCTGCCTACAATCATGGTTACTCATGAGAGAAACACAAGGAAAACATGACTGTCCTCATTTGTGAGAATACAACATGACTTCGGGACTACAGGACCAAAGAGTAGGTAGGAAGGAATGGTCTGAGCCCTACTAACACTTTATTTCTACTATTTTAGAAGGCCATTGTTCAACTGGGGCTGTTCCTTCTCAATATTCCTTGTTTGCTCTGAATCCACTCATGGCACCGGGTCACCAGACACAGGGCAAGCTGTCGCCTCCTTCCTCTCATGGGACAGACTGAAAGTTACCTGTTAGACCACACCACTTCTGCCCCCAATGTTGCCGGTAACAGAACAGCTCTCGATTCTTCCCAGGACATCTTATTAAGAGCAGCTCAGGGCTTTACAGCGTACCTTTCTCCCCAACAAATGGCAGCGACCAGGTGAAAACATCCATGAAATTTGGGAGCCAGTACGGATGGGGGGAGCAGTTGAACTGCCTGATGTTCATCACGTTGTTCTCGTACTTCAACACTGCAGCTGCAGCAAGACAGAACAGGAGGACAGCCATCAGCACGCGTCTCTGTTTATCCACACGTGTAGTGTGTCAGGCATACTCGACCATTCAAACAAAGAACCAAACCATGAATATGAATGGCCTCATCAGCCCTGATTTCTTGATTTATGAACCTAAGCCTTACTCCTTAGAGGCTGCTACTGCAAGTGCAATGTGTGAGCGGTAATTTGAAATGACATTATCATTTGGAAAATATTTTTTTGTAATGTAGTTAAGCAATTATCAGGAATCAAGATCAAGAGTCTCCTGTAGCCAGGAACATTCTAGTCTTCCTTACCCCCTGATGATAAGAAAAAGGTGGTAATGCTAAGTTGGTCTGACATAATTTAGTAAGCTCTGCCCATACTGGATTCTCTCTCTCTGGCTCTCCTTCTCAGCAAAAACATATCCCTCCCCCACTCCCCCCGTGACAATAACAACTGTTACATTAATCAGCATAAATTACATATTTTTATTAAATGCAGGACGATATTTGGATCTGATGCCATATAAAATAATACTGTGTTGACCCTAGCCCCCACTTCTGAATAGGCTGGAGCAGCCAAGGCCTCCAGGAGCAAAGCTGCCTGCTTCTCTCTGCCCTGCACAGAATCTCACACGAGCAGGGCTATGCTTACTCCTAAATACACAGAGAAACCCAAGTGCCAATCCTGGCCAATGCATACAGGATGAGCAGGGCGTAAGCGATTTCAGGGACAGTTGAGTCATGTGTTTCAGCAGAGACTCCTAGCTTACTAATTGACAACATTATCTTACGGGACAGACAGGCTGAACTTACAGCTGCATTTTCTACTCACTGACCTTAGTACACAGCACAAATATATTTCCCCCGAAATGAAAGCCTTTCAATAAGGATGCTGTCACATTTCCAACCTGCCTGATTTATGCAAGACTTCATTCTGATTATCCATCTCCAGCATGACGAGTAGTATATTGATGGTGTGTAATGAGTAGATCGCGAGTGATATAAAACGGGCTATTTACATTGACTAGTTGAATACGCAGAAAGTTGTTTTATTACATTGTAATTTTAGGTTGACTTTTATATGGGGAATATGTTATAGCGTGTGATGACCGATAACAGAACAAAACCTTTAATATCTATTAAAGGCTATGACTGGGTTTGAGCTTTCACAGCAATGCAGGGCCTCTCGCACAACGCTGTCCTTGACGAAACAATGTTTTCAAAACTGATTCTTCATCTGGGATGTTTTCTGTCTCTGAAATCCAAGCCCTCACCATGGTACAGTGAAGTCCAAATGCTATCAGCCCAGTGAAGCCCTTTCTGGTTCTCTTTGATAGACAGATCACCTCCCTTCGTTGAATTCTAAGCCTTTGGCTTGCACTCAGATGCCACACCTGTTAGGGAACTTTGATCAGGGTTATTTCACATACATGTATTGGCTTAGCCTCTCCCCCTGTTTTAAAGGACAGGTATCATAAAACAGGCTGTAGGTTTTTTGTGTCTTCTATTCCATTTTACTCAGACTAGATTTGAGAGGCTGACACAGATGCTGCTATTCCTTCTACAATAGTCTCTCAAGCAAATGGCCCCTCACTCATCCCGTCAGTCTCCTTCACATAAGACACTTGTTTTTACCCTGTGTATCCTGGACCTGGATGCATGCCAATGACCACTGTCTCTGAAACCGTTTCTCAGGACAGCCATTAATCTTTCAGGTAGACTTGATTAGTGTCCAAGCCCAGGAAACGCACATCTTTTTGTCATGATTTGCCTACTGTATTTATCAAGCTGCACTGTTAACACACCAATGCTTTTAGCAACTGGCTAACTTGTGTGCAGTGAGGCCTTTGTCTTGAATTCTAGACCTAGTTGACTAATACAGCCCCAGAAAACAGAACCAGCCACTTTAGGAACACAGATGGTACAGTTCGCTCAGACAGCAAGGGGGTAGAAATCTTTTATTCTGATAGTATTCTGAATCCTGCATATATTTCAGGAAATTGTTCTATTATTTATGCAACATGCCATTTGGCAAAACAAAACAACAACAACCAAAAAACCCCATAAAAACACCGTGACAAATTACCACATTCTGATCTTCAGGACAAAGTATTGCTAGTGTCTGACATTAACTATCTGAGAAAAAAGATTCATGCTAATGATTTTTTAGAATTTGTTACCATTGCATTTGTTTTTATATCTTCAAAAAAAAAAAACCCCACCTTTTAAGGCTCAAATCTGTCTTTTCAGAGTAATTGTCCCTCCATTGCCCCCCTCCCCAACTTTTTATTAACATCAGGTTGTGGGTTCGCAGGAGAAAAGAAGGGAAGTGTGGCTGGCCCTTGCCAGACATGGAATCCGTCAAGCCTCCATGCAAAGGCCTGAGAAGAAGAAAAAGTGTGCCCATACTGAATGCGTGCCAACTTCTCTTTCTTGCCCTCAGTCCCTAAACAACTAAGCACAGCAACCTCTCGCAGAACACTGCCATCGTGCAGGGCGCACTGACTGATGGGAGATAATGTTTGTAAGGTAAGCATGCACTGTGCCATTTTACGCAAGGTCCTTGAGCATCTGTGGATGGTGGTATTCTCAGAAGGTCTGAGGGTCGTTTCCTAGTCGCTACCCAGGCAGAACTTCCCTGGATGTAGAACAGGGAGAATCGTCCTATAATATTTCATTTGATCCCCAAAAGAAATCTGAGAAGCAGTGCGTGTGTGTGTGTGTGTGTGTGTGTGTGTGTGTGTGTGTGTGTGTCTGTAGCTGAAGACAGAGCAATTGCAGCAGGGAAATGGAGAAACTTGCTCCTATCATGCAAGCCAAAACTGGTGGATCTTACCCCCTTCCTTCTGACAGGAAGCCCATTCCTTCTCCACTGTTACCTGCTGTCCTTCATGAATTATACATGCACCGATGCTAGTCCTAGCTGTGATACTAATTTAACTTTGGATGTGGTATTCATATTTAAAGATGGCTCAACTTTTGCCAAAGTACAAGCTGCAGTGAAGCAGGATGCAAATTCGCAATGCCCTGTTGAGTGACTTGAGGACAAGTTGTGTTTTGCAGAGCAGCTTGGTGGTAAGAGGGAGCTGTTCTAACAGGGTTCGTTCAGTACCTCCTGAGGAAGCCAATACTGCTTATTTCATTTGTTTATGATTGGAATGATGCATTTCTACAGTCGCTCCACTTGGCCTCTGGGCGGAGCAGGCCATTCGGTTTGAACCTTGACACACATAATCACGATGTTTTACTAAAGTGTTCTCCTGATTTGTGAATAACTGAAGTGAGCTACTCAACTACACTTTAAACCAGTAAATGTCAACTTTGGCCCAAATCCATATCATCTAGCTAATATATATACACCTACTGTAAGGGCACAAAGCAATCAATGTCTATCAGTGTTTGGAGACTCCTTTTCCTTCTCCATTACTCTCTATGTTGACAAGCAGAAGTCCGAAAGGCCACGTGGCTAGACAGCTAGTGGTATAGTCTATAAATAATTACTTAGGACACTGAGGGGCACTTAAAGTTCCTAGATTAGGGTTGTTTCCTTATCTGAATACGTGGGTTTACCTAGGCTAGTGGTTCTCAACCTTCCTAATGCTACAACCCTTAAATACACAGTTCCTCATGTTGTGATGACCCCCAACAAATAAAATTATTTTATTGCTATTTTATAACTATCATTTTGCCACTGTTATGAATCGTAGTTTAAATATCTGATATGCAGGATAGCTGATACATGACCCCTCTAGAGGTCATGACACACAGACTGAGAACTGCTGATCTAGAAGCTCTATATGACCTCTTTCCCACGTGAGTGGTGTTAACAGACTTTCAGAAGAAAAACTTCATTATTAATATGATGGGTGAGCAATGTTCTTAATAATTGTTTAGGCAATTACTAAATAGACTTTCTCTTATTCTCTGCAATTAAAAAAATGAATCTTTAACTTAAAATGCTGAACCACAACAGGTTTTCTTTTCTCCACTGACATGGCATTTTTGAGAGAGAATCCTTTGAACAATCCTGTACTTATAAGTTACTCATAGATTTGTGGATTTTTTTTAACAATAACTATACATCATCACAATGCATAAAAATTAATCAAATTAGTAGGAAGCAATCTACATTCACGAAATTCACAGTTAACATTTCATCCTCCAACTCCCACACCCTCCTTCCTTGACACCTGCCCCTGACTGTCACTGGGATTGCAAAATGCAACTGAAGCCTTAACAGTGCAGGTTCCTCAGATGTATTTGAGACACAAGCACCCCCGCTCAGTACATTGAACACAATATATATGACTGAATTGCCACAAAAACTTGGGGAACACCTGCTAAGACTTTGGGAGGAAACAAAGAATCAACAACAACAATAAAAACATGTCCTGTCTAACAATCGGGAGCTTCTCCATTCCACCAGCAGACTCCTAAAGCCCCCGTTCTTACACTCCTTCCCAGAGGGATGCAGAGACACCAAGACACATTTGTGGGCAGGGATAAGTCATTCGCTCTGACTTCCAGCAGACCAGACAGCACAGAACAAACCGTTTTCTCTTGGAGCTGCTGGTGTGACAATCTGCCCGAAGAGACTGAGGCTTTGGAAAGAATCTGAATCCTATGCACGTGGAAGCCAGTCTTCTTGTGATGTCAGAATAAGTCATTTTAGAATTACACCATTATTTGGTCCAATCATTTTTATCACACCTGCAGAACTCCATTGCAAAGGCATGTTTTTGTGTATTTTAAACCAGCAACCAAGGGCCCTGTCCTGCTTGTGGGATGGATACTGGATCTTATATACTTACTGCAAAGCTGTGAAACAAGGCAAAGACTCTACTATGGAGCCTTATCTTAAGTCCTCTTGTACTTTCAGTGGCATCCAGTGGAGCCCAGGGAATACAGCATATTCACGATGCGGTTGCAGTGTCTCTCAGACTATAGTCGGAGCCTTAGAACCAAGGGGTTTCTGTGATTTTAAAATTGTTAAGGTACACACACACACACACACACACACACACACACACACACACGCATGCACACACACACATGCAAACTTCATAACGTGAAATAGTAAAAGTTATCAACACCTTCCCCCATCAACACGAAGAACCAGAGAAACTGGTTATGAAGCAAGAACAAGTGGAAGAACATCAGAATCTAAAGGGAGACTCCCGACAGCTTGCATTTTATTCTTTTTCTCACCCTTGTTAACATTATTTCCTTATCTGTAATGATCTACTTCCACCTTAAAGAGATGGAGAAGAGGGAAAGAAAAGCAATAAGAGTGCGAAAGATACAAATGTGGCCTGCTAGAAGCACAGTCACCACAATCTATCCAGAAATAGCAAAAGAAAATGCATGACAGATCCAGGATGTGATTTCCTTCCAATTGTTCCACCCACGGATGCTCTAGCAGCAAACCTAGCATCAGTGCATTCCTTGCAAAAGTTCCTTTGCAAAGTCCCACCTTCACAGAAGGAGGCAAAAAGCCTGGGAGGAAAGTCTTGCAGTAAGCCCTGTGTGTTCGAGATACTTTCTAGGAGGAATCTATGACCTGTGCAGGACTATGCCTATGACTAGGAGCGGTCAGTGACCTGTGCAGGACACCACAGGCAAGGTCTTTCTGATCTTTGCAGAAATACCTTGCATCTTCTCTTGGGCCATACAATTTCCATTTATTATTATATAAACATGTGTATGTATGCACATATGTATATTCTATGCATGCATACTTCTCCACAGTATGTGTGTTTTCTATGAACAGATTCCATGGTCCCTTGGATCTAAACCTAACTCTAACTTCAGTTTCTGGCTTCCCCTTTATGTTCTCCTTGATATTTTTCATTTAAGATGGTAAGACGGTCAATGGCTTAGTCAGAGAGTAACTAAACAAGCCATGGAAGGTACTATATGTGGTGACAGAATGCCTCTGCAGGTCATTCTACCCAGCACACACTTAGGTGCAAAATGCATGCTCAGTCAATGTCGAGTTAGACTTCAAGCCTTCAGTTTCTAGGTAATTTGTTCACAGTGATATTCTTTAGTATGATATTTCTAACTGGTTTACTATGTGAACCAGTACCCAATACAGAGTTCTTCATAGGCATTTAATTAGTCCATTCCACATCATGATTAAGACAACGACTTTTTACTATTATTGGCCATAACCAATATGTGTTGCTTAAAATGCAATCCCGGTTTTGTAAACTGTAAGCTTTGCTACATATCTAAAGGATGTAGCCCATATTCAGAAACATACACAGCACAAGGCTTGCTGCAATGCAGCAAACTGATCATCAACTTACTGAGCTATTGATCATTATTACTTTTGTGTAGTTAGCGACCTAAGTTCTACCGTAAATACCAGGGGAACATAGGCATATCACAATGTGTCCATGTGCCATAGTTTCCTTAATCAGTAGATGGGAGTGCATTTCTAACCTCCATATAGTTATTATTTGTATAAGTGCATTCTTCATAAAACTTAAAACACCTTTTAAAACTTTGTTGTCTACCTCTTTGTGTAAAATTTGGATGATACCGTATTACACAATGAATGAAGAAGAGCGTGCCGGATACTTCTGTGAAACACTGAGCTAATCTTAGGACGCTCATGCACAGACGCGTGCGCGCGCACACACACACACACACACACACACACACAAATGCACACACGCACATACACATTTGTTTCAGTGCATAAATCCCTTCTTTCTTTTTCTGTCCATTCTTGGACTAGACTTGAGTTTTGCTCCTGCTAGACAAACATCGTACCAATGTGTTTCTTTCCAGTCCTTCACTGTTCTTAAAGTTTTATTTTTCTGACACAGGTCTTTCGCAGGATGGACTTCCATTTGCTTGGTGAATTTTTGGTGGGACTCTTCAGTCACAGTTTCTGTGTTTTGCTTTTTAAGCACAGGACCAGCCAACTCTAAACATGGTGATTATTTACATGCAGAATTTGGGGGTAACGTGGTGAAAGAAAGAAAGGGTGAAGATGTATTTTTTTTCTTCATTTATGGTCATGCATATCGCATTTGTGTGAGTTGATACTCAGCTGTGTGGAAGATCAAGGAAAAGAAACAGAAGGTGCAAGGAAAAGGGAAAAGACGGCAGGAGAGGGAAGTAGGTTAAACTCAAAGATGGCTTCCAAAGGACATGAAACCAGAGCTAATTATACAGGAGCGGAAGTCTAGAGGGCACAGGTGGGAACCAGGGAAGCGGCACTGTGTCAGCACAGAGAGGAAGTGAGGTATATAGACTCAAAGGTGACTCAGACCTAAGGGTGTCATAACCTTATGAGGCCACCATAAGCTCCAGCTTGAGGCTGAGTACAGCCTTGTAAGTGAAAGGCTGCCCTATAACTGCACATAGATAACTATGTCCTGGACATGGTTACCTTATTACATGTGGCCACATACCTACCTACCGGCAACACCATTCTCCAAGGAAGCAAAGCCTCACCAGCTGAGTAACACGGTCTTGGGGAAAGGTCAAGAAGCTCTTGGGGTCGGCAATACCAGCCCCTCACTGATTCTATATTGTTATGTCTTTCTTCTGTGTTAAATGCTGTGTGGCCATTCCTAGATTGGTAGGTTCAATGTAATAATCCAAACAATCGCTGGATTAATTATAAATGCATTTAGTGTGTTAGCGTACATCCCCTGTTGTCCCAGAACACTCTGCAGTGGATCTGTGTGAAAGATTCAGGATTCATCATGATGGAGAAGAGGCATGGCAACTCAAAAAATTAAAAATAAATAAAATAAAATTTTAAATCAGTACAAAACAGAAATCAAGATTTGGGTAAAATGGCTAGTGTAGCTATCCCTAAGAAACCTCTCAGGCTCACTCTATGTAACTAATGGATTATTAATACACTTTATAATTATTACTCTTTCAGGATATTATAAAAATTGTTAAGGGTCTGGAGAGATAGCTTAGTGGTTAAGAGCACTGGTGACTCCAGAGGACCTCGTTGGAGTCTCGGCACCCACATGGCTGCTCCCAACCACCTGTCCTTCCAGTTCCAGGGGATCTGATGTCCTCTCTCGTCTCTCTTGGGTACTGCATGTATATAGGGCATATGTATACAGGCAGGACACCCATATACTTAAAATAAAATACGGTTAAAAAAATACTTTAAGAAATTGCTACATTAGCTTACAATGCATTATGTTTCTTTACTGTACTTTCATAATACTTCATTTTATATAATCTTGAAAAATGAAATTCAGTAACTGTATCAGCAACGAACAATGCAAAGCGAGTGTATCTCACTTGTGCTATTTCTTTGCTGGAGGCTTGTAATTACCTTACTGACCACAGTCATTAGGTAATGGTGGTTTTTACAAACGGGGGAGCACTGTTTCAGCAAAGACACAAGAGTTCTACATGGATCAATTGTTTAAAATGCAGAGGAGATGCTGGTGAGATGGCTTAGCAGGCAGGGGTGCTGACACAGGGTCTTGATGATGAGAGTTCAATGCTCAGGTCAATGACAGGAGACAAGTGATTCCTGAAAGCCTTCATCTGACAGCCACATGTATCCTACAGCAAGCACATATTTGTATTCACACACACATACACACAATTAACTGATTAAACCAGCAGTGGGAATATTAGATTTTATGTCCTAATGTGTCATTTTCTAATTTATGAGTTTCCCACACATGAGACGTTTACATAGATTGCCAGTGAATATGTGTCTGAAATGACCCTACTTAACAACGGGCTTCCAATGTCGACCTACGTGGAACAGAGCTGAATAAATAGAAGGAGAGGTGGAAATGTTGTGTCCTTATGGGTTCATTTACTCTACTGAAATGGATAGGGGTGTAAGCAAATGAGTTTAAATGGGAAGAGGTATGTGGCCAGATGCAAACTTGAAATTTGTTCAGGGCAGTAAGCTGAAAGACTGCTCAAGTTTGCTTTTGCAGGTTATAAAGAAGGAAGGAGATCCTTTGAGTATTCTAAGCAATATGTGGTGAGACTGTAAAGGGACAGATGGACTAATTTCGTGACAGCTCCTGAGAAGCTGTGCACTAACACGTGGCGGCTAATAACAGGAAACACACACCAGTGACGGACCTCTCGTGATGCACAGCTCCATTCATTATTTACAGAAGATCATTTTCTCCTTCACTTTATAGAGGAGTAAATGTAAATGAGCTTCTCGAAGGATGGGATAACTGTGACCTAAGTGTCCGTCCACCTTTTGCCCTAGCATCTCACAAGAGCTGTCAGAGTGCGGGGAGAAAGGATTCAGGGTTGCGGGTCATGAGAAAGTAACTGATAAGGCAGACGGGAAAGGACAGGCAATGGCTTGGTTAATGGCGTGGTTACCCTTTGAGGGGGCCACAAAGGGTAAGATGTTTAGTCCCACCAACTTTCCAAATGCCGCTGATCCACTGCAGGCAAGAGGAAGATACTAATGGGAATGACTGCATGTCAAACACACTTCTGATCACAGCTAGCATCAGTCCTAAAATTGCCTTACTTTGCAGGTGCTCCATTTACTATCGTAGAACTAATGTTCTTTGTGGTCATCGTCTCATCATAGAGATTAACTGACAGAATTCTCACTCTTACTCTTCCCTTGACTACGTGGTGGAGAGCCTTGCAACTCAGTTTTATTGCATGACTTTTTAAATTTCTAGTTAACATCAGTTTTATTCAAATCAACAATCTGCACTGCAGCCGTGAATAATGGACTCCCACCCCCATGTACTGTATAAGCTGCTAGCATAATAGCTTTAAAGTGCTTCAGAAATCTGACACAAAAGTCTTTTGACATTATGTTCCTACTGAAGAATACCTTTTTTTTTTCTTTTAGTCTCTCTGTTCTCTTGAGAGAAATTCTACTTTATGAAAAGGTTCCCTGAATGCAAACAGTTCTATCTTCTTCCTGAAGGACCATGGCTTACCCACAGCAAAAGATCAGAGCTAAGGTCCACAGAAATCTCAAAGATGGTGGAGCACCTCGTTCTGTGCTCAAGTCCCTGACTTGTCACATTGGAACTGTGCACAAAGAGGCAACATAGCCAGAGTGTGAGAAGCCGCTATCTGCACGAAGAAACAATGCTACACAGGAGAGTGGGAAGTGTCTAAGGACATTATGGAATGGCATGGAGTTGCCTTCATTTTAATAGTTTGGGTTTTATTTAATTGTCAATAATCCACGCTATTTGCCAGCCACCATCTATCCAGAAAGCATTTAGCGAAGGCATTTTGTTCCTTGGTGTTTTTTGTCTATTGTTTTGTTGCCATATGACATCATGGAGCCCAGGTTAGGCTGGAAATTGCTAGCTAATGATGGCCTTACTCTCTTGATCAGAATGCCTCCCCGTCCCAAGTGCTGAGATTAGAGACAAGTGTGTGCCACCCACTGCTCCTTAGGCTTAGTAGAACACTGAATGAAATGCTCTGGCACAATTCGTAAATTCATACACTTAAGGTAGATTACAGGAGCATGGTGGCCAGTTCATTGCCCTGGGAAACACTGAAAAGCTTCACTTAACTAATCCAAACGATTAGCTCTTATTAGTTTAATCCAAAATAAGTTTGTTGCTTAAAAAAATTTATCAGCCTTTACTTTTTATATCTTTTCTATAAAATTTGAGCACTCTTTTATGCCCAGATCAATATTTTAAACAAGGCTTTTTCCATTCAGAAAATTACTTCTTGTCAAATGCATTTCCTGTGGATCCCCTCGGTTGATGTCATTAGTGACTACCCAGCCTCTTGCTTTATGGACTGCCTCTGAGCACACAGCATACAGACAATATGCTCTGTTGTATTGGGCGTTCTTGCCTCTCTGAGGACAGCACATCTTTGCTGGGAACCACCTATGATATGGGTGCTGTATGCCCATGGATGTCTATGCTCCTTAGCTTCAGGCCATCACAGTCAGTGTGGTCTTACACAAGATCACGTGGCTATAGCGCATGCCATTTAGCCTTCTTCACTCGCTGGGCTGAGAGGAAGGTCTGAGCGTAGAATCCACTCACTGCAGGTAAAAGAGGTATGCAGAGAGAAGCATAAGGGGGCACGCTTCCTGGTAGCATGAGACGTTACTGGGATCACGGTTTGGCTCTGAGCAGGAGGAAGAGCCAAGCACACAGAGTGGAATGTATAAGGCCAGTAAATGCACAAACAGTCGAGTAATCCACAGACACCTGGGAATAATGGAGGCCAAGACCTTTATAGGGTTTTGTGGGCTCCAGGCTCCGAGCAAGAGCATAACTGTCCTGACAGGAAGGAAAATATTCCAAAGATGCACTTATGCCCCACGTTTGAGCTATTATGCTACTGAATTTCCCCAGAACTCTTATGCTGGGAGAAGAATAAATTGGTGCCAGCCAGAGGGGACACATGTGTCCCGGAAAGAGAATCCACTTAGCGCTGACAACTGTCAGATCACCTTGGTAGAGCAGCTAGAGCCAGATGGCAATGATGACTGAAGCACAGCGTGACCAGGACAGCTTCAGGGCCGATATACTTCTTATCTCAATTCCATGTCAGGACCCTAAAGGTGCACTTGGAAGGGCAGGGTCAGTAGACTTCTCTGTCCCTGTCCCCAGTATGGGCTCACTGAAGTGAAGCCCCTTTCCCTGCTTTTCACTATTATTTATTCAATTGTCCTATTGGGGGAGGTGGCCTCCTCCAGCTTCTGGGTGCTGTCAGGGCCAAGGCTTGGACCACGTGTTCTGTAAGAGGACGTCGATCACATTAGCTGAAGAACAGGGATTGTTTGAATTCCGCTTTCAAAGATGCTTGTTCCAGTTTCAGGAACAAGGTTCCCTTCCCCCCACCCTGTCTGAACCTCACCTCATATCATGTATTATTTGACTGACTTCTCTTTGTCTTAATTTCTAAAACGCACGCTCAGAGACATGACCTCTGTCATCCTCAGACCAATGGCTACTAGACTTAATCCTTTCTCCACACGTTATCATCTGCTCTGAAACAGGTAGAATATGTCGTGTTTGGACCAGGATGACTTTCTGGAGAAAGGAAGGTCCCAATCCCTTCATCTGTCCTTTCCTTATAGAAGGACATGATGCCCTCTGGCTTCCCTGTTGCGGAGAGCAGGTAGAGCATTTCATAAACGAAGGTGCACGCTGTGGGGAGTATCGCAATTCAGGACATGCCGGGTGGGCGAGTCTGTGAGAGACAACTGGCTACAGGCACTCACTTTCATAGAGGAAGATTCTTTTTAAGGAGTTGACCCTGCACTTGGTCAGCTCAGAAAGCGACTCATGGTAGGGGTTCAATAAATAGAATTGGAATTTAAAGCTGTGACTTCCTTTTTGATAGACAGGCCTTTGCTGAACATACACAATCCCTTGTTAAGTAGACAAATTTAGCTTTTGTAAAGGAGCATAATGTACAGCTCCCTCCACTTAGAAGAGAGAGCGTCTCTACTATCCATTAAACGAAATGCAGAAAATATTTTGAAAGTATCAGGGTATGGATTTCAGCTCCCAATATTTGAACCCATTTCCATAAGTATATAAGGAATCGACAAAAAGTAGACGAGTTTAAAATGTTAACGCTCAAGTCAGAATCAGTTTAAGCCCGGAGGTGCACGCTACTTAAGACATCACCAAGGAGTCTCACTTACCTTTATTATTGTACACATCTAAGTAATTTGGTGCCGAGAAGATCGTAATTAGAGACGGGAAGCCAGTTGTTTGGCTTTTCCTGTACATGCGGTACCTACAGACAACAAACACAAGGTCATAAGCGAGCTGCGCGTGGACACCAACGTACACCCCTGCCATCAGGGAGTTAGTTACATTCTTTCTCTCAAAGAAGATCCAACGACACGCGTTAAATAAAACGTCTCTAAGTCTTTTGAACATAGGCATCGATCTATTTCAGAAGAGACGAGAATGTTAATCTAGAATCACACATGTGGTTTCCAAATGGGTCTATCTTTGAAACTTGGCAAACCTCGGCGGGGATGGGCGGAACTCAGGGGAGTTCTAGTTCATTTTCAGGTGTGCAACACGAAAGGCAGAGGCTGCCACGACCACTCTGGTTTTCATAGAGTGGCCAATTGAGTCAGGTGAAGGGGACAGGGAGAGGAAGCACTATGCCCAGGTCAGGCATTCTGTAAACTATTCTGAATAAGGTTACATATGAACCTTTGGCTAGTGATTTCCTAAGGCACGGTGGTTTTCTTTTTTCTTTTCCTCTTCAAAGAATGTCTCATTAAAACCATGAATTTTACTGAGACTTTCTATTTTCGAACTTTATTTATTACCAGGCCCTGCTGGTGTCTGCACAGCAAAGATTATTGTCTCACCAGGGTGAGAATTAATCAATCGGTAATGAACATTCATGAGAGGCCACCCTGCTACTTTTCCTGTATCAGGATAAAAATAATTCATAATATAACACTGTAATTATCTACCGAAAAAGAGCTAAAGGTGGGGGCTCTTCTTTTATCACCAGGAAAATACACTTCATGATTTCTGTCTTACAAATTTAGGAATATCAGTTTAGAAGCATTCTTCTACAACAAAACCTTATCATTTCTTCGGCTTGCTTTCTTGTTGTTTGTTTTGTTTTGTTTTGTTTGTTTATTTTCTGGTATCTTAATGTAACTGAGTTCTAAAAGTATTCCCAAATTGTACCTTTATACAGACAGCCACTTTAAAGGTTTAATTTTGAGCAGATTTTGATTTTTTTTTCTTTCTGGAGATACACACTGGTTTTTCCCAAAAGAAACACTCTATTAAAAACCTTTTAAGCTATTTCAGATGTATTTTGTTTATGGAATTATGCTTTTATTGGGGCAGAGGCAGGGGTTGCCATAGTGGGAGTAAGACAGGCCTTTCCCTTCCCATAGGAAAAAGAAAACTTTCTTCAAAAGCAATGTGACAATAGAAATTGCAGACTCTGTATGGGAGCAGTGGGATTCATGATTTAAGAGTAGCGGGTCAAGGCACAGGTATTCCTACCCTTCACCAAAGGGAACAACAAACAAACAAACAAACAAAATTACATATGTTCCCAATTTCCTCATTTTAAACAAAAAATATTTGATGCTAATTGACAATGGCTGGTTAAGGAAACCATCTCCTGTATGTAATGTGGTTAAGAAACTTCTGTTCTCGATATCTACCCTGATGCAAAAGACACCCAAAATGACAGGGCACTGCCACCCCGAGAAGTGCGAACGACCCTGACAATGTGCATGAACAAACAGGTTACTTCAATGAGCAGCGACAGCACACTGACTGTACAATGCCAGCTCAGCTCCTACAGGCTAAGTCACAGCTCAGGAGAACTGAGTTTGTGTCATGTTTCAGGGACATGCATTTTAATGGGCCACCATTCAAAGGCACAAATATCCCAGGTCAGCACACAGATTTTAAAAAGGAGTGCTCTTACTTTTCAGAAAATTCAAAATCCAAAGGACAAGTTTATTCTTTTTGTAAGGCAATCAAAGGCCTCTCCACGAAGCCTGTCAGGGAAGGAGATCAGACCTCAAGAGCTAAGATGAATCTCCCTTCCTCTTCCTCTCACTCAGGTTCAAAACTCTTTAAGGAAAACACTTGACATTTCTTAGTTTTCCAGACTCTCAAAAATAGGTTTTAAGAGTTCACCAAATACAAAATTAATTCTGGAGAATTATTTGATAGAATATCTATTTTGCTTTCTTTCATTTAGTAAATGTCTGCATGTAACCCTTATAAAACTCTACAAATTATTATATCTTTTAAATATTAGTGATGCTCATTACCATTGTGAACTGAGACCAAGAAGTAGCTGATGATGGTTTATCTCCTGGGCATTATAGTAATTGCTAAAATTGGAAGAAGTAAGGGGGAGGTAAGAGGTTCATATGCCTAACATATGTTATGAACTTAACTTACATTTGTAAACATAAATGTAAAAGTAGGTATCAGCAGTTATGCACTTCCTGCCAATCTAGAAGCCTGTTTTAAAAGTAGTTCCTCCTGGGTATATGCCTGGTCACAGCGAGTCTGCACTGTCTACGCTAGCACAAGAACACCTGACAAAATGGTTATCGTTGATAATCCCTCAGTAATGCTCACCCTGCGTCCTGGGCTTCGTGGGCTCGGAGTATGGACAACAAATTATTGTGCTGCAGGAAGTCACATACAGCCGGGTAACTGCCAGACAGAGAAAAGGGGAGAGGTGGTTAGGAAGTCTTCAGGAGTCACGGTAGTTCACATAGGCATCCAGATGTTGCCCAACCACAGAGCACCCAGGGCACAAGTTCCCTGCTTCTGAGGACAGGTTCCTCTCAGAGGCTCACACATATGGAAGGGACAATGCCACCTCTGAAAGGTGTGCTCTGACTTCCAACACGTGTACCTTGGTGTGCACACCTGCTTTTACACACGTCCATCATCACACACCCAGAGTAATAAGGAAAATTAAAAAGAAAGCTGCGAAACTTTATTATACCTGAAACCCAGATTACAAATGTAAACTGAAAGATGCTGTTTAAAACTGCTATGCCTTTGCTCTAGGATGTCTTGAAATAAATTTAAAACCAATTAACTTTAGACAATTGAAATTGAGGTCAGGAAAAACAATATTTTGTCAGTAAACTACAAATATTTACTAAAACCTAAAACATGCACACAGATATATTAATAAATTTAAAATAGCTACTTTGGAGAAACAATTTAGTATATGGGACAAACATGGGGGCTATGCTACATATTTGCAAATTCTCCAATCACCAGGAAAACAAATATGTCTACGATGGCACATAGGTAGAGATATGAACTCTGTGATGGTTAGCAGTGATGGTCAACTTGGCAGGTACTAGCTACACCTAGGAGACAAACCTCTGGGTATATCTGTGTGGGAGATTTTAACACTAGGCTCATCCAAGTGGGCAGATCTACCATAGCACATTCCTTGGGTGAGGACCCAGGCATGAGAAAGTGAGCTGAGTACCAGCATATATACATATATATATATATATATATATATTCATATTCTCTCTCTGTCTCTCTCTGTGTCTCTGTCTCTCTCTGTCTATCTCTCTCTGTGTCTCTGTCTCTCTGTGTCTGTCTCTCTCTGTCTCTCTCTCTCTCTGTCTCTGTCTCTCTGTGTGTGTGTCTGTCTGTCTCTCTGTCTCTGTCTCTCTCTCTGTCTCTGTCTCTCTGTGTCTCTGTCTCTGTGTCTCTGTCTCTCTCTGTCTCTCTCTCTGTCTCTCTCTCTGTCTCTCTCTCTGTCTCTCTCTCTGTCTCTCTCTCTGTCTCTCTCTCTGTCTCTCTCTCTGTCTCTCTCTCTGTCTCTCTCTCTGTCTCTCTCTCTGTCTCTCTCTCTGTCTCTCTCTCTTTCTCTCTCTCTCTCTCTGCTTTCTGACTGCAAAGCAGATATAATGTGACCAACAGCTGCTGCTGTGGCCAACCTAACCTCTGCACCATGGCGGGATGCACCCTTCTTCCTTCCTCAAACTGCTTTTTCGGCACTTTGACACAGCGGGGAGAAGTAACGAATATAGATTGTAAGAAGGATTTAGTTCTTTGGCAAAAGTGTTTGTTTTACAAACCGTGAAGAGTTTCAGTTCATGGGCACACACATGCATGCGTGTACTTTGAATCAGTGCTCTGGCTTCGCTGATTCCACAGAGGGATGGAAATGTAGGACAAGGGGATGGCTTGCTCCCTTTGCTGGAAGGCAGGCCATGCTGAGTAAGTAGGGTGGCATGGCAAACGCGATGTGTCACTTCTACCACGGAGGCTTTAATAAGTCAGATAGACGCATTCAATATGATAAAAAAGTCACAAATCTACAGCGCAATAAAATACAGCACAGATAAGTTATATAGACATTATAGGGTGAGGCAGCAAGTTCCCATCCCTGCCCCCAGTCTGTAGGTCACAAAGGAACACTGAGACCATGATCTTGCATGAGATTCCATGGAGATTGATGTGGATCAGTAGACAGCAGAGGGTGAATGCTCTGTACAGAGGGGGCTCGAGCAGAAGGCTGAAGAGAACATGTGAGCAACTGTAGAAAAGTTAGGTTCGATCTGTGTGTCTCCTTATTTATATCTTTCTAACAGATCAAATATACCTTAGACTTTGAATTAAATACCTTAGACTTTTTAATCCAGATGTTGCCTGCAGGTATCACTACAATGTGTTTGCATGCATAAGCCTTTGTATATACTTTCCTAGTATGCTTTTGCCTCTTCATAAGGCCAGTTCTTCCACAATGAGGTAAAAGACCCCATAAGAACCCTCTAGGGAGGCCCACCTCACCCCTAAGCCTACAAAATCACTGGCTTTACAGTGTGCACCTCGGACCTTCCTGACACTTAGCATATTGTGATATGAAGGAGGATTACAGATCTGCCCTTCAGCGACAGGAAATTCCAGCAGAGGGGACCCACTGATTTCTCCACTCTCCTGAGTGCTTGGCAACTTTCTGGAGCTCATGTGCAGTCACTGAGAGAGACAGGACAAGGACAGTCAAGCAGAGTGAGTGGAGGGGGATGTAGATGGCGCTGGTCTTCCTGGTTGCTTCAGCCCAGCAGAGCGGGCCCTGCATGGTATAGACAGGAAGATGCAACTACCTCTTCCTCCTCCTCCTCCTCCTCCTCCTCCTCCTCCCCCTCCTCTTCCTCCTCCTCCTTCTCCTCCTCCTCCTCTTCCTCCTCCTCCTCCTCATTCTCCTCCTTCTTCTCCTCTTCCTCCTCCCCCTCCTCTTCTTTCTCTTTCTCCTTCTTCTCCTCCTCTTCCTCCTCCTCCTCATTCTCCTCATTCTCCTCCTCTTCCTCCTCCTCCTCATTCTCCTCCTTCTCCTCCTCTTCCTCCTCCTCCTCTTCCTCCTCCTCATTCTCCTCATTCTCCTCCTCTTCCTCCTCCTCCTCATTCTCCTCCTTCTCCTCCTCTTCCTCCTCCTCCTCTTCCTCCTCCTCCTCATTCTCCTCATTCTCCTCCTCTTCCTCCTCCTCCTCATTCTCCTCCTTCTCCTCCTCTTCCTCCTCCTCCTCATTCTCCTCCTTCTTCTCCTCTTCCTCCCCCTCCTCTTCTTTCTCCTTCTCCTTCTCCTCTTCCTCCTCCTCCTCCTCCTCCTTCTCCTCCTCCTCCTCTTCCTCCTCCCCCTCCTCTTCTTTCTCCTTCTCCTTCTTCTCCTCTTCCTCCTCCTCCTCCTCCTCCTCCTCCTCCTCCTCCTCCTCCTCCTCCTCATCGTCCTCCTCATTCTCCTCCTGTTCTTACCCTTTCCAGCTTGTCCAGATGCTCCACTCCTCTGCTGCTTGGGCCTAGTTATAGGTACTCAACCCTGGGGCGCCCTGGGGCTTCAGTAAGACTTCTTTCCTAAGTCATTTTATGTTTCTCCTTTGCCCCAGGGTCCTCTAAGGAATTTAGATGCCGAGGCTTCAATTCTGCAGAGCTTCTGCAGAACCCAGTCCTCGCTTGCATCTCGAAAAGTAGCAAGTAGTTGTTACTTTAGCAAACTCTTACTTTGTACTGCTGGGGATCAACCCCAGGTCCTTATCGTATGCCAGACAAGTGCCGCGCCACTGAACTACATCCCTAACACAAAGGCTAACATTTTATTGAAGTTAAATAACTATCTAAAAACGATCACAGATCAGAAGATGGTGTCCTATCACAGAGAAGGCACCTTTGTCACTAATTCTTAAAGACCCAGAACTTCCTCTGACTGCCACCTTCGCTTTCAATGTTAGAGATGAGTTTTCCTGTAGGCTGAGTTCATTTCATTGTATGACCATTGATGACCTTGTGCTCATCATCATATTTATACTATTTATCCATGTTGGCACATGTGGTTTTGTTTAGATAAATTTCATTTGATATAGTTGATGCATACAAGAGTTATAAATAATTACTGTACACACAGAGACTGATTATGCATCTAACTTTAAAGATGTTATCTACATTTATCTGTACATCATGACAGAGTAGAGTGCATTATTCTACTAAGTCAGTGTTTGAACTATCTCCATTTCTTGGATATGATTATTGACACAACGAACAATGTGTATGCTTGTCCTTTGGTATCCTTATGTATTCATTTCTACTGGACATAAAGACAAGAAATGGCCTAGATGAATGTTCACCTTTAGCAGATAATGAAATGGATAACTGATTTCAGATCGGAGGGTTATTTAGGAAGAAGACCTGGGGGGATTAGGGGGAAAGGCAGAGCCTGTCTAGTACTTTAGAAGCGAACAGGGTAAAACAAATAGGAGAATGGGGGGAGGGTTGGAACCAGAGAAGCTTTAGAGTACTGAAGAGTTGGGGGCTGACCCTGTGCAATTCAAGTGTGCTGTAGGCAGAACCATAGGCACAGGAATAATCACATCAGTGTACCTCAAGACTAGATCCCCACAGCAACGTTGGAATGTCCTAACTAACTAAGACACTGAAAAACAGAAAAATCCAGAAGACAGTGCTGCCATGATTCATTTTATGCAGATATGAACTGGTAACGGAACACCCAAATTGTACCAAGAGTTTTCTATGAGGATTTTCTCTCCCATATGTCATGGTCCTAATCTCCACTCTAAAGCTGGGCGGCATCCAGTATCTAGGTTACCTATGTGACCAGTTCGGGTATTTGAAGGTTCAAGCTATGGTCTGTGATTATGAAGTTAATGGAAATCCTGGGGAGGGGGCAAGTTTTAAGAACTTCTTTGTTTCAATGAATTACTTTGTCCCGATTAGGAGGTCATGAGTATGACACTGATTAAACCAAATGAGTCATCCGACAATGTCAACAGCCATGAATCCGGAAAGGGACAGGTGTGTGGGATGACAGGAGTAGGAGGAAGTTAAAAGAGTTAATGTGAGAAAGTAACCAGAATGCCTTAGACATATGCATGGCATTATCAGGAACATAATTAAAAAACTAGGAAAAACATTTGGATGTATCTAAAGTTTTTTAGATTTCTTTCTCAATTCTCTCTCTCTCTCTCTCTCTCTCTCTCTCTCTCTCTGTGTGTGTGTGTGTGTGTGTGTGTGTGTGTGTGTGTGTGTGTGTGTAGGGCTTTCTTTTTCTGTATGAATATGTGTTATTTAAACAATAGCCCCAATTAAATGTCACACAGATTATATGGAGACATGCAAAATAAAATTATAGATTGAAATAACTGCCAAGAGGATATGACCATTAAGTTCCTTGATTAATTTTATGCTCACTTGTATTTGTCTAGATGAACTTTAAAACAGTAAAAAAATCTGTGATACTTTCAAGACAAATTTTGATGTTAAAGAAAACATATAAAAAAAACTCTGTACAAATAAGATGTTCTTCTTTCCCTTTGAGGACTATAAATTCTCTGTCAACAGTCAATGTTACAAGCTGTGGCATTGAGCTGCATGGTATTGTTATTTGTCAAGACTAAAGACCAACATCTGTGAAGAACCTCACATGATCAGAAGAGTCAAAGCATGAGAATGTACTTAACTAATATTAATAGGTAATATTTAATGTCTTTGTCTATGTTCACAGAAAGTGTCGTTTTGAATGAGAATGGCTCCCATAGGAACTATTTGAATAGTTGGCCCCCAGTTGATGGAACTCTTTGATAAGGATTAGGAGGTGTGGCTTTGCTGAGGGAAGTGCTGCATGAGGGGTGGGCTTTGAGGTTTCAAAAGACCACAATATTCCCAGTTAGCTCTCTCTGTCTCATGGTTATGGCCAAAGCATGTAAACTCTCAGCTTCTTCTCCAGGGCCATGCCTACTCACTCACATTCTCTCTATCATAATGGTTACAGGCTTATCCTCTGAAACTGTAAGCGCCAATATCTTTTTTTCCCTATAAGTAGCTTTGGTCATGCTGTCTTAGCATAGCCATAGACAAGTCACTAAGACACAAAACAAAAACATTACACAAGTCTGGAAGCTTACAGAGACTTCATTCAGAGTGAGATTTTCCTGAATAGATGACCTAGAAGACTGAGAACAGAGTGCTGTACTGCGGGCAAATGCAACATGATGCAACATTAAAGTCCTGTTTGGATTCTGTATGGTATTATTTGAGTGAAACACAAGAGGTAACCTAGAGACCTACATAATTGGGACACTTAACACCGATTTGAAAGATTTAACAGTTGGCGATAATCTACTTCAAACAACTTTTTACTACAAGGACAGACATCTTCACAAAGTGTTCCCCCTAAGTTGAGTAATTATCCAAAAGAAGCTTTAAGCTTTACAGAATTATAGAGCATTTTATCCCCCATACACTCATAGGTCTTGGCATCTCAGCTTTCAAAATATCAGATAATCAGTAACCTTACACTTCAATTCAGAATAAGCTTCACTACTGATGTGTGAAACAAAAGACATTCTCAGCACGATGGCTTACAGAAAGTATGACTTCATGTTCAAAACTAATTCCCCAATCATACCTGCAAGTGAAAGAAAAAGGAAACTTTGCATGCATAGTAAAATTTAATGTGTAAAACAAAGTGTTCCACTATAGAGTAGCCAGTTACACAGAGGGTGTTACCAGCTTAGTGTAGACACCAGAGGTGTGTGAATGAGTTTGCTGTACACCGTTGTTGGTACAAACTGCTTGGTGGAAATGACCATTATTCCTATGAAACATCAGGGTTACTTTTGAAGATGAAAGAGAGAATAAAACAAGACCCAGCATGTGTTCTAGAATTTAAAATTCCCAATTATGTTCACAATCGATTTCCTTCTACCAACATTCTCACCACTGCATCCCATACAATGGGACCAGATGACCTCAGGAGCATCAGATGCAGCAGTTAAAAGTGAGGTGTCCCATCAGGAAAGTAGTCCAGACACATAGAATCCCAAAGAATGCTCTGGATTCCTTTATTAAATTAAGTTCTTAAATTTGCAAATGTAAAAGCTTTATCAAGACGTTTTCATTGTGGCTTATCAAAGGGCTAAGGGTGTATCTGCTGGGTTACCTGGGAACTCTATAACTGAGGGTTCTCACCCCTCCAGGAAGCCCCAAGCCCTTGAAACTATGTAAGAATGAACTGAGTCTGACTTAGTCAAGCAAGGAGAAGTTAGTTTTCTGATGTAGTTATAAGAACTGGTAGAGCACGAGTCCATTCATGGATGAAAAAAAGGCTTGCTTAGTAATGAAGCTCCCACAGTTCATGCAATAGAGACAATTTCTAGTACATTTTATCAATCGCAGCCATCCCCTCTCTCAGTACCAGCTCTCTCATCCCTTTCTTACTGTTCACAAAAATTATATATGGGTGCATTTACATGCAGGCGTACATACAGTACATCTATTAATTCAGGAATCACGTTTTAAACTCCAATACTGTAAGGCAGGCACTCCAGGAGGCAGGGTCCTCACCTGTAGAAGTACGAACAACCCCTGACTGTGTTGTGAGTGAAATGTTCCTGAGTCTTCTCATTTCCAAAGTCCTCCAGGGGGTCTGACCACAAGATGTCACACATAGGCCCATAAGCAGGTGGTTCTTTGAATCGGTCTAACTAAGAAAAATAGAAGACAGAGAACAAAATACTCATCTTTGGACACTTAGAATTCAGAACACACAGTCCAGCTCTGAGCGATGACCACCTCAGGTGGGGAGAAATGTCATCTAACTCTCTTCCCTTCCCCACCTCTTCCCCTCCTCTCATCTTTCTGGCTTCCTCTTCCTCTCTTTCATGAGGAACCCCCTTAGTATCTCCCCTTGTCTCCCGCTCTGCTTCTCTCACCTCTTTATTTCTTACACTTTCTTGTTTTCATTTTGCCCATTTTCTTTAAATCATTCCCTTAACTTTCTCACCCGAATGACACAGTCACTATCATGATTTAACTCTAATCCCATCCCCTTTGTGAAGGAGAAGCTTGATCTTGAGACTCTGCATATTGCCTGCAGAGAACCGCCATTTTGAGACTCTGCCTGTTGAGAAGGCCATTAAAAATCTGGATAGGCCTTCACTGTGATCTGATTTGATTTTATTGTATCTGACAGGATGATTCTGAGAACAGGTAGCTTTTACTTTAAGAGGAGCCTCGTGCTTTGTGCCATTATTGATACTCATTCCTTAGAAGCTACCTATGCTTCTAGCAGAAGTACTTGAGGTCCTGGCACACACAAGAGTATGATAGAAAGTAACTCGGGATTTGTCCAGCCACTTGTCTGGTCACAGTTCCATGCTTTACCATTCCTATGGAATCCTCAAGTGAAATTTGATTTCCAGTTATAAACTACTTTGTCCTTATCTTGCTATTACGCTTTAGACTCTGGGCAAATATCGCTGCTGTCTGCGTCACACAAGAGAAGGAAGGGTAATGGTGCCCACACACAGGATGGCATTAACATAGAGAAGAACCTGAGGTTTATTTAATGTGCTTTTGTTTGGCTTTTAACGATTTATTTTAGAAATTAATGGTGTTGGGGTTAGAGAGATGCCTCAGCAGGAAAGTGCTGGCTGCTCTCCCAGAGGACCCAGGTTCAATTTCTAGTTCCCACATGACAGCTCACAGCTGTTGGTAACTTGTGCTCCAGGGACCTGGCACCCTTATACAGGCATAAATGAAGACAAAACATCAATATTCTTAAAATAAAAATTAAAAAATAAAATATAAAAAAGCTTCCTTGTGTTTTCTATGTATCTGTGCAGTGGTTTGAGCATTCGAGTGCAGGTGCCTACTGAGGTTGGAAAAGAGTATCACACATCCTCTGGAGCTGGAATTACAGGTGACTGAGTCACCTGACATGGCTGCTGGGATTTGACTCTGCCATGGAAATCTCTTTAGTCCCTTGTTTGAGTTTTTTAAGCAAACAAACAAACAAACAAACAAACAAACAAAACAAAAACAAAAAACCAAAAAAAAAAAAAAAACAAAAAAACAAAAAACCCCATACAATTACTTTTCAATAAAAAAAGAAAGAATATATAATTGCTCCTATCCCTGAGAGGGAAAGTTATACCTTCATGTCAGTTGCACCGGACATGAATATTTGTCTTCCTGAAATCAAGACAAACACTAATTTCATTGTAATAGATACTTATAGAAATAAATTCATGATTTGATAGATTAGTGCCTCAGTGCTGTCAGTTCTACTAATAACAATTATTAGACAAATAGTAAGTCATGGAAATTATTTGTTTTAAAGTTCGGGTGTCTGTCCGTCTGTCTCTCTACTCTTTTAATAAAATACGTCAATGGCTACATACCTTCTATTTTTACCCCCTCCCAGAAACAATAAACAGTTAAAGAGTGGATTTTTATCACTTCCCCCCTGTTAGGAGGATGCTGGATACACTTTGTGTCTTTCCTTTAAGGCCATGACTGCAGGTACAACCTACACACGTCTGTTGTGCCTACCATTTGTTATTTTGTCTTTTTTTTTTTTTTTCAGGAACTGAGGACTGAAACCAGGGCTTTGTGCTTGCTAGGTAAGCGACCTACCACTGAGCTGAATCCCCAACCCTTGATGCTCACTATTTGTTAACAGAACAATTTTGGTTGCTTGTATTGCTGTCTGTTCCCTGTCCTGATCAGCTACAGCATTACGAGTATATAAGGATGAGCGATTGTTTGATCTCTTCACTAACCGCAGTGGAAAATACTACTTACTAAATTAATATTAACTAAAGACAGCTTACATAATTAACTTGTAAATGCTTTTCAAAGTACAAGTTTGTGAGGCAGCATTAGAAACATTGAAGCTCAAGAAAACTCGTAAGTATCAATTATTCAGATGACATCATAGGATGTTTTGTAATGCACACCCCCATTAGGCAGAATTTGAGTTCTATACATGAGGAATCTTAAGTAAGTTTTTACGTGAGCCACGTATTGTCTACTCACTAATATCAAGGTTACAGGACCACTTGGTTGAAGCTGGAGTTTACTTTTACCTGGCTCAAACAAATACCAGATCGAATGTACATTTCAGGCAGAGCTCAGCAAAATGTCAATTTTAATAGTCGAAACACAGCAATTCAGAATAATTCAAGCCACTTATTCTTTCTAAAATGACTGGCAAGTACAGTATAAGGAGATCAAAATCATTTCCATATTTCCTTCTTAGCTTGAAAAAGTATAAGCCATTTTCTCAGGTATCTGAAAAGCTTTTTAGCCTGAAAGCTTTATGGTGACATTTATCCCATGTTCTATGTTAATACACATAAATGTCACACGTTAAGAAAACTACTAGTATGGGTAAGGATAACAGAATAAAAGGCGTTTATTGTGATGTCTGTAGGGGGATCTGTGTACCAAAAATAATATACGATGAGATTCTTTTGATACTCTCTCAGATCTTTCCTTCCAGGCTGCAATTATAAGGCTTATAAACATAAAGACATAAAATATGATGCTCGTTATGCATTGCTGCATTTGTGCACTGTTTTATGAAAAGAGTGCCCTTGCTTATTCCACTCAAGGTATCCTTATGCTAGGATGCAAGACTGACAGTCAACATCACGTAAGAGTATGCTTCTGAAAATGTCTACCGTCCTTTCACCCATTTGTCCAATACAGTCATATTGCTACATGTTGACTTTAATATTTTATGTTGTAAGAACACCACCAACAAAAACCGGAAGTACACTTCAAAACTCAAGTTGAGCGACTCTCTCCCAGGGCCAAGCCGCTCCTTCTAACATATCAGGAATATCAGATGGACTCTCTGACAAAAGGGAAATGAACTTGCCTCCAGGATTTAGAAATCAAATGTAGATATTTTTAATGATATGTGGCAAGGGGAGAAGCCAAGCCCCCATCCCTAAGCTAAGGATTGGATACAAGTCTTGGAGATGTGAGTGTATTCATTATGTTAATTGAATAGAATTCGAGCATTTACAGAGGCAAGGCCATTAATACCTGCTAGTGATCATAGCAGGACAGAGAAGGAGTAGACTTGGAAAATAACAGAGCTTACTTTTCTGATGTCATCTAGAGTGTTAATCTCTGGAGACAAACCACCGTGTACACACAGGAATTGTTGGTTCATCAGCGCAGCCAGGGGAAGGCAGTCGAAGGCATCCATACAGGCGTCATAAACGCGTTCTGAATACTTTATTTTACCTTTGGAGGGTGAAAAGCAAAAACTTACTCTCATGCCTTTATAACTAGGGCCATTTCATTGAAATCTCTTTGTTTCTTTTTAATATTTTCTTGCCAGCATAATGTGAATGTGACCCCTCTAAGACAGAATCAACCTGATTTCTAAGACTCATAGATTAACCTTAACATAAAATGTTTTTTCTTTCAGTCACTTATATTTTTTTGTCTAATAAATGCAAACCTTTTTATATATTATGTAACATGCACACACACATACACACACACAAACACACACACACACACACACACACACACACACACACACACACACACACACAAAGTGACACAAAGGGCCGTAAAGCTGGTTGGTGTTCCCATAAGATTTTGTAGAAACACAACTACCACGAAACTTTCTCAAGCCCTTTCTGCCTCATAGAGTTAGTTCTGCTTTCTCCATACTGACTCACAGCTAATGATTTTAGGAAAGTCTTTATGCTTCACTGAATATAAAACCAAATTACAGAGAAAAGAAGAATTAAAGTTTCAGTAAGCAATGGGAAAAACAGACAAAAGGAAAACAAAGCCTAAAGTACCTAGAGGAAGGCATCAGTTTTCATTTTGCCTAATAGTCTAGAAGTCAGCTGACATCCACGGGGCTCCAAAACAGAGAGGTTCAATTGGGGACCTACATCCTTTTCTTGACTAGACTAAGATTAAAAGTTTAGAGTCACTATGCTAAGTACTAGCTTTGTTCTGCGACATACATGAAACGTTAGCTGAGATTAATAGGTCACTTGATATAAACACTTATCATTAAAAATTGCATTCTGGCTTGATCTTGTTGCAAGTGTGCAGGCTACCACAGCCACTGTGAGTTCATGGGTACAGGGCTCCTGTCGTGTTCAGAAGGTACTGTTAATTCTGAACTTCTCCAACTTCTGCCCCTTACAGTTTTTGTGCCCCACTTCTAGCAAAGATGAGGAATGGGCTCATGAGCTCTGTAATAACTGAGGCGCTGTGGACAGCTGACGGCCTCTACAGGAGGGGTGAGCTCGTCTTTAAGGGTGAGCGCCATGGTAGGCTGACTGTTCTACTGGATGGCCCCACACTTAGGAATACATAAACAATGCAATCAGGGTGGGGGGATGGGAGTGAACCGCAGAAGAGTTAGAGAGAGGAACGAACACTAAATATGATTACTAAATACATTACTAAATTATGTATCCTTAAACGTGCCCTCTTTTAGAAAGATGACATGAAATAATGTCACCTAAAGCTTTTGACCTTTACACAGAGAATAACAACACAACTATGTTTTTATTTACCACTGACAACAACATAGTCTATATGACATTAAAGGAAAACCCCTCGGCATACTTACATTCTTGTTTAAACGTGAAATACTCTGTTAGGTGCCTACATTCATGGTTTCCACGAAGTAAAAACAGTGTTTTGGGGTAAAGAATTTTCAAGGCCCACAAATACAGCACACACTAGGGGAAAAAAAAAAACAAACGTAAAATCAGCATCTTCCATTACTCTTGTGCATTTCACCAGTTAACATGAAGTCAGTGTATGATCATGGCCACCATTCTAAGCCTGGGAGGATACTTCGAAGCAAACAGAATAGCACTTAATGCTGTCACTTTCACTAACTCTCTGTCTCTTGGCTTCTGGTCAATCTTTATTTTTAAACAGTTACACTTGTGTGTGTGTGTGTGTGTGTGTGTGTGCGTGCGTGCGCACGCGTGTGTGTGCACGAGTGTGTGCGCGCGTGCGTGCGCGTGCGTGCACACGTGTGGAGGTCAGTGAATAACATGCTGGAATCGCTTCTCTGCTTCCACCGTGTGTGTTACTTGTATGGGGCTCAGGCTGTCAGGCATGGCAGTAATGTCTTCACCCACTGAGACACATTGCTGTCTCTTCGGCTTTATTTCCCTGCCTTTGTAACACAGAGTAGATCGATAATTTTTATTTTGTAGAAATACATAATTCAATGGAAGGACAAGGTGTCTCGCCATCTTCACTACTGATAACCAGGGAATACACTCGGTGTACCTTGAAACTCTCAAATCAGCAAACTGGACACTGACCGTGATGGCTAGCTACACATGGACCAGGTCTGGGATAACTCTTCATCGACACAATCTTTTTAGGAGATGAGGTAGAGGGAAACAATCAAATATTAATACTGAGATTATCTGTGAGCGGCATTCATTAAGAATCCACACAGAGCAGAAAACGATTTGTTAAGAAACAAGTGTGTGGTCTCCTCTTCACAAAGTTTGTGTTCCCAGTGTGAAGCCGGGGCAGGGACGGCACAGGACGATGGGACAGATCAGAGTCTGATTACCAAGACAGACATGGAATGTACACTTCACTCGCCAGTCCTCTCACAGAGAGGAGAATCCTAAAGAGAAAGTTTTTATCAAACGTATCTGCTGTGAAGAAAATTTACATGTAAGCTTCTTTGAGAATCTCATTATCAAAGGGTAGAAATAATGATGCTGAAACATATGGCCCAAGGGGTTCGAGAAAATACTAATTAAGGAGACAAGTGTGGATGACTGTAATGTTCCAACAATATGTCATCTTCAAATATGAAATAGTGATTGAAATAAACAATAGCTTGGCATTAGCTAATATATGAGTGCGTGTGTGTGTGTGTGTGTGTGCATGCATTGCCTTGATTAATTTCTAATTATAGTCATTAGCTAAGGTTCATGTGATTAAGATACAAGCATATCTGAAGAGCTGACCAATGGTCCTCCGTAAGAGGTCCTTGAAGCAGCATGATCCTCTGTGCATGCAAAGCACCCTGCCGTCTCAGTGATGAGCGAGGCAGACTAATGATTCCTTGCTATGAATCCGATTTTAGCGCTGCCCTTACTTGTTTAAATAAAGGGTGGCTGCGTTATTCACATTTGCCTCATGTGTCAGAGAAGGGAATGTGTTAAGCGCCATGAATGCCACTGAGACAATTGCTACCGATTCAAAAGTTTGAAGATTGTCCCTTGATGCAGGTGATGTGTGAGCACATGTGCACTTGCAAGCTGGCTTAAGCTAGAATGTCTACTTTGCTTATATAAAGGCCCTTTAAATAGTATGCTAACAGGATTATTCTAGAAACAGCCTAGGCTAAAAGCAGTAGCCTCACTGTGCCTCATCAGTTCACTATAAACAGGACAGATGTCTGGCACGCCTGACTGCATTTTGCACTGTTGGCTTCGCTTACATCCTTAGGTCTGAACCCTGTTCAGCTCTGCACGTAGGCATGATTCCTCCTGCCTGTGTAAGAGCAGTAGTACCTAACCTAACTCAATTGCTTCCACAGATGACGGCACAAAGGTGACAGCCGTAATTGAGGCATCCTACTGCCAGGTTTTACCATGCCCTTGGGTTCAGCCATTGCCCTAACCCTGCAGTTACACTAGCTTCTAGGAACACCAGGCCTTTGCAACTTCCTAACGTTTGATAAGCTCACCTTCAAGCAGAGGTCACCTCCGTATGGAAACTGGGCTGTTCTCTTAAGCAACAGAGACTCGCAGAGCAAGCAACAGGAATACCTTACAGAGCCAGACCTGATAGAATGGTCAACCAGATCTCTCTCAAACTGTGGACTGCTTGCTGCTGGATACCACTGCCCCTCCTGCAGTTTTTCCTCTATTTAAACTTGAAACTCCTGTCAATACCCTGAAGACTGGGGGTCCTGGACTCCCTTTCTTGTTCCTCTCCCCAGTGAGCTGTGTAGATTAGAAGTATGTTTTGGGCCTTTAGATTCTAGAACACAGGCACTGCTGGATTTCCTATCTTGGGTGGGATAGGATTTTTTTTTCCTAACATTTCAGGTGAGAATGCATAAAATCTATCTAATACAGATATTTTTAAATGTTTGAGTATAACTTGCATAACACTAGATGCATGTCTCATGCAACTGAAAATTTATATATATGGACCACATGGAAACTGTTACATGGACCTAGAATAGGTCCTGGTCAAATAACTTTCTGAAAAATATAACCAAAATCCTGACATCTCTAGATTCATTTTTTTCCTAAAGCAATTTATTTTTTTAAAAAGCAATTATCTCTCCGTCTAAAATCTGAACTGCATTTGGTTAGCACACTCAATTACCACACTAGAGGAATCATATCTGAGACCCACATTCTCTTTTTGACAGATGTTAAAGATCTTATTCTGATATTGGCCTGCAGCTTTTTAACTATGTAGCTCCAGTTTTAATTACTATAATTTTTGGATAATTGAACCTAAAAGATATTCAGAAATGTTCTGTGCTAAATGTTCCAAGTGTTCATATGTACAGATTCAAAATGATGCAAACACAACGTCTTTATAGCTGTAAAGTAAGGCACTTGGGATATATTAACTCCACTTCTGCCGAACAGAAGGAGAGGAAAAAGAAGGGAGAGGGGAAGAAAACTAAACAAGAAAAAGAGACAAGGAGAGGAAGTGAAACGGGAAAGAAAAAGGAAGGGAAATTACTAAAATTTCCAAATTTCCAGCTCGAAGTATTCTAAAACGGGAGTAATTTTTTTCACATATCATTTCCTTCTCGCCCGTGGCAAGCACACACTATCTTCCTAACACTAAATGAGACCGCAAACACAGCCTGTGAGGAAGAAATGGCACATTACATGAAAGGACAAGGGTGGACTGGAGAGTGAAATCCTGCCAGCCTTTAGCCTCAACATCTGGAGGGAGAGGACTGCCAAACGCGGTGCAGATGTGCTCACAAACTGTTTTAAAAGCCACACAAAGTTCCAACATTCTGAAAAGGTGAAGATCGTTAACAAAATTATGACCTCAGATTCATTTTCCAGCACTGACTTGTAAACATCATCACAACCAAATGAAGCAAGAGAAATCAATGTCACCCAGAAAAGGACTGTTCATGTCTATGTTATTGGGTGGTGGATGTGAGTCAACTTCTCAGTGTCTGAGTCTGTGAAATCAGAGGGAGTCCGTGAAATCTAAGGACCACGTGACGTGGACCTCTCTGCATGGCAAGATGAAAATGAGACGCACAGGTCGCTCCAGT
This sequence comes from Rattus norvegicus, assembly GCF_021556685.1. Taxonomy (NCBI): domain Eukaryota; kingdom Metazoa; phylum Chordata; class Mammalia; order Rodentia; family Muridae; genus Rattus; species Rattus norvegicus. The sequence continues at coordinate 227,642,474 of NC_141535.1, read as the reverse complement.
CATCCTGTCATTGCTGCTGTTAACTAAACAAGTATTTACGACTTCCAGTTAGTTACTCGATATGAAAGTCTGTGTCGATTTCTGTCACAGACGTAGCTTTCTCTATCTTACGACTCATCCATAATCACACAGCACTAAGGATACCGTCCTCTTAGCTTGGTTCACTCGTAATAACAGGGTAATAATTTACTCAGTAATTTAGGCTTTTAGATGGGCAGTCTTCTTGCCAAATCGCAGGACAATTCTTAAGAATTGCAAAACAGAATGAGAGAAGCAAGGGAGTCAAAAGGAGAATAGTGTTTTAGCTGGATACTGATTTGCTCCCTGAACTGGTAACTCCCCATGCCTCAAAACTTTATAATTCAAACTGATGCTTCTTTGTCGTGGATGGCTAAGTGCGCCCTACAACAGAGCTTGGAAGGGCTCCAAACTCCTGAGATATGGAATGTAACTTCTCTAAGACATCATTTGTCTGGTCTGACAAGCGCGCCATGAAGTGGCAGTTGAACACCAGCACACTGTCAAGACCGCTAGCTCCCGGGACCAGTGGCCCTGTTTGTCACCTCTGTCATGTGTTCTACGGTGTCCTTGTTATTTTCAGGCAGCAGCATGGAATGCTGCCTGGCTTGCTGTGTGTGGGTCATTCTGGTCCACGAGTTCACAGCTAATAAACACAACAACTTTTCACACTTCAGCGTGCTGGAGGCCCAGGCTGAGCTCTGGATGCAGGCAGAACAAGAGAGGCCAGCTCCCTGCAAACTCAGGGCAGTGCACTGGAGGGTGCTTGCAAAGAGCCTAAGGGAGCAAGCTCAAAGAAACAGCTGCGCAGGACTCCGTTTGCAGATTCTGGACTTTGCCACTGAGGGTCTGTAGAGAAACACACCCAGCTGTGAACCTAAATATACACGTACCCTTGATCAAAGCGATTAGGTAGGGTAATGCAATCATCAGAAAGAGAAAGGCTTGTTGTAAGACAAATTACGGCTGGAAACAAAATTACATCTTTCATGGCTTCTCACAAGCGGGCTTGTTCCGGGCTCTTCCTGTGGGGAAGGATTTCTAACGGCAAAAGAGAGAGTGTCGGGATACTGGGGATACTGGAGGGGAGGATGGGGAGTGCATACAGGAGCAGTCTGTGAGCTTGCAGCGGGAGTCAGTAACACCCTTTAGGATCTGTTCTTCAAAGCTGATATGTTCGGAAGTAAAAGTGGGCATCCCTCATCATTGAGAAGACAACCTTAGAAGAATACCTGCGGTGTAACACGGGGCTATAAACATGGATCCAAATGCTTTGAAACCTGGTAGGGTAACACACACCGGAAAACTACGCTCCTTTTTAATTATTTACTTTTAATTTTTTTCTATTTCAGTACATCCAGACCACAGTTTCCTCTGTCTCTACTCCTCTCAGCACCCTCCTCCCCACACACATAACCCTCTCTTCTTTTTCCCCTCAATCCACTCCTCCTCCATTTCCCTTCAGAAAAGAGCAGACCCCGCAGAGATATCCTAAGCTAACAGTCTCATAATAACTCACAGAGAATATTTTCTATCTGATGATTAACTGTCATAAGAGGAGAGCATGTATATCCATGTGAGCACAGTTGTGAATGTATAGGATTGAAGATAAGCTTCTAGATTACGGTGCGGGTTTGTTTCTTCACGCACACTGTGCCCAGGGTTTGGGACTGTGGAAAGGGTACAACCATGGCATCCTAAACCCCTAGTGTCAACATCCTATGAAAAGAAGTTACAGCACCCTTCCAAAACTGAGAGCAAAGAATGTGACCATTTCTCAATTGTCAACACTTGCTCCATAGGACAGACCCTGGAATACTCTTAGTAGGGGCATTTCACATACACCAGTGGTTCTCAACCTTCCCAATGCTCTTAACATAGCATGTTCTGGTGACGCCTGTACTGGAACTCTGTCACCGTTATGAATCATAATGCAAATATCTGATATGCAGATGATCTTAGGCAACCCTTATAAAAAGGTCCTTTGACCCCCAAAGGATGGCAACCTGAGGTAGAGAACCATTGATATACAAGCGTGTACACTTGCTCTATATTAATATGCTAATCACATCACAGCTACTGCCAAGACACTCACAGGTCACAATCAGATCAAAATGGATCATATTAAACATGGAACATTCCTTCCTTTCTGTGTGTATGCGACAAGTCCCGGGCCTGTACTCTCAGTTTAACTTAGCCATTTTTGAAGATGGACTTTTGACAACCACATCTCGGAACTTTGTAATGTTCTGTGAGACCTACATTCAACATGGTATAGCATTTAGTTGGGTATCTTAATCTTTGCGTAAGTTTTAAATTTCAAAATTAACATAATAGACAAGATATTGTAACTTTGTTACTTCGAATATCTAGAATGACTAAAGATCTTAAAAAAAAAAAACTTCTAAGGAGCAAGTTGGTGATTTCTCTTTTTAAGCTTTTAAAAATAAAGCTCTAAGCGGATTCTGACTAGTAGACATTTAGAATATTTCAAATGGCTAGGGGCTACAGATACAAAAGCTTTAAATTTTGCTGGCAAACCAAACTGGTGGTGTGTCTTGGTGTTATAAGGCTTCTTTAGTGTTTGTGAGGTCCTGCTTTGATCCCCAGAGAGAAAATCAGAGTAAAACATGAAAAAACAAAAACAAAAACAAAAAAACCCTGAACCCAAGACAGCCACCCATCCCAGGGTTTGTTCTATTTAGATTTTCATAATCATATTTCCTTGTCTGTACTTAGATTTCTAGAGAGCAAGGAGATATTCTATATTTCTTTACAGTCTGAATCACAGTGCATGTGTACCTGTTTGTCCGTAAAAAAAAAACAAAAAAAAACCCTAAAATATGTGAATGTCCATTTATAAAAGCTTTATACATACAAACAAATACATATATTATATTATATATGTGTACACACATATATGTATATACATATATACATTTAGACACACATATATGTATATACTTATGTGTGTGTGTATATATATATATATATAATAAGAGACAGACAGACAGACAGACAGACAGACACAGGGTTTCAATTGCAGGCAACAAAATTCCCAAACTCTTCAATTGTTATGTTTGAGGTTGACACACTGCGATAACATTAAATATCTTTTTAGTAAATCTAATACTAAAATATTTTAAAACACACTTCTCTATATGATGATTGTGGGTAAACGTTATGAAGAGTCAGTAACACTGACTTATTGCGTAAGAACAATGCCTTCATTTTAACTTTTGGTGTGTTTTGCTTTTTATTTGTTTGTTTTTCTTAGGAGGACGGTGTCAACTGGGATCTATAAATTCTAGCTTCTAATTTTTCTTTTATGGAAATCATGTTTTCCTAATATACAAGTGCTGGGCTCTTCCTGAGATATTACATCAGGTACCAGAAAGAACCCGGATGAGTACAAGAGAGCCTTGGGTTTTTTTTGACTGGAGAAGAACCTCTGCTCAATGGTTGTTTGTTTTTGTTTTGTTTTGTTTTGATTAATGTCTTTGACAAATCACCTAGTCAGATGACAGGTGGCCGGATACTTCAACTACCAGTGTCCTCACACAGATGCACAAGTGCTCTGAATCCAGTAATGAAAATGGCTTACCTTCTCTCACTCTAGCCTATGGTTATGTAAACTCAAGCCCTCTTAGGCTATCAACTTTGATTAGAATCATAAACTGTGTTTGCCAATCTTCAAAGATCGTCAAGTACACAAAAGACAAAAGTCTTACCATTTTTTTGACATCCCTCTGAATACAAAGCATACAGGAAAGTGAGTATCTCATTAAGTGTATTAAAATTGTTTCAGGTCCCAGATTTCTGCAAAGTGTTTATGTCTCTTCCTTTCTAAGAGATCAGTGCTCCACGATCGTCTAAGAGGAAACCATGTGTACTTACTTCGATACTGAAGTACCCTCTGTCAACATAGTCCCCTAAGAAGAGGTAGCGAGTGTTGGCAGGAGATCCTCCCACTTCAAAGAGCTTCATCAAGTCAAAGAATTGTCCATGGATGTCCCCGCAAACTGAAAGATAAAATATATTTTACAGTAATATTAGCTCATGTGTGTGAATTACATAATAAAAATTTCAGAGCAGGAAACTGAGATGGGAAAGCCAAGTCCTTCGCTGAAGATGTTGAAGTTGGTGGAAGACCTGGTTCTAGCATTCAGTCTCCTCCTTCACTGGGAAGATGGTGGTCATAAGAACAGCCCTGGCCGCTGGTGCCATATGGTTAACAATTTCACATGAGATCCTATTAAGAAATTTATGTGTCATAAGTTGTTTCTACCACTGTCATGGAATAAGATTAATCATACAGGTAAGAAAGGAGGAGGGGCTGGGGATTTAGCTCAGTGGTAAAGCGCTTACCTAGGAAGCGCAAGGCCCTGGGTTCGGTCCCCAGCTCCGAAAAAAAAGAACCAAAAAAAAAAAAAAAAAAAAAAAAAAAGAAAGGAGGGAAAGACGAAGCCAGAGATCTGGGGCAAGCTTGTATGACCAAGGGGTGAATCCATACTCACTGGCCATTATTGCTTTGCAAAAGAAAAGAAAGGAAGAGACAAATTTAAATTCTAAAAGAATGTAAGAATGTTTCTGTAAGATGTATTATCAGTTGTTAAGACATTTTCCTAAAATATATCTGAGGAACTATGATTGTATAAAATCACTAGAAACTGATATTTCCTAAATTTTTCATTTTTAAGCTAAAAATTTTGAAAGAATCTGGCTTTCCCTTTAGCAGGTATTTATCACTTCTATAACTGTTGGGATCTTCAAAAATGGACACCATACTCTGTGTTCAGGAGGAGACACTGCACACAGGTTAGGAACTTTGACAAGGTCATTGCCAAAAGTGAGTAACTGGAGCTTCAATTCAAATTCATTTGATTAAACACTTTTCTTTCCAACCACCATCTGCTTTTATGTACATGTACACACTATTCTTTTGAAGCATGTTATGCTTAAATAAGCGACATCATGTGGATGTTGCTTCATAGGATGAAGCTGTAACTTAACACACTATGTTAACTCACATACAGGTTACTAAGCTACGCTGAAGCTCACTATTCAGCAGACATAAGCTTACATTCATTCTACAGAATCTACAGTGAAACAACCGGAAATCAATACATGCAGTTTAAATGATTTGGACAGCCCTATTTTCCACCATGACCAGATAATGACTACGAAACAGGTACAGGTAGGCAAGGTTTTGGGATGTCTGTGTTTCAAACTCTTGATCTACTAAAATGACGCAGGGACCCGTGACTGTTTTGGACACCATTCCGCCATTCGACTTTAGGCTCTTCCTTCCCTTCAGCAATGGTCACTTATCAGAAATGTGCTTGTCGCTTCCTGAAATTAGATCTCATCTTAGATTACTTATAGGCAAGCACATTTTTTTTTCCTTATGGTTGTGTCTTTCACAACTGGATCTTTCTTCGGAAAGACTGAGGAATCTGGGCTGAGACTGAACACGCCATGTTCTTCTTAGGATAACATGAAGACTTCAGGAAGAAAGAAAGAGTAGAGAGTCTTTTGGCTCAAATGATGCCAGGCAAAGAAAGCTGGCCTGGGGACGCGGACGGCCACATTTTCACTGGAAGGTACTTAAATGCCTCTGCAAACCCAAGGGTTTGCAACCTCTTCCATTCAGGAGGTGAATGCAAGAAGATGTTAATACGAAGTCTGCCAAGGCAACAAGGGAGATCCTGTCTGGAAACAAAACAAAGCAGGAAAAGCAGTGGGAAGAGGGCTATGGCTCAAAAAATTAAAAGAAAAAAAAACATTAAAACAAAGCTTGTATCTTACAAACTTACTTGACATCTTTTACGGCAGTGTCTAAAAGGTGAGGCTAAAACTCATTAGTTAAGAAGGAGCGAGGATCCTACTGATTTACATTACAGTGTAGATGATGGTGTTCCTTACAGGAGCACCAAGTTTTCTCAAGCTGGGAGAATTTTTATACCTGTTACATATGTTTCAACCCAGAATTCTAAGGAAAGACAGTTTTTGTCTACAAAGTGTATGTCTACATGTGCATTATTAAACCTGAGTAGCAAAGCAAGAAACACTGAGTGCCAGTGCCTGTGAAAATGATATCTCTATTCTGCCTGGCCACTGCTTCCTTTTGTATGGTGAGTTCCCATTGGGGCATGAGAGTTGGTTACTGGAAAAGATTCAGAGAAAACATGAAACTCCACGACAGGGAAAGGCAGGCTCTGAACATTATTTCCAACTTTTATGGTAGTGACAAATTTAATCATCACCATAGACTGTTAGTCAACTATCCCAAATCCAAACAGTCCCATGAGAACCACAAAAGGAAATGTACAACCACACTCACTGGCATGGATCCTGACCACCAAGTGCATACCTCCTGCTGGGTCCTCACGATCAGAGTGGCTTTAGGCAAGTGACTCAAGGTCTCAGAGCCACAAGATACTTACATATATAAAATATTGTGACACTGGCCTCATTTCTTACAAAAGACTATTTGTAAGATTCACCATGTTAATATTGGAACAGGAGGCTTAGGAGTTTCTGAATTTTGGTAAGAACTTGACAAATGTTACCACCAAGCACTGTTTCCAAATGACTACATCTACAATGTCAAGATCTCGGACTGAAGGGATTTTCCTGGTTGGAGCTGGAAGGAAGGACGAATGGACACATCCCAAAGCATCTGTCTTCTCTTCTCTCACACCCTTTCTATCCTCTCTTGGCAATTTTCATTTCCATTGCAATTCCTGACCATGCTTGAAAATTCCAGAGTAATTGGTTTTACTTTGCCATGTCAGAGATGGAAACACCAGGATATTCACTAAGACTGTAGACCACAGGTTAGAAATGAAGGACTTGTTAGAATCCAACATAACTGGAGCAGTTAAGAAACTAGCATGAAAATTCATAGCGGACAGGGTTGGGGGATGGATGACTGGGCAAAAAGCTTACCATATAAGTGTGTGGTCCTCAGTTTGGATACCCAGAAACCATGTGAAAGAAGCCAGTCGAGGTAGCTAGCCTCTCTAATCCCAGTGCTTCTACATGAGATTAGGGGCTAAGATAGGAGAGTTCCCAGAAGCTCAGAGAGCCAGAAAGCCTTCCATATGCAATGGCAAAACCAGCAGTCATGCCTCAAGCTGGAAAGTGAAGGTAGACATGTGGTTTTGCCATGCATTTGATCTGTACGTGCCTGCTGTGGCTTGTGCGTGCTTGAGTACACACACACACACACACACACACACACACACACACACACACACGGGGTACATGATTAAAAAATGAATTATAATAGGTGATGAAACGTTCTAGACAATTAAAAATGTACAAACTTCTTTTGTTTATATTTAGAATCATTATCCTGCATGTAAATTTATATAAAATCAGGCTCTTTTTGTTCTATAATTTATGATTTAAAAGACCATCACAAGTATTGGATCATGGTGACATAACAAAAAAAAAGAGTAATTATTTATAAACCAAACATTAAACCCTATCACCTGGACATGCACACTCCTATGATTTTTCACATTGTCACCAACTTTACCTCACAGCGCCATACCACACTGTTACAGAGGCAGCCACTTATGAGAACCATCAGCAAAATAAAAACAACTTGCGCACACAATTACAACTAGAATGTTGAAGCCCAACCAAGGAAAACAGAAACTCAAATAAAGCAAGCCCAAGAAACAGAAACTTTTTATAAGGACATTTAAGGATTTTCAAGAGCACTTAAGATATTTTTTAAGCCAATGTTCCCCACTCAGATTTTACCGACTGCCTACTTTGCATGTCATGTGGTCAAAGTCTTTCCAGACTGTCTAACATAAAGGAGCTTCTTTCTGCCTCCATCCTTCAACCTCATTGGGTCCCTCAATGGTGCATTGGGGACCAAAAGCCCTGCTTATATATTAGCACCGTTACATGATCAGCTACTATGAAAGAGGACCCAAGGAATATTCGTTCATAATTGCCTTTGTAGTCTCCTCACGGTATTTATGAATTTCAGTAATTACCTGCCCGACTTACTTGTTTCATGTTTCTCACCAGTCTCTCTCCCAGTGGATTAGATCTCCTGCTAGAATGGGTAGCAGGTGGCCCTGTTCACTGTATGACCAGGGGCCACAGTAGTGAGTAAACCCAGACGGCACACAGGCACTTGCCACTGGACCCGGGCCGAGTTACATTTGGAAATCAGAGAAATTTCTGAGGTGCCCCTGGTAGACATGACAATGATTTTTGTGGAGTTTGTCTCAGTGGAAGATGAATCCCTCAACTATTCTAAATGGAATCCATCAAGGGTGGAGTCAAAATCAGGATCTCAAAGCATCTTAGTGTGGCTACCTCACCGAGCTCCATCAGCATCTCCGCAGATGCACCCTTATTAACAAGCTCACGCACGATCCCTCTTTAGTCCATAGAGAATACCTCTGAGCATCACTTTTAGCTGCTGTTGTGCGTGCTGGCGTGGTTTGCCTCACAGTGGTTGTACTTAGGGAGACGTCTACTTTGGAAAGCAAACTCTTTTAGGTTCCTGTTAGTTTTGTATGAGATTAGCATTTTTTTATCTGAAAGAATCACAATGAAGCAACGAGCTGACAGAGTTAGAGGGAGGGCTCGAACAAAACACACAATGACAAGACAGGACCCAGTCTCCTGAGTAGGAGGGGCTGTGAGCAACATAGAAGATGGGTAACTTGCCTCTTCATTGGGTATTTGAGCACTGTGCTTCCCTAGGTTTGCTAAGACAGGGGCAATAGGAGGTGGAAACTATAGCCAGTGACCTTCCAGCCATGGGACATGACTGTCCTGTCTTTAACAGTCTTAGAAACTACATAATGGTCATATTCTTCCTAAAGCTTCATATTAAAACACTGTCTGTTCCTAGATGTTCCTAGATGGCTAGGATACGTTTCTATAGAGGTGAAATGTATAAATAACAGTTACCATCAGATGTCCAAAGCAATTGAGGCATTTTGGCATTGCCCACAGCTCCTTAGAAGACTAGGTCCTACCTTATTCCACCAAACTTACTGTGACTGTCCTATTACTATAGAAGCAAGTTTACTTCACAAGTGTGCTTCTATCTGATCTATTCCCCTGGACTCATCTTATTTGTTTCACATTCCCAATGGCTAGTGTGTGAGAGAGGGTAGGGGTGGAGGGTGGAGGAAGTCCTCAATAGGAGGTGATAGACCATGAGGTGAGAGAGGCTGGGTCAGGGGTACAAAGTGCTCAATGGAAGAGTAGGGAATTATGCATTGTGCTGTGCAGTGAGAAATAGTGTTAACCGTAATGTACTGTACTTTCCAAAACAGCCAGAGAGAACATTCTGACCACATCACAAAGAAATGATAAATCTTTAATATGGTAGATATGCTAATTTCCCTCAGTTGATCTTTACATAATATACCAACAAATCTCACGCTGACATTGGATCTTACAGTTATGTGCCAAATAAGAGATAAAGCCAAAATCACCAATCACATAGAAATACAAGGTAAATAATAGTAATCTCTTACCATATCCATTTGTTGGGCTATCTCCCAAAGTACATCTCTAAGAGATAGTAAGCTAACTCTCAGACCTTTTACCAAATTAGACGCCAGAAATTTAGAGTCATGGGAACCCTAATAAAATTAACACAATAAAGATAACAAAATAAAAGATAATATTTTGGGGTGAGTCACTGCTTATTATATCTATTAGTTACCTGATAAATTACAACATAAGGGTTATTTTTCCAGAGACTAGTGTACCATTTTTTTTTTTTTAAGATGGAAAAAGTAGGAACCGGAAAGTACTGTAAATAAATGAGAAGGAGGGGAAGCCATCGCTGACACTGTCATGTTCTTCCTTGGTTGAGTGACAGAGCACTGAGTACTGCTATTCACAATATGCAGGGCAGAGGGTCATGGTGCACTGGGGACCAAAAGCCCTGCTTATATATTAGCTCCGTTACATGATCAGCTACTAAGAAAGAGGACCCAAGGAATATTCGTTCATAATTGCCTATTGATATTGTTTCCCTCCATTCATAGTTCTTGGCATATTTTATTAAAATCATATTGGAGCAATTTCATACATGACTGGGACCAATGACTTTGGTCTAAGATGAATCCTCTTAAGTTTTCAAGTGAGGTGGGAAACAACATGAGAAGTTTTTTTTTCCTTTCTTTCAATAGACAATAGTTCTTCCCCATCTAGTATCTTTCCTAGAAAGCTGTTTATCTCTGATACCTTAGGCATAGGGAATGTTATGTATATTAAAATAAGTATAAATGCATGTAAATGTATGTATATACAATGCTACCTAACCCAGAGTAGGCATGTAGGCATTAGGGGGCAGTAAAGCTGTCAGGGGCCATGAAGCAGACCATGAAACATGGGAAATGAACTCACTACCCAATATGGCAGAAGAGGAGGGTCTTTGCAATTAGCTGGGCAAGTTGTGATATGAAAGCAGAAAGATGGCTGGATCACAGGGCGAGCCTGTGTCGCTAACTAGGACCTTTCTCTATAGAGAAGGTAATGCACAGCATAGTGAATCTGACAAGACTCCAAGAGCAGTCTCTCAAGCAAGGCCAGGGTGACAAGTTGGAAGCAACCAAGGGATGAATGAAGTTTCCCTTGTGCCTTCTGGCCAGAGACACTATTCAAAACAAGAACGGGTGTTAGGTCTGCAAATCTGAATTAACTTAGTAAGAACACACAGGAGAATTTTCGCATTATAATTACTTTTAAAAGAATCCTATTGTTCCTAAACTCCTATGGGTAATTCGATGTTGGCATAAGAAAATGTAAGCCAAGGTTGCTAGCACTGACCACACCAGGATTAGGACAGAAGTTCAGTAGAAGAGTAACGTAAATAGCTACTTGAAAAGGCCCAGATAAAGCTGTCCTTCTTGGTCAAAGGCACATAATAAATGATATATAAAATATACACTTTCAGATAAGATGACGTGGAATAGCTTTGACTGAGTGCAGAGCCGCACAATGGGTTCGTTTACTCGCCCATTTAAAAGGAACCTATCAAAGAATATCAGAGGGTCAATGCCACGCTCAGACTGAGCGAGATTTTTATAATGTCACATAGTTCCAGGATGAAGAATGACTGTACCAATTAGAATGTCAAAAAAGGCACAGCGTTGTACTGTTTTTATTTTTTTCCCCTAAACTGTCAAAAACTAGAAGATAAATAGCAGACAAGTCCTAACATTTTGAGGACAAATATTTCAAAGTTCCTTAGCCGGCTTGGACTGGTACTATGATTTACAAGTGAAGTGGTTTTAATTCGTGACTCATTATTTTTCTAAAGAGACCTTTCAGTGCCTCCAAAACACTGACTTTTATCAGCTTGAGGATTCCTATGATAGAGCTCTTCAGCAACCTTTCCCAGTCTGTGCTAAACCACGTGGCAACTTTCCCATTAGGAAAGGCATGACCCCTCTCTGCAAAACTCACCATCCTCTGAGTGCCGGGACTTTAGTAAGCCTGTGTTTTCCCCTAATGTCCAAGGGTCCTGATGTCAGGGAAACTTACTGAATGTCTCATTCTCAGCAATAGGGATTAACCTATTGACATTACTGGCTTTTTAAATACTTTTTCTTTCCTATCAAAATGTTTGGGTTTCTAAATCTGCAATTTTCAAAGGAAGATGTTTGCCTGTAAAGGCTATTCTAAAAGTTCACCACAGGGGGCACTACACTGCTTCCTGTTGATAATCCAGGTTTAAGTAAACTTTAATGGATGAGAAGTTCAAGTACAAACCAGTCAACCCACCACTGACACCGTTTGGTAGCTAGAAGGTGCAAATTTGAGACATTAAAACATTACCGAGAAGTTGAAAACCTTGGGATTGCATTGCAGATTGCTAATACCTGGAAAACATCATCCACTGTAAAACTAAGCAAAAACTAAACAGAAGAGAACAAAACAAAACAATTCCAAAAGGTTCTAATTCTCCAAAGTGGCATATTTCAAATAATGAATCTATTTCCATAGAAAACAAATTCTCAACTGGGTCATTCTAGTTTGATACCTTTGAACGATAATGAGAAATCTGAATTCAATTAGAATGGGCTAAATCCAGTAATTTTAAGAATAAACAAGAAATCTAGAGAGTCGGATGCAAAGGGATCACTTTAGAGAGGACCAGAAACATTCATTTCAACCCCCACTTCTTCCCAAAGCTGTTTCAGGAAGATAAATAATCTGATATTAGATATGATATTAGAGGGAAATAGGAAGAGGTACAAAAGTCACACTCTCTCAGTACTTCATTTACCTCAGAAATCTCCATATGTAAGTGACAGCAGACAGCAAGACTCCCAGTCTGCATTTTAGTATTCTTCACTGAAAGAACACATATGTGTAATGTTAATGTATACAGATGAGGCATAGTCTAGTGTATATGAAAAAAGAAGGGATGTTTGAAAGCTTCACTCATGTACTTTCCCCCTAATAACTGTTCTTGCTTTCTTGTTTGGTTTTTGTTTTGTTTTGTTTTGTTTTTTTGTTTTTTTTTTTGTTTTTTTTCCAGAGCTGAGGACCGAACCCAGGGCCTTGTGCTTGCTAGGCAAGCGCTCTACCACTGAGCTAAATCCTCAACCCCCTGTTCTTGCTTTCTTTTGTTGAATTTTTGTTTTTCATTTTTCTTAGTTGATTTATTGTACAAAACATTTTGTCACAGAGAATCTGCCGAGAATGCACTTGTTCTCTCCATCACCATTGGTTTTTGTATTAATCAGTGGTCTGGATTTCAGTAAAAATCTGCAATCCTAAAGGCTCATTATGAGATTATAGAGATATATAAATCATATTAATCCTAAGACCTAGAACAATAAATATGTAGATATGCATGTATAGCGCTTCTGGTCTTCTCAAAATCACAAGGTCATTATGTATCTGTCTGAGGAAGGTTACCTGATACACTCAGTAGCTTTGCTTTAAGTAGCTCACTGAGTCCTTGACTGTCATCACCAATCAAGAATATCATAAACACCATGAGCTGATACAATTCCATCCTAATACTTATGAATTTATTAAACACATATAACTACTCAATCTACCATTAAAAAGTTAATACTAATATTCCTAAAAGTACATTAATCTTGTGTTTCAAGCTCCCGTGAACACAGTGAAACACAGGCTCTCCTCATTCCAACTGAAATGGAGGCATTCCATTCTGACCCTTCTAGGTTTGTCTGTCTTTTGTTTCTTTTTTGTTTTTAATTAAAAAAAAATAAAATAAATAAGGTAAAATGAAAATGGGACAACAGCTTTCTTTCTTTTGTTTTTGTTTTGTTTTGTCTTGTTTTCCTGAACAATCAATTTCCTTCCTGGGGAGAGCAATGTAGGGCAATAGAGAAGAACACAGATTTTGAGGAAGGACGACTTGGTTCCCAAGCAGAAGTCCAGCTTCTATCCAACGGAGTGACTGACTCCAGAGAAACCAGCTTATCTCCTTCATATCTGTTCCTTCATGAGTCAAAATAAAACACCCCAAGAGAACCTTCCTCAAAAAAAACCACTTATCAGTAGCCATGTACTTAAACCTGACCAGGAACTGAAGAGACGGAACAAAGTTTGGCTGTCCAAGCCATCCCCCATCACCCAGAGCTTTGGCTCATTTGCTTCATAACTGGTATCAGTTGGTTTATTTTAATATGGGTTCCTTGTGTTTTACTCTAGACAACACACTAGGCCATCTCTCTTGATTACTTTCCTACTCACTCTCCCTAGAGCAGCATTCATTATCTAAAGAACACATGAGCATTTGAGCCTGCTCCTCCCAATTCCCTCCTCTAGACATGCTCACTTGACTCTTTTCTTGGTAGTGATTTCCAAGCTGGGGCCATCTTGCTTTGTCAATTACCACCCGTGTCTTTGTAAAGGCATCAACTATCTCATTTAAAATATTCTGCCAGTTTACTTTATGGGCTTTAAAAATATGAGAGAGACAGAGAAAACTCTTAGTCTGTGGTAAACTTGCTGAAAAGTTATGGCTGAGGTAGAGGACGGCCTATTTAAAAATGATTTTGAATATTCTGCAAGATTAAGATAAATACGTGGTCCTTCTGTACTCATGGTAGCCATGAATAAAACATTAAAACCTCATTTGGTGCTTTTCTCCATTCAATTGAAATGCATGCTACCACATACATAGAGTTGCCGTGGCTAATATCGCATAGACGAGGTCTCCTGATGCCCACTTTCCAGTTTTTTTCTTAAAGGTGGAATATCTCCAAATGGCTTCTGTGGTCTCTGCCAGCTCTTCGGCTGGTGGCCCATGACAGTTTCCCATTAGTCAGATTTTGTTTTGCAGCAAAACTCATTTATAAGAGCACTCTGCTCCCTGGCTGGATAATGGTGGTAATGTTTTAAAAGCTGGAAGTGACACAGCAAAGAAAAGAAATAGATGACATTTCACCAAATGGATTTTCCAAAAAGAAAGAAATATTTCTTCTTAGCTCTTTGGAAAACTCAGTTAAAAAAAATCTTTTGACTGAGGAAAAAAAGTCAGTCATCTATTTGTTTTTGTCATAATTCTCCTAAAACTTGTCAATTTATAGATCTAATTTTTATGCATTTTTAAAAAAAATAAACTCAGAAAGACTAAAACCACATGTTCTCTCTCATAGACTGATCCTAGTTTATAGTGTGTCCTAAAGTATGTACATGTGGATGAAAATGAAGTAACTAGAATGAAGAACATTAGAGAGGTGAAAGAAGGCAGAGGAAAGGTAGGGAGAGGGTAAAAGGACATCAAAGACCTGAAAGCAGAAAGGAGATGGGAGGGACTACGAGGGAGAAGGGGCTACAAGGGAGGAGGGGCTACCAGGGAGGAGGGGTTATGAGGAAGGAGGACTACGAGGGAGGAAGGGCTACCAGGGAGGAGGGGCTATGAGGAAGGAGGGACTACGAGGGAGGAGGGGCTATGAGAAAGGAGGGACTACGAGGGAGGAAGGGCTATGAGGAAGGAGGGGCTATGTGGGAGGAGGGACTACGAGGGAGGAGGGGCTATGAGGAAGGAGGGACTACGAGGGAGGAGGGGCTATGAGGAAGGAGGGACTACGAGGGAGGAGGGGCTATGTGGGAGGAGGGACTACGAGGGAGGAGAGGCTATGAGGAAGGAGGGACTATGAAGAAGGAAGGAGGGTAGAAAAGGCAATTGGGTGTTGCTTATGGGTTAAGGAGAAGTGAGAAGTAACTACAATATACATTGTTTAAAAATGTAATAATGATAGCTAATACTTTGAGCATTAATTTAAAATGTAAATAAATTTTCAATAGGACAATAAAATGCCACATTAAAAAGAATCATTAAATTGGTGGGCAAAGTGTTGTACACCTTTAATCCCGGCACTCAGGAGGCAGAGGCGTAGGTATCTCTAGGGCTAGAGGTCAGTCTAGTCAACATAGCCAAGTTCCAGGTCAGCCCGGTCTATACGGTGATAACCTATCACTCAAACTGCTGAGTTATAAAAGTAGTTACAGATAGTAAAACCTTCATTTTAAAACTTCGAAAGAAGAAAAAGAATGAGATCATTTTGTTTACGGAGAGACAAAACAAAAGAAAATATACAAACAATGACAACAAAAAGTTCAAAATATGAAAACTTTATAGTAGATTCACCTAGAATAAGAATAATGCTTATTTACATGAAGAGGGACACTATTTAGGAAAGTTTTATATGAGACAATACTATCCTTTTGAGTCTACATGCAAAGCCAGTCACTGGCTTCTAAAAAAAAACCCTAAATCACTTCAGCAGGACATCTTTAAATTAGTGTACACTTAACTATGTACTGTTCTCTGTATTAGTTCCCGATCTAAACATGAGACAGGCTTATGTTCCTTGCTTCTGAGTTTGTGGCACATATCTAATTAAATTATACAAACAATGCTTGCTTAACATGTTCTAGCCGGCATACAGACTCAGTGATCATGGTAAATGAATGCAGGTGTTTAGAAAACACAGAATAGCTGCTGATAACTTGTGATTCATTACAATCATAATTTCAGATCTAGTTTAATTCTGTTAATTAAGAATGATGAATGTTTGTTATATATTTGAATTGCTAAAAAGGAGTGATCGTGATTATTAGTCAAGTCTTCTTCCCCTCGACAAAATATAGAAGACTGAAACCATGTTCATAATACATGTTTGATGAGTGATTAAATAGCTCTTCACAAGGGAAAGCTTATTGTATGAGAGCTCATAATTTCACGTTAAGCTTCTTTAGCAACCACCTTCAATGAACTTCCATAATTCTTTGCCCCTTCTATACTCCCTGTTTATTTTGCTTCAAACAAAACTTTTGGATGATATATGTATATGTGTGTGCATAAACATACATACAACACACACACACACATACACACACACACAAATTATCCTTCAAAATATTATTTCTTTGGGGTTTTTGAGATGGCTCAGCGAGTATCAGTAGGCCAAACATAATGGCCTACTACAGTTGACTCTCAGGATCCATGTGGTGGAGAGAAACAATTCTTGCAAGTTGTCATCCGATTTCCTAAGTGCTATGACATGGCTGTACCCACCCACACATGAACAGACATAAATAAATAAATAAATGAATAAATAAATAAATATATATATTTTAAATTTGTCACCAATCATTTTACAAATACAACATTACTTTAAAAATTTTTCTTCCATGATATAGTATGAATATAAATATTTCATTCCAGATTTTTTTCTACAATCTTAAATGATGCTTAACCATATGTTATATGTTTATGTGTGCATGCTCACATGTTAAAGCTATGCATACATGTGGGTGCACACTTGTGTGGAGTCTAGAGCAGCGGTTCTTAACCTTCCTAACGCTGCGACCCTTTCATACAGTTCCTCACGTGGTGGTGACCCCCAACCATAAAATTACATCATTGCTATTTCACAGCTGTAAGTTTGCTACTGTTATGAATTTTAATATAAATATCTGCTCTGCGACCCCCAAAGGGGTCACAACCCACAGGTTGAGAACCACCAGTCTAAAGACTAAATTCAGTTGTGATTTCTCAGGAGTCATCCATCATGATTTCTGAGACATTCCTCTCTGTCCTGAACTCTGTTGACTAAGTTAGGCTGGGTGGCCAGCAAGCCCCAGGCATGTGTCAGCCTGTCTCAGCACTGGCAAACCAAACCTTCCACCCTGCCCAGCTTTATACCTGAATGGAACTCAGATCTTCATGCCCACATGGCAAGCACTTTGCCAACTGAATTATATCTATAGCCCTTTATTAAGTTTTAATAGTATGTGGTGATTACATATGGAATGTTATAAAAAGAGCTTACACAGAATTAAAAAGAGTAGCTTTTCCTTTTTTTATAAACCAAGAAGACACACATGTGCCAACTGATTTTTTTACATATATACAAGACTACAGTAAGACGATACAAGCAGAAGCTTCTCTTCAGAGATCTAGCATGTGCTAGAGACTATAGACTTACATATATGAATAGGCCTGGAGTGGGGCTTCCACAGTTTTACTGCAGAACAGAACTTCGTCCATAAACTTTTTTTTTTTTTCTGGCTGATAGATACATGAGACATACAGGGCTGAAGCAGAGTCTAGCAATCACCTAGCTACTCAAGTATTTGAATCCAAGGGACAAAATCAGATGCTGTTGCTAATGCCACTCACATGTTTCCAGAGAAATGACCTGGAGTAAGAACATGAGGCTTAACATGTGTGCTGGTGTACTCTTGGCAAAGGTGGCGCTTTCCTCCTGTCTCTGAAACGTAATTTTCCTCCGCTGAGTCATCTTGACTCATTATGACCTTTCCTTTGCAACCATTAACACGGAGCAGAGATCCACATGGCTTCAAATGTGCTCTGCAGACTCAAAGAGTACCTGAGGAGAGTTGGCGGCCATCAGCAGCAGACACTTGCCTTTTCCCATCATTTCAAATTCCTTCCACTTAAGAGTTTTTCTTCGTGTACAACATACGTATGGATAGACGGGGTGTGGTCTGCATAGCCTCTGCTACTTAGAACCTGACTTAGAATTCTAATATACAATAAACCTTACAGAACACTGGAATAGCAGAGAAACAAAGGGGAGCTGACATTATCTATATGACTTAACTAAAGGAACAGCCTTGGAATGCTGATAAGAAATTTATAATAACCTGAGATTAAGGGTCTTGGTAGTAAGAAAGGCAAAAATCAGTGGGTTATTTTAAGAACCGGATTAATTAGAGGGGACACTTGAAATAAGTGGCAGGAGGTAAATTTAAGTAGGAATCTGTCTTTAGATGGGACGCTGGATGAGATACTTGAAGAAGTCTCTGTCAGAGTTAAAATGATAAACCATGAAGCAAAGTAATTGAAAGCAAGCCTGCTTTCTATTGGAGGTTTTTTTTGAACTAATATTAACATGTTCACCAGACAATGAGGCTTGTAACTACTATATTATAGTACATTGAATTAGCATGTTCACAAGACAATGAAGTCTAGAACTATAAAACCTGAAAAGATTAAAGGGAACAAATAGAAAAATCTTAAAATTCTACATGATAATCATAAATAAAATGTTAAATGGAGTCATTTGTATCCTCATTTAATAAATATTAAGTGCCTCTGACATTCATAAAGTAGCACATAGCTTACACTCCAAGAATGTTCTAGAGCAATGTATAGATATCCAGTGCTCTGAGGTAACACATAGATTAGACAAGCAAGAACATACTAGAGTCTAAACTGTAAGTGCAGACTTTGTGTTCTTGGTTACTGCTGCATTCCTAGGCCTCGGGATATCATGGGAACCTCAGGGAATCTTTGCTGAAGGAGTGCAGGACATGCTGAAAGGTCCTGAACCCTATGCAACCAACGAAGAGGAATTCTGTGTGTAGGGATGGGAATCTTGCTCTGATGAGGGAGTATTGCTCCTTGCAGAAGAAACGACCTGTGAATATTAGGAAGTGCAAAAAGACCTGTAAATGCGGGAGTCTAGTTGGAAGACTGAAGGGAGATGAAGCTGTGAAGATTAGCAAGGGACAGGGCCTCGTCATCCAACGTAGGAAGTTTGAACGACATCCAAAGACGAGCCATGGAAGGAAACTGACCAAGAGAAAAGCTGTCTTAACTCTGGCAAGTCATCCAACCTCTCCAAGTCTTACATTCCTAATTTGTAGAAAAGGACAGTAACACAGGGAGTGAAAATTAAAGCAGACACAGCTACTGGCACTGGTCAGGGGTTCCACAGAAGTAACTGTGTTCTCAGCCGCACCACACTGCCCCTCAGCCCCAGGTGACCGCATCTGCCTCCTACTGTCACTGGCACTGGGTTGTGCTTTCAGGAAGGTTTGAATGCTGTGTGACACTTTGCCTTCTTTAATGCTAGTTAACATAAAGTTGACAGAGCATCTTTTCAACTGTAGATGCTGAGGACAGCCAACGTGTGATTTTGCCATGTGTCCAGCTTCCTGTCCAACATGGTGGAAAGAGAAAACAAAAGAAAGTGCAGTAATATTTAAAATACAGGTCATCAAAGCCACAAAGCTACCAAGCGCATCCAAAAGCCCATTCCTACAAAGGTAGGAACCTAATTCCCTATACACTTAACACACAAAGAATCTACTCCTGAGACCTTTGTGTCACTTGCAAGTCATCAATCTTATTACAAAGAATAGTTTTTGTTCTAGAAAATTCAGCAAATGAATAATGACTGGCCTCCAGCACACAGGATGTTTGTTGGCTTGAACAAGGCCTCCCTAGCTGTCACATCCCCATCAGCAACCCTCTGCACACTGGGCTTATTTTCATCAATATGAAGAGTGAACGGAAGTCAGACAATAACAACTACTTTTTCAACCATGGCCTGTCAGCTTTCAGACTTAATAAGTGGGTCTCCAAATTCAGAAATAGTGTCCAGTGTCCCCTGGGGGCCCTCTACTCAGTCCTGTGTAGGGAGAAATAGCCTTAATTACTCCAATGGCCAAGGATGGGTAGGAGGAGAATAAATCATATTAAAATAAAAGGGTGACACAGTAACCAGAAATAAGAGTTTGCGTGTCACCTGTGTACAAACACACACATAATTCTTACATATTAATTCTTTATCTTTTTTTTTTTTTTGGTTCTTTTTTTCGGAGCTGGGGACCGAACCCAGGGCCTTGCGCTTCCTAGGTAAGCGCTCTACCACTGAGCTAAATCCCCAGCCCCTTAATTCTTTATCTTAATGGTCATTTCAGGAGCCATTTTCGTGCTTTCACTAGCGTCCCTAAGCTCTCATCTCAACAGCATAGAAATCAGGAAGATAATTTGTACTTTGTCTTTATCCGTAGAATAGAGTTAATGCTGGCTCACTGATATCACAGACCCAATTCTGGACGACCATTGCAGTCTAATCTAGAGTTCATCTGAAAGCCCTTCTTTGCGATGTCAACAAAGCCTCTCCTCAACCTGCTTTTACCTCCACTGGAATTGGCTTTCTGTTTATAGCATCTTTCTTCACAGAAAAGATGCACCCATATTGCCCAGGAAAGGGGAGAGAGATGTATAGTCAAGACAAGCAACACTTAGGTAGTAGAAACTCAATTTCAAGTGCTGAGGGGTATGACGACCTACGTCAAAGCTCTATGAGTACAAGCGATGAACTACTGTGGAAGGTCAAGCCTTGGAATGTAGAAACTGCCAGCGCTGAGAGACTGATCTTCCACAGTATCCCTATGATGTCTCAAATGTGGAGAAAACATTTTAAGGACCATGACTCATGTCTGAATGTGGCAGCAGTGTTCATACAAAGATCAAGTGTTAGGAAGGCATGGAAAACTGGAAATGAAACAACTACATAAAAACTCACTTAGGGGATGATCTAATCTCCGTTGATTCAAATTCCTGTAAGGACTAGAAAATCCTACGTTGAGCATACTTTCATATTTCCCTCTCCAAAATTGTCATTAATTTGATATTTACGAGAGGTCTGTTGACCAAGATACAAAAGGGATGCGTTTCCTAATAGTTCAGCCTTACTATCTCTGTCATTTGCAATTACAGTGGTCCCTTTGAGAAATCAAGAGAGGTTACTCTGTAAAAACCTGGTGAAATGGGCACAGAGATTATCCCAGTAAACCTCTATTTACGATGCCCCTTTTATCCACTAGTTCTTTAAACACTTCAAAAAAAGTGCCCAACTCAGACTTAACCACCAGCAATGCACTGTTGGCTACACGAGCATACAGTTAGTGTTTCAACTAGAAAGTAAACACATTTTCATCCCTAGAAGACTTCAAAAGCATCTTACATAATCAAAACTATCTGTGTTGGAAATTGGCCAGGTGACTAAAATCTACAATGCTTCATGAAGCCTGCTAAAAGTGTATTAACACCTCGAGGCCCTCAAACTGTTTTTTTTTTCCTTCCATATTTGAGGAAAGCCACTTTCCAATGCTCCTGGGTGCTAACTGTAGGACCAGATCTTCTTTCTCTCCCAGGGAACTGATCATTATTCCCACCTTTGTATTTCCAGTCCATATTTCATTCTACAATAGGAGGCTAAACTCCTGCTATCCCTTAGAAGAGTTCTGGGATACATTATTTCATTTGAGCAACTCATAATGTCTACTCTTCAGTGAAATGTCTAAGCATCACCTGTCAGTAGATAGCCTACCTCCTTTTTCAACATATTCAATCTCCTCTATATTTGGGATCATCCAACCACTCCATTTTGATTACTCGTGCTCTAGAAAGTGTGCCTTGAACTGTATCCCCCTCTTAACCTTTGGTAGACAAACTGTGACTAATTTGGAAATAGGATCTCTGCAGCTATAATGAGAGTAACATGAGGTCATCCTCTGGGGTGAGCCCTGACTCAATGTAGCATACAAGATGTACATCTGACACAGAGGAAGGCACCAAGGCAGCATCGAGACAGAGCCTGAGATGAGAGCACTGCTCTCATAAGCTATGGGGGACTTGGGGCCATCAAAAGCTATACGAGGTCAAGAGAGCTCTGTCCTCTGAGGTTCAGTAGGCAAGATGGCCTTGCCAGCATTTTCCTTTCAAATTCTAGTCTTCAGAACTGTACAAGAATACATTTCTTTTTGTTGTAAAGAGAATAAAGAGGCAAATGGGTAAAAGTTAAAAGAAACCTCCAGTGTTTCAGTTAAGACTCCTGGTTAGAAATCCTTTGCTATTTATTCAACTATTCAAGTTCTACTACCACAGACACAGCAGCAATATTATTGGTTCGGACAACTAGTATCTGTCAACTAGTATCATTTGGGGGCTTAAAATGCTTCTACATATTTTAGAAGTACTGGCTCAATGAATATGGAACCACCCTATGGCATGATACCTGTAGATTACCCGCACCCAACAGAGAGAGAACTGGGAACACTGAAGGAAGTGCCCAGCAGGTAAAGGGCAGAGCTGGGGTTGGTACACAGGCAGCCTCTCTCTGAGTTGAGATCAACCTTCCACACAGATAGGCCCCTCAACTACTACAGCATCCGGTCTCTGTAGTGAAAGTCTCTCTCTCAAGATGAAAACAACGGAACTTGGATTCCAGTCGGCTGTCCTTAAGTCCAGTGGAGGCTCTTCATTCCCTTGCTGGCTAACGTGAAAAATTGAAAAGGAAAACAGCAATTACGACAAAATGTAGGAAGGCTGCATTAGAACCGTCACCTTGGAGAGATCCTGGAAGGTTCTACTGAACGAAAGTTCCTGATTATACCTAGATGCCCTGAGGCAAGAGCTTGTGCTGGTCTTCAGAGAGGGATAGATCCAGCCACCAAACACAGCTGTGAAGGGGGCCTGGCAGACACTAAGTGGGGCCTTATAAATCCTGTTTGTGAGAAATGCTGGGAGTGTTGGTTCTGAAAACCTAAGCAGATGGTGATGTGATACTCGCTCTGAAGTATTAGGGAGGCCAACCACGGAGGAGCCTCCAAGATGGCTTCACTTTATTATTTTGATTGGTTTTATCAAGAGAAGAATGAGTCAGATCAAAAGGAAGCCCCACCGATCCAATCTAGGGAGACACATTTATCACAAGAAAAACCATCCAGCTGAGTAGCCAGCAGGGTGCTAACCATGAGCTCATCCAGAAATGGATGCAGCTTGTAGGCCTTGTGGGATGCACTGAGTTGGTGTTTTTGTTAAATCATAAGGCCCCGTGTCATCTCTGTGTTTCCCCCATTTTGATCACTGGTGCTCTTCATCTGCAGCCAAAACATGGGATTCTGGAGCAGGGGGCAGCACCACAACCAATGGATGTGAGGGAGGGAATGAGTCCGTCAACCTATATCCTTATCTGAGAAACCAGAGAAGAATGGTGCCCCTTACAAGTGCTAGAGGAAGACCACAAATAAGTCTTATCTGTCACATCTTATTAGTAATTCTATTGCTATCCTATTCCCTCGAGCCTAAGACAACAGGGAGTTAAATGACGTGCAGTTATTGTGAGTCCTAAATTAAGCAGTTTAAAAACACAGCCATATTTGGCTATCATTTAAAATCTTTACTCTTATACTATAGAAAACATTCTTCCAGTCTAAATCTTATTTCCATTGAGTCGGATTCCTCACAAAACCTTTCTGTATCAGGGTCGTTGATTTTTTTTGGCCAATAGCTTCACCTATGAGATCTCAAATCCTCCTGCGATTCCAGTGTCATAACCAGGTTTCGCTGCTAGACTTCTGGCTTTGGTGCTTAATGCATAATCCTGTGCTTGGGTGTTGAATGCAATGGGTTCAGGAGTTTACAGTCATTTTTAATATGCAGGTTCTTAATAGAAAATGAGACAGGCCATCAGTAGTGAGTTTTTCCTTTCAACGGGACCTCATTGCTTTAGTTCTGATCCTTTCCAAGAAAAATCATGGAGTCACTTAAAGGCACTGAAGATAGTGATCAAAATCACCCCAAATGGTTCCAACAATACTCACAGTTCAGGCACAAGTATATTAACAGCTACATCCACATCTGTGCATGAACAGGCAGTGATACCCATATCAAAAACACAGGGAACTCACTCCACGCAACATTCAGGAGTTAAAATAGAAAATAAGCAGTTTGAGAACTGCTGAAATATGGCACTGTTTCATTATCACAATTCCCTTCAGTGGTAAGGTAAGTGTCTAATAGGCACCTCTGCCTTTACATAAGAGGAGCTTAATGAATATTTGCTTAATGGAACAGAAGTTGGCAGGCACAGGACAAAGGGGATTTTCTAATATTGTCTAGTGTAGCCACTCTTCAATCTCTTTCTGGACCCATGGTACTTTCGACCCAAGCCCTGAAAGGCAGGCTGCAGACCTGACTGAGCTCACTCCTTGCAATACAGCTAAAAGATCATATTCAATTAGGAACCTCAGAGCTGGCAGAAAACATTGTGCAATTCCTGGGCACCATGCCCAGCTGGAGTGAGGAGACTCAGAAACATGCCCAAGCCTTCCCAGGTGTGTTGGTGACAGTAAGGTCACTTCCACAGCTGCTCTAAGGACGATCTTGATACAACCCTGCTTTCCACACCCACTTGAACAAAAACAGCTGGCCCAGAGCGGGGTGGGATGCCCTTCCGGGGAGTACTTGAGCTTGCCATGTTGAGTGGTTGCAGGGACCTACCTGCCAGTGGGCCATTTTTAATTATCTGTATAGCTGATATTTTTCTTTCCAGAAGCTCATTATTCTACAGTAATTTACTATATTTTTCTCCACCTACCCAACATCTTCTTGTGCTATGCCAAGACAAAGATGGCAATTTACTGATCTCCAGTGGTCTGAGAGTAGGCACATTCATGTAAGCCACCTGTCAGTACTCGGAAGGGAAGAAAGATACCTTCCATGAAACAATAAAATAACAGCACGATTGTGTTCTATAAAACACAGTGTTGAGTAATGAATGGACCATTGTATGTCTCACATCTAAAGTTCAGATCTTACTGATCTTAGAGGCCTGCTTTTCCATGGTCCTTCTCTGAGCAGAAATAATGACTGTTTGACCATTGTCCAAATGACAAAATTCCAACTCCCCATCATGGTACTGCCTGTCTCTTCCTCTCACATACCTCTCCAACCTGGACTCCAGCCGGGACCTGTGGGGAAGCACAGTTGATGTTGTGGGCAACTGTAGAATTCATCTGTTAACTCAGCAGATTCAACTCTTGGCCTCCCATCCACCAAGAACCTCATTTTGGAACAAGTAATAAAATGCAAATTGGTTCTAAATGGTCCTCTCTAAAATGGGGATGAAGTATTTACACACACACACACACACACACACACACACACACACACACACAAGTGATTTCCACTCCACACTTTGGTCTGAGATCTTGTTACAACTCATCCTGTACTTACAATAAGTATCATATGTTCATACATGGTTGTAGAAGAAGTTACATGTGAAGTCTTAAGATTCCACAGAATCTTCAGAAGAATGTAAAGAGCTGCATGTGTGACTCTTTATACCTTTAACATGGTTAATAGCTTTTAAATAATAACAAATACAGTCTCCTACCTCCTAAAACTGAAATGTTAGGACAATGTTGAAGTTAGAAATTTTACATATAAAAACTGATTTAAAAGATGACTATAAATACCTTTAAAAAGAAATTAAAGGAAGAAAAAAAAACCTCCATATTTTAGTTGACCCAAACAGCTGAAGCATCTTACAAAAGTGGGAGCTAAGTCTCAACTTTAAAATGTTCCAGGTGACCTTGCGGAATGGTTACAGAGGACTGGCGCTCTAAATTCTATACACAGTATTTTTCATACTCTCGAATCTGAGCAGGAAACTAGGAGGCTAGCTCACTCCTCTTGCATCGTTTATGAGACCTAATACTATGTTACACATGTTGTCTACACACAGAAAATGTGTTACTTCACACCATGAAAGGGTCACAGGACTCTGACGTGCACCCCGTGAACCTAAATGAAACCTCTATAATCTGTTAGCATGCAGTGGTCTCTACCTACACCAGACTTTGTTTTGTGCATTCTCCTTTGCTTGTTTTATGGCACACTTACTGGGCATGAAACACAGAGGCCTTGAGTTTGTGTTCTACTGACTGAGTATAAACCTGTTCCTGTAACTATTTCTACTGGAAAATGTAAACTAAGCGAAACGGGACGGACAGTTATCTAAGATCTTTCCCTCCCTCTTCATCTGCTTCCTTCCTAGTTTATTTCTTTGTTCTGTGGTGTTGTCACAGGTACAGGCTAGGCATCGCACATGCTAGGGCAATCCTCTGCCTCTGAGGATTCCCATCCTCCCCTAATGCCTTTGAAGTAATTTCTCTTACAGAGTTTTTAAATTCTCTAGAAAAATGACATTAATGTGAAATTGTAGCTGTGGGTCAAACATTAAGTCTATTGCATTGATTTTCTAATGAATTCTGCAGAGTACACTCATATTTCACTAAGACGATAGCAAATCCTTCCTCTTTATATGTTATTAGTTAACAGCCCCCCCTTTTTTTTCAGAGATAATGACAATTGGTAATCACTCAATTCCTGTCTGCTGAAGGAGATTGCCTACAGATCTGTTCCTGTTGCTCTGCATGATTCATATTAATGTGCATCTACCTTGGTTCTGAGAGAAATCTAGAACCAACGCCTCAATCATACTCCATACTCTTCAACATACACACACACACACACACACACACACACACACACACACACGCACGCACACGCACACGCACACATACACACATGCACACACACATACACACACACACACACACACACACACACACGCACACATGCACACAAGCATACACAGTGTTCTTCAAGACCTACAGTTTAGCAAACACACAATGGACCCTATGTGCATGCTGTCACATTCATAACAGGGGTGTACTATGTGACTTGCTCAGCTCAGTGTCACTCAATAGCCTGTCAGGCCCTGAGGACACATTCCTCTTACCCATTCTCTGTCTTCTATGGAAAAGGCACATTAACTCGGCCATGGAGAAAGAAAGAAACAAACAAAACAAACACCCTATTCCCTAACTTCAGTTTTCTTCAGGGAAAAAAAAACTTGATTTTTCTGGTAAAAGTTCAATACATCTGTGCTCAGATCATAAATACTGCGTTATCATCAATGAGGAATGACATTAGCCTTGCTGTGTAGAGCTTACTGTGCAGTTCCAAAAACATTCAGTTTCAATGTATACAACTGCAGAATTATGGGCCTTGCTGCCTCTCAATCTACAGACACGTGTTTCTTTGAGGCACATGTTTGAAATAAATATAAATACTATTATCTGTCTCTAGCATTCTTCTCTCATAAAAGAAGCCAAAGTAGGTAGATTTAATGGTCTGAGCCTGGGTATCTGACAGACTTCTTTTAATAGTACTTTGCTGTTAAACAGTACAAAGTTGTTTGGTTTTGTTGCTCATGATCCAAAAAGAGAGGCCAAGACCTAATGGAAACAGAGATAAGAAAATCTCGAGATGACAAGATAAATGTTTCTTAAGTCTACACAAAAACTCTACGGGGCCT
Organism: Rattus norvegicus; assembly: GCF_021556685.1. Classification (NCBI taxonomy): domain Eukaryota; kingdom Metazoa; phylum Chordata; class Mammalia; order Rodentia; family Muridae; genus Rattus; species Rattus norvegicus. The sequence goes on along the minus strand of NC_141535.1, from coordinate 227,614,971 downwards.
CCTATTGGAAGTGAGGAAAAGACAAGGTCCATAATGTCTGTTCTACAACAGCTCACTCTCAACCCTCAACGTTCCTCTCACCTAGTTCCCTTCTTTGCTACATGGCCCAGTACCCATGCGATCCTCAGTTAAGAGGCCAACATTCACCTCAGCCTCAGGCATGTCTTTGCTGTCCCTTTTCAGTCTCATGTAGTTCCATCAACCCCATCCTCATCTTTTTTTATGTCTCCAGGGCATCCGTTACACTCTATTAAGCAGAAACATGCACATGTGAGTGTCTGAGACTGTACACTAGTGGATGTGGGGGAGTGTTCATCCATGTGAACATGTATGGAGGCCAGATTCTGATTTAGGGTGTCTTCCCCTGTCATTCTCCACTTTGTGACAGTCCTAGCACCCAGCTTTTACATGAACAGTAGACATCCGAGCTCGGATTCTCATGTTTGCAATGCCTTAACTACTGTATTATTATCCATCGACATTTAATCCGTTTGCTTGTCTCTTTGGACTAGAACATAATTTCAGAGGTTAGAGTCTCCTATATTCATTCCAAATAACAGCAATCAGTGACCATGTTAGAAAGATTCTGGAATGAATGAATGATTGAATGAATGCTGAATTTGTATCTATGACACAAAGGAGTTCATACGATTTATCATCTCTACTGGGTTGAAGGGCAGCACTACGTGACATAAGTGTAGTCCTGACAAGTAATAGTATACCTGTCAAGCATTTGAGATCAACTAGAAGAAATAAGACAGGCAAAAAGGAGTCATGGTGGACTGTAACTTGGCTGGCCTTAAAAAGAAAGGAGGTAGCACATTTAAGGTCTTGATCAGAATCTTAGCATGGAAGGAAAATACACTAGATGGTGAGACTTCATGCTCCCTGAATATCTACAGAAAGCTGTGAAGAAGCAGAGAATTTGATAGCTACTGATTTGTACTTGGTGCAATTTCCCACTAGGAGTCTGGAGATAATGTGACTGCTTGTCTGTAGCTGACCTTGACATACAAGGTGGTGGTGAGCCTGTGTGGCCCCGAAGGCAGTGACAGTGGCTGGGCAGTGGAGACCATGAGAAAGGAGAGAGCCATGCATCCAGGAAACACGCACGGTAGACATTGGACCTGTACTGTAAAGTCTACCTCTCAGGATTTCTGTGATGGGTCCCACACTCATCACCTGCTTGACATCACCCTCTCATTCTCCAGAGAACTTCCATGACACTTTCATTCGAACTAGACACAGACTTAGAAGGCATGGCATACAAGCTCGGTACCGCAAGCACTGGAGAGGTTGAGCAGGACTGCAGTTAGTGTAAATCCAGTCTTATTTCCACAGTAAGCTTGAGGCTAGCCTGTGGTGTAGTGAGAGGGCCTGTCTTATACAAGAAAAAATCCAAAACATATATAATCAGAAAGAAAGAAAGAGAGAGAGAGAGAAAGAAAGAAAGAAAGAAAGAAAGAAAGAAAGAAAGAAAGAAACAAAGAGACAAAGAAACAAAGAAAGAAACAAAGAAAGAAAGGAGGGAAGGAGGGAGGGAGGGAGGGAGGCATCATCATATTATCCTGTCTAATACCTTTTCCCATAAAGAGGCAGCTAGAGATTCAAGAATCTAAGTGCATTGTCAACAGTTGATGGCCAAAATGCCTCAGTCCATGATGACCAGGGGTGACATTCTCTAGTCATGACTGATGTGAGAACTCTGGATATAGATCACGACCCCAGCGCTGATCTTGGTATATGTTAGGATACCACTTCCCAGGCCTCTTTTACAGATGCTCTTCAGGAAGGTTCTAGATCATTTCCAGGTCCATTCTGCACATTGTTTAATTTCTTCTACACAAGAGGCGGGAACCATATTTTTCATTTACTGATTCACCTGTTATTACAGACCCCTTCCATTTCATACAATCTTCCAGTGTTCTTGTTTTCACAAAACATATCTAAGCCTTCTGTTTATTTCTAACTTCTACAGACTTTGTTCCACTTATCCAAAAACATCTGCCTTTATTTATGGTTAAAAATATTAACTATGGAGCTGGAAAAAGAGCTCAGCAATTAAGAGCACCGGCTGCTCTTTGAGAGGACCAGAGTTTAATTCCCAGAACCCATACAGTGACTCACAATCATCTGTAACTCCCGATCCAGGGGATGTGACATTCTCTACCAGCCTCTGCAGGCACCAGGCACACATATGGGCCACAGACATATGCAGGCAATACATCAGTGCATATATAATAAAAACAATAACATTAAAAATATACATTTTAAAAAGTCTTTGCTCATCCCCGTGATGCACTTTCGCTGTAGATAGAGGTCACTTAGCAAGCAAACTACTCAATGAGTCATCACCTCCTCAACCTCTGTGATCCTTGACTCCCTGGAACAGGACACCCTGCTCAGCTACTCTACTCCATTTCTAGGGGCGAAACCAAGGCTTCAGGTCCAGCAGGCACTCGGCAGTCCTTTCCCCTCACCTTCCGCTAACACCATCCTTCCTGTTCCCCTCACTGGCCTAGCCTCTGACCCTTCTATTTTCAACAAATGCAATCTTAGCCCAGCTGTGTCATCACTCAGCCATTCCCTTCTTAATTACATCATGCATTTGCGTGGTTTCCTGCTTGTTACCCAACAACAGCCAGTGACATTGAGCATTCTAAGTCAGAATTCACAGTGGACTCTAAACCAGATCTCTTTTTTATTGCCGGTGGTAGGGTGCTCCAGAAAATTCAAGCAGCTGTTGTATGTGGGTAACTCTGGGTGGCCCGCTTAGATTCCTGTTGTATCAGATGAATCTGTTGTCTTTTAGACAGACTTGCCCTGGTATACACAGTGTCTTGGGTGGTGACATAATTATCTGTCTAGTCACATAAACCAGAAAGTTGAAAACTATCATAGATTTCTCTTTGGGCCCATCATCAGCCTCCTTGGACATTTTAATGTCTATTAAATTCGATGTGCTTTAAAAACTGTGATGTCACTCTTCATGTCTGGACCCCTGCTGATATTTTCTGCGTGTTCAGCCTTCGATCTTGTACCTTAGCATGTTCCATTCAAGGGGCCCAAATCAGTGAAGCATAATAACAAAAACACAACATACATGCATGCCTTTCCCTTTCAGTGGTTTGGACTGTCTGTGTGTAATGAAGTTCCAACGATATACAGCAGAGTAAATGAGATTTTCCCCGTTAAAAGCCCATCCCCACCTCCTCCCTGCCCCAAAGTCACCAAATCCCATGCCTGCCCTCAGCCCCAATAGTTTTCAAATGTAGAAAGTTCAAACCTCTCTACTCCTTAGGCTACAATACTCTAGACAGCTTTTTCTATTACCCCAGTGATCTGGGTAAGCACCCACTCACCATTTAATCCTCAGATCGGATTGGAGGCCAGTTCCCTTTGAAGATTTCTCACAGAGCTCCTGCTTTGAGCCCTTTATCCCTTGCAAATGTGTCCTCAGAGTTCCACACACTTTACATTAAATATATTTAAAAAATCTCTCCTCCATTATCCTTATGGAGGTCTTGCAGGAAGAGAATATGTACATGGTGTGTATCCCTTTTCCAAATGCCAGGGATCAGAGGTATCTAGATTTTAATATGCACACACAATTTGCACACTGAGATATTGCGGGGAAAATGCCAAGTCTAAACATTAAATACAACGATGTTTTATGTTAATATTGTATTTTTTTGATGTCTGTTTCTGTTTTAGTTGTTTTATTTTGAGACAGGGCCTCTTGATGTAGGAATCTCCTTTCTCAGCTTCCTGTGTACCAGGATTACAGGTGGATGAAACCATGCTGGTCTCTGCTTCGGTAAGCATGTGGACTGCAATTTATCACCTAATGTTACATGCCAAATATGTCACTTAACGGTGTTACATAGTCACTCAAAGTTTCAGAGTTTGGAGCATTTCAAATTTCATATATTGATCTATGGATGTTAACTACCGTATAAACCAGGATCTGTGCCTGTAGATCCTAGAAATTTGAATAATACATTGTTTTAGCCAAGTAAAAGAAGGCCTATCCTATTGAGTTTCCCCTCAAATCTTCTGGATGTGCTCTAAGCTTGGCTGCTAAGGCCACAGAAGCTGTTGCCATGGTTACACTCAGGGATGCTCCTCTGAATGATGAAAAGTGTATGCAAAGTTCTGTGCATCCTTTTATAAGCAGGGCTTTCCAGAATTACTTGGTAAGTTAAGGTCTGAAATATATTTACATCCAAGGTTAGACACAGCAGTAAACTCCTGATCCTAGCACTTGGGAGATGGGGACAGGATTGGGATTCCAGGGTCGTCCTTGAGACATGGTGGCTTCAAAGCCAGCTTGGGCTACATGGGCTTTTATCTCAGATAGATAGAGATAGATAGATAGATAGATAGATAGATAGATAGATAGATAGATAGATAGATAGATAGATAGATAGAGATAGAATAAATAAATAAAATCCTGCGCTACTCAAAAATATATAGATACAAAATTTATGAATAATTGTTAATGTTTTATGATATACCAGTATTTTCTTTCTTAACCTAATTTTGTTTATGTAAGATAAGAAATAAACACTAGATCAATACAGTCAAGTGTTCAGCTGTCTGTAGGGTTGCAAGTCCTGAGTTCTGGAGTTCTACTGCTTGTGTTTCAGGAACTCTCTGTGTGCTTCACACGCTTTACTTACCTAAACTATATGTTTCTGGAAACACTTGAGTTGGTCCTAACTGAGGGGGAAATTGTGTGCATGGAAAAAGTCATAAACTAACTGAAGAGGAGGCTCATGCTCCTTCTTTGGAGTTCACACACTGATTGAACTATGAAAATATGCTGGTCTTGGCTTTAATGATTATCTATAAAAATGGTTTGTTTACAAGCTCTATCTCACGACCATTGTGAACATGTCAACTGCTAATCACTTCCTTTGACTTTGGCTTCACATTCTATTTAGCTTTAAAAATCCATTGATTCACGCATGATGACAAGGTAACCCCCAATTTGGTCTGGACAATGTTATAAGAGACCTCCCTCACGGTTTTTCTCCAGTTGTGCTTAAAATCGCGAGGGTCACCTACACTACTATCGGGAAGGCTGTGCTTTATGGACTTCCTGAGAGAAGTAAGTTCACATTCTCTGATTTACCCGGGGCACTTCAAACATGGGCTGGATTAAGTTGGGGGAACTGCAACCCAGCTCCTAAGTGTTGGTACACGTTACACAACGCTCGGTAATGAGGTTTGCTTGGCAAGTTCTTAGTCATTCAGGAGTCTCTCCGCATCCCAAGGTGGCCTCCATTGACAATGGCTACATTAAGCAATAGGATTTGGAAGTATAGTTAGGATTTCATGGGGCCATGATGAAGAGCGGTCACATTTTATTGAATATATGCTAATGTCAGATCCCGAGGCTTATATACAGCATCCCATTTGGCTGGTATAACCTCATCTGAGACAGCTACATTCTGTCTTTACATCTATTTGTCCAATTAGGAGAATACAGCATGTAAAAGAGATGAGAACAGCATATGGCTAGTAGCTGGTACAGCTCAGGACGAAATACAGATTTGCCCCATGATATAGAGCGTTCTCAGTGGAGTTGTGTGTAGGGGCATATAAGGTGTGTGTGTGTGTGTGTGTGTGTGTGTGTGTGTGTGTGTGTGTGTCCATGCACGTGCACATGCATTCACGTGCATGCAAATGCATGCACATGCGGAGGTCAGAGAAGGGTAGTAGGAGTCTTCTTCTATTGCTCTCCAACTTACTTTTTAAGATGGGGATTTTCATTGAACCTAAAGCTCTCTTTCTTGGCCAGCCTGCCTGCTGTCTAGTTGCTGCCTGTCTTTGCTGTCCAGTGTGGCAGTTACAGGCAAGTGTAGTCTTACCCAGATCTTTTACGGATGCTGGGAACTCAGGTCCTCTTGTTTAAACATCAAGCACTTTCCCCACTGAGTCATCTCCTTAGCCCAACTCACTGGGCTTCTGCCAATAAATACAAGGCACCAAATTTTCAACAACAGATTCAGTGAAGGATTTAAAGCTTAGGGATCTTATTTTGGGGCAGATAATATTCCACCCTCTTAAAAATTCTTCTCTAGTGCCTGCCTTGAAATTCTCTCTTAATTCCTTTTATATCTCATTAAAAATCACTGCATTCTTAGATAATTTAAGACACTGTGAAGACAGTAAGTATTTCTCAAACACCTACGTGAGAAGCTCCTAGCTTGTAGGAGTGTAGGATCAAAGATTCGGGAAATGGGTTTTATCTGAGAATATCAAAGGCCACTACCTAAAAAAGGATACAGAGCCTCTAGTGCAGTAAAAAGGAAAAGCTGAGGCCATTGAAATATAATACAGGAATGCTGGCACACAGGTAATTCAGATATGATTACCTTCGCTATTTGAAACTGAACCACACCTTGTACTCTTTCCAAGAGCCATTCTTTCAAATGTGAAGTCTACTTAGTGGATTTGTTACGAGTACCATCTCCCCCTCTTTCCATTCTCCAATACGTAATCATCACTATACCCAGACAGGCACATGAGCCCATGTGCGCATGTGCATGTGCACGTACACACACATACACATGTACACGCATGCATGCACACACATATTTGTATGTTCGAACCCACACTTTATGCCTTGTATGGCTAACAGTCCATTCAGTAAAATAGCTGAAATTTACCATTTTGAAGCTGCAAAAACCACTCAGTAAGCTGAGTTAGCTTTCCAAGTTGTTTCAAGTCTCTAGTTATGACAACATTTAGATATTTCTACAATGTAGTCAACTAAATAGTTCAACCGCTTCCTCTAAAGTCCATGTTTCCTCATTAAATAGAATCAAATAATCCCACTGGTTTCCAGCATCTGTAATGAAATAATAATGATGTTTCAAAGGGTTTATCTTCCATTCACAATATAACTGAAATAAAATAATCCTTTCCTGTACGATCCACCCAAAGCAGTCTTATTCTTAAAATAAATCTGAAATTCTGTCAAAATTCCCAGCCTCCCCCAAATTCGCTACATTTTTAAATGTTTGATAGCATCTTCCTTTTGATACAGATGTGCAACACAGTGAGCTCAGCAGGGTGACTGGGACTTCACCATCGCTTAAAAACACATTTATTTTTAATAATTATATCAGCCTTAAGATCTCCATTACAATTGGAGAAATTTTGCAGTTCTCTAATACAGATTTCCCATAGAAATACCTCTAATCAATCTGCTCTAGTTTGGTTGTCTATTAATTTATTCAAGGTGTTGATGATGAAGGGTAGTTTTTCCTTCTAAATACAGGAATATGGATGTGGGAATAAACACTACCATAGTTCATTTCCCATAGTTTCAAATGCACGATTCTTTAGAGATAGTAATCTCTTACTATCAGGTAAACCTTACTAAAATGCACTGCTAAGTGACTTTCTAGAAGAATGAGAACACAGAGCTTCACAGGTAACTAGGGAGCAGAGGAATGGGCCGAAAAGGAGTCTCCTGCCTGGGTACACATGACCTCTCGGAGGTTAACTGTCCCATCGTGCACAAGAAACAGGGGGGAAGGAGGCAGCAGTGAACACCTTCTCCAAGATGCCACCGTGATTGCTTAAACATTGAACATTTCCTTAAAAGGGAAAAAACTGGCAACTGTCTCAGGATATCCCAGAACCAGATTCCAAACCAGGAAAGCTTCATGTTATGAAAACAGTGTGTTCATATATTTCGGTTGGCACTATGGCACATGCTAAAAACCCCAGCCCTTGGGTGGCTGGGGCAGGAGGATTTGGGTCAAGGCCACTCAGGGGTACAATGTCACACCTTGTCTCTGAGAATAAACGAAAGGAAGAAAGGAACAAAGCAGTGAAGAGGACAAGAGGCCTGCAAATGTTTCCAACAAGTGTTTGCTGCTGGTGTCTCGCAGTAACATCAAAGACCCAGTTATGAGATTTGTTTCTTGGAGAGGTTTCCTATTCTGTTTTAAAACGAACAACTTTCAGAAATTGAGATATTTTAGAACTGTTTCTATGGGAAAACGCTACGATTATATCTGTGAAAATCAGAACAAATATAAAATAGAACATTGAATCCTAAAAGAGTTGCTTAAGACTAAACCAGATAAAAAGAGAAGTAGGGAGTCTTCATGAACTCCGTAGGCCGCCAGAGTGTGAGGCTGCTCCTGGCCCTCCAAGCTCCGGCTCATTAATTACACCCACACACCTGCACCAGTAATGGGGGAGCTGTGCGACATACCAGAATAATCATGGCAACTTTGGCCTCACTGCCCTTCTTACGCAACGCCTTCGATAGAAAACAGTGCTGTCAATGCACTACCGATGTTGAAAACCAATGAATATATTAATGAAAAGGAAGAAGAGAACTGACTTCATTCTCAGCTTACATAACTAAAAGATTAATTCAGAGACCCCATCTTAACTCAATTACAAAGGTAAAGGAGAAAGTGAGATGTATTCATGGCGAAAACAAAGCAACAACAATAAAATCTACGTCATGCACACACACACAATAAAATAATAAACATAATTAAAAGAATAAATATAATGGTATATTGCCCACCTACTACCCTTTCTAATTTATGGATGAGCAACCTACAGCGTAAGAGTAACCATATGTCACATGATCATGTGGGTGGTTTCTCCAGATCTGAAATGGGATCATCTAACCCCAGAGCCTGGGAGCTCCAACTATATTACCTGAGGTTTGGACAGTGGCCTGATGTACACGCCTTGACCTCTCCATGTGTGCCTTAGTACACATGACAGAGGGGCTCCCTGACATCCTTTAAATGAAAAAGAAGGGCACAGACGGATGCTTATTTTCCTGTGACAGACTTTAAATCATCTCTATGCTACAGAATCCAGGTGGAGGCTAGACGGTTGCTACATCATACAGGATAACCTGGTCTACTACATATGAGTTCTAGGCCCAGCCAGGGTATCAAACGAGACCCAGTTTCGAAAACACAAAAAACAACAGATTTGATATATTGTTATTACACTGCATCTTCACACCTCGTCTGTTCAATACAACACACTTTTGTTTAAAGAATGAAAGCCCACAGTCGAGGCCGAAATGATTTTAAGTATCATAATGCCCAAGAGTAAAGGACTATGGTTTTAGGATGATGTGGCTTTATTTTTAACCACAAACACTGCTGTTTGTTTGTGTATGAAGTTGGTAGGTTGGTGTTAGAGCAGGGCTCTACTGGGTGTCTCTACCAAGCCTGTACTTCAGCACGTAGCCCAGGTCAGTCTGGAACTCACTAAGGTGGTCTTACCTCAGCCTCCCAGGGGCTGTGATTACAGGCATGAGGTTACACATGATTACATGCATGCACACACCCGAGCGCACTCGTGCATGTCACACACACACACACACACACACACACACACACACACACACACACCCCACACCACACCAAAATAAACTATCTTAAAAACTGGGTAACACGCTAAAAATCTTTTTTAATGCGTGTGTGAAAAATACATGCCCTACACTAAGTCATCACACAGCAATGAACGGACAGTTTTCTGGGTCTAGAGAGGAAATTCACAACTGAGACTTCTTCGAAGATTATCTCCTTTAATTGATGGGATGGGTACTTGCCTGCATCAGTGTCTGTGTATGATATGCCTGCAGTACCCAAGGTCGCCAGAAGAGGGCAGTGGATTCCCCCAGAACCAGACTTAAAGACACCTGTGAGCCACCATGCAAGTGTTAAGAATTGTACCCTGATCCTTAGGAAAAGCAGCCAGTGTTCTTAAGTCTTGAGCCATCTGCATTTAAATCCACCCCTACTCAAGCATCCCTTGGCCTGGATTATCTGTGCTCCTTTCTGGCCTTTTTTTAAACATTATTTTTATTTTTACACTTGGCTGGCTGTATGTCTCCATTGTATAACACTGCTCCTGCCTCCTGGGTGGCAACACAGCTAACTGAGAAGCTTGAAGAAAACTCTCTGTAAGTAATTAAACTAGAATTAATTGGGTACTTGAAGGATCATTTTCTTTTTTAATGCTCTGTCTTTACAAACTGCCAGTTCTGATTCAGTCCAACTGTTCACCTTCTGGTTACAAAGGCACGAAATGTAAACACTGGTTTCTCGCTAGCCCTGCAAAACAGTACAAGGTGATTTTTTAAAGGAAGAAAGCCGGCCATTGCTACTTCTCTGTTAGTCAGGCAACAACTACTAAGTGAGATGAAGAGCAGCAATGGCACTCAAGGGTTAACTTGCAGAAGAACAGGTTTCCACGGAAGTTCACCCAGTCCTTGCACAACTTTTTCTTTTTATCAGTGAATCCACCAATCAGCAAATACTTCAGATAACCACCCGTGAGGCAGGAACAGGGTTACACAATGGAGAGAGAGATATGGCCAGGCAAGTATAAAAATAAAAATAATATTTAAAAAAGTCCAGAAAGGAACGCAGATCGTACGGGGGCCCAGAAAAACTTGATTAGGGGTGGATTTAAATGCACTAATCTTAAGAAAAGGAAAGTCATGGAGGCAGTGGATTGCATATTTCTGTGGATAAGTAGGGACTCCCCCGCAGGAATGACATTTAAATGGAGACTCAAAGGGTGAATGAGATGTATCTGTGTTAAAAAGGAGCTTAAACTCACTTCAGGGAGGGGTCTTCAGAGAGGAAGAAGAGCAGCTCCTCTGGAAGAGGCCATGAAGGGGCTTGGAGAGAAGAGCTGCCCTCTCTGTCTGACCAAGCCACACTTGGTTGAACGCCAATGCAAAGGGTAAAGAGAAGCGACTAGATAGTCTGACGCAGGGTTCGACTTGTACATGCAGAACCTCTGTGCCTGAGTCTATATGAGGCAGATATTCTGCAAAGAAAGAATTTTGGACATTTCTCAGCACAGAACCTAAAAAAAGCATGATACTGTCCCAAATAAAGGAGCATCCTTTATGGGTCTCAGCTACAAGTAGAAACTCAACTAGGGGACTTACTTTTTTCACAATGGTCATTTCAACAGCCTGTGCGTAGCTCAGGATTTTTAAAGCCATAGGAAGAGCAAAGCAGAATTGTTTCTCAGGCACACAGAACATAAAGTGGCGGGCAACCCACTGTGTGTGTTTGCTTACTGTGAAAAAAGTCTTTGAACAAAGAACCAGGTCAACAGAGAGGATGTCAAGGCAGCAACAGATAGAGATCAAGACAGAACTTAATTAGGGCTTCCAATTAGAAAAGTCAAGGACAGCTCCTATTAACGCTTGCCCAGGCATCTACGTCATCTGAAGCTCTGTGGGTTACTTGCTGGGATTAAGGAGTTTTCGATGACCTGGTGGGCTTCAGTTAACAGAGACAGGCCTCAAGACAAACAACTCTCAGACATAGTCTTGGGAAGCAGTGTGTTCTGAGGTTCACTTTCTGTTGGTACCATGGCCAGGTTACTGACACAAGTTATTTCCAATGCAAGAACAGACCTGAAAATGTGTGCGGCCTTGTCTGCCGTTCCTCAGTAAAAATCACTGGCTAAAACTCATGACCACATATTTAAAAAAAAAAAAAAAGGAAAGGGAAAAAAAGAAAACTTGCTACAACAAACTTGGTTTTAAAACATATCGCATGTACTTAACTTATGTTATGGCTATTGTAAATAATGTTTTCCTGACTCCCTGTTTTGAAGGAAAAGTTCTTCTTTCAGGTGGCAGATGATTTCTCAGAATGATTATTTCATGAAATCTGAAAGGTCCTAGGACAAAACCAGTCCAGAGAAAAAGTATGTGCTGGACTTCAGATCTCTAGCACCCTAGAGTGCTGTGTACAATGCTCTTGTCTGCAATCCCAGTACTGGGGAGGCGCAGGTAGGAGAGTGTCTGCGGCTGGCTGGCCAGTCAACCTGGCAGAATCAATGAGGTCCAGGTTCAGTGAGAGACCCTGGATCAAGAAACTAGAGCAACGAAGGTTAATAGCAGTTGAGGAAGATTCTTAGAGCTGACCTTTGGCCTGACACATACATATACAGATCACACACACACACACACACACACATACACACACACACACACACACACACACACACAGACAAAAACACACATACACAGACACACATAGATACAGACACATACACAAGCATAGACACATACAGATCCAGATACAGACACACACACACTCACAAAGATACACACACAGGTACAGACACACAGACCACAAACAGTACAAACACACACACACACACACAGAGAGACAGACATACACACAAAGACACACAAACATACTGCCACACACACAAAGACACAGATAAGACACATTAGATACACACAGAGAGACAAACGGACACACGAAAACAAAAGGAAAAAAGAAATAAACGTTTGTTGTTCTGAACAACTCTCTGTCAGTGAGTAACTATCTTTCTTATTCTATACACAACTTTCCTCAGAGATTCACTCCTGAGCTTATGAAATTGGTCCAGCATTAACACCTTGAGCCTCGCAGCAAAGACAATGTTTACAACACATTGTGAACATTGTAAACAATGTGTACAAAGCACAGGACCATGGGACCTTCTAGTAGTGACATAAATCCTCCTGTCTTACATCCGAGACACTGCGGAATGCCTATAATTTGGAAACCTACCTTGGAGTTGCCTGACTTTCAGCTCTACCATTTTTACCCTACCCTTGGCCTCTGTGGAAAAAGCCCTGGGTACCCAAGTCCCTCCAGTTTGTGAATACATACACTGGGGTTCACTTCTTCTACTTGGCATGGAGTTTCACCAATGTAAGTCTGCCTCAGAACATACTCATTTCCTCAAGAAATAACTTAAGACCTAATTCAGCCTGCAATACTAAAACTCACAAGGGACAAACACCTCTTTTAGGAAGAATAAATCTGTTTTCTTTTCAATGTATCTAGGATCTAGCTTGCTGTATTTTACTAGGTATAAACTCAATACACAGCTGACTAATAAAATAAAGAAGTTTTGAAAGGACACAGATACCAACTAAAGTCAGTTCATACACTAAAATAGCTCCCCCAACTCCTACGCTCCCCACCCCCACCCTCACCCCCACAATCTTCAGGAGGCTTTTCTCCCTGCACTCCAGGCCACACTCAGGAGTGGCAAAGGGCCTTCCTGCTTTTACTGCCTGGTACAGGCTTCTTTCTCCTCAGAGGAAAGCAAGCACTTTAGGACGAGGGGGGAGCAATATCTGGAGAGTGGCTAGCCTTTATGCCTCAGTGTTTGTTCAGCCAGGAGAAAGAGTGCCTTTTTCTCGGGAGCAGATCCATTTGGCCACAGGCTTCTGTGAGAAGGGACAATCGCAGGAGTAACGCAAGGAATTGTCAAGCACAAATGGCTCCTTTGTTATAAGTTCCCACTCGGAGAAGCACAGAGAGCCATCTTCCAAGCTAAATGCCTCTTCACCACTTAAGGGCAGAGGAGATGGGAGTTTTACTCTCACTAGAAATAGCCTTCATTTTCAAAGCAGGAAATGCCTTGTAAATGTACAAAATGCTAAATACATTCAAATTCATCACAAAGCCACTATAACATCACCAAGACAAGGACTCGGAAGAAAGGGTGGTGGATAACACTTCCACAGAGCGCTTCCTTGGTATTACAACCACACCAGCGGGTCTTCAGCCCCCATCATTAAGGACAATTAGATAGGAAAACTAAGTTCAGGCCAACCAGCGCCTGGGGACAAGAGAGAGAGTTCACAGCCAGCCAACCTGAATCAAGCCCTGCCTCTTATTCAACGGAAGCTCTCTGAGCGGAACAGGAAGCCTTCCGTAAAGCAAACGGCTATCAAAGATAGGCAATCCTGGAATACTTGGAGAGCTTTTCAGTGCTCTCTAGGCCCTAATTCAATTACCTTTTTGTGTCAATAAACACCAATAATGGGAGCACTGGCACTGCCTTATGTAAGTGTCTGGCATACTCCTCAACTCACAGAACATCCACCCATTTCCATAGGTCAAGCCTAGAGAGCCCGAGTGCGGACACCAGAGGCTAGCCGGCAAAAGCTATTTGAGAGAAACTCAGAAAAAGACATAAATAGAGGAAAAATATATACTTCAGGGACACAGAACAAGCCAATTTGGCCATATCTAAAACGTTCTTGAAAGAAAGGAGACGGGTGGGTATGGGCCAGTCTGTGGGAGGCCACAAGCTAGCTTCATTAAGTCCTTCAGCTGATGTCTAAAGCTATCGGTGAGTCACTGCAGAGTTTTAAACAAGGGAGGAGACATGCAAAACTGGCATTTTAGCAGAATTAATCTAGCAGATTTTTTTTTTAAATAGGAATTAGAAAAGAGACAAGTGACACGCAAAAAGGAGGCAGGAAATGCCACAGCCCTTCAGCAATCCCGGACTTAATGTGCATAGTTTCAACTTTTCCCAAGCCATCTCCAAATGTTCTCATTTCTAAATTTTCTGGGGCACAGAGTTATGAGGCCGGTCTGGGAGAGCAAGCTGTCAGGGCTCCCTGCTTCTGTTTTCAGAAGTCGTTTATTTTCTTCTAGACAAGGGTCCTGGCCTCAGTCTTGCACACACTGAGTGACGAAGAAGGTTTCTTGGTGCAAGGTACGCCCAAGAAAAGTGCAACGGCAGGTGAACACACGAATGGAAAACTATGGGAAAGTTGCGAGTTGGCGACCTAAACATTCACGTTCCCCACATGCGTTCTTTGGGAGTGCCAGGGCTCTGTGCACCTTCTACACTTCAGGGATCTGTCAGCAAGAAGGAAGGAGAAAGAGTAAGTAGAAAAGTAGATCCAAACAGATGTCAGAAACAATGAGGGAATCAGGAGCCATGGAGAGATCCAGGATGAGGAAGAATGAGGTACCGTTGTCTAACACAGGAATATGGCCGTGCCTTAAACAACAGTAAGGAATCCCACTGGGCCCAAAACAGGAGTCTGGCTACTCACTACCCCTGCTAGGCTCTCCTCACTAAGCCTTGGATCTTTGGAAGCCTCTCTATGGAAAGCTGGCTGGCTGGGGTTTTCCTCCAAAACTCTTCACCCCTGATGTTTTTAACTTTGCAGACTCCAGCACCTAATTACAGTGTTTCTAAGTCAGATTTGGTCCTTCCACCTTATTTAAAAAAAAAAAATAATTCTATGAATCCTGAATGGTTCCCTGAACAGCATACAAAAATTGCAAAACCCCAGGTTTGCAGTTTTTTAAAAAGATCTGACCCCAAGTGTTCCAAATGGTATCTAAGAGCTACAAGTGGGTAAACTTCGTTGCATTGACATCATTGGCATCCTGATGCTATGCATGGTGACTGAGAGACAAAGGCCACTGGTCAGAAAGCAAAGAGACCCACCCACTTCCAAAAAAAAAAAGAAAAAAAGAAAAAGAAAAAGAAAAGAAGGAAACAGAAAAAAAGAAAGAAAAAACTTTCCTGTTAATTTTTGCAGGAAGAGTGTCAGAGTGATAAATGCGCTGTGAGATGATCAAAGTCCCAAAATCACCAGAGAGGTGACAGAGCACATAACCCCCCAGAAATGCTCTCTGATCCAGACATGCACAGCAGCAAAGAGTGATTCTCTGCTGGCCCCTGGCCTGCTCCGATGGCTCACCAGCCTCATCTGTATTCCCCACCCAACAGCGGCAGCAAACTCTGGGGAAGAGCAGCAGGAGGCAGGAGGATGTATTATAGGCAAACAGCTTCAGAGTCTCACCACTGGGAGCCTGGAGAAGACAGGACACTATGCAGCCCTGGGCAGCAAGGAAAAGCAGGACTGGAGAAAAGGGGGGCCTCAAAAGGTTCTTGAGGTACAGGTTAAAACAAAACAAAACAAAAAACAAACGCTGTGTTGAAGGGGCTTTTGATTCAGGTTTGGTGTTAGGGCTTGGGCCTCTGCATCCTACCTGATTTCAACTTCTAAAGAAGCATACAGAGAGTAGCTAAACCTTGGTACCACAAGGGGGAGGGAGGCTTCCCTGATGTCAATTATGGGTGGGTTTTACTGTGTGGCTCAGATCTGGTGTCTGACAAACAAAACATGTATGAATCTGGTACTTCAACAGTCCATGAGCAAATTCTGAATCATGTATGGCCTGTGAGTAGATTGCCATCTGTCAAACACAGGAAAAAGCCTGTGGTGGGACTTGTTAACGAAATGTTGAATGCAAGGTAGCAAAAAGCATTTTGAGGAGCATTTGTTCATTCGTGCCTCAGGAACACGAAGGGCTTGGAAACTGTATTGTTTTATTGAATCTTTACTCTTGATGGTTCATTTTATGAACGGCAAATCTAAGGCTCTGAAACCGCGAGTGACTTAAGCCACGATTAAGGCAGCTGGCTTAGCTGACTTTGAGCTTCAGCTGTTTTAAGCCTCCTGGGTTCCCCAAGGCAGGTGTTACTGTTATCTCCCTTCTCCAGATAAGAAACTGAGTCCCAGAGAGTTTTAGGAAAATGGCCCAAAGCCACAAAAGTTAAACCATTCAGCCGAGATGTGAGCCAAATCAATCCTGGCAGCTTGGACTAAGGTCCCATGGGGAGATCCTTAGTAGGGGAAATGTGGCCAGATAGTTGGTTCAGATGCCAGCGCATCTAGGAGAGCCACACTGATCGAACAAAGCAGACTGCTCTGAGCTCGTGTGTGTGTGTGTGTGTGTGTGTGTGTGTGTGTGTGTGTGTGTGTGTGTGTGTGTGTGTGTTCACATTCACCATCTGACTGACTACAACACCACCCTAGGATATCTTAACAGTGGCTAGCTCCTGATTTCACTTGAATCTACACTGTCAGAGAAAGCTAGGGGACATCCATTCTTTTTCCCCCAAAGAAAGAAGTCAAACATGACTGTCATTGACCTTGGGTATTTTGATTGAGTAAACCGGCCTGACCTTGTGAAGCTATGAACACAGCTCTGTTTACTAATGGTTAATAATGATCTAATGAAAAGCTGTATTGTTTGTGAAGTAAAACTGACACAGAGATGCTCAAAAATGGCCCTAGTTTTAAAACTATTTTTGCTCAATGTGATGTCCTGTCACTATTTTAAAAACTCACGGAACACAGTCTTATGACAGTACTGTGTAACTCCTGAAAGAAAACGCACATTTATGGATGTAGGGCTAATTCTAAAATAGGGATGGGCCAGGACTGCCTCTCTCTGCTTGCTCTAGATACCTGAAATATATACATCAAAACCATCTGTACACAGAAACGGGGCCACTGCTAGGGGCAGTATTATTCTTAGAGTGACAAAAATTGGAGCTATTCATAAACCATTCCGTGTGATTCCAATAAAAATACCAATGTGTGCATTGCTGGAAGATATGATAAGGTGACAGCCATTCTGGGAAAGGAGAGGAGAAAAATGTCACAGGAAAGAAAAAGTCAAAATGTATTTTGATACGTGACCGCTCCACTCCACACACTAATTCAAACCACACCACCATATAACTTAGAGTGTGGCAAGTGCAAACTTCAGCAGTGCCTGTGATGATGAAGGGGCTAACAAAATCCTCAGGAACCCATATTGATTTCATCATGGAAAACCCATTAACGATGACCACTGATAGCCAGTAATTCTAATCCTTTACCACAAGCTCTGGCTCAGGCTAGGCTAATAACTCATTCTTTTCTGCCCATATCTTTTCACCCAAAGAAGGAGGGAAAGAGCTAATGTGATCCCCGTGGTCCTTCCACAGGCATTCTTCATCATCCCAGTCAAAAAACAATCATGTGAAATTTATGTATAAATAAAAGATGTGGGAGTCCAACCACATCCAGTGTGCAAAGGGCTCTCATGGGATGAAGATGGTGGATCTGCTGTGTGGAGAGTTTGTTTTACAAGATGATTAATGATCCCCTGCTGGCTTGTGTGAGGTCAAGTTTTCACTGCAGTTGCATGAGGTAGACACATCAACAGCAAACACCTTCTAACTATTCTTCTGGTAAAAAGAAAAAAAAACAGGGCGGGGGAAGTTATGCTTTTAATTTTTGGAAGTCAGCAAACCATTTCTGAGCATAGCATATTCATAGTTCATTTATTTTTTCTAACAGAATTTTAATTTCAGACAAATGTCAATGCTCCTTAGGATGTGTGTGTGTGTGTGTGTGTGTGTGTGTGTGTGTGTGTGTGAATAAGGCATCCAAGTAGGTAATGAGAGATCAGGCTTGGGAAATCAGATCTGCCAACACCAAATGAAAATCTGAATCTCTGTTGAAATTTAAAATAACAACTTGGAGGGCCCCTTTCCTCTTCCTTATTAAAAAAAAAAAAAAACTGTGAACATTTTCATTAATTATCTGAACAAGCTCCTTCCTCCACAATGAATCCAATCAGTCTTGCTAGATGCTATAATATGACATAATACCATATATGTTTTTCTCAAGCTTCAATTTCAATATTTAAAGGAACTAAACAGATTGCCTTCGTGTTGCTATGGGAACGTGTGTCAGCTAGCAAGCACCGGGAGCAACTATCTGCTGCCAAATGGGAACAGATTCATTAGTTCTAGAAGACAGGCAGTCCCAAGAATGATTTATATTCAGACAGTAGAAAAAAAATGTTCAGTTGACGATTAGAATTTTACACACCTTTGAGAAAATGTCTTTTTCACAAAGGTGAACCATGTAGTTCCAGCACTGCTGGTAAAAAGTTCTCCACAAAGTGTGCACACTGAGATTGCAAATTTCTAAAGCACACAGGAAAGGAGCAGACACAGACAGTATGTGAGTGAACGCCAATTTGTTCCCAAACAGACAGAGATGGCTAAGACCTTCATTCACTAGCACCCTACAATACAATTTTTTTTTCTGAAACAGGTGTTCTTATGTTTTTTTCAAAGGCAAATGTTTATAAATAAATTGGCTGTGCGTGTATTCTGCACAATGATTCTATCTTGATGCGCACACTTCATTCTTTAACAAAAGAAATATGCTAGTTAGCTAGATAAGCGAGTTATATTTTAGAAAGACCACCGTTCAACCCTCAAAATTGAATTTCTGCAGCTAACAAACTCAGAGGAGTTCCCAGGTCGCCACAAATGCACACAGGTTAGATAAAACTTGTATTCTCTAACATTACATTTTTCCCAGTAGCATATTCGTTTATTCTTTCCCTTTAGGAAGTTCACTTCCCTCCCATTGGTTCCTTTAGAGAGAGGACATTTTGGCAACTCTTCACTGTCAGCATTCTCTACCACAAGCTCCCTGCAAAGCGAAGCCCAAGAGCTGTATGTCTTAGATACCCTTGCCTTCAGAGTTCTGGTTAAGTCTTGGCCTCTCTGCCAAGAAGACCCACTCAGGAATGTCTGAAAGGAAGGGGGATGGGAATCGTCCTTTCTCAAGACTGCATGAATGCTGTCTGAGGCTTTGGTAACTAATTTATTGACTGACAATTCCATGTTTCAATATTCTGGTTTAGGGGCTTCAGGGCGGGTAGCCTCCTATAATCTTTAGAAAGAAGCGGTGGGTAGCAATAGTTCATTGGACCTAATCCCTACCACTGGAGGAACAAAAGCTCTCACTGAGGCTCTTCCCTACTTTTCTACCATGTTTTGAAGTTACTTTATTTACAGTTTGATTTTACATTTTAAATACCAGTATTCCTGTGACATGACCTGACTCCTATATTTCTTGAAGGGACAATTTTCTGGATCTCCAAAATTCAAGAGATGTGCTGGCCACCGGGTCAAGGTTAACGCTTTCAGTGAGACCACACAAATGCATATGGCAAGACTGTGCACGGTTGTTCCAACTCTTAGGTAGAGGCTTTAATGAAGATGGTATGGATATTCTCTCAGGCTTTTTGGCCATGGCCATGCCTTTTGTCAGGGTGTGAGGGAGGAGCACCGAAGCACAGTGTGTTTACTTCTCATCCCTAATCCTCTCCCTTTTCCTTGTACTTAGGACAGGCTTCACTGGGTTGCAAGGCACAGCTCCAAGCACTGCAATACACATTTCGAACATCAATTTCTTCCCCTTTCTGGTTTGTCTCTGGGTCAGCACATCACAGTTTAAAGACTCTGGGTAAATTTAAATGTAAAAAATAGGAACAGCAAAGATTATACTGTTTTTTTTTTTAATCTACTTCATGGAATCAGAACATAGTTTTGCATTTGTTGCAGCTAGCCAACTCAGCTTCATGAACAGAAGTTGAGCCAGGAGCTATTTAACCCAAATAAATAGAGATCTCTCATGATATCAGATGAAGGTGGTAAGCAAAAGGTGCTAGCATTTGTAATTCAACATCTAGAGTCCTACCCCTTCTATTCATGCCTACTGGGACACATTCACTGCCACTGAGAGTCAATATTGATCAAACTATTTACAATTTTACCCAGTTTGGGTTTAATAGGTACATACATTTCCATTACTAAAAATGAGTTAAGTAAAACGGGATAGATATGTAAATTTATTTCTCTCCAAATCTGCTACAATCTATTGATCTAATGAATGGTAGTGATCCAACAGTCACTTGAAGTCTTTGTTTAATAATTCATCCAGTACAAGAGTCCCTGAAAAATGATTTCTGGGACAGTAACCTGTCCTGTGGGACCAGCAATTAAACTATACAGTGGCAAAGTCAACAAGACAATCCAATTGTGCAGCATGACTCTTAATAGCAAAACACATCGTCACCTCCACGTGACTGATTAACACATGCATGGGACTGAAACAGAAGAATAATGGATGGAAGACAGATAACTCACACTTTCCTTTGCATTAAAAGTCTTCTAGATATTATGAAATAAAGTAACGCCCTCTTAAAACGTAAGAGGATTCTGAATACAAACAACAAAATATTTGCTTTGCCAATCTGTTCTGCAGATAGTCTTCCAGCCAAAGAAACATAGGTGGAAAGGTAGCCTTATGGTGTTAATGTCTTATGTCCTTCAAGAATCAAGTATCATGTTGTAAACCATTTTCCTTTATTGTTTCAATAAAGATGAAAACAAACATTTTTGAATTTGAATAACTAAAATTGTTCCTTTTGTTAATGTATAGATTGGGCAAACTTTACAGAACTTCTAAGTGCATTCAAACAAAGCACCGACCTTTTGCTCTAAGAGGAGAGTCATCGGTTAAGAAATATTACTATGGAAAGAAAAGGACTATATCCAATAACACTACTGGAGTACACTCAAATTTGCATCAGCTTTGATAGGAGTAGACTTGGAAGGTATATATATATATATAGATATATATAGATATATATGTATGTAAATATATATGTATATGTGTCTGTATATATATATATATATATCTGCAGAAGAAAAAGATAGATTTTTTTTAAAGAATCATTTACTTTTTTGATGTATCTGAGTACACTGTAGCTATCTGCAGACACACCAGAGGAGGACATCAGATCCCATTACAGATGGTTGTGAGCCACCATGGTTGCTGGGACTTCAGGAAGAGCCGTTAGTGCTCTTAACCACTGAGCCATCTCCCCAGCCCCTTAAGTTACCTATTAAATAGACATGTCACTTGGTTAATTAAAACAAAGGCAAAGACATGGTACCAGGGTTGAATGAAAAAGGTTAAAGGCAGCAGACTTTCTAAAACTGTTAAGTACCCTTCTATTCATAGCAGAACAAGAGCACCACAGGCACTGAGAAGCTGGAGCACATACACTCAGTAAGTTTAAAAGGCTGAACTTGAACTTGCATACACAACCTTATCCAACTTGAGAGCATTTCAGTGTTAGTCATATACAACAATGGTTTAAATGCTTTAGCAAAATACTCCTAGGTGAAGGAATTCATGCTATGGCAAACTGAACCAATCTATATCCCCTTTCTGACTGGGAGGCTAATCAACTGACATTTTTCTTTTCATTTCAACCAAATATTACCTTTCTTAAGTGTACAGTTCCTTCTTGTCCTGTAGCTCATTTTGGTACTGAAGTCACATAAGATCACACAGCTGTGATACTGGGAAGCTCCCCCAACCTAACACAGTGGACTGTAATGCAAAACTTAGTGTCAGCACAGACATACGATGTTTATTCATTTGGAGGATTCCTTTTGATTCCTTGGAGTATATTTTCCCTGATATCCCCCCTGCACAAAAGGAAGGGAGAACATGCGAAGTGGGAAGAAAAGCAATATTATGTTTCATGTCTTATAGCCTAGGACATGTTTGCAAGTAGACCTCCCAGGCATTTTGTCTTTTTTTTTTTTGTATCCATTATTTCTGTAAATACATCTTTCAATATTAATTTATATTTTACAACCATCACTACCATTCATGGAACTTATTATCAGAACATAATCAATAACTTAAAAGATGGGACAAAATAGTTTACTTCTTAGAACTCAACAATATGAACACATTTATTAAGTGCTTTTCACAGCGAATATTTTCTTAGAGTTCATTAAGACATTTGAAATCTGTTTATATTGTCTGCAGGATAAAATAATGATAGCTTTACATTTGACTGTGATGTTAACAAGAGCTAGAACACTGAAAACACTGAGGCAATTTTAAACATAGAAATAAATAGCACACAGCCAGTCTCTTAGCCTTTCTTGCCCTCTCTTCTAAATTCTACTTTACAACTGAACATCCTGACCTCAATTCAGGAGAAAAGTTGGTGAGCACTGATTTGACTTAAGTCAAAGAAACATTTATGTCATTAATTGAAGGAAGTGGGACAATAGAAATTCATATATTTTATATATTTATATGGATGTTATATAATAAATATTTATATACTATGTGTATATATATACATATATGTACACACACATATACACACACACACATATATACACATATATATTTGTGGTGATTTGAATACGCTTGTACGGTTGTCATAGAGAGTGGCATTATTAAGAGAAGTGGCCTTGCTGGAGTAGGTGTGAACTTTTCTGAAGAAGTGTGTCACTGTAAGGTAGGCTTTGGCACCCTCCTTCTAGCCACAAGGGAGCTAGTTTTCTCCTGGATGCAATCAGATCAAGATGCAGAACTCTGAGCCCCTACTGTGCCATGTCTACCTGGACGCTGCCATGTTTCAACCTTGATGATAATGGACTCAACCTCTGAACCTGTAAGCCAGTCCTTTATAAGAGTTGCCTTGGTCATCCTGTCTCTGCACAGCAGTAAAACCCTAACACTACACACACACACACACACACACACACACACACACACACACACACACACACACACACACTGTGGCAGGCTTTGCAGTGGCCATTACTGAGGCAGAGGAGCCCTTGATAGGGTCACGGAGATGAGGATGTGCACATTCTGCAGAGGTTCTTGGTTGAGGTGCCTTCAGAACAAACTGTTTCTGGAGGCAGACAGAACAGCATGTTCTGTGTAAATCACAGCCCTGTGGTTGGCCAGGAATAATTTCAGCTGCACAGAGCTCCAGCACATAGCTAGAAGATAGTCAATATTTAAATGATTATTAATAGAATGAGTATTCACCAAGTCCTAGCTAATGTTCTAAATGCTTAAGTAGAGCAATCGGGAGCGAGACAGAACCAAGTAAGTTCTCTTCCATCCTGGAGCTTCTGCTCTAAAAAGGAAGGCGGACAGAAACAGCGAATAAATTAAAGCGTAAGCTAAAATGAGCCTCCTTGGTGGTAAATGTACAAAGGGAGAATACAAACTATGGGGTCCAATTCACAAGCATCTGTAAAATCACAAGGTTAGCGAAGAGGAGACAAAATTATACAGGACACAGATCAGTAGAGAACTGGGGTCCAGAGAGGAGCTAATGCACCTGAGAGGAATGGGCCACTGCAGCCATGGAAGCGAGGGGCTGTGGGTCAACACAGGAGGACATTGTTAAAAGCTGGGCCCACATGAAATGGGTACCCATAAATCGTTTAACATAGATTAAGCAATAGCACGTGAGAGACAGACCGAAGCACACAACTGCCATGTCTGTGAAGGAAAGCCAACTGAAAACCCACTTGAGGCTTCTGAGATGTCTCTTAAACAATCAATGACCACAATGTTCCAAAGATAAGATGACAGGGAACAGACTGGAGATGAAGACGGTCAGAAAGCAAATGAAGAAAACCAGACAGCCAACGTGGTAATGGAGGAATCAGACACAGGCTCAGGTGGAGAAGTCTG
The DNA here is from genome assembly GCF_021556685.1 of Rattus norvegicus. Lineage (NCBI taxonomy): Eukaryota > Metazoa > Chordata > Mammalia > Rodentia > Muridae > Rattus > Rattus norvegicus. Next base: position 227,590,946 of record NC_141535.1, on the reverse strand, counting down.
AGCGAATCTAGGGACGATCACTTGGTACTCTCTGGGAAGGAACAGCTATCAAGAAACTAATGAAAAAAATGGACCTGGCGCTTAGAAGAGTATCAGAGTTGTACAGGAAAATCAAAGGAGCCAGTGCTAGGAAGAAACGCTGGCTTCAAGAGGCCCCAAATGCTAATGAATAAAAGTGTATCGATACTGTAAAGTCTGCATTATCTATAAAACTATAAAATACTATTTCTGGAAAGGTGATGCTTCAGAGCTATCTTGCTCACACATTTAGCAAGATTCACCACCAACCCCATCGCACCGTTCGAGGTTTTGTGTGTCAGATACATCTGTTTACCCACACATGAAGACTTTGCAACTCTGATGAAGTGATGGCAAAGCCCTAGGAACCAAGTCTTGATGACTCTCCCTCCCTTTATTTGTGAATGATTGATATGCACCAAATTAAACAGTGATAAGGCTACCTCCTGGATATTAATAACAAATGCAACCAGGAAACTGAGACAATCTTGCTTCTATAGGAGTGGCTAATTAGGAACAGGAATTCCAATTAAGTATTTATATCAAGAATGAGGGTCAACAAGCAATTCTGCCTGTTCGGAGGATCAAATCAGTGCCTAGTTTGTTAGGGATGTACCCATAATCTAGGAAATAGTGTATCTTACTTAAATCATAACCTAGCAGCTAGGTGAACTCATCTCTTGTGCCCATGAAGCAGTCAGGGAGGTCCTTGTGCTCACAGTTGAACATTAGAGGAACCAGGAATGTTAAACACACAGGCGTGTTCCTTCAAAGAAAGGGATACATAACCGGTTGTTCTCCCTGAAGTCTATAGCGGGTGATGTCAGTAACCTGGTGACGTTTTCCACTCTCTCTATGGCCAAAACTACAGAGAACCCTCCTCCAGGCCTTCAACATGAACATGTCAATATATAAAAGTCATCTTTATGGAAGATATGACATATACATTACAAAGAGTTTTGATGTAGTCATGTTTTAAGCTTATTGTGCACACAGGATTGAGTTAATTATCTCCATGTTATCATGAAATTGTGCTGCACTTAAAGATCATTAAGGGTCAAATTCTGGAAGTTTGCACCAACACCAGCTACTTAGTTGAGTTGAACTGAATTGCCTTCCTGCCTCCCATGTTTTGTTTGCTCTGCTGACTATGGTGGTCATAGAGAGCCTCCTCTTCCTATGTCTTGCACTTAATGCAGTACTAAGACAAAGTACTTATTGCTAAGTAAAGTTAGGGAATGAAGGGTGAATATGCCTCTAATTATTTCAAAGGGCCTTGAGTCTGTGCGCTTTACCACTACAGAGAGTACCACATACTGTTTGACCAGCTCATGGAACCCGTTATGCAGACCTGCCCAACACATGGACGTGACCATTACCTAGCCGCTGACTTTTCTCCTAAGACTGGAAGCCAATCACAGCAACGATTCCGATAGTTCAGTATGCTTTGAGATCAGTATAAACCAATGAGGCTGAAGAGGGGGTTCCTGAGTGCCTGCACGTTTCTTTTGCTACGTCAATATGTTTCGAGTGTTTGATCATTAACTGCTAACACGCTAAGGATTCGGGACGCAGATGCTTTGCCTTGAGCAGTTCGTACCTTCTGCACTGTCGCTTCTTTGTGGTGAGCCTGCAACCTTAAAGCCATCCGTGACAAGAGACTGGGACTCAGCCTCTTTCCGCCACTTCCCACTGAGGACTGCGATTATGTAATTACAGATCTTTCCCACCATCATGTTCATCCCCATGTGATGTGATTTGAATTGGGAAAGTGACCGTGACCCTTCTGTTTGCATCTGCCAACAATTACCGAAACCTCCCCATTTCCATGATTCTCCACATAAAATTCAGATTTATTAAATGTGCTAACCTTTCTGATCAGCACGGCCCTCACCCTTGTTCCCTGAAGAATCACAATAAAGGTCACAGGAAGGACCCGATAGAACCCCCCAGACAGCAATTCTGGATCGCCAACTCAATTCACATTTTGAGAATGGACAACCAGGTTGAACCTGTCATCTAAAGATCAAGCCATCGTTTGCTCTACGTTTTCATAAACTGTGAACAGTGGAAGGAACAGCCTCCCATTTCTTTCTGTAAGTAACCAACAGAAAGCCAAAGCTGCAAAGTATCTGAGCTGTTCCACTTGAACCTCCGAACACTAAATGCTACAGACCCCGAGACTGCTCCAGCAAGCGGCAAACTGAATAGGGCACTGGCGAGAATTGCAGCGCAGTCTTAAGTTACGTAAGTAGTTACATACAGCTTAAGTCACAGAAGAGGAGCTGAGAAAACCTAGGAAGACTAAGTTAACTGAACGGTAGTTTAAAATTAAAAAAAAAAAAATGACCGAGCTGACTTCAAACCTTTCTTAGGTATACCTGTGTCATGATTTCTCTCGAAATATCGAATAATTCCTCCATGTTTCACCTATTGGAGCTAGAAATTTCCACACATGCTTGCTATCCCTTCCAGAATGCCCAGACTCTTAGAATTTGCTCTGTTCAAAGTCTTACTTGGGGAGGACTTATGCTCTGCCAATGTTCCTGCTCAGACAAAACTCCCTGTCCTCGGGGAGCTCCAGGCTAGAGAGCATCTTAGAGAAATAATGAATCGTTTCAATGTTCTGCAAAATTAAAAACTGAACTCTGTGAAGAAACAAAAGAAAAAAACACCTAGCCAATGTCTACAGGTATCCTGGAAAATGTATTTGCTTTGTACCACATGCTTAAACGTAGCTACCGATCTATTAGAAATCTTACTCATTGCTATGGCCAAACACCTGCCAAGAAGGAAGGGCTTATTTTGGCCCTAAGTTCAAGAAGCCAGGTTGCCCCACACAGTGGGAAAGGTATGGTGAAGGGGACATGAGATAACTAGTCACAGAAGTAAGGAGCAGAGCGATGCTTGCTGGATTTGGTTTTAGTGATTTGAGGAACTCAGCCAACAGGATGGTGTTGGCCACAACCAGGTGTGTCTCGTCCACTTCAGTTAAACTGTCCTAGACACCCTTCCTCAGGCTTACTCAGAGATGTGTTTCCGAGGTGGCTCCAAAGTCAAGCAAGCTGACAGAAGGTCACACATCACGTCCAGTCAAGATCAGGTACACAGAGCAAAGTCTTCTCAGTTTTGACAACACAATCCTGTCTCTCTTGTTTACTAAGACTGTCCCCTCGTTAACAGATGCCTAACACTGAGAGCATCCAATGACATTCTCTGGCTGAATGCTGGGCAGAAGCATGAAGCAGCTACAGATGGACACCTTCTCCTGGAGGGGTTCCAAGTCGTAAAGAGACTCCGTCTAGAGTGCTGACAATTCAAAACATATCAACGGGCCAATGTCAATGTAATGTGGTGATAATAGGCTGAGAAAAAGAAAGAGGAGAAAGAGGGAGAAGAAAGAGGAGGAGGAAGGGGAGAAGCAGGTGGTGGAGGAGGATGAGGAGGAAGAAGAGGAGGAGGAAGAGGAGGAGGAGGAGGAGGAGGAGGAGGAGGAGGAGGAGGAGGAGGAGGAGGAGGAGGAGGAGGAAACCCTCCAATCCACAGTACCTCTTGATTCTCACGGAAATGACAATTATTAAACATATTATTCACATATTGTGTAGACAATACTTTTCAACACCAGTATACCTAAAGGAAGATATTCTCTCACCAACTCTGGCCACCATACTGAAGGGATCTGGATGCAAATCCCACTTTTCTTGCAACCCTACTCTCCAGCAAGATCTGACCCTCACTGAGTCTCAGCTACTTGAACCATAATGTGAGGTATGCCTTTACCTTGTTTCTTCTTCCCTGATGTTTCCCAGGTTCTGATGAGTGTCTGGCATATAGGTGGTATTAAATGTGTTACCAAACTGTAGGATTCACAAGGGCCTTAAGATGACCATCACATGGTGTTAGAACTCTCTATAATTAAATGTCCTCAAAATGTGATCCTCATTTTCTGTTGCCTTTAAAATCCTGAAAGGGACTTTACATCACCCCTCCGTATTTCAGGCGCTTTCTGAGCACATGGCCCTTCTGTGAATCTTATGGAGTTCAGACCTACTTCTGTGAAATCACCCAGTTCCCTCATAGAAGGGAATGGTGCGCATGTGCAAATTTAATCTTTAAATCAGGACAGTAAGTCACACTAGAAGTTCATTTGCCTTCTCAATCCTTAGGGACGGATTCAAGAGAATTCTTTAAGTCCTCCTTTCTAACAACCTCAGCTGTACTTTAGTTTATTTTATAACAGTGATGACGGAAAACAAAGCTTACACATTTTCAGTGGTGCTTCACTTCTGTAGTTCAGACCAATGAGATCAAGTCACCACACTCACACAGTAGATTTCTTTAGTCCCAAGAAGAGATGGCTGGGCTCTTTAAATGCAGAATTCGCAGATTTATGATAATCTGTAACACATTAAGCTCCACAAGCCTGCCTCTTTCCTCAGCTTCCTCTATTACCTTTGCTTCTCAATCTAGGAGGGGTCATTCAGTCAATGCACCAGGTGTGTGTGTGTGTGTGTGTGTGTGTGTGTGTGTGTGTGTGTGTGTGTGTGTGTGTGTGTATGCACGTGTGCATGCATGCATGCACACTTTCGTGTTTATGCCCACTCACACATGTTCACGTGTGGGCCAATGCACAGGCATGTATGAGTGTATAAAGCTCTGACCATAATCTTGGGTGTCATTCATTGTGTGTCATCGTCTCTTTGTTGAACTGGGTCTCCCCATGGCCTAGACTCCACCTAGAACACTAGGCTGAGTAGCTAAGGGACTGCACAGATTGTCCTGTCTCTGCCCCTCCAGGCTGCAGTTACGAATACACACCACCATCCCCAGCCTCCTTTACACGGGTTCAGGGGTCATCTCAGGTCCTCATGCACACAAAGGAAGTAGTTTGCCAACTGGTAGATATATCTTCCTGGCCAAGCATTATTATTACTTCATCCCCATATACTGCCAGATGAGACAGTGGTATCAGGAGATGCTTAGACAGAGACAGCAATACAGAAGCAAGCACATGCTTAGATGCTGTACTTCTATGAGTATAATAATATAAAAACCATATATTTACATAAGTGATATATTTTAAGTATAAATTATATATTTATACATGTATTATATTATATACAAACATATTTATAAATACATTATATACATATACATGAATATATTACATATAAATAATATAAGAACTATATAATAAGCTATAAATAATAGGTGGACTTCTATATAAACAATTTAAAATTTGCCACTCAAAGTTTCTGTCTTCTTAAGTAGTTCAATGCGTTAACTAATTCTGTCTTATTAAGTTGTTCTATGAACAATAAGAACACCAATGCAAATAATATATCATTTACTGATAAGACTAGAACAGAAACCTCCTGAGAAACCTAGTGCCACTCTTGCTTCAGAGGAAAACCTTGTCAAGTAAGTAGAGTGTGGAGCTCGAAGGTGCTTAAATAACCACAGAGCAGATGCAGAATTTGAACCAGATTCTGGTAACGCCCTTCACCTTCCCTGTAACGAGAGGTAGCTAGAAGCATCCTGTGACAGGAAAAGAGTGGTATGACGTATGTCCTGCTTACGAAGACTCAAAGGCAACTGATTTCTGACCAGGTGCTAACTGGCCTCGCGATGCCACCCCACTCCTCTCGGGGTGGGAATATATCCCAGGCCTCTCTCAGTAGTCTTTGCTACAGGTACAGGGGTCTTACTCTCTTACCCATGGCTGCTTCTCTACTTTACACTTGGAACTTTGTATACTATTTGGGCTTTTAAGAACTCGCTTACGGATGATTTAATTCAATGACCTTTACATTCAAGTCTGCTGGCCAGTGGGTTCCATCAACATACGATTTTATCAATAAGGTCGACTTCTTCAATATTGCTTGCTTCATACAAGCTCTTTTAAAACATGGACCTAAAAGATGTTTTTTCAAACAATCAATCCACCTAGTGGAATAAACTACTCCACTAATATTTCGCAAAACTATTGTCATTGAGGAATATTTTACCAAAGAAGAAACATTGGAATTCTGATTTATGCTTTATGTTTTAAAGGGCAATTTAAGCCATTTTGTACTTATGTGTTTATTTAATCTGACAAATCATTCCTAAATCATACTTAGTCTGGGCTCATTTCTTCCCAACCATGTATTAAAGCTTTATCAGTATTATGAGTTCTAAGAGAATAACATAAATTATATGCGTATAAACTTTAACACTATGGGCATGTGTGTATGTATGTATCTGTGTATGTATGCACGCATGTATGTTTGGGCATGTATACAGGTACTGGTCTATGTACCTGGATGTAAAAGAATACAAAAGGATATGGATTCCAAGTATGGATAAAGAGGAGAGCAGTTCAAAGAGAGCAGCAAGAAGGGGAAGGGAATGAGGCTTACAATAATGGGGGGAAGCCTGTATCTGGGCAAAGCACATGCTGTGCTTTAAAGTAACTTGCTTTGTAAGCCACTGAACCCTGTCCACATGCTCTGAGACGGACACTGAGAGCCAGAGGGTGGACTGTAAACAGTCCCAACTGGGAGGTGACAACCCTGAGATTTGGTTAAGGCTCTGGGGCTCTGGGCCAGGTAGCCAGGATAAGCTGTGCTCTGTGAAATGCTGTAGAAGGTCAAGGGCAGGGCAAGCCTTGAAAAGTATGCAAAGATCTGTGGAGATCTGTAGTGGCAGGAGAAGAGGAGATGCATGCGGGTGCCTGAAAGAAAATAAAACAAAGAACTTCTGGATACCATGGTGACATCATCTGTGTTTTTAAAGGTGCAGAGATCTGATTCTGATGGGAGCCTGACTTCTGAGAAATGAAAGACCATGAACAGAGAGAGCATGAATTGGGCCAAGGACCCAAGCTGTGCTAAGTCTCAAGGAACATTTATAGTTAGTTTTATTTATTTATTTATTTTGCATGCAGTGGGAAGGTGTGCCATGCTATACATGTAGACAGCAGGCAACTTGCATGATGCAGTTTTCCCTGCCACCATGTGGGGACTGGGAATCTAACTGTCCTGGGGTTTGCCAGCGGACACTTACCAGTCAGGCACCTTCCAGCTGAGCCATCTTGGGACTCATGGCTACTTTTAAATAAATAAAACTAAACGAAGAGAAGGTTTGGCAAGAAGTTAATCCCTGTAGCCTGTAACACTTTGTCCTTCTTTGAGAAATTTGGGACATGGCCAGACAAAGTTAGCTGCACCCAGGTTAATCCACCCAGTTAGATCTTTTCACTACATCAGTTGGGTTTTGGAAGCCCTTAATGCTTCTTTTAGATATGAAATAATAATTGCAACTTATAATTTCCTAAAGCAGCCTCAGGTTAAAGAGATAAAGAGGATGAAGGCCTATCACACAGATAGACAGAAAGACAGACAGACAGACACAGACACACACACACAGAGATAGACAGACAGACAGACAGAAAAAGAGAGACACAGAGAGAGAGACAGACAGACAGAGAGAAAAAGAGAGAGACACAGAGAGAGAGACAGACAGACAGAGAGAAAAAGAGAGAGACAGAGAGAGAGAGAGAGAGAGAGAGAGAGAGAGAGAGAGAGAGAGGGACAGAGGGACAGAGGGACAGAGACAGACAGACAGACAGACAGACAGACAGACAGACAGAAAAAGAGAGAGACACAGAGAGAGAGACAGAGAGAGAGAGAGAGAGAGACAGGGACAGAGGGACAGAGAGAGACAGAGAGACAGAGAGAGACAGACAGACAGACACACACAGAGACAGAGAGACAGAGACAGAGACAGAGAGACAGAGACAGAGAGACAGACAGACACACAGAGAGAGACACAGAGACAGAGACAGAGAGACAGACAGACACACAGAGAGAGACAGAGACAGAGACAGAGAGACAGACAGACACAGAGACAGAGACAGAGGGACAAAGAGAGACAGACAGACAGACACACAGAGAGACAGACAGAGAGAGACAGAGACAGACACACACAGAGAGAGAGAGAGACAGACACACAGAGAGACAGACAGACAGAGACAGACAGACAGACACAGAGACAGAGACAGAGGGACAAAGAGAGACAAACAGACAGACAGACAGAGAGACAGACAGAGACAGACACACACACACACACAGAGACAGACACACAGAGAGACAGACAGACAGAGACAGACAGACAGACACACACACACACACACAGAGGGCTTTGTGTGGTTGGCAGCACAGCAGTGTTCTAGATATTCAATGACAGAGCAAGAGCTACACACACACACACTCTCTGACACACCTATTTTTAAGGTGAAAGGGAAGGCAGGGAGGAAATATAACAAGGAGTGGGGCCAAATGGAGTTTGCTCTTCTGACACAAATGTATTGAGGGTGAACAAATCCCCCACACAGAAGGAAGCATAAACTTGGGGAGCGAAAACACTCCTCTATTTTGTTCCATTTTCCACCGGAAAGTGGGAATGGTTATTTGTGGTGGACTCCCATGAGCATTATGTGGTCTGGCACATAACCTTACATTCCCAAGGCTGAAGCCATTTAAAGGTAATTACAGGGGAAGGTGAGGAAACCTTTCCCGGCAATGAAATAGAGATACCACAGCCTGGACAAACATCACGCCTCATAGGTCATGAGCCCCTGTCCTACTGCCAGGTGTGAGGTAAGAAGCAGAGAAAGCTTCCACATCAAGTGCAAAATGGGAAGACCCTTAGGGGATTACTTTATTCAGGGACCCTGGAGCGGAGAGGGTTAACAATGCACTCACAGGCTAGCGAAAGGCTACCTGTCCAGCTTTGTTAAGTGTGCACACATGTATTGGGTTGCATGTGGAGCTAAGATGGCGATAGTAGCTAAGCCATCAATGCTGCACAAGTAAGCCATCGATCAGAAGAAAACGGATGACAAAAGGGTGCTAGGGCCAGATGCAGGGCAAGGAGAACTCTGGGTTCTGGACCGGGCTCAGCTCACCCGGCTCTGCCCAACACTGCTAGGCCACTCTTATCCCCTGGAGCCAACTTCCTGACCTGGGTAAGCAGGGAGACATCGAGTCTCTTACAGAAGTACAGCGATCTAACTCTGCAGAACAGGAAAGGAATCCGAGTGAAAAGCTAATGCTTTGAGGCAAGTGCTTGCCTGTGGGACCAGCCATCTGATAGACAGTGCCGTGGTGATGGAAGGGTCCACTAAATGACTTTCTGTAACTAATATGCCTCCTATACCCCCGCCCCCAGCCACAGTGCAGTGTGGGTAACGTCTGACAGAGCATATGTAGCAGGGGATCCTATTAGTTTATTACACTAAAAACTAAGAAATGTGTTTTCTTCTCACTGCGCCTTTTCCTGTAGTTAGACTAATTCCAATTAAAAAGCTTTCGGATCTCTTATCAAGGTGGAAAGAGTGTGAAGCAGTACTGATTTCTAAGAGAAAACCATTCCAGTGAGACAGACCTATATTTTTTAAAGAGAAAATATGAAATAATGTAAATTAGGTTGATGATGTGAGATTCTGAATATCAAAAAGCTCTTAAAAATCGCGCCGGATATCCTGAGAGTTTCTAGAGTCTGCGGCACAGTGGAAACCCTGACATGGGAAGCACTTGAGTCACACAGTAAGGGAAGTTGAGGCTATCTCTTATGTTGGGAGAGGAGGCTTAAATGGTAGCAGGAGGAAGCCCAGACCAGCCTAAAGGAACTTCTCATCAAGATCAAGTTGCCACTTCAAAGTCATGTGGTGTATACTTAAAAAGACACTCAGCTCATCAAAAGGGAACCAGGATTTACCCGCACAACACTAATCTCCTGTGAACTGCAGACAGGAAATGGCAGAGGGGACACCGCTCAGGATTCCTGATTCACAGACCTGGCCTCTGGCTATGTGAGCCTGTTAATGGATAGTTTGCTCAGACAGTATTATTTTCATTTTCCTTCCCTGTAAGGCTCAGGGAAAAATGGCTTTCTTTTCTTTTCCTTTTTTTTTCTTTCTCATACAGTGGAAAGAAATCCTAATGGAACTTTTAGCTTATAACCAAAATAAATGTTAAGCAATTCGTGAATGAATCAGATAGGTAGAATTCAGGTACACCTGGAGCAAACCCGATAAATAGAAACTGTTTTCTAGCACACATTATTTTAATAGGTATGGTGCCTTCCACTTGCACTGATAGCCTTCTGAAGACTGGGGCAGGTGGATTTTGACTTTGAGGTCAGATTGGGGTTCATAGTGAGTTCTAGACCAATAGTCAGACAGAGGGCCCATGCTTGGTGACTTGGTAGCTAGGATCAAAACTCAGTTTAAGTTCAAAGCCACTAATCTCCACTAACAGTACACAGACCGGGAGAATACAACATTTAACATTAATAATGTAAAGAAATGGGGCTGGGGATTTAGCTCAGTGGTAGAGCGCTTGCCTAGCAAACACAAGGCCCTGAGTTCGGTCCCCAGCTCCAAAAAAAAGAAAAAGAAAAAAAATAATGTAAAGAAACTAAACCATGGTAATAAGTGCACACTTGGTTCAGAGTAATTTTCTGCAAAGATATGCATGGTTTATATGGTCAAGACTCAGCAGCATTAGCGGACTGAGTAATTCAACACAAAATCAAAACCAGCTCCAAAAAAAAAGAGTACTTTTCATATTTAAAACCACTATTTAAAATCATGCTGATTACTAACCCTTAACTTATCTTTTTCCGTCAACTGTAAAGAGTATCACCAAGTGTCTTTTTCAAATCAGGCTGTGTTTAATTTCCTGTGGACATATCTGGCTTCCCCAGGCCTTTGACCGACTGAAATGTTTACTTTGCTCCAGCCCTTCCTGTCTTTCTCTCCATCATTCCAAACTGAACCTTTACCTATGAGTCAGCCTCCAGATCTACTCTAGTCTACTCAAACAAAGTCCAGCATTTCCACTGTAATTTTATCACTGGCACTTTCTAGGAAAGAGTATTTGCCATAGTATTGATCTAGTCATCACTAAATCCAACAGAAAACCTTCTAGTCAGGTCCCATGGTTCTCCCTCAAGTGATGTAACATATCCCCATTGTACTTAATAGCCCAATTCCTCAAACATGACCATATATGAGTCACTCTCTCAAATCCCTTTCTCGTTCTCTGAACTGGCACTCTCTGATCCCCCTTAGCCACAGGATTTTTATTTTTAACCCCTGATTAGTTTCTAATTAGTTGTTATTTTGTGGAACCTGAGAGATTTGGTCACCTATAATCTTATAAATGGCTTCACTGTGTCAGACACCTACACTTCCTGACCTCTAAATATCTTGGCTTTCCTCAGCCATCTCTGAAATACCACTATTAGCCTCATGTGTGGGGTATCTCATATTCCCCTACAGGAGATATGACTTCCCAGGGACGGTCTTTAGAAAAAGCAAAACCAAACAAAGTCAAGTTTCAGAACAAACTTAAATTCTGTCAACGACCTTACCACATGTTTGAGAAAAGTCCACTATCTCATCTTTATCTTACCCTCCCCCACATGTACTGTTGGCTGGAAGAGTTCTGCCAACGTCAGTCACTCCTTGCTGAGGTCATTCCTCTGGTTCCTGGACAGACCAAAGAACCCCAAATAGGACCTTGATGTAGAAAGAAGCAGGTACACAGAAGGTAGAATGGCTGCTACCTCTGTCACCAGTGCCCCACCTGACGTGTCTGCTATATCCTACGAGATCAGCAGGAAAGCCACAGAGCTGGCATCTCGATGCCCCAGGATGGGTTACTAAGATCCAGTGAACACCACTGAACACGTGTGTCCAGCATGGCACCTATTTCAGGGTAAGGGTAAAAATAATGAAAATTAAGAAAAGTGTTGACCATTTTTACATGTCAGTCCATGGTGTTTTATGTGTTCCATGTGTTCCTGCAATGTACAAATACGTGTAACTAGCATGTTTGCTTCGTGGACATTCTTGGCATCTGTCTGGCCCTATACTAAATCGACTGTCTCCCTGTATCCACTTAGGGAAAAATCTCTGATGTCTATTCTCTAATACAGAATTACTGAAAATGTACATGTATAAAACATTTATACGACGATATAGTGCAGATAATCACAACCCACAGTAGGGTCTCACGACACTATCTCTATCCGGAAATGATGACTAGAAAAAAAAAAAAATCCCAAATTATGTGTTGTTATTGGTCACACTGAGAACACGTGTTAAAAATGACATGAAAAAAAAACCCTACTTTTCTCCAAATTTGACCCTATTATATTTTGGGTATCCATCAATAGTTGAATGGGAAAAAAAAACAAAACTAAGTATCAAAGGAAATATCAAATCATCTGTCGAAAAATCCTGAAGATTTTTTTTTAATCCCCAAAAAGTAACATATAACATTTGAAGGAAATAATATATTCCAAATACATAAAAGTTTCGTAGATAATTTTGAATCAAGAGAAGAAACAAAAACAAATCTTATTTTCTTTTTTATGGGTTTGTGTGTGTGTGTCTGTGTTTGGGCAAATGCACACAAGTCTCTACAAAAGGCCTGAAGAGGGTATCAGTTCCCAGAAGAGGGTATCAGTTCCCAGAAGAGAGTATCAGCCATTCGAGGTGCCTGCTGGGAACACAACTCTGATCCTCTGAACAAGCACAGAGCCCTCGTAACTGCTGCGCCATCTCTCTGACTAGCAGGGAACAAAAGAAAATCTTTAAAGTTACTTTAGAGAGACTAAAATAGAGGATCCTGCATTATGCAAATAATTTTTCCAGTTTTTAGGTTCTCCCCAAATACCTATAACCTGCAATCTCAGAGGCTCCGAGAAAACACACAAAACACAGGTCACCATTCATTCCTCACTATGTGAGGGTTCCAGAAAAACTCTCAGGACATAAGACTTACGCTTGCTCTGGCTAATATACAGAATTCATATCAATGGGGCGGGGTATATCTACTAAGTAGATGGAAATTTTCTAGCGACAATTGTAGACCAGTGGAGTTTACAGCAGGGACTTAGTTTGTCATAGATGTATGCTCTCACACTTGTGCTCAATTTTCCTTGATTGAAATCTAGTCTGTCTGCTGTGGACAGCTACAAAGTAGACTGGGCCAGACTCTGCCTTCAAATGAGGGACTCTGTGATCAGCTTAGAAAAAGTTTGAGACCTGAAGAATATATGTTGAGAGAAAATACTAGTGTAAAGACAATTCAGTCTGACAGATTAACATTCCATGGTGTCCTCTATGGAAAGCCTATCAAAATGAATAATACACAATCCCCTTTCAAGACATAAGTTCTTCCCATTTGAGGATGCGTTAAGATAGAACACAAAGGCTGGCCATCTTTCTGTCAGGGTTTCTCTTGTCTTCACTGTTGTGCTGTGTACTCCAAGCTATCAGCCTGCTGACTTCTGGGTAATCTGTCTCTACCTCTCCCTGGCCATAGGTCTGCTCAGAATATAGATGTGTAGCACCATATCCAGCTTTGTATGTGGGTTGCTAAGATCAAACTTACGTCATAACACTGGTCATGCTTATGTAGATGTGTCTTATGATGTCTTTGCATACTAAGTCAATTCCATAGTCCGTCCTTGTTTTCCATCTTAAAAAGTAATAACTGATTAATTTCGAGAAGGAGAGGAGAGGCAGGCCAGCACTAATGTTTTGCAACAATTACCATTCAATGGGTATTTTGGGGGAAAAGAAGAGAAAAATCCAGTTTGGAGTCCTACTCAAAGAATTTCAGGTTTTCTTTCAAATGAGTCCCACATCTCCTACATGGTATTAAATCTGTGTCTTAAAAGTAAGGTCATGTGGGTCATGGGGAGGGCGACGAATTGACTTTTAAACATTATTTGGCTGTGTGTGTGGGGGGGATTTTCTCACGTATGAAAATGGATACCTAGTAAGTTACTATCAGGCCACCTCACTGTTTAAAATAGAACCTGAAATATCAGCTATTATCTGAAAATGGTTCATACTGCTCTACCAAATAGAAAAGAATAAAAACATATTAGAGGATAATCAATACATATCATTTTGACACACAATCTCTTAACCTACAATTTATTTTTTCCAACTTTACTTCTGATATTTACATAATGTTATCTTATTCACAGACTTACTGACATATCTTGGAACTTACTAAGATAGCATTATTCAAGACAAGCTGGGCTTTCTAGAAACCCTTGAAAGCCTTCAACGAAAAGGTGCAGGGAAAAAGTGATCTCCAAATAGGGCTTGCTTCCCGAGGAAACCTACGCCATGACTCTGACTTGGGAGTCAGAAAGCAACATATAGTCACATAGTATTTGCAAAGGTAAAATCCAAGAAGTGTACATTTTGTTGATAGTTCTACAAACTATTTTTCATTAATTATTTTCTTTGCACCCCTATTGCAGCATCCCCTCCCTTCTCTGCTTCAAGTCTCCCCCAACCCCCACCTCTCCTCCTGGAATATTCTGCTCTCCCTTTTACCTTAGAAAAGGGGAGGCCTCCCATGGATATCAGCCCACCTTGACATATCAAGTCACAGTAGGACTAAGTACATGTTCTCCTAATAAGACTAGACAGAGCAGCCCAGATAGGGGAGTGGGATCCAAAGGCAAAGAACAGAGTCAGAAACAACCCATGCTCTTGCTGTTAGGAGTCCCAAAGGAGACAAGCTGCAGATCTGTTACATATGTGTAAGGGGCCTAGGTCCACCCCATGCATACTCCCGGTTGGTGATTCAGTCTTTGTGAGTCCCTACGGGACAGGTAAGTTGTATCTGTAGGTTTCCCTGTCGTGTCCTTGACCTCTCTGATTCTTTCAATCCTTCCTCTCCCTCTTGCACCGGATTCCCTGAGCTGTGTTTGGCTGTGGGTCTTTGTTTCCACCAGTGGCTGGGCGAAGCCTCTCAGATGACAGGCTGCTAGACTCCTGTCTATGAGTAAACTATCGTTTTAAAAAGTCAATCACCAAGATGTGAAAACAAAGTGTGTTGAGATCACAGCGGCTGCAGCCATCAAATACAAAGCATCAATGCAGAGATGCCTAAAACCTGCCTATCCTCACGTGTCCCATTAACAACCTGAGACTGGAAAATATTTCACAGCTAATATTTCATAGGTTTTTTTCTAACTGATGTCCTCACACCATAGTTAATGCACATGAACTCAAATGAAACGTTAAGATAGGTAGGTGTGTGCCCAAGGACCTACCTACACCTTTTTTTTTCCCATTCCATACCCCACCTGGTCTTTCCTAGATGATGTTAAAATGAATATAGTTAAGTGGCCTATGCTGCGAATCACTGAGCATAGGAACAGAACTCCAGGCTGACATTTCAGCTGGACAGCAATGGCAAGAGGCAGCAGGCAAAGAGCTCCGACAGTAAAACAGAAACAAGTTTCTGTTGGTGCGTCCACCTCTGCTGTACTTCATGGAGCCTAAGCTTTGGGGGCCAGCCCTGTACTACCTGGAGCAGAAGGCAGACGGATGAAATCAGTTGCCCCCTGGTACATGGTACATGCCAGCCACTAGCAGACTACAACAAGACCACTTATCCAGACAGCATGTCGCGCTGGGTAAAAATACAGGTCAAGGCTGTCCTTAGCCAATACACAACAGGTGGCCGAATTACAGGGCTGGCGTTTCCTATCTCAGTCTGGCCCACCGTACTCTCGTTAAAACAAGCACACAAAGCTACACACATGCATGCATAGACTGGTTAGACCAGTTTAGTGTGTGAAGACAGGAACAGGCTACAGTGAGAAAGAAAGAACAAAACCTATAGATTTGGTTATGTCTACAATAATAAAATAAGGTAACTGGCCACAAAGTGTTTTGCAAAAGAAAAGAAAAAAAGGAGGGTGGGGTGGGATTTTAGTGTTTCCCCTAGTTGAGAGTCTCAACTTGAAGGGATATTTTACATCAATAATGCAGATAATTTGCTAACTTTTACCTAGCTTTGATATATATTTAATAAGTTAATACTAAGCTAAGGCCCTCATTTGAAGGCACTCGGCATTAATGTTTAAAACATGCTGAAGAAAATTTTGAACAAACGAAACCTTTGTTTCAAGACTGTGTTATCTGATAACCACTCATTTAACCACAGACTAGTTAAATATGCACTCAAACCTTACCTTTTAAAAACTATGTGAAAACATACTTAGCTGGACCTACAAGGCAATTCCACATATCCACACAGCCTCTGAGCACAGCTGCCTCCAGCCATCTGCCAACCAATTAGGGCATTAGCTGTGACTTTACCCACTCCAGCTTTCTAAGAAGCCAGCAGTTTCAGGACTAGGATGGGGGAGTACTTGGTCAAACGAACAACATGAGCTGTTGGCAACACATCTTTGGAAACTGAGTCCCCTAGTCTGAGGAGATGCTGTGTGGGATCCACCATAATGGTGGATACGGCCCACCAGTTTCTTTTCTTTTTTTTCTCTAAATTAAAGAATCAGATGATTATGTTTCAGAAGACAAAAGCAAATGTGCCTATCACCCTGAGAAAGTAGAAAGGAAAAGTCCTTGTTTTCCTTTATTTAAAAAGAGAAACACATGACTCTGTATGTCAATTCAAGTGGTTCTCCTCCAGAAGCAATAAGAGACACAGGCTTCTGATGACAAGGCCCAGATAGACCTACTGTGTGCAAGCCAAGCTGGGCAGCATCTCAGATCAGCTGGCACACTTGCAGGCCAACTAGTGACTCCATCTAAAGTGGGATTAGGCCCAGGAATTTCGAATCAATTTGCATATTTTTATTATATTACTTATTTATTTATGCCTGTGCCTATGTGCATATCACAGCATATGGGAGGAGCTCAGAGGACATTTGAGAGTTGGTTCTCTCCTGTCACCTCGGGTGCGCCAGGGATCCATCTCAGGTGTTCACTCTTGTCTCAAAGAGCCCTTACTCACTGACCCAACTCAGAGGCCCCCAAATGGAGTTTTTAATATTATAATGTCTAACACTGATCATAAAACCAAAACAACACATTTTTATGAAAAATGCTACCTAAAATACAGCAAAAAAAATGATCCTGACAAGAAAGGTATCACAAATAAATGATCATGTTAATATTCATCCTTATAAAGGAGCTCATTAAGTAAGATGGCCTACAGGAAGGCAAAACCAGCATGTTCTCTTATGTATGAATCCTAGACTATAAAGTAATACACACACACACACACACACACACACACACACACACACACACACACATACTACATGTGTATATATGTGTGTATATAACTTATGCCTATATATGAAATATTTATACCTATATACACCTATGTATATATACATGTAGTATGTATACATGTATGTATGTGTGTGTACGAACTGTAAAGGGATGGACAAAAGGCCACATGTGAAATGAAAGAGATAAAAACTGGAGAGAGAATATGAAGGGATATTGGGGCAGGAACTAAGAGAAAGGAGAATCTCAGAGCACACGTTGTTTGTAAACATCATAAATATATCTAACGCCTTGTATGTTAATTGAAAAAAATAAGTAGAAAACGAACTGATCACCAAGAAAAACTCATGTTACCCTTGACTTATTTTTATGTATACTTGACCTTCCCAATTATCCTCACTTTATTCTCTCACAGGGTTTTAAAATTATAAACAAGAAAAATCAGTCCTTCTGAAGCTGAGCGTATTAAGAAACAAACAAACAAGGGGTTGGGGATTTAGCTCAGTGGTAGAGCGCTTGCCTAGCAAGCGCAAGGCCCTGGGTTCGGTCCCCAGCTCCGAAAAAAAAAAAAGAAAAAAAGAAAGAAACAAACAATCAAAACTCAAAACAAACAACAACAAAAATTAACCTACAGATTCCTCATTTTAGAAATGACCTCTGATGTCTGGAACATGGTGCAATGTTATGAGTACTTGCTGTTCATCCAGAAGACCCCAGTTTGGTTCCCAGCACCCATATTAGGTGACCCTGTAACTCTACCTCCAAGGGATCTGTCATTGTTCTGGCCTTGAAAGCCACCTGCACAATGGTGACACTCACATACATAGACACACACCCATAAATTAAAAACAAACAAAAAAACGAATACAATCTTTTTTAAAAAATAGAAATTATTTCTAACTAATTTATATAGTACTTCAAACTTCCAATTTACTTCACTAAGACAAAGATTAAGAGATTTAGGGGAGGGGGTTCAGAAATGGGAAGCAAGATAAAAAGATACCTGCTGCTTAAATTATTGCTAATTAACTGCAGTTTAAATACTGAAGACAATTGACATAGGCAGAAATATACACACAAATACACACCCTGGAGTTCCCATATGTTTCCATTTTGCTACTATTATCATTTACTGTGTGCAAATCAGTCAAGTATTTACATTAAAGCTATTCTGAAGCAGAAGAGTACCTACAATACAGTGTGACTGGGAAGCCTTAGTCCTACAGAGGAGAGCCTGGGCAGGGCAAGGTCTTCAGCTATGAGACTCTGACCCATGGATTTAAACCAGATCCCACAATGCAGCTGGAGCTCAAGAGAATCATTATGACCCAGAAACTCATTAGATATTCAAACTCTGTTCCATATTCTAGGCCTCTGAAACCATCTGTTTTATGAGGGCCAGGAGCTGATTCTGATCTGTTCCCATATGGAAAGGCTAACCATAGTTCTTTCAATCCTTTTTTTGCAGTTGTTACTGAAAGGTCAACAGTACAGGACCAAGAGGTGAAAAAATGAGCAAAAGTAACATTACCTTTACCATCGTGTGATGTGTGTGTGTGTGTGTGTGTGTGTGTGTGTGTGTGTGTGTGTGTGTGTGTGTGTGTGTCCCGGCCCCCACCGGCCAGGTCAGAACTCTTGCCTCTTGTCTGCAATGGGCCAGGTACCAAGAGGCTTAAGGTTGTAGAGGAAGCTTTGAAAATCTGGCCACAGAAACTGCAAGTTTCAGAAACTGCTGAAAGCCCCAGAGGTAACTGTGTCCCCATGTAAGCTAAGTCTGTACTCCTTCATAGTGACAAATGATAGTGGGAGAAGAATAAACACTGATCCCTTAGGTCCCACTAGGAATCCAATCCCCACGTAGCTCTCCCCAGAGTTCCAGACAAGCGGAATTCTAATTGATGTCAGCTGCTTCAAGGGAAGGGCTACTGTGACCTTAAACTTGGCCCCTGGTCCTCTCTCACATCCAGGAACAAAGCCAGAGGGCTCTCCTGGCAACTGCCTGATGTGCTAAATGGCAGGCCTAGCCACTGAGGGAATCCTGACCTGTACCAGGGACAAATCCACCACTGCAGGAAGCAGACAAACCAGAGAGATTAGCAGTTAGCCCAGATGATGTCTGCCCATCCCCTGGGCCCAGGGAGCAGAAACAGGGTTCTAAATCACACTCTGCAGAAGCTGAGGCTCCCGCTCTGTCTCTGCTCCACAGACAGGCACAGAATGCTGTGCTAAGTCAAAGGGAAACAAGTGGGCAAGGCCTTACATCAGAAATGCAGTACATCGATGCTCGGCCTTTTGGCTAAGATCAAGTGCAGAAATGCAGTATATCCGGTCTCTGCATGAATATCTTACCTCAGTAAAGAGGTCTTTCATAGACATGTGTTTTTAGAATGCAAATGGAGCATAAGTTTGAAAGTCAATGTAAACAAATGCCCTGTAATAAGAAGAGTCATTAGCCTCCCTCTGCCAAAATCATCAGGGCTCCCTTGAAAGAGCAGGAAGGGAGAGCAGGAAGGGTCCCTGACCAGACTTGATACAACAGCACTGCCCCACATCATTCCGCCCTTCAGTCTCTTGCCCGCCCACCTCCCACACCAGGTTTTCAAGAACATACCTTGCTATCATACAAAAAAAAAGTCTATTTCAATTGGTGTTATTGCTATCCAGAAGGCTATTCTGCAGCTTTTCCTATAGTAAAATAATAGAGGGTTCCATTCAAACACCAGGTCACCTGTCACAGGTTCCAAGTTCTTTCTACACTCTTTATTCTGGTTCCCACATTATCAGAGGCCTCTGCCACAGCTCCGAACAAAATAAGAACAAAATAAGAATGTGTGTGATTCTGGGGCCTTCAGGAAAAGGCAGCACCTTCGCAGTCCTACACTTCCTGAATCCTGAAGAGTTCTAGTCCATATCTAGCACCGGTTGGGTCCCAGTTAGTTGTTTCAAAGCTCAAATAATGTAATCAGTGGACGCTGTCAGGGAAACTGCTACTGTGTAGACGATGAAAGAGTTTGGACTTGGAGTTTGCTACGCTCACAAATGTAAGACCCTGAACGGCCTTTAGTTTAGTCAGAGCTGTGATGTGCCCTTCTTTGGGCAAACATTGTTTCCTGCTACTGTCTGTGTCCTTGCAAGGCCTTATTCACAAGTGCCTATCTCACATCATCCGTACCAGAGGTACAAACATCTACCACGCCGGCTGACCAAACTGAGCAGTCACAGCAATGTCTAGCTACATTTTTAAAAAGTATCATGTATAAACATTTGCTAAGGAACAATGATAAAACAAGAGCCAACTTTCAGAACTAACTTTGGCCATCTTCTGGCTCCTTCCCATTCTCTGGGTTATTCTGTCCTTACCTGTGTCTAGGTGTCTCACTCTGTAAGCCATCTAGGTAACACTGTACTAATGAAACTGCCATAAACACACCACACACCACAAACCACACACCACACACTACACACCACACCACACCACACCTTTTTCCTCTCCTGGTGCTCTTAAGAAGCCTCTCTTCCCCTGCTGTTCTCATTAGAGTTGGGCATAGTCTATCTCTGACTCATTCTGTCAAATCTTTTTCTGATTCATCACTTTGTCAGCCCCTCAGTTAGACATCACTTTCAACCCCAGCTTCTACAAACTACCCTTACCTTCATTGTTAGGAATTACAGCTATGCACTAAGGGTACGTCTGTATTCCAGCCAGACCACACTGTGATCCAGAATATGCACTGCAGCAGGATCAGATCTTTGGATGTGATCCCTTGCCAGGGCATCCATGCTGCTAGATTAAAATTTCTCTACCTAAAATCTATAAAGAGATGAATACTCAGATTGCCAATAACCAGAACACCAGTTCTAGGGGTCAGCACAAATAAGCAAACTGTGGCAGATGTCAGGGCCACTCCACTCCTCCACAGAAAATACTTTTATTAATACAAAGCACAAAAGAGCTGCAAGGAAGCTGAGGAGCAGCAAATATTTGCAAATATTTTTTTTTTTTTTTTGCCATTTGCTTTGTTTGGCTTTTTACTTAATGTGGAATTACCCGCATGCATGTACAGGTGTCCATGAAGATGTGAAAAACAGGCATGCAAAAATCACATATATATGTGAACATAAGAAAAAGGAGAAACAGACACTATAAAGTTTGGTTTCAGGCCTCGATCTGCCCTAAACACATTTATGTCTCCTACATCTTTCCCTTACATCTTCCCAACACATGATCCTTGACCACCCACCCCACCCCCTTTTATATTCTCCTTTCTTTTCTGAATATTTTCACAGGCTCTCTTTTAAGGGTAGCAATCAGAATTATATAAACGACACTTTACCGTGAAAATTTTCAAGTACAAACTAAACATAACTTTGCTGATCCAATTATCCAAACAAATAAACTCTAAGTTAACATATAAATATCGTCTGGTAGACTCAGCTGTCCAAATAGGGTAAAAAATCTCAGAATAAGGCAACCAGATATCATAAAACATTACCAAGGTCTTAAGTCAAGGCTCAGGACCCCTATATCCAGAAGGCTTGATGGGAGAGGCTTCCTGGACGTAGTATTTGAAGTGACTTTATGGGGTGATTATCCTTAATCCAAAAGTCTGGCATGTTCAGGTTTCTTGAAGGTTTGAATGACCCCATTGCTCAGAAGACTTCAGATATGGGAGGATGCTAGATTCCAAGTTACTGTTATTTCACTTTTACTCCAAACACAAAGAAAAGCTTTTCTATGTCCTTCACCCACCTGCCCTACTTTTTCCCAATTTACCCATGTTTCAGTTTATGTTCAGAGTCATGGGTATGTTCCTGACTGTAGCTGCTGTGATCTGAACACTTAGGCCTCCCCCAGATTCCTATGTTGAAATCTAATATCCAATATGAGACCCTGGAAGGGTTCATGAATGGGACTATACAGTTCTTATAAATGCAGTCACTGTCTATAGGTAGAGACCCCCTTCCTTCTCCCATGTAAGAACATAAGAGAAGTCATTCTCCATGGACCAGGGAGCAGGACCTACCAGGGACATTACATCTTCTAACACCAAGATCTTGCAACATACTGGTAGATTTCTGTTACTTATATACAAGTCAGAGTTAGACATTTTTGTATAACAGCCTTTACAGAAAGGTTTTCTCCCCTTTACCTAAATGTTAAAATAAATCCTTTCTGCCCAGTGTCTTTGTCACTCTTATTTATATTTTTATATTCAGAGTGAAATGGAGTAGTGACCCAAGAAAACCCATGTAACTTTTCACGATCCATGATATCCAAATATCTTCAAATCTCTGTCCTGAAAATTGCAAAAATGCCATGTGGGATCTGTGTAGAGGAGCCAGGTGTGTCCTTAGACTACACACAGGATTAGACCTCAGGGATAAGACTTCATAAGCCCGATTCGTCCACACTCTTCCTCTGTTTTCTTCCACAACACAAATCATTTATTTTATATGTTCATTTTTTAGCTATAATGATCACCTCCATTTATACCTACTGGGCCCATTAGTGAATTTAACATGAAGTCGTCATTGGAAGCTGCACATTATCATGTGAAAGGTAGAGAAAAATAAACCTAATAAAAGAGCAAGCCATTTATTATACTTATATGTTACTTCTAGGTAACAAATAAACAATCATAAAGATATTATCTAATGCGTATGCATTATCAATAATGTACCTAAGGCAAGTCAATCAAGTGTTAAGATAATCTTGCTGCTGTGTATTCTTTACTAGTCTTAAAATACTAATTTTATCTCATTTTGTGTTTACGGTTTCAGTACTGAAGAAAGGGAAGTACCATCACGGCCTTATATCATGAGCAGGAGATAATGCAGAACCCCATCTGATAATACGGAAAAGGGGGCTGATTTGGATGTGCACAGGGTAGGCTTGTGGTTTGGTTTAGTACCACTGAGTTAATTCCAACAGAACAAATGTCTTTTGCTACCTAACTCTAGCCTCCATCAGCATTGAAATTTCTAACCAAACCTAAACTGTGCATACTGTCAATATCTTTGGCCTAAGAATCCTTAAGGACTTTGCAATCAGCAAAGGTCTATTGTGACACTCGAGGAAGCACTTCACTGTAGCATTGTCACACTCGAAAATGGGCCTGGATAACAAGAGCATAAGCATATGAATACTCAGGAGATGAAAAAACCAAGTGTGTACAAAAATATTTGCATGTCTCCTTTCTTTCAAATATTCTCCATTGAAAGGTTTTCTCATGCCGAGTATAAAATAGCAAAAAATAAATAAACAGTTTTAGCTCCATTGAGAGTAAAAGGCTATACTTCAGCAAACTTCATAACCAGTAGGTTAAATTCTCTTGGTATTAGATGCTGTTTTGTAAGATGTCATTCTTTATGACACAAGACTAGGATACTTACAATATAATATTTACCTTTCTAAGAAAAGTGACAGAAGAAAAGCATTAAGGAAGGAACCATGGGAAGGAGGCCAAGGGAGTTTCCTTCCTCTCTTGCCTCTCATACTTTAATATGGACCAGAACAACTCAGAGGACTTAATCAAAACTGAGACTGCTGGACCTGACCCCAGGAACCCAGACTCAGTAGTTGCAAGATGGAGCTTGAGAGTCTGTCTACATTTTCACAGGTTCCCAGGTACCGGTGAGAGGCTGTACCCTGGAGACCATCCTTGGCACACCATTCATTCTGTTTCCCTTGGACATGGCCTCCAGCTCTGTGGAAGGCTGAGGACAGCACAAGGAACCTTGCCTTGTAGGAGGGTTTCTTCTGACAGAACACTGTCAATCAACTGAGTATATGCACCAACCTGGTTATACTTCATTTTTTTAGATCACAGCAATTCAATTATGTAGGCAGTAAGTGCAAATAAAAATATTTTTATGTACAAATGATAGTCTTAATCCCTTACAGCGCAGATTCAATTGTAAAAACAGATGGTGTATAAGGTGTCTGAAGGCTCACTGATATCAAAGATCTTTAATTTACTGTTTTGTACAGTAACTGGTGTAGTGTGGGCTCCATGCTTGGGTCTTACCTGTGACTGGGGCATCAATATCCAGCAAGTTTTTTTCCTGTCGGAGAATCGAAGCACCCTCTGTTATTATTCTCAACGCGACACTTTCTTCCAGCCTGCCTTCCTTCATGAGATGTGCTTTTAAGATATCCACACGAGGCTTCCCATCGTTATCAAACACTTCCTTTGCTGTCAGCCGGTGACTTGGCGGAAATGGAACGGCTGTAAGAAAAGTCAAAAGGTTACATTAACCAAAGCGCTTCAACCACCGGTCAACACCACAACTGTCACTAAGCGGCTAATGCTGACTTTAATGTGAGCTCAAATTAAAACACATTCAGGCTCTATCAAGAGTTAAAGACTGACTTCTTCCTTTGATTCTAGAAATAATTAGCAACCATGGAAAACAGGTGCTTATGGGTCTTCTCAGTGAGGGCTACTGCTCACATAAGAAGGATCCTGATTGAGTTTAGATGACAATATGATTCCCATTAGGCAATCCCTGATTCCATAAATGAAAACAGATCCTAAATGCCCACTGATAACCCACCCCCAAAAAAGATGGTTCTGTTCTGTTTGGATCAATGGAAGGGATGAGGCATGTTGACAAGTGGGTCTGTTCTAACTGAAGTTCCTTCTCTGAGTCAATTTCCCCTTGTTAACCACTTACAATTAAAGAAAGGAACAGACGTCTTAAAGCTAAAGCCAAAAATGCACTAATACCTCAATAGGAAAGTCAAAGTTGCATTTAAAACTATGCCAATAGCTCAGCCCATAAAGCATGTGCAACAAAAGGTTGAAGACCCGAGTTCAATCCCTTATACCCGTTTTTGAAAAGCTAGGCCCAGTGGTGATATGTGCCTAAAATCCCAGCACAGGGAGACAGAGACTGGAAGAGCCCTAAGGATCAGTGATGACAGTCTAGTCAGCATAGGCTAACCTGTGAGTCTCAGATCTCAGTGAGAGAACTTACTCAAAATACAAGGCTAAGAGCCTCCTGAGGAATAACACCAGGGGTTGACTGGCTTACACACATACACAACATATACAGACAGACAGACAGACACACACACATACACACACACATGCACACATGCATGCACATGCACACATGCACACATGCACACACACGCACACAAAGACCCAAACTTGAAAGAGAACTGAGGGGACATTGTGAAGAGTGAGGAAGGAACTCAACCTATAAGCACAGGAAGCATGAACACCTACCTATACTAGAGTTCCCAAGCACCACATACAAAGCCAAGCATGGCCACTCATCGGTATCATTGAGGGAGGTGGCAGAATGAAATGTCCTTGACCCCAAAGGCCAGTCAATCTAGCCAAAACTCTAGGTTCAGTGAGCGACAACATCTCTCAAAAACCATAAGGTAGAGAGGGATAGAGGACACTGACTGCTGGCTCTCGTGTGCATATATACACATGTATGCACACATATACAGTGCACACACAGATGCAAATACATACATACATGTATACCTGCATACATACATACATACATACATACATACATACATACATACATAAAAGCACATTTTAAAATAGCAGGAGACAATATAAGGCCAGAGGAAAAAAATTCAACCAGGAAAATGTTGGTTTCCTTGTTAAAAGAAAAAAAAATCACATTTTTTGATTCTTTGTTCCATCTACCCCATGCAATTGTACATAAGAATCCCTTTATAGCTACTTTCACCTGAACATACATGGCACATGCTTACTCTGACAGCTCACTCTTTCCCCAAGCTCCTGTAGGAGCTAGAAAATTCAAAGATTCATTATGAGAGATGGTGTCAGGAATTCTGATAATGGGCTATGATATGAGCTGTTTTGTTAAAACTCATTTTCTATTTCACACAAGAATTCATCCACTGGACAACTCATATCCATTGATGTCATCTGTAGAACTTGCCTGTGCCATACCCACAAGGCCATGTTCCAAAGAGTATTTTCATTAAGACGCTTCTCTCAGTGGATAAGAATCAAACAAAAAAATCTGTTCTCCTACAGTATATTATACTTCCTGAAAAGAAATAAGACTTAGATATATGTCAAGAAATGTGTACAATCTAACACTATAGACTTGTTGCCAAGATGAAAATGTAAATACATATTTTAAACCAGAGAATGAACTTTTACACATGGATGCAGCCACAGCCTCCTAACAATCCAACCACATGCATGTAACAGTGCTGAGGACATAAAGAGGCAGAGACAGACCCCATGGGTGACCAGTTGGATTTGGGGTCCAGCAGAAGGAACCTGACAATAAACCTTGACTCTGAACTCTCAAATCTTGGGGAAGTTAAGTAACCTCCTCTGGCTTCAGTTACCTTGCCTGTACAGTGAGATTCTGTCCATGTGCAGAGTGTTATAATAACTAAAGTAAATAGAATGTCAACAATGACACTGTTATTTCATGCCAGCCTTTGCGTAGGTGATAAAACCAGACACGATGGGAAAACTGTAACCCTAGGAAGGTATATGTACATGGGTTTACATATAAACTCCTTGAGTCCCTAGAACATGAATGTGTGGGCGACCTGAGGTTCAAGATTATTAAGTAAGCACATTGCCCAATATAATCACCTATTTATGTGTAACGGACTTTAAACCTAGGCAATCTGATTCCAGGATATGCATGTTAACAGTTAAACTACCCTATTTCCCAAGTCTCCTCAAGACAACACATACATATTAAAAAACAGTCAGTAAACCATGATTCAGAATTGAAATTCTGATATAGAGAGTTGTTTCTCATAGATAACCGATATGACAAGAGTCTTCTTCTTCTTCTTCTTTTTTTTTTTAATTTCAAAGAGATCTATTGGCCAACAAAACACAAAGCAGAATGTCAGTGCTCACAAAGGAGAGGAAAAGGAGAATATTAGGTCATGGAGCTTGGAACGTATTGGCCCTCACCAATATCGCCAATTCTTCTTACCTAGATGTTTGTTGGCAAGTGTGGAAGGCAATAGCTTTGGTGGAGCTAAGAAGGAGCCTAAGCTTGACCACAAGCACTGACAAAAATCAGACACTCTGGCACGGGAGAATACACCAGGTTCTCAAGTGGGCTAGCCAGCCTTAGAGTGAACCTCAATCATGGAGCCTCAGACCTAGAGAGAGAGTGGGGGTGGCAGAGGAGTGGAAGAGAGGGGGGGGGGAATGGAGAGGGAGAAGGAGAGACGAAGGGGGAGAGGGAGAGAGATTGTGGGGGGGGGGCATGGGCACAGAAGCACATGGAGGTCAGAGGGCAGCTTTGTGGAGTGGGTTCTCTGCCTGCTTGGGCAGGAAGAGCCTTTAGCCAACAGGTGGAGGAGATAAGAAAATAGCCAATAGTGGGACCCTACTTCCCACTGGCTGATATGACTGGATCTCTCAGTAGCCAGACAAATGGCAAGGTCTGCAGGAGCCAAGATGGGCTACCACACTGACAATAATGATCGGTAGAGGAGCTGAAGGCCAGGGAGAAGTTTTCCAGAACAAAAATAAGAGCAGACTAATATTTGTGCACCTTTTGGCTTCACGGAAAAAAAATACCAGCTTTTCAAAGGTCACGTTTATTTGCTTTTTCTCTCTTCACCTAGAGCCCTACATGAAGGCTGGTGCCAAATGTTGAGCAAAACTATTCGACCAAAGAACCTCATGAGCTTAAAAAGTATTTTTTTTCTCATTAACTCATTGTGAAAGTGACTGTGCTTTATGTAATAAACTTGGGCATCTCCTCCTCCCTTCCATTGGAGTTGGACCCACAGAAGTGAAGTTTCTGAATGCTACTAAAACTCATCAATAGTTAGTTTTGAGCTAGGTCTTGCTAAAACAGTTTTCTTATGACTGCCTTAAATATAATCATAGAATAAACTTTTATATGACTTACTAGAAACATCATATAGATAAGTGAGAACACCCAGCTTCCTCTAAGTTCACTATTCCCACGAAATGTCACTTTGTTATCTTCAAATGAATAACACAGGCAAATACTAGGTAAGACGTGGAGTGAGGATGATGCAATCCTTTCATTGCTAAGACAAAACTGCCTTAAGTAGGTTCACCTCCAATGGACAAAGGCTCAGCTGTATGATATGGAGGAACGTTTTCAGTCCCTATGTCTATTGAAGCTGCCTAGTAACTTCTTAAAAACCATGGTTTTTTAAGAAGTTTTTAACCCTTAAGTGGTATCACAGCTAAAAACCCAAGCACTCCATGTTCTCAAAGGAGAAAGGGCCTAAACACAGCAGGTTTTGCTTTCTCTACCACTCTGATGGCAAAGCCCTGTAGATGGTTGTTGGAGAGAGGGCTGACTCAGCAGTTAGGAGCACTTGCTACTCATTTGAGGACCAGAGTGCAATTCTGAGTACCCACAATGATCTCAACTGCCTGCTACTGGGGATCTGATGCCCTCTTCTAAAACCCATTGGTACTGCATTAATGTGATGCATATAGGACAAGCAGGCACAGACACACACACACACACACACACACACACACACACACACACACACACACATGCGCGCGCTCTAAAACAAAAGGTCTGAGCCTCTGCTTCTATTTTCTTCTCATATACATAGAACATATAAATTTATGTTTAGTCATTGTAGGTAGTAAAATTAACCTTTTGTATGCTAAGCATAGGTTCTGTCTCCAAATTGCCCGTAATTTGGGGGGCCTTGAAGCAAAGTAGAAAACTTCCATTCAATACTGACTCACTGATATTTAAAAAGAGTGCATTGTAAGGTTAACCAGTACTAAAACTAGGATTGTCATCAGTGTCCCCTGATTTGTATGTCAGTACCTTAACCTCTAGACATAAATCACTTACCATGGTACTGACAGGCACAGATGATTGAGAAGTGGAACCAAGGTATGCTGGGAGTCTATCATAAGCCCTGCCTTTAGAGGATCTAGTGTGTACTTGTGTGCAGGTGTCTGACTTTCCCATTGCTGTGACAAAACACCCTGGCAAAGCAAGTTAAGGATGGAATATTTTATTATCTGAGCTCAAAATTACAAAGCGATGCAGTCCACCATGGCAGAGAAAAACAAACAAAAGAGAAACTCAAAACGCAAAGAGACATGAACTAGAAATGTGTCCAGGCTACAAAATTTCAAGACCTGACTCCTAGTAACCCAATTCCTCCTGAGAGGTTCCACTTTCTAAAGAGAATCTGACTGTCCCAAGCAATGTCACCAAGAGGAAACAAAGCATTTAAACACACAACAGACAAGCCTGGAGCACAGTGAAGGGGACAGATAACATTCAAACTACAACTATGTATCTGAATTATCCCACTAATATTTATACATATGTATTTAACATTAAATTAAGATGTTTATTTAATAACCTAAATATAATTTCATGCTGCAATTCATTACGTCAATTTCTTCTTAATTTTTTTTTAAAAAAGTAGCTCCCAGAAACATTTAAAATGACGTACGTGACCTCATGCACAGACACTAAATGGGCATTTGTTCACTTTCCTTCCACACACTTTTCTTTGTGTTCTGTATCCCTTTCAGGATCCTGAACTGCATGCAGAGCTCTTAGCTTATTTAGAGATAAACCTATGCACTATTAGTGTAAAGGAATCCCTGGCAATATTAGTATAAAGCCCAGATGGAGGCCTAACGGTCCATGCCATCAGAAAAGCATATAGAATGCTAGCCAGCCTGCTTTGTCTCCCCACCCCTCACTGCCAGCAAGCATCACACCATTGGATCAAACAGAGCAGGGTAGGGGAAATGCCACTGCAAGCCCAGACATGCTCATCTCATCCCACGCTATAACCAGAACATGCACATGAAGAGCCCTTGTCCCATAAGGTCTGCAAAAGGGCTGCCGGAGATACTTAGGTCAGCGCATGTGAAGAAAACAGCTTAAGGATATCACATGTCAGACAACTTAAAACACGTTCTGGCCTGTACCTTCTTAGATTGGCACTCCAATCTTGTGGGCATTTGTGTATGTTGCCAACCTTCACTCTAATCAAAGGCTGGCAGAATAGAAAGACGGGGCTGACCTATGGGACATGAGAAGGGCAGTTCACATTTCCTGCTTGCTCAGCTATCAATCCAAAGCTACTGACAGTCAAGCTGCTCTCAGAGGCAGCTTCCCCATTTCCAAGAGCTGTCTCAGACACAGAGAGCAATAAAACAACAGAAGAACAACACTCACGGGGGCAGGAATGCTGGTGACCTTTGAGTCTAGCCTTAACCAACTATCTCTCTTCTCTTACCCTAACCTGGGCCACAAATCTCATAAACAACCTTGCAGGGTCATTTGCAAACAGGACAATCTTTAAGAAACATAGTAAACGGTTACTGTGTTTGTGCATGTTTTTCTTTAATTTGCTTAATCTTTGAACCTGGTTATAGAATATATCATTTGTGCAATGCAACTCCCAAGTTACACACACACACACACACACACACACACACACACACACACACACACAAACACTTCTCTTGAGAAGCCCATACCGCTGTTTTGGTGGGTACCTATATGGTCCTTTCATAAAATTCATCAATACCACCTCTCTCTATCCCTCCCTCCCTTCTCCTCTCTTTTGCTTCACAAATCATCGACCCATGAAATGTGATCCTATTCAAAGTAAGGAGGGAGGGGAAGTATACAGGAAGACATCTGAGACTTCCAGGCTATGTTGTGTGGTCCCACTCTGAGTGACGTAGCCTAATTTACATACAGCATTAAACAATTCTCAGTTTATCTGTGTATGGAGTGTGCCTAAGCAAAGATAAACAAATCATGTGTCGGGAGAGAGCCAGACCCTTAGAACACTGTGAATATACTTAACAGGGCTCTGCCCACACCAGTCACACTGATGCTACTCGCTTGACTTGTTCGAAAACATCAGGCTTTCACTGGAGTTAGTTTCTGTCAAATACACTTATAAAGAAAACTCCCACTTAGTAATGTCCTGGTGTTTTCACTTATCTTTGACAACATCCATCCCCAACAACATCCTCTTCACCCACTTCCTCTACGGAACCCCCCTCCCAAATCCACAAGTCCTGAGGCTTAAAATATATTCAGTCAACATAGATGTGTCCCAATTACTTCCCAGTTTGCTAGCAAACTGAAGATCTAAACTGAAGATCTCCTTCAGGTTTCCTGGTTGCTGGCACGCAAAAACAGCACAATGAGGTTTTATGCAGTATGTCAAAAATGTTCATAAAAGGGTAGAGCTGTGCTCAAAGCATTTCTGAAATAAGCAATTTTCCCTTTCCCACTGACTTACCAACTATACATGATACACAGTACATTTTGAACCAAACTCTAAAATATCTTACAAGCAATTTTTTTAATAGAACAGAACAACAGTTCTTTCAGGAAAGAAAGGGACCTGCAGAGGAAACATGGAGGAAGAGACCAACATATAAATGATAACGGATATATGAAATATCATGAGGAAACCTATGCCTTTGCATGCCAAACGAGAGTTAATTTCTAAAAGTCAGATATTAAATAAAAGAATTACCATTTCAAGAATTAATAATTATAGAAAATGAGCACAAGAACACCACCGACAACTACTACTTCTATAATTTGAATTTTAATGTAATTTTCATTAAAACGCGACCATGTGTGTATGTATGTTCCTAATCCTTCATGTGTGTTGTTTCTTTCTTCCTCAATACAATGCCTAAAGGACCATGTGACAAACATGACCGTCCATTCTGTCTCTGTTTGCAGATTTGAGAGGCTCTATCATAAAACAATTTTAACTTTTGACTATGATGGGAGGTTCATTTTGATTACAATTGCAAATGTCTTATACAATGAATTATGTAATAATGACTCAACATGATTCACTTATGAAAAGAACTTATTGTAGCTGCTTCAAAAAATTTCAGCATTGTTGAAAAACTTAAAATAACAGTGAACTCGAATATTTTATTGTTAAAAGAATAAAATGTATACACACATGTATATGGCTGGCTAGCCACCACTTCAGAATAATTTTGTATATGGCTATGAGGAAAGCACAAATATCTTTGCTGATTTAAAATATTGTACTTCTAATTTAAGGATTTTATTAAATATTGAATATTTTAGTAAAGATTGAAGTCTTATTAGATTTTTTTTAACTTTCAACAAAATTTTATTACACAAAGGTTGTCACATAATTGGATCTTTCTCTACTTTGTACACAATCGTTCTCGCCCTCCACAGGAAGGCTGTTTCTGAATTTCTCATGTGGTGACACAGCGCTACAGTCCTGATGCTGACAGAACAGTAGAGATGCCTCAGGGATTTAAGTTGAAAGCAGGACACAGGTCTATGGCTCTTGCACCCAGCATCAGGAATGAACAAATGTCTTTATTCAAAAATGCAAAATAAATTATCTCGAGGCATGGACAATGACAGCAGTAAACCATTAAGTATTGTCAAAGGATGGTTACAGTGATCAGCCAGCCTTCTCTTCAGTCATTTTCTTCAGGTGACTTCTCTGAAGTTACCGGTGAGGAACGTGCCTTGAGCTTCCTATCACAGTTCATTGATAAGGGCAAAGCTCTATTCTAGGAGTTAGAACAGGCCACTTCCTATTTTACCCGTTGCATCCATGCCAGGGTCCTTTAGGAATCTCTGTCATGACAGCTTAGGCTGTAGTTAGGAAGGAGGTCACCCCAGCAGCATCCAGCAAAGCTTTGTAAGAACCTTTGTTGGACTAATGATTCCCTTTCCACCATGTTCACAAACTCTCCAAGCACGGCATCATAACCAATCTCTGAGGAACTCTGCAGAATTTTCTCAACTATCAAAGATCCTTCAACACCGGCATTCTTGGCAATCGTCACTGCAGGAATTTTAAGTGCTCTTTTAATAATTTCTACACCTATCTTCTGATCTTTATCGGCAGGCTTCAGTGAATCCAAGGCTGAGATTCACCAAAGCAGAACACAGCCCCCTCCTAGAACAATGCCTTCTTCAACAGCTGCTCTTGGAGCATTGAGAGCATCTGTAACTCTGTCTTTCTTCTCATTCACTTCAACATCACTCGTCCCTCAGGCCTTCAACACAGATACTCCATTTGAAAGGTTAGCAAGTCGCTCGTTCAGCTTTTCCTTCTCAGATTCACTAGTTGTGATCTCTAGCTGCTCAGTGATTTCTTGAATACAATTTTCAGTGTGACCTTTGTCACCTTTTCCTTTCAAAAGCATGGCATCATCTTGGGTGACAATGACCTCTCCAACTTTTCCTAAGTCACGAGCTTGAACATCTTCAAGATTTAGATTCAACCTCTCCTCTCCAAACACCGCACTACTAGTAGCAATAGCCGTATCTTTAAACTAGTTCTTCCTATTGTCCCAAACCCTGGAGCTTTGACTGCTACAACCTGAAGACCAACGTTTAGTCTGTTCAAAACCAGCGCGCTAAGAGCTTCTCCATCAACATCTTCAGCGATTATGACCAAGGGCTTCCCATGAGCATTGGCAACTTCAAGAGCAGATACAATGAACTGAACACTAGAAGTTTTCTTTTCACTCAACAAAACATAGGCATCTTGGAATTCATGTTTTTGACTTTGGATGTGTTAATAAAATATGGGGAAATATATCCTCTATCAAACTTCATGCCTTCAATAATTTCTAGCTCATCATTCTGGGTCTTTCCATCCTTCACTGTGATGACACCCTTTCTTCCAACCTTCTTCATTGCATCAGAAATGATGTCCCCAATGTCTTTGTCTCCATTTGCAGAAATTCTAGCAACCTGAGCAATTTCCTCAGGGGTTGTCGCAGGTTTGGATTGTTTCTTAAGTTCAGCAATTACAGCATCAACAGCCAACATCACACCTCTCTGGATTTCCACTGGATTAACCCCTTTGCCGATCTTCAAAAAGCCCTCCTTGGCAATAGACTGTGCCAGAAGAGTGGCAGTGGTGGTGACATCCCCAGCCTCTTCGTTTGGGTTATTGGTAACATCCTGAACAACTTTAGCTCCAATATTTTTGTATTTATCCTTTAAATCAATTGACTGTGCAACAGTGACTCCATCTTTTGTTACTTTGAGACTTCCCCAACTCTGCTCAATAATCAATGTTCTTCCCTTTGGCCCCCATTGTAGCAGCTACAGAATCTGCTAAAAGGTCTACACCTTGAAGCACTGAGGCTCGAGCATCCACACCAAATTTTACATCTTTACCATAGGCCCGAGTAAGAAGAGGAGCCAGTGCCCGAGACACTGTCTCATCTGGCGAAGGCCTGTGGGTAGTCGAAGCACATCTGTGGAGCAGGAGCAGGAGAGCACGAGGCGAGGCAGGCTGTCTGCAGCGAGTGAGGGCGCCTAACTAGATTATTAAAATATATATATATATATATATATATTTGAGGAGTTGCTTTTATGATCCTATGATAAAATAAATTGAGATGTTTAATATGTGTACTCATTTATGTCAGAGAATACAACTCTATGGATTTTTATGCTAAGTGAAATAATGATGAAATATTCTACCGAATGATATTTATAGTCATTTCTAGAGCAGCAAACCTAAAGTAAAGCAAAAATCACTGCACTGCAATGGATTTAAGGAGAGAAAATTCTAATTTAATTTATTTAGAGCCTGAATGCTGACTCAGGAAGTAGAGGCACTTACAACAAAGCCAGAGCCCCTGTATACGATCCCCAGGGTCCACCTTCTACCAGGACAGAAGTGACACCTCCAAGTAGCTTTCCAACCTTCATACATGCACTGTAGTACACGTGCGTGTGTGTGTGTGCGTACACACACACACACACCACATACCACACACACACACACACACACACACCACATACCACACACACACACCACACCACACCCCACACACACACACACCACACACCATACACACACCACACACCACACACCACACACACACACCACACACCACACACACCACACATATACACACAGCACACACACAAACCACACCCCCCCACACACACACACCACATACACACACACACACCACACCACACACACACACACACACACACACACACACACACACCACACACACACACACACACACACACACACACACACATACCTAGACTGGAGTTGAAAATATTAAATATTAATTTAAAAATATCCAAAAAATATGAAATTGAAACCTTTGAAATAAAAATAAATAGGCCAATGCAATATTACCGTCTTGTAACATGATATGAAGATAAAATCTATTCCTACATAGGATGCTCACACTGACTCCTTAACTCCAAACCTTACATTTTCTGTGTCATCATGTTTATGTATTGGCCCAATACTCTGAGATTAAAACACCTACAAATACCACAATTTTTAATGAGTATATTTCTTCTGTTTGAAAGGTTCTTAAAAAATGTCCCCAAAGGGTAATGTCAATTCTACGTAGATTGAAGAATGCCACCTAGTTACCATGTTTGAATATAGAAAAAATAATTTCATAAATGAAACCATCATAGCAACACCGGGAACAAAGGATTGAAATATTTTGCCTCCTACCCACCCTCCAGAGAGCCCAGCACAGAGCTAAAACCCCAAGTGAACTGGATTCCCTCCTCCCCAGCCTTGGCTAACCCTTCTTCTCTTCCCAGGAGGCTCACCAGCAGGTCGCAAGAAAACATGGGCCCCAAAGGCAGCACCTTAGGAGAAATGCATGCACTGCTTCCCTTGGGTGAGTAAACCTTTTCTCATCCACTGTATCTGGGCTATTTCTAAGAACCACACATTCCTATGAGAAATGCACAGCACACAGGAGGCCTTAACTAGTCTGCTCCTCAACTCAAACCATCATTTTTTTCTGCATACACGGGTTTAAACATTAGGATAGTTTAGTGATCATTTCTGACAATAAGATCCCTCAACTGTTTTTCTTCATTCACCCTTCAAACGAACTTGTCAATTATGATTTCAAATCAAAGTCCTTTAAAAAAAATACTTGAAGTTGAAAAGAGGGGAGTTTCGTGGTAAGCCCCTAACCTGTTTACATTTCCAGCCATACGTACTTGACTAGAGTTGGCCTGCAGAGTAAGCAGCACTGCTGCTCTCAGCTAAGAGCTCCTCCTCTCACATCATCGACCCACAGTACAAGCCTACGCCTAGAGATAGGGCATACTGACCCCCAGTCTACAGGCAAGGGATGGACCAGTCTGCACATAAAATCAAAAGGGGTGGTGACCTGGAATAAGTTGAGTAAATAAGGCATACAGTTCTGTGTTCACCATGGCCCTAAGGGACACCAGGGCAATCCCAATAGTGTCTCTGGTGATAAACATATCATATTTCATAACCATCTCCTAGTCCAGATTACTGCGTGGAGTACCCTGATGTAAAGACCAGCAGGCATGTAACAGCATTCTCATAAGCTGTCATTACACAGAACTGTTTAAGTGACTTACTGCTTTAAACGATCGAGTTGGGACCAGCACAACTGCTCAGTGGCTACAAGGTCTTGTCATTGAGCCTGGTGACCTGAGTCCATTCTCTGGGACCCACATG
This sequence comes from Rattus norvegicus, assembly GCF_021556685.1. Classification (NCBI taxonomy): domain Eukaryota; kingdom Metazoa; phylum Chordata; class Mammalia; order Rodentia; family Muridae; genus Rattus; species Rattus norvegicus. The sequence continues at coordinate 227,554,293 of NC_141535.1, read as the reverse complement.
GTACAAGAAGAGAACAGACTCTTGCAAGCTCTCCTCTGACAGCCACATGCATGTCATAGCATATGTGTGCACGACTACTTACACATATCCATGCTAAATAAGTGTAAAAAAGTCAATCAATTTAAATGTGTAAAAAGAGATATGCCCTTACTATGTAAAGTTTCCATTGTGAGGAGGTCAGGAAAGAACATCTGATTCATTAGAACTTGAGTTACAGATGGTCGTAAGCTGCTATAAGGGGGATGGGTATCAAATCTGGGTCCTCTGTAAGAGCAGTGAGTGCTCTTACCTGAGCCAACTCTGTAGCCACTCAAGTGTATATATTTTAAGTATGCAGAGTACAGTCATTCCTTAAATATTGAAAGAAGAAAGGTCTCACAATCCAGCCAAGCAAAATACGTCTGAGTATAAATCGAAAAGATTAGTTCCATGAGAAGACAAAATTGACAGAAAATACAATACTCTTTCTTCCAAGTGGGTTGATACATCATAATCTTCCATAATATTCACTATAATGTGGAAATAATTTATCCATTCACTATGGAGATTTCAACTGTCCATTCTGGGGATAGTAAAATACAAACAGAATTTTAAAACTACAAACTTCTTATGACTTGAGACTATAAGAAATGAGAGTTTGGTTTACTATGTATGTATGAAGGAGTCTCAGTCTCTCTTCTCTCTCTCTCTCTCTCTCTCTCTCTCTCTCTCTCTCTCTGTGTGTGTGTGTGTGTGTGTGTGTGTGTGTGTGTGTGTGAAGCAGAATCCTCCATAGCATGTGACTATTACTAAAGACTTTTATAATACACTCATAGGTATTGGCTATGCTGCCTCCCATATGGCCAAGGGGGACCCAATTATTACTCTTTTGTGAAATGATAAACAAAACAATAATCGGTCGCCCAACATCTTCTTAACTCCCCTATGGCTAGATACTAATTACCCTGAGGGTTTTCCTGCCCAGGAGACAGAAACAAAGTGTGTCCCAGAAGCAGAGACACAGACCTGGAGAAGATTATTTACGGGCCATGAAGATGAATTTTGATAATAAGAACTGCTGTCTTTCTCTCTTCTGGTAAATAGCCATCGAAAAATAACGAATTCAAATATTGAGTATTCGTGAGGAAACAAAGGATGAGGGGCTTGCTCTGGACACCTTTAATTAGCCATGAAGTATCAGGCCAGTTTTTGTTCATAAGCAGCAAAGGAAGAGATATGTAAACAATTTCAGAGCTGTTGTTTATGTATGCGTTGAAATAGTTGGGATAGAAAGGTCAGGAGCCAATAAGAATCTTCTAAAATTAGTCTCATGAAAGTTACTAAAAATTGGTATATAAAAACATGAATTATTTTAAAATATTAAATATTTTAATTACTACAAGATGATACAGGGAGCACAAAGCAAAACTGTATCTTCCCTTAAAAATGTAAATATTCCAAAAGATTCTTTTTTTAAAACCAAATTGTGTGGAGTGTCACGTAAATGAAAGACATTGGAGGGTGTCGGGTTTTCACTGACATTGCTTAGTCTGTACACATTTCTTGAGGAAATAACTTAACAGATTCTTAAGAGTCCATGACCTGGAGAACTTCACGTTCACTCCACCAGGATTGGCTCACCATCACCATAGCAACCACCTAGTCAGGATCCCTCAATTATACTCTTGCCTAGATTCTTTCAAAAATGGCCAAACCACTGCTCCCCATCTCAGGGTTACCTCCTCATAATCCACCATACACTCATAGCCTAAAGTCGGGCTGCCCTAGTTACTCAGTGTTCCAATGAGTTCATGGATTCACATACATTTCTTCATGCTTTTGAAGAAACTTAAGTAAAGGGCTAGCTAGGTACAGGAAGTCAGAATTCAGATTACTTAGGGAAACTGCATTACCTCAGATAGTGTAACTGTTCTGGAGTCCATACGGCTCTCTTTTTGTAAAGTGAACACTAAACAAATCGACATTTGCAAAATGCTTGGGCCATAATTTGCATAGTAATACTTCAAGTGGATTCCTCAGAACTGGCCAATGCCCTGAGTCCCTTATCATGTGACCGCAGAACCATCCCTATTCAAATGTCATGTCTAAAAATAAGTTGCCTTTCCATATAAATATCCCACATACTTAAATTACCAAATGGTCAACAAAGTAGCCTTTGACTCTAGTTTGTTTCCTTCCTGTTGTCATTTAATTTGTGTTGGACATTTGATACCGCCATTAGTTTTCCTGTCTCTCATACTTACTCAAGTCTCTCTACAAACCCAGGCCCTAAACGGTTTTAGTATGCACACACTGAATCCCTAAGGATAACTGAATTTGACCCCTCAAGTTTCTAATTGCAAAAACGAAATAAGAAAATAAGAAAGAGAAAATAAGAGGGAGTAATAACAGCGACAATGCCAAACCAATATAGCAGTTATCAATTACATCTTGCATATAGTCCAGATACTTCATATATGTTATTTTGATGGCAGATCCTGAGTACGAGGGTAGGTAGCATTTTCCTACTTTTCTTACATATGAGATGAATTGATGTTAGCAACTTTGCGAAGTCAGTAAGAGGAAGCCAGGGCTCCCAGAATGATCACTGTTTTAGATGATGAGCTCTGAACTTCTGCTCTACTGTCTCTTCACATAAACTGTACTTAGATACAGGTCTCCTGGGAAGTAAGCGTGGCCTGAAGAGCACTCTTAACTTCCGGCTTTCCTGAAAAATGCCCTTTTCCTTTGTCTGAGTTCACTGTCCCTTCCTACAGTGGCAGGCACAGAACTCCCCAGATCATTTGTGGGGTGATTAACTCACACATTTCCCTCCTCACTGTGTGGTTCTCTAAATGCAACAGCATCTACCCTGCAGGCAGTTCTCCCCTTCCACAAGTAACTTGGTCCTTTTTTTCCTAAGAGCTGGCACCAAGTCTAGAAAAGGAACACATGGGATGTTATATATCATCATCAATAACGGGTTTGTGACCCAGCTTGCAAATGATACCAACGTTTTGTTTTCATGTGGGATCTGATGGGTAACTAGGTCCTTCAGAATAATTCCACCAGGCTTGGTGTCCACTGCAGATCCAGTACGTTCTGTCTCTGCTAGCTGCTACCTCATGCACTGGCCTTAATTCTGTTAAAGTGCATCTCTCCTAGACTTATTCCTTAAAAGCTTTTCAGGCAACCTGTTGTTGACAATTTTGAGCAATATGGAGCAGACTCCAAGCTCTAAATGCAGCAAGGTGTAGTGGTTATTAGTTCTGAATTATGTAATTGCTACTCTCACATTTTGGCTGGCTAAGGCCGTGTCCTTGAGAAAACCCTTATGAAACCTGTTTCCACAATCTGTGCAGGGGAAATGGGATTCCATTTTTCTGAAGACAGGGAAAGGATGCCGGGAGGGCAGACTTGACTCAAGTGCTCAGGGCAGCACTTGGTGTAAAGAATGAGCTGGACGTTGTTAAGTTCATAGGCTTTCTGGTATTTGTTTTTATTGTGCTTCAGTGAACTCCCACCAGTTCCACTTGCTCTGGATGCTAGAAGTTTGTTGTTTGCTTAAAAGTTCTCATTGCACTTGGCACATTTACATCTCAAAAAACCTGAGCAATGTATAAATTTTCGTACCATCACTCTGGCTTAAAAGCAAAGAATGTGTCTTGACAACCAGAGCTAAAATTGGTCCCTAAATGGTGGCCAATCAATAACATTATCCATCTTCATTGGCAAATAAGAAAATCATGCCGTGTGTATTTTGACCCCAAAGGATTGCTCCAAGGCAGAATACACACACTCGCTCACACACACACACACACACACACACACACACACACACACACACACACACACTGGGTCAGGAGGAGAAGGGAGAGGGGAGAGGGGAGAAAGGAGAGGGGAGAAGGGAGAGGGGAGAAAGAGAAACAAATGTTGGACCTTTCAAGATTTTACATAAAGACAGAAACTTCTCAACTGCAGTGCTAAGCCACTTTACATTTTATAAAATATAAAAATATGATATAATTAAAAAGTGTTCTAGAAGAAGGTATTCGATAACATGTGTTAAACATGGGTAACATTGAGTAACTGTAGCATGTTTTTAAGAACTTTGCAGAGATGATGTTGGAGAGAGATAAATGCGGTCAAATTTCCCAACTTTAATCTCATTAAAGTCAGTCTAAATTATACATATTTTCAGTGTGCTCTAAGAAAAACTACTATATACAAATCAAGCAACTGTACTGACAGAAGTGCTAGTTCATGCTCTCATGAATATTTAGTCCTGGATCAGAAAAACTGGTCAGAGAATTTACACTAAATCACAAACATGTTAGTTTAATAAACTAATATGATGTATTCATCTATCAATTAAAAACAGCTTAAAAAGTCTGCTTATTTCTGATTTCTATGTATTCAGCCACATACTGCATTGTTATACAGAAAATAGGGTTTTGGCTCAATGGGAGAACACTTGCTTGGCTGGGTTTGATCCCCATACCACACACACTAAAATCCTTAACTTATGGAATAAATGTTGCCTATTTGGTAGCATACGATGGCAGCAATGCTATACTGATTTAAGTTAATATGCTCAGAAGGTATAAAGTTGTATGCAGCATCTCTAAAACCGTAACAGCTTCATATCACATACCACAAATACTTGATCCTTGATTTCTCTGCAACCGACCTCAGCTGCCTTAACTTGATGCTGCTGTAGATGCAAGAGGAACAGAAACCACATTGTGACTGCAGGATTTCCAACTTCAGCAACATTCACCATTAGGAGGATATCCATGCATGCTTGGTATGCGTGCAATGTTTTCATGTGATAAGTAGCAATGTTCCATACTGCATAGCTTAGAAAATGAATTTATATTACAGGTAAGATAACTCAACTCCTGTTGATCCAGGACGTAACCTCCAGGCTTGAGTTGAAAAACCCACACTCTGCCTGCAAACTGAGCTCTTTGGAGGCAGTTGTGTTTATCTTTCCAAGGTCAATTAAAGACAAAGAAAGTCCAAAAGCAAAGGAAAGCAAACCTTTGGGTTTTGACCTTGATAAAGTCATAGTAGCCACAGGCCCCGCCCATCTTCCCTGAACTCTCCATCTGTGCTCAGGAGGTCAGGCCAACCTCTACATCCGAACTAGAGAAAGCATCACCAGTCACTTGTGTGCTCCATTGATTACGGGGCGGGGGGACGACACTTCTCACCAGGGAGAGAGTTGCTCCTCTTAGTTTTAGGGTCTTCTATTAAGAAGACTGGGCTACATGAGAATGTTTGTCTTAAGGCTCCAAGACACTCAGAATTGGAGTTTTAATCTCCTTGGAGCCACGCAGCTCATCTGAATTGCAAAATTTTCCTTATCTGCAAAATAGGGACTGAATAAGAATGCAAATCGTGGGACCTCTCAGAACACCTGGCATACACTAAGTGCTCCTGAAATGGTTGTTACTAGCTAGCAGTTGTGATGGCTGATAAACTGAGACCAAATGCAGATGGAAAAAAAAAGTGATGCCTATCTGTGCTGTAGCCAAAAGGAAACACATCAAGAATCATCACTAGTCAACACCCAGAGGTGCCCTGTACTCAGGAGGATACTTGAACTCTTAGGATTGAAAGGGAGAACTTGTCCTTGTTCGAACTATTTAGGCAAACAGAACTTGAAGTCAAACTGAAGAATTCTACTCTTCCATAGCAATAAGAGGTCATGTGTGCTACGTCTTGTTCTGGGACTGCTGCATATTGGGACATCATTTCAAAGGAATCACTGGCAGGACTCACTACTGAAAATCACCTGAGAGATCTCCTTGAAAAGCAAAGCAAAGACAGAAGGAGAGCAAAGTGCCATGTTTTGTTTGCTGCCACAGTCTCATCAGATAAGCTCTGATGACACAGAAACCCAAAGACTGACAGGAGCACCCTGAGTGGACACATGCCCATCCTTACCACACTCATTTTCCTGGTGTTGATTTCAGTGAGGTGAGGCTGATGGACGGAAAGTCATTTAACCAAATGTGTTACTGAAATTACAATGTCCTCAACTAACGACATAAACGGCATCAAAGAGCTGTGTGGTCACATTTATCAGTTCCTGAACCAGAAAGAGAATTTGTGTCTGAACAGTTTCCAAAAACCAAAAATAATTTAAATAACTGAGAAAAAAATAATCAAAACTATAAAAGGACTATGGACTCCTTTGAGAAATGTGAGTATTCAGAAATGAAGCCTGAGGAGGTAGCTAAGTAGTTTAAGGGTTTGTGGTGGTGTCATGAATAACTGTGATGAATCACCCAAAACCCATATAAAAGTTGGCTACAGGAACATGTATCTGTAATGCCAGTGGCCCTGTGGGAAGACAGGAGAAGACAGAAGAACACAAGTTCACTAGCCAGATAGTGCAACATACACATGAAGCAGCAAACAGGAGATTCTGCCTCAGTGAATGTGGCAGGAAAGACTGACACCTGAGGTGTCCTCTGACTACATGATCACAGCTTGGTTCATGTGCTCCTTCACTCGGAAATACAAATGCATGTGATCCAGAGGACATGTGCGTGCACATGCACACACACACAGAGACAGAGAGAGACAGAGACAGAAAGAGACAGAGAGAGACACAGACACAGAGACACAAAGAGAGACAAAGAAGAAGAGCATATATATATAACCACACATGGTGTTAATAACAGTGTTTGATTTTTATTCAGTATATTTCTTTCTCTAAAATCCCTTATTGTTAATTCTTGAAAAGGAATCAAAAATGTTTTCTCCATATTTTCGTCTCCACCCTTTACCTTCCAGCTATCTATTAAGCAAAATAATGTTTTCTTAATTAGTTATGGTTTAAGCAATTTTTCTTTCCCTGGCAGAGAAAGGCAGACTATAGAAAAGGAAATGAGGGCTCCGTTATGCATGCTTGGGAATAAAGTTTGGTCACAATTCCAAAACCAATGTTACTTCTAACTGAAATAAGCTCACGTCAGTTATTTTTGTAATTTTTAACTCCTAACTAGATGAAGCACATACAATTCTCATAAAGGCAATCCTTGTATTCAGAATCCATTCTAAAATACTTGGTGCCATCATATACTCTAATAGTTTGTAACAACAAGAAAAATGCCACCTAGCAGTTCTTTTTTTTTTTTAATGTGATCCATTTAAAGATGCATCACTAGGACTCTACAAGAGCAGAAATGATGTTGAGAAATGCAAACTCCACCCAAGAGAAGACCAACTCAGAACATTTGAATAAAACAACTTCCTGACTTGACGAACAGGTAATGTACTTTAGTCTTAAACTTCCAGGCCAAGACAGAGTATCTAATCTAAGCAGTCCACAGCTTTATATGCTAAATTCTTAGCTGAAAAAGGATAAAGAGGAAAGGCATTTCACTCCATTACCTGCAGAGCGCCACACATGACTTCACATTTGGAAACATTTCCAAGCCATCTGTCAGGAAGTTAAACACCTCTTACAGTTTCACGCTGATATTAAGTAACAGAGTTTAGATGTGCACCCAGGTACATCAATTCAATTCCATATGCCATACCCTGAGAAACCAACTACGCTATTAAATAGATCGGCACTCTAAATAGCTTTCAAAAGCATGATCAATTTTCAGACTATCTTCTATAGTTGTCTGTACATAAAGAATGAGAACAATAGCATCGCCCACTGCTTAAGTTAACAGGAAAAGACTCGGGCCACAGAATGTCCCTTAATGGGAAAACGTAACTTCGTATCACCCATCCTCTCTCGTCCTGGGTGTGGTGGGGGAAGGAAGAGGTCCTTCCATAGATCTTCACAGGTAACCCTGGCAATATGACTGAGATCAGTAGTGAGTATAATCACAGTCACCCACAGACATGGAAACAAAGAGAAGGCAAAGGGAAGAAAAGTGGCCAAGCTATAAAAACATATTCATGTTTGCTTTATCCTAAGGAATAGAGAAATGACCAATAACTCCAAAGAATAAGGTCTTGCCCTCACAGAGCCCACAAAAGCAAGTAAGAGTTCAAACGGTCACTTCATTTTTTATTATCAAAGATAACTTAGTTTATATTAACTAAGGAAAAACCTGCACTGTGGTATTGAATTACTCTTTTTTTTTTCCCAATTTGGAAAAATAAAGTTTGGAATTGAACTATGGAAAAGCTGAAGCACGCACTCCCCATGTCACTGCTAAATTTCCCCCCGTAATTAAAAAAAATGTTACACCCAAGTTTTGTCATAGTGTGTGATAGTATAAGGGCAACCTCTCACAAACATCAGGAGGACAGAATTGTAATAGCCGAGATTAAATTCATTTCTGGAAACAATTGATTTAGAAAAAGCAGTGGAAAAAAACTCATGCATAACAACGGAAAGTGCAGCTCACCCATCAGCCCAGTAAAACACGTGCAAAAATAACAGAGGAGGCCAGTGATGAAGACAGTCTCAAAAACACCTTCAGATGGTGGGATGAAGCGTCCCAGTAGAGTAGGAGGAAATGGGCGGGTGGGAGGCTCATTCAAAATGTCCTGGAGTTGATCACTGTGACCCGAACTTTGTTTTTACCAGAGCTTCCTTTAGCCTGGTCTGCACGGGTTCCAGGCCAACTTAGATTATGTGGTAAGACCCTGGCTTAAAAAAATAGAAAAGATAAAAGAAGTCGGAGGAGGAGGAGGAAGAGGAGGAGGAGGAGGAGGAGGAAGAGGAGGAGGAGGAGGAGGAGGAGGATGGTGGTGGTAGAGTAGGAGGTAGTGATGGAGGAGGAGGAAGAGGAGGAAGAAGAAATTTTAAAAAGAAAAGAGAGAAGGAAGGAAGGAAGGAAGGAAGGAAGATAGATAGGATGGATAGATAGATAGATAGATAGATAGATAGATAGATAGATAGATAGATAGATAGATAGATAGATAGATAGGCAGGCAGGCAGGCAGGCAGGCAGGCAGGCAGGCAGGCAGGCAGGCAGGCAGGCAGGCAGGCAGGCAGGCAAGCTGAGTGACCAATTGATCAGTGAGGAGAAAGTTTGTAACATTTTGAGGCTGGATTAAAAAACGTATCTCATAAATCATTTAAGCAATCTAAATCCAATGAAAGATTGTTTTACTACTACTTTGTTCCTATCATTTTTACTAAAGAGCTGTAAGTTCTTTCCTGCAGCTAATAACCTCATGGTCCTTTTGCTTAGATCTGAGTAAGATTTAAATTTTTCCATTGAATTAAAAAAAAATGTGTAACTGCTTACTCGTCTGACATTGAAAAGTCCTACTTTGCTCTAAGAGCCTCTGGGAAGGAGAGGCATGTGGGGCTGAGGACCTCAGCTACACTGGAAAGGTTTGACTCTCAAGAATGTGTTGAAGAGATAATTCGGTTGGCGAGCGATTAAGAAACCTGAGTTAAACTCCAAATACATGAAAGAAAGAAAGAAAAAGAAAGATGTCAGTCCCGGGGTGGGGGGGGTGCAGGGGTGTAAAAGCTACAGCATTCATAAGGAAAAGGTAGAGTTGAGGCTAACATGTCAGCTGTAGACGAGGCAATGAGCTCTGGGTCATCAAGAGAGACCATGGCTCACAAATGAAGCTGGACAATGTCTGGAAACAATCCTCAAAATTGTCCTCTGGCTATTACACACACACACACAGAGAGAGAGAGAGAGAGAGAGAGAGAGAGAGAGAGAGAGAGAGAGAGAGAGAGAGAGAGGCGCACACACATATACACAGGAACATGGGGGCACACTCCATGGCATTTATACTAAATTTTTTTCTATCTCACCATTATATACCACAAGAACACTTACTTAGTGATTTGAAAATTTAGTAATAATGTGGACTCACAGGACAGAGAGAAAAATAAAAAAAAAATTCCATAGTATATAATATCAGATTGTATACTGAATGACAAATGCTATGTTAAGAGTAATCAAGACTGGGCTCCTAAGAAAAATTCTCGAAGTCCGGAACACTAACACACATACAGACACACAGACACACAGACACATAGACACACACACACACACAAACACAATTTCAAAAGGGAAATTAAACACTATATTGAGCAAGCCATACTGAACAATAAAATTTATTAGTTTGCGTTTAATTTTTTCTTATAATTAAAGCACTCTTAAAAGTAGAAGATACCTAGAGTAAAACGAATATTCGATATATACTGTACAGCCTTCATACCCAGATAGGCTGGGAATAGTCAACCACACACACACACACAGAGAGAGAGAAAGAGAGAGAGAGAGAACAAAGGAACCTGTCCAATTGTATTGTTTAAACTGCTATGGTATTGTTGAAATCCAACCTCAGTATCAAAGGATTTCCTAATTTTGTTCATTAGCAAGATGCACTCCTCTTAAGACTGGAGTTGAATTTACAAGCGAGAAAGCCCTCCCCAAGTTTTGGAGCATACATCAACCATTTTCCATGAAGAAAACCTCTTGATTCTAATGTTGGCTTAATGAGCTCTGGGTTCTCACACATCGTGTTATTACAATCAGAAAAAGGAGAGACCCTGGCTGTAAGGCTAAAGCTGACAATTGCACTTGCGAAGAAAACACAGTTTCCTGCCAGCTAAGCAGCTGAGCTCCAAATGCACAGACTTACATCCAAAGGAAACCAGCTTATCGGCAACAGACTTCCATTTCCAAATCTGAGACCATTCCAGAGGATAATTTCTTAAGATGATATTATGGACACATGAAGACGTGTAGCTCACAATTAACAACACGTTTTGGGCCTGAGCATTTGGTGGCCCGCCTCCAGTTTATTTCTTTTACGAAAATAATAGCTAAGTGGAAAGGGTAAAATTAACCCAATCGGGAACATTTCCACTTCTATTTTAACCTACTTCATTAAAAACTGAGTCATAATCTATTTATTAAGTGGATTTCCTAAGGCTAAATTTTCTTTAAAAGAATCTTGAGCTCATCCCAGGGAGGGAGCATGGCCTTTCATTAAAAACCATTTGGATTTTCTGATGCTCAAAAAAAAATCCCCATACTTATCTAGGGGATTAAGCAAAATCATTTGGTCGAGATGAATTATTCATTTTACTTTTACCCAACATGGTGGCTTGAATGAGAAATGTCCCCCAGTCTCATTTATTTCTTAGCATGCTTCCCATTGATGGAGCTATGTGGAAAGTTACAGAACCTCTGGGAGAAAAGCCTTCCTGGAGGAGCAACATGACTTGAGGTGGGCTTTGAGGATTCAGCCTGGAGCCACTTGTGTTCAGCCCTCTCGCTCCCATGCCTCCTTCCTGTGTGGGGATGAAATGGGAGCTCCCTGCATCCTGTCTCCACCATCACCATCGCCCTAACTGTTCTCCTATTTCCTCAGCCAGAATGGATTGCATCCCTCTGGAAATTGAAGAGAAAATAAAGCTTTTCTTTTCTAAATTGCTTTTGGCCATGATATTTTATGGAAGCAGCAGAAAAAGAAAAGTAATCAGTCCAATGAGAATGACAAGACACACCATTGCTATCTTTCCCTCTCAGCTTCCTAGCCCTCAGGAGGAGGGCATGTTACCTAATGGCTACCACATATCTGATTATCAGTTAGCCTCCTGCTCACAGACAAAGTCATTCAGTAAGTTACAACTGTGTGCCTCTCACCTCAATAGTTGTGACTAATGCTTTTTGTTTGGTTGGTTTGCTCTTTTCTTTTTAACCTCTAAGACCACATTATAGAAATTTGGGTAAAACCCAATGGCTAGTTTTGTCTTCCATTCCTAAGCAAAATCATTCATATTAATGGTTTGATAAGAGAGTCTTCTGACTTCTCCTATAGAATGGTTTGCTTTTGTAAAGAAAAAAAAATCCAATAAATTGTCAAATTGTCAATTAGTGACCAAATAGTGGGAATCAATAACATGGACTGCACATTGTATAAAGTGTCAAGAGTTGTGAGGTATAGACTCTCTAGGCCTCACGAGAAGAGAGTCAGAGGCTAGAGCACATCCTTAAAAGGGGTTGTACAATTACATGAAGATTACATGAATTACAAGTAATTTTAAAAAGCATATAGTTATTGAGAATAAAGCATGGAATTAGTCTTTTCCATTCATCTTATTGGTAAAGCAATAGTTTCATCAATATTAAAGACTTTTAATTCCATATCATCTGACATAGTATAGGTCACGGAATTCAAAGTGGGTGCCTTGCTGGTTTATACCGACAGAAGGAAAGTCACAGTTCTGAAAACTAAAGGCATTCTAATTAGTTGCCAGGTATGAAATGTAAAACAAAGAGGAAAAAGAAAAAAAGAACATAACCCTGTAAGTTCACACTGTAGTAGGTCTTACGTAGTCACTTTTGCTAGAACATTCCAAGAGCCTACTGTATTCAAAGAACATTAAAACCAACAAGTCCGCCATCAGCCTGGGTACAGCACATTCGGAGTTCTCCACCATGGATTTGTAGGAACGATCGACAGTGTGACAAGGGGCAGTGTAAATAGCAGTCCATCTTCAACCAGTGAGAGTGCTGTGCCAGATTTGATCCTTTCAGCCTTTCTCTTTCACTCCTCAAATATCACATCATAGTTCTGATGCTTCTTCCTCCTCCTTTCCCTCCTCCCCCTCCTCCTCCCTTTCATCTCTGTGTAAGAGTAACTATTAAAGAGAAAGGGCACCCTCTCTGTCTTCCAACAGCACTGATGGAAACCTGATGATCTCCCCCAGGGTCATTTCAAACCTATCAGAGTTCACAGTAACTCCAGCACTTCCCCATGCAAAGGATAAACCAAGTAGTCCCTAGACTAATGGAAAGACTGGCTTAAACTTGACCTTGGCTCTCCCTTTATAATTAGCTGATTCATTCTCTTGGGGAAATAGGTGATTAGCTTACGGTTCAGAATTTCCTCAGGAAAGAAATGTAACTCACTTGAAAAGGGCTTTCCTCATTTCATTTACATAGCACTACCTCAGATTTAGATGAAATGATAATTTGTTAAATTCTATGAAACTTATTAGCTCTTCGGGTCTCTGCCATAGTCTGGTGACTTAATTTAGGACACAGAGCCTCAAGGTCCAAATAGGGTAAATGTCCACTTAACAGAGAAAACAAGATTCCAAGTGTAGTCCTTTCCATAGTGACACATCCCTAAGAACACTGCAGCAATATTTATAATACAATTACTTTTCAAGTCTAGATGCTTGATTAGCAAAGCAAAGTTAGAAACAAAAAGGAAAGTAACTGTAACAGAAAATTCTCTTTAAAACGAAACTACTATTTTCCTCTTTTATCTCTATCTACAAAAACAAAGCAGCTAATGATTCATGTGTAAATCTGTGTTTGCGCACACATGCACATGTGTGTGTGTGTGTGTGTGTGTGTGTGTGTGTGTGCGCGCTCGCGCATGCTACGTACAAGTGTGGGTGTGTACAGAAGCCAGAGGAGGACATCAGGTATACTAGTCCATCACTCTCCATTTTTTCCCCTTGAGACAAAGTCATTGGAAGACCCTGGAGTTGGTCTGCCAGTCATCCAGTCACAGGAATGTCTGTGAATCCTCTGTCCACAATGCTGAGCTAAGAGTAGCATTTGTAGCTACTACTTCAGGTGTTAGGGCCCAATCTCAGGTCATCGCGCTTACACAGCGAGCATTCTTACCCACTATACTTTCTCTGAAGGCCAAAACCACTAATGCTTTTATGTAAGATCTAAAGATATAATTTTGAGGAATTATGTCCCACACAGCATATTCTTTATGAAAATGTTCTTATGTAACACAGTACCATTTACAATGACTTACATAATGAAATATAAAAGCATAAACCATATATAATCTTGATGTATGACTCTAAAAAATGTTATCTGATACAACTTTTATCTATAATAGCCTCTTATACTACAAAAAGAAATGTCAGAGAAACACAAATATTCCCTAAATTGATAAGTGCACAGACACTGGAATCACCTAGAAAGTGATAATCTCCAGTTTTTTCATATCTAAGGTGGAGATATAAAATCATCCTGGTAAGGAAAAAGTTCTACTGATGGATGAACGTGGCATGAATGAACACATAGAGTAAAGGTAACAAAATTTGAAAGGACTTAGAGTAATATAAAAGATTCAAGGAACAGATGGATCACACGCTGGGTGGCCATAAACACATTGTCTAAGGCAGGGCATTCTGAGGAACAGGAAGGCTGATGCGGATACTCTCACTCTGTGTAGCACAAAGCAGGACTGCCCTAGTGGGGGATATAGACCTGCAATTGGTGCTCTTAATCATGGCTACTCATCACCTGAGGTTTTCTTCTAGGCTTCCTATCTTCTGGTTTTGGTGTTTGAGCCATTTTTTCCCTTTGTTGTATTAGGTCACCAACTTGGTATTTTTTTTCCTCTTCTTTTTCTTTCCCTCATTCTTATTAGTCTTTCCCACTCCAGGACACCATTAGCAACACCCCTTAACTGTTTCTTCTCCATGTGTCCATTTTTTTTTGTCTTCTAAACAAGAGAGGGACATTTACTAGTCTCAAATCTTTCTCTAAAAGTGTTCCTGATTTTTGTTTTGTTTTCTTTTGTTTTGTTCTGTTGTTTTTGTTTTGTTTTGTTTTGTTTTGTTTTGTCTTGTTTAACAATCTTAGCTTGTGTTTTTATTTTAAAAATGTCACTCCAAGAGCTCTGGAGGAGTTCCAAAGTCAAGTGTGCTACCACTAACACACTGCACTGTGTTTGGTCACTTAAACATGGGCACTGAAAAGCCTGGTGGATTTAGCTTGGGGCATATATACCACAAGAATCCAGTCTACAGAAAGACGATATTCTAAGTAGTAAAACTTTTAAGAGAATGGCGATGTTAAGGCAGATTATACATAAGAAGTTTCATTGACCCAACCCAGGCTGGAGTTTCTAATGACAGTTTCGCATCCAAGATAAAGCCAAAGCATTCTCAATGAGGATTGGTTTCTCTCGCTGTTATGCCTCCTCAAGGAACTCCATCCACCTTAATCCCTCTGCCTAATCCACCAGCCAACCTCCTCTGCACTCTGAGGAGTCCAATGCTCCAGGGGCTGAAGTCTTCCTGCAGCTGGAACACTCACTCCCCCATCTCCTGAAGGCTGTCAGCTGTTTCCTCATCTCCTCCCGGTTCCTACAAATGCCACTTTCCTGGTATCTTCCCTGCCATGTTATTTTAAGGAGCACACTCCCAACGCTTCCCCATCTGCTGTTAGTTTATTCCAAAAACTCCCTATGTGAGGCATTATATATTTTGTTTGGTGTTTTCCTGCCATTTCTCCACCAAAATGCAAAGAACACGAGGACAGAAATATTTTTTGTTAAATATGCTTAGTGCTGTAAGCCTAGTGGCTAACATAAAAAAAAATGACTGATTTCTAAAAGGGAATAAGACAGTACTCAGTTGTTTAGAGCAAGCAAGCATTGCTCTTGCAGAAGACCAGAGTTCATTTCCAGCATAGATGTTAGGGGGTCACAACTACCTGTAACTCCAGCTCCAAGGGACCCAGAGCCTTGTTCTGAACTTTAAGGACACCTCAACACATATGCATATACGCTACACAAGCACACAGACATATACATCATCATCATCATCACCATCACCACCACCACCATCATCACCACCACCACCACCATCAACATCACGATCATCATCATCATCACCACCACCACCACCACCATCGTGAACAACTTCTTCTTCTTCTTCTTCTTCTTCTTCTTCTTCTTCTTCTTCTTCTTCTTCTTCTTCTTCTTCTTCTTCTTCATCATCATCATGAACTTTGGAAAGATGGTCAATGAATGTGTGTTGAATAAATAAGGCGAATGTCAAAAGAATGCAATTTTTAACACAACTTCCCCAAAAGCAAATGCTGATATGACATGCTGATGGCAAATAGCTCTGCAAACCACACCAACGAACAACTCAAAGCTCAGTACAAAGGTCAATCGTTGAAAAAATGAAGACCTCTACGAGGTCTCATGGCGTTACGTGGCTCTAAAATGCCTTTCATAACATATATGGTAACATTGCCACTGGTTATATGCAAGTATATTTCCAGAGGCAATATAAAATATGCACATTTGGAAAGTTAGGAGGGATCAAAAATGGAAAAACTAAAGATGTTGTTTTTAATACAAGAGGAGTTGGGGAGAAGGCTCAGCGGTCAAGAGTCAAGGGATCCGACACCCTTTTCTGGTCTCTGAGCACTCACTCTCATGGGACACACACTGGAACACATATACATGAAATAAAAATAAGGCATATTAAAGATACAAGAAATTACAGTCAAGAACTAAAAAAAAATGACTTTCTCTTTTCTTCTCTAAAACAGGTTATAAATGACTACTGAGTAAAGACTATCTTAGAACGAGCTATTTAAAAAAGGAAATTCTCGACCCTTGAAGCAAGTTGGAAGTTTCTGTGATCAAGATAAAAGGTTGAAGCAGGAGAATAAGGGAAGTGATGAGCATCAGAAAATCCACACTTGCTTTCAACAAAAGCATCTATGAAATGAAATAGCACTACATAATATGGCCATGATATTAGAGTTAAAATTCTGAAATTACAATATGAACGGAATATTCATTCTGTAAATGAAAACTGTATGGCCTCAGCTTCTAAGGTTTGAAGTTATTTGAATGTAAATGGTATAAAACAGAATTGAGTTGACCTTCCTTTGTCAAGTCTGGGGTGCATCTGAGAATTTTCAGACTCCCAACGCTTATGGGCAACTTTCTCCAGCCTCCAAAGACCCCCTAGACAAATACATACACAAACAAATATATACAAACATACACAAACACACACACACACAAACACACACATACACACACACACTCAGAGGTACACTCACGAGAGAGACAAACACACAGATCTACAGATACTCATGTATACACAAACACACAGAGAGACACGCAGAGAAAAACACACAGGTGTACACACAAGCAAACACGCTGACAGGAATAGGCACTGGTCACACATATAAATGTTCCAGCCATTCCTCTATCCTAATTGTTATCATATAAAGTACCTGGGCAAAATTTCCCAATAGACACAAAAAAAAAATTAAGCAAATTAGCACCTCCTTAAACCCCAATACTATAGAAGAAAGTATCTGAAGCAAAGAAAAGCTTGGAACATCCTGGGCAATTCACTAAGTAGTGCCCATTGATACCCAAGTAGATGTGGCATGCCCTTATACAGGAGCACTGGCTACATAAATGAGCCTCCATAGAGACCCTTCCTACCACGGTCAAAAGCAAATCTAGTTCTAACAATGAGTGCATCAGCTGGGAGTGCCCCTGAGCTCACCTTCCAAACCCACAGCTGTGCACAGGGAAGTCGACCTCTTAGAACGCGGCATCTGTTAAAGCACCATGTCTTTGCACATGCGTTGTAAGAATCTTTTTTTCTAGATAGAAACCAACATATTGTTGGTGGATGTTGCACTGTTCTCCATGTAAGGACTTCGAAAACTATTCCCACTTGTGAAAACGAAATGGTGAGAAGCAGTGACGTCATAGCGCATCATGTCAAGTCAGTGGGAAAACATCACTCCAGGCAAACGGGATGCCTGCCCATGGATCAAGAGGCATTTTTTTAAAAATTATTTTTATTTATGTGTACATGTCTGAAGGCCAGAACATGCTGGATCCCCTGGACTTGCAGTCACAGCAGTCGTGAGTCACCTGACAAAGGTGCTATGAACCAAACTTGGGTCCTCTACAAGAACAGCACATGCTTTAAAGTCTGAGAGATTCAGTCCTAGGAGACTACATTTTTTAAATATGGATGGCATTTACTTTATAAATTTTAGAACTCTCTTAAAAATCAAGCAATGTCTACATTAAATGAGTAAGTACTTGGACCATAAATAAATATAGTTCTACTGGTTGGCTCAATGCTACAAGCACAGGTGTCAATGGTGTAATGGAGTACAAGTGTGTACATGAATGCATACGGACATGTGATACGATATAGCATTTACTAAAGACAGCACGCTTATCATACAATGCCAAACACGATAGTTAAATATACTTTATACAATGAATGCTGATCATTTTTAGGAGAGCCACTGGCTTATTCATAAGTCAAAATTCAACTGAATCTCCCGTCTGCCTGATGCCTGCCTTTCTTCCCCAGGACCTGTTGCTTTCCTGTTATTGACTGCAGAATCATGTAGTGCTAATATGAGAAAAAGCTCGACCGCACCAAGTACGCGTTAGTTCCTGCTTCGCCGAATGGTATGAAAAGACAGTGAACTTCAGTTTTGTGTACATCTGCTTCCAGACAGAAACCCATTCAACAAGTCCTTGCTGATTGATTAGGGGACAACACCAAAGTACAGAACAAAGACAAAAGTTAACTTCTTGTGCTCAGTCCTATTTGTGGCCCTCCGAGTTCAGAGGCCTCCACTTCCTCTCTATGGAGTGTCCTCCAAAGGAAGTCTCTTCAGGGACTCTCGGTCTAAAGCAGTGCTTAGCTAAGGCTGAGCTACAACGCAAGAAACTCCGATGTAGCAAATAATTTTAAGCAAGTGTGATTTCTTCTTCTTAGAGAAGTCCTTAATACATTTGGGGTACAAGGAACCAGAATAGAAGTGGAGTTTTTAGCCACCCGGAAACTCTTTTTGATCACTGGGAAACTCTTCATCATGTGGTAAATAAAGAAAGCGGCACAACTGTGAACTATTGCCACTTCTAAACAAGAATTACTGACATGGTCACAGGAGGGGAGCGTTAGTGAGAACAGAAGTATAACTCAAAATCCTGTGCGTACCGCATCTGAAGTGTCTACAAAAAGTTATCTAGTAATCAGATTGAACTATATGCATTTATTTCTCCGTTTCAATCAGAGATAGGAAAACTCCACACCAAACTAATCAACAGCTTTGATTTTTAAAAGGAATTATACATTTTATCTTCCCATTTCATCTTGAATGAGGGTTTCATTTACTTCATGAAGAAGAAAAAAATCAAAACACAGTCTCTCTATGCATATTTGGGGGAAAAAGAATCTTTGGGGTAGAGAGTTGATTTTGATTATGTTCTCCCAATATGTTTTTGTGGATGAACAGCATATCCCGAAAGTTTCAAAATTCTAACTATCAAAGATTTCCACTGTAGGAAAGGGACAGGGCTAGCCAGCCCCAGCAAGGAGAAATGCATCTCAGGTAAAATGCCCCTGGGGCCTCACAGAGAGTTATTTAATTGGAAAGGCTCAGGAAATGTATAAACTCTGCAAAGGTAACTTCTGGAATGAATAGTTGGTGTGGTCCCATTTGATGATGGTCTTGGTTTTCCAATGAACAAAATGTAAGTGACTGGCTCATTGGGAACTTCGGAATGGATACCTAGCATGTACTGCCTCAGTATGCCATCAACCAACATGGACGAGTAGGTTCCTTTTACTGTAGTATTAGATTGGCCGGAGCAGAGTGCTGTATGCCAGAATGTTAAGTTTAATAACTCTATTGGTTCAAGCATGTGCTGCAGAAGGGTGCAGAATACACATTTTAAAGAACCAACTAAAACCACGATTCAATATAGCCTCAGAAATTACTAAAGATAACCAACGCCTTGGAATTCCAACAAAGTAATATTCTAAAATGAAGACCTTAATTCAGTAGTTTGGACATGCATGTGTGTAATATCCAGGGAGAAAATGTCTTGTGACTTGGGAAGGCCAGCTCTGGGGTTCCTACGTTAGGTCCAGGCAGCAGCTTCCGAACCCTGGAGTCTACTTCCTCAGCGAAAGGAATTGTTCTAAGGACTCAGTGCCTGAATGAGTGAGAACCGGAGCACCCTCAACCTCCGAAAAAGGAGGATTCTGAGACAATCCCTGCTCTGGAAGTTGCATCTCCAAGAAGTCTGTTTTGATATAATCATTGGTCTAAAAAGTAAATCTTGACTTGAAAAAAAGTAAAAAAAAAAAAAAATAGTCAGGGAGGCTGGTAATAGGCAAGGAAGGGAAGGGGTGAATTTGGAGACAGATTAATAAAATCTGAATCCTTCGGAAGTGGTTGCAAGCTTGTTGGTCTCCACAGCTCCCGAGGCCAAATCTCAGCTAATTGTTCCCTTCTGCACTGTGTGCCATTCCCAGCGTTGTCCACAGGGCATCTGGGAAAGGAGAACTAGAAAGAGGCACAGGGAGGGACAGGGAGGCACAGGGAGAGACCAGGGCTCTCAGATTGGCTCAAGAGGAATCCCAGAAGAAAGGGAAAGGACACCAGAAAAGGAAATGGATGAGAGGAAAGTCCCAGGATGTGGAATGGAATGGAATGGAATGGAATGGAATGGAATGGAATGGAATGGAATGGAATGGAATGGAATGGAGGAAAGGATGTTCAAAGTATGTGGGGATATTTGAGATTACTTACCACTGAGAATACGCAGACAGGCACACAGGTTTACACAGGCTTACAGACAGGGAAGCAAACGGGTTTCTACAAGATTTACATTAAAGCCTCATTAAGTTAGTGTGACTTCTTGTGGGTTGGATTTCTTTTTAAATCTATTTTGTGGCCATATAAAAATGGGTTGACAAATATTGAACCTTAAATTATATTTTTTAAAAAAACAATAGAAACCTTTGATCATAAGTAAAATATACCCCCCTCACTCTTGTGTGTGTGTGTGTGTGTGTGTGTGTGTGTTTCCTCCTCTATGTAAATTTACAAATTATTTCTAGTCCCACTTGTAGATCTCACCGGAGCTACTTTTAAGAATAACATCATCTCAACTTGACGTATACTTTTCATTGTCTTTACAGGTACCATGAAGGGGGATGATACAGTTAGCTCACTGATAACTTGTTATCTACTGGAAGATTGGCCCAAATTGGGAAATGACTAAAAACATATTCACTGTTTTAAATAAAGTCTTGCCTGAGAAGTGTCTGGCCTTTTTACTAACTACAGCCTTACACCTTCCCATCAAAATGCCTGGAGAATCCATGAAATGACACTGCCAACCTAAAAGGTCTCTTACGTGAAATCTATATTATGTGTTAGTACATACTAGACCCCATAAGCTCTTTAATTTCCACTTCCTGGCACTCCCAGCCAGTTTCTCCTTCCCATGGTACATCCCATGGTCCTCTCAGACTCTTCAGATATTCTTTCAAGTCTCTCTCCTTCTTATCCTCCTCAGCTCAGAAATTTTTATATTCTATAGTCAAGGTTTCAATGAAGCATCTTCAAAACACAGTCATCCCAAAGACATATGGACAATAGGAAATTTTATAAGAATCATTTTACAGATAACAGAATCTACTTTTTCCTAAAACTGTCAGCACAAGGACTGTTGCCCAGAAGTAGTTCTCCACCTGTGACCATCTTTGTAGCAAATGCCCCATCCTGATGCTGAGACACTGGTCCAGGCTTCCTAAACCCAAGGCACATCAAGCCACCCAGATAGCACCAAGTGTTTGTTAGTCTAGAGTGCCAGTCCTGGGAGGGAGAATTTGTAAATGTCAAAGATAGAGTTTAAATTCATCAGGCCATTGGTGTTTAAAAATTATCAGGCCATGTATCCTAAAATTAGAAATCAGAACTAAGATGCTTGGGAACACAGCAGTGGTTTATAGAAACGAGAAACAGAAATGAAGGTATCTAGGTTTCCTTAGCAAAAGTTGTCTGTTCTGACGCTTTGATCATTAGACATTGAGTCAGGAGAAAGACAGAGAATAGAAAGATCAACAGACATACAGAAACTTACACTCTACTTTAATTAAATCTCCAGAAAGCTTAATAAACTGAGAAGCCCTCCCAACCCTAAGAACTTCCTCCAGCCCTGGACTTGCCACTGCACTGTTTCCCACTGCTTACTTGTATTTCTTCCCCGCTTGGGTCCACTCCCCAAGACTCATTCCGTATTTCCTACCACTCACGCAATAGTCTGTGCTGAAGAAAGTTACTTTGGTGTATTTCACATTCTTCCTGACATCGAAAGCTCCCAGGACCCTGACTTTCACCAAATTGACCTCAGCACCTAAGGTAATGATATATATTTGAAAATTGATACTTTAAAATAAAGGCATCAGCAACCATTCTTTGGAAGCCTGACACCTGACTTGATCAGGGCAGCATGTGTTTCGGCTCAGGAGGCGGAGGGTGATTCCTAAAAAGCCAACAGAGCTGTCAAACTGTGACTACAATGCCACTGACTCACCACAGGCGAACATGCTGAGGTGCTTTCCCCAGTAGGAAGAATGAACTGGGCTGACTAAGCCATTCAGTTACTCCTGGGAGCAACGGCATACACATCTTACACACTCTGAGAGGACGCCGGACGTAACAGACCAAAAGATGTTAAGTTTTTCTTTAAAGAAAAAGAAAAAAACAAAAAAGACAAAAAAAGAAACAAAAACAAAAAACTAAAACCAACAACTAGTTCTTTGCCCCTGACAGTGCTAGGAGTAAAGGTATGAATAGGTACACACATGACAGGCAGAACCACCTTATCTCCACAGTTGGGGACCTTCAGATCAGTCCATCTCTTCTTTCACACATGAGTCAGATCTTGCTCTCGGTATCTCAAGGGTCAGCTGCAAAGCGGAGGAGGTGAGAGTCTCACAATTTCCTTTCCAAACGATTTCGATAAAGAAGGGTTATCTAAGGGATAGGGAGACAGCTGTTGTCGGAAAAGTATTTGCCACTTGGTCATGAGGACCTGACAGTCCAATGCCCAGAATGTGCATAAAAAGGCCAAGCGTAGACAAAAAGGTTGAATTCGGTGCTGGGGAGTCAGAGATGAGACTGGGGCCCAGGCACTCGATCCTTACCCTGCCCGTCAGTCTAGACCCGTAAATGGCTGCTAGTATTGCTTCTGTGGGGTTTTCATTTAAAAAAAAAAAATAGGGGTGGGGACTGAAGAGATGGTTCAGTGGTTTAAGAACACTGACTGCTCTTCCGGAGCTCCTGAGTTCAATTCCCAGCAACCACATGGTGACTCACAACCATCTGTAATGGGATCTGAGGCCCTCTTCTGGTGTGTCTGAAGACAGCAACAGTGTACTTATATAAATAAATAAATAAATTCTTAAAAATATCAAATAATAAAAAAGCTCTATTTATTGAGGAAATAATGTATGGTTAAAAAGTTAGGTGTCCTAGCACAGCCCAAACTTCTACACACAACTTGTAAGTGTACTTGCAGTCAAAATGTGTTTGTGCAAGGGAAAACTTCAGATGAGTTCATTCATTTGCACGATTTAAAAAGAAATGTGTATAAATGATTTCTATGACAAAGGTGATAACAATTGAGTCTACATATTCAAGAAAAAGTGGTTTGTTGCTTAAAGATCAAACAGCAAGAGAAAATCCAAAAGTGAAAAATAAAGGCAGGGAAGAAAAAAACACTTAAACTTATTTTGTCCCAAATAAACTACTGAATTTCTTTGAAGTAGGTTAGGATCAAAAAGCACAGAGCTTAAAGGGCTGAGATTCAAAAATCATGGTTTTTCAAAAATCAATATTTAGCTCAGGCCGCAGCTAGAACCTTAATTGACATGGTGGGAAGCCCTTGCGTTTTAATGGCACCTCACCAGAGGCTAGAACTCTGCTCTCTACCACGGAGCACTCAGCCAGCCTTCTCAGACTTAATTCTCACCCTGATCTAAGACGTTCTGAATGTCTTGCAGTTATCGCTTTACCGGCACTTGCATGACTCATAATTATTTTTAGGATCAAAAAATCTAACATAACCATCCTCCGGTTTGCCGGTCCTCAAGGTCTAAGGAGGGCTTACAGGCCTCTCGCTGACAATTAAATTAGCTTCCTTTATCTACAAACAGTAGCATTCAGATGAAGTTTACTGAACGTCAGGAAACTGAGTTGCTGGGTAGCCCCATAATAAGAAATTGAAATAAAAGTCTCCCCGTGTCAATATTGCAGGGGCCACATAGGAGAGTCAGTCTGTTCTCACAGCCCTCCACGTGTGCACTTTGGCAGGCGTTCTATCAGAAACACACCAATACATCATCATCATCAAAAGCCAGGCTCTCTCTGCATACTGCTTTTCAACAACAACAAAAAAAAATTAATATTTTCCTTAAGCTCATTCTTCCAAGCACCTCAGGACTGGGTCAGCACCACTGACTATACCTCTTTTCCTTTTCAGTAAACGAATTCCCACACCAAAGGGACTAATTCAATGGACAACCATCCAACTAACAAAACCCTATACAAAGTAGATTTTTCAGTTCCAACCTCCAAATAGAAGTACAAACCTAGAAGAACACAGTTCTGCCTGGCTTCAGGAGCAGTCCCAGAATGAATTATACTGCTGTGGAGAACCAAAGAGAAACCAGAGACAGACAAGACACATGCATGAGATGGTCAAGTACAAGCTCCTAA